>NC_054059.1:18808166-19445500 GCF_017639655.2 Falco naumanni | reverse complement strand
CTGTGATTGTGTTTGCCTGTATGAATCATTACAAGCTAGCTGGCAGATGGTCACGTACACTTCGCCAGAGTGCTTGATGCTAATAACAGGCAGCTTTTAGCTTTTATATAATTTTTCCTAGAGTAAGTAATGTGTGTTATCCTAATGCCTAGAAAATCATGCTTGTTTTCAGTCACTGCCATCTAAATACTTTTATCCTTCAGTAAAAAAGGTTTCCCTGTGCACGTTCAGCATTTCATGAGTGAAAGTTAAGTTGCATGGATGGATGGTAGTGACAGAAGAATTAGCGTTCCGTCTTCTTTATATGAACAAAGTGGAAGTATAAGGGTTTCATGAGACCACTATGTGCTAGAAAATCTCCTGGCTCCAGCATATGAATGATTTTTTGTTGGTTAAGCCATTGGAACCCCACAGGGGCTATATAGCTAAAGCTTCAGAAATCCTGCTTTGTCTCGCTTGATCCCCACACTTGTTACGGTACAAGGAAATTGTCCATGTATATTTTATTGCATAACAGTAAATCACACTTATATGCCAGCGTTTATCTGTAATGGTTAAAATGGTATCGGTCCAAAATACATTCCATTTATTTAAATGGTGAAATTGTAAAGAACTACTTCTGTGTAGAGCAGTAAAATGTGTATATCAAGTAACATTGTTTTATAAGAGGAAAAATGTGTTGAATTATGTGCTCTTATCATTATAATATGCCATAGACACATTTCATCATTTCATGTTTTTTTTAATACCAAGACTAACATTTATTTAACAGTAGGTCTAGATGAAATAGCTGAAGAAGCCAAAATATGGTGGAAGAACTTTGTGGGGACGTTTATAGCTATCGTTATGTTGGAATAGGAAAATTTCTAGTCTAACGGTTTTAGTGGAGACAGCTGTTGAGATGCTCTTGTTGGCTTTTCCTTATCATAATTGCAGTACACTATATCCAGGCAATAAAATTAGTTATAAATCTGACTCCTTCAAAATTAAATGTCATGCAATGGTTCTAGCAGTAGTGAATCTTAGTCATTTAATTAAAGTTTCCTTATTTTTAACTAATTCCTTGCTCTACTTCTCCATTTAGTCATAATCAAAAGATTATATTGCATCTCCACTTATGTTTTTGCAGGAGCATATGACACTAAAGTCCATGACAAGGTCTCTAGAGTGTAGGATCATGGCCTACAGACCTGATAAAATATTTTTTCTGAATGTATTTCTGAGTTATAAAGTCTTACTCATCTCCTGAGAACATTAGAATGTACATTTTAGCTGATACAGCTCCTCTTCTCAGACTCTTTCATAAGCATGTCTTAGGTTCTTAGGTACAGTCTTAACTGCTGCATTCTGTCCTCCAAAATCAAGGCTGAATTTACAGCTAATATGAAGAAAACACTCCATGAGCCTGTGCCAAATTCTGTCATGCTAGTCTTAGTTGCACTGATATAGAAGTTGTAACAGACTGCTTTGATTCCTAACCCCTATACCTTTTGCTCCAACCACATGGGGAAAAAAAAATCACTTTTAAAATTTATTTGTAAGATAGTTGCAGAACCAAATTCCAGCTTCAGCTGATTTATTTTGCATTGTTTTTGATTTATTGTGCTTATGATTGTATGCATTTATATAGACATACTTCTGTTCTTGTTCTTACTAGTTTGTGATTTATTATGTGTTGATGAGATTCTGTTGTAGACCTTGGAGGCTTTTTCAAAGACAAGAAGTTCCGTTGTCATGCTTTTCTTACAATGATTTATGTCTTATGTATTGAAGTTATTTATCAGAATTATTTAAAATATTGCCTAAATTCATAATTTTTAAAAACATTGTTATTTGATATTTGCCTAAAGTTGGTCCCAAAGGCTGAAATCAAAAAAGGGCCTCACTTTGATAGTCATTATATTACTATTATAAAGGTAGTTTTTCTTTGTTATTTTCCTCTGAACAGAAAACTGGACTTTGGGTCTTAATGAATTGTACAAATCCAAAACAAAAGATGGAGTCTGCCCCAGGGACCTTTTGATCTACAGAAGAATATTTCCATCCTTTTTTTTTCCCCAATCTGGCTGAAAGGTCACACTTTATCCATATTCTATTTTACCAGATTTATTTGTGGCCCGGAGGCTTTATCAGCTTCATCTCAAGTGGAAGGCTGGAAATAGTTGACGTGAGGGACTTTTACCTGTGGAGCTGATTCCAGGCATCCTGATTCGGCTGACTTTCAATAGTCTTTGCTGCATGGCACGACTATTTTTAAAGCTATTGTAGAGAGAGAAGTTTAATGAGAGTATGTTTGCCCAAGGGAGGGGAGTTTTATGGGTAGTCTGAACAGGGTAGAATTTTGTTGGCTGTTTTAACAGTAACTGTTAATTAGTATCTTTTAAACTAATGCATTTTGGACAATCTGGGGAAAAAGTGTAAAATTTCTGTTTAATACTAACTTCCTAAAATCAAAGGAAATAAACATTGAAGAATCAGCTTAAAAGGGTCCTCACTAGCATGTTAAAACTGAAAAACTTGTCCTAAATCTTCAGTGGTCTACCAAAAGTTTTGCCTCTCCTCCGAGTTTCCTGCCTGAATCAAGGTAAGTTTTAAGGGCCTGAAAGAGCTGCAGCTTCCACGCAAGGCAGGTCAGACTCTCCATGTTTGTTATTATTGTGTTATTATTGACACTCTGGGTTTAGTCTAACATGAAGGAAATAAACACCGATGATGCTGATTAAGAAGTTTTGCACAAAACTTTATCATATGAAATTATATAGTTGAATTGAAGGTGGCTTAGAAGAAAAACTATATAATAGGAATGGCATAAATAATTGAAAGCTCTGTTTGTCCCATCCTGCTGAGTTTTCTGTGTGCCTTACACACACAGCTTAAAAAAACAAAAGGTGTGCCTTCTTGAAGCTGTAGCACAGTGTGATCACGTTGTCATCTCTATGCTGTGTGGATCAGGCTGGTTGCTGCTTACTTATGTAGAAGATGCCTGAAGGAAATACATTTGTTCATCTGACTTGCAATTAAATTATGTTTTTTCTTGATTTTTTGGGTTGCTTTTTTCTGGAGGTTAGTGAAATCATTTCTCAAATTTTGGATTTTTTTCAGGATTAACTGGACTATTTCTATTTTAATGCTGTCTTTGGAGGATGTTGCAGACATGGTAGTGGCCATTTCTGTTATCAGAAATCTTCAACACCCTCTACTAGCTTCAACCATTTACAGTGCATGTTTCTTCCATTGCATTCTGGATTTGTCTAGAACACAGCCCAGAGTAGCTGACTGGGGTTGTAACTAAATTTGCCTGAGAAATTACCTTTGGTTTATAAGTGAAAGAAGCAACACTCTCCACAAAGATACAGTGTGCATATGGACACCCTTTAGCAATATTTACTTTACTTATCCCAAATGGCATTTGTCTGAGTAATTATCCTGTTGTAATGTCATTTTAAGTTGGAATTTCTGCCTTGGTGAATCAGCACTTCCAATTCCGCGGTTAAATAAATTTAGAAATAAATAAATTTAGAAAAGAAACCACATACGTTGTAAAATATAGACTGTATTGTACTTAACCAGACAATTACGTTATGTTATGTTTGCAGGTCTGGTGTTTAACTTCTCATGGGAAGTTGTCTTTCTCATGGTAACTGCAAATGAAATAAAGGTCTTTCATCTGGAATCTAAACATTTTTAAAAATGTGGAAATTAAGAAAAGAGGGCATTGTAAATGATTCTTATTACTCTGATCTCATAGATCATGCTGAGGAAAACACGGAATCATTTCCATTTAAAAAAAGATATTTTCCAATGATATGTTAAAGGAGCTAGCAAGTTATAATAGTAGGTGAATTTTGCTGTACAGAATAGTGTACTTCGAGTATTCTGGTGTTCTTCACAGAGATGGTATTATGTTTGTGCAGCAGTAGGGGATTTGATTACTACTTTTAATAGCTTTCATGAGACACTATTAGTAAAAACCCTGTAACCTGTGTTTCATCTCAGAAAACTGCATGCCATAAGTAAGTGCACTTCAAAAGCCAAATTGAACTGAATGAACAAAGTAACCAGTAAGGATGTTCTCTTGAGCATTCATTCTTACCATGATGAATGATGCTTGTTTTTCTCTTCTCTTTAATTAGAATGTTTCTACATTTGCCAAAGAAAATGTTGGAATGCGGACAAAAACTGGAATTATAGGAACAGGGCTTGATGTAATAGCTTATTTGTAAAGGAAACACAACTTGTTTGGTATTTTATTGAAACAGGAAGTTCAGAACCTCAGTACACACAAGCACAACAAATTCTCAGGTGCTAGTTGAGTCATCTGTTGTTGGAAGTAGTCTCATAGAAGGCTTCCCCTTTATTTAGTTTTAATCTTCAATTAACAAAGGGAAGGAAATTACATACAGATTTAGTTTTAGATTATGTGCAAAGCTCTCTGTTGCGTTTTGGCTGTCACCCTGATGTGCATGCTTTGTGAGTATACCATGTTGACTCAACAGGAGTGTGTCTCAGTGAATGTATTCAGCTTATAACAAGCATAAGAAACCTGATGTATTGATTTCATTTATGAAATAATGTAAAGCTTGCTTAATCAAAATATTCTGATTTTTCCTTCTTCTAATACCTGATTTCAGCTTTACTGCAAATTGTAGAAGTAATCATCTGTGACAAGGTGATAATTGATGAAACTACTGTTTTAAGTTTAGCATGGGATTATTTATTTTTTAATTGTCATGTTTATTGGTAATAAGAGGTCTGTTAGAAAGCAGAGAAGAGCATGACAGTACCGTGTAGTTTTGTTTAGCTGTGAAGTCTTTAAAAGGCACTTGGAAATGTATATGTGTTTCTTCTCTGATGAAGACTGCTTTTCCCTTCCTTCAAGGTCTGTATGACACTTGCCTGCTTTGAATGAGAAGGATTTTATTGAATTCCCTCCAAATCCCATCATTACTGTTCCTCTGTTTAACCCCAGGAGTACTCCAGTGTTGTGCAGTGAGTTCTCCTTTCCTCCATCAACAGTCTGAGCAGTGATGGCTTTGTAGCTCTCCCAGAACCAGTCCGTAGCGTAAGGATAAATGCATTAGCACTTAATCGGTAATGTCATTTTAAGAAAAAAATAGCATTAGAGCTATGACATCAGTTCCTAAATTCTAAAATTAATATAATTTTAAAACAAATGTAGACTTTTTTTTTTCCTGCAGCATTTGATAAGGTTACTGACAGCGTCCACTTCACCTCCTGTAGACTCAGGAGAAGAAAGCAGTGAGGTGATAGGCTGCAAATGTGTTCAGTGTGTTAGTTCACATGCTGGTAAGCGTCACCTCCTCAAAACCGACACTGGAATCAGTTATTTTTAGAATGGTTTAATTTGGTACCACACACAAATTGTCATTGTGGGTTGTAAATTATTTTTTCACCTTATTAAAATAAGTCTGTTTCAAGTGCTTATCATTAACCTGAAAAATGCTGGTTTGTTTTGTTGTTTTTTTAAGAAAGAAGTAGAGCAAAAAAGAATAAATTTAGCCTTTACCCTACCAACTTTCATATCTTTAAAATTACTCTGTATTCACAACATAAATTGTTCTCCCTCAGCTATAGAGAAGACCATCCCAGCTTGCTGTCACAATATAGTCAAAGTTCTTTCTTCTATAATCTTATATTATTGTCATGCTAAAAGGTACAAGAGGTCATGAGAAGAGCCTTCAAATAGAACACGTTAATCATGTCCTTTGTTTAGCACCTATGAAGAAAATCGTGCTCCCAAAGAAACTTTTTTTGAGTAATTGTAATTCAAAAATATGATTGATGAAAAGCACCTGCTCAAATATTTAAACACCTGGAGGTGGTTTTTTTTTTTACTGTGTGTGTTGGCAGCTCCACTGGCTACTCTTGGTGCTGGAGGATTAAATGTCTTTGCTCTCCATACTTCACATAGTGTCTTTTCTTCTAATTTGTGACATAGATGAAGTGAAGAAGCGATGTTGTTACACATAAAGTACAGCTGCCAAGGAGTACTAATGAGGGAAATTGTAGACCAGAGGTGATTGTAATAGTAGTTCTGTCGGGAGTTTCTGAAAGCAATATGGTCTACTTTTGCAGCTGGCAGTGTCCAACAGCAGTGGCGTCCAGTTGTGTGATACCAGCTAATCTCTTTGAGTGGGCTTATTTCAGTAGTTCTCAGACAGTTTTAAAGACTTTTCTCTGTTGAACATTGATGTAATTTCAACGGACCCTTTAGTTCGTATATTTAAGAACCAAGTGTTCCCTGCTAATTCTCGTTGTGGTGCACATTTCACAGTTTGCATGTAAGTACAGAGGTTTGCATGTAACTTCTGAATGCAGCTCTCTGGGTTTCTGCTGTGCTCAGTCATTAGCATGCATCTTTTTAAAAAAAAAAAATGAGAAAAAAACAGCTTTTAATTATAAATCACTTTTTCATTAATATGTGGTCTGTTACGTTGTAATAGACTGGGTGCTGAACAGAAGCTTTTTATATTTTTATTGACAAGGGAATACTTTAGGCTGCCCTACTTAGAGGGTGCATTTTTCCTCTGTTGATTAAAAAAAATAAATTAAAAGAACAAAGAAACTTTTTTTAAGTAATTTGCTGATGCCTGTTATTTTAAAGCCAAGTCAGTTTTATTTGTCTCGCTGAAGCATATAAAAAAAAAGATTGAGAAAAGTCAATCCTAAGAAATTTGAAGGAAAACAAACTCACTGTGTTCAAGCTTTGACATATTTCATAAAGCTGTTGAAAACCAAGCCATGAAAGCCAGATTTATGAGCTTTTTTAAAGTTATTTGTAGATTCCCAAGACGATTGTGTTCCCATCACTTACTGTAGCCTTTAAAACTCAAATGACGCTTAAAAATATTCATGTTTGGCACACACTGAGTTACTGCTGGGCGTTGCAATGGCATTCAGCTAAAACTGAAGCATAGAGAGAAGAGTAGAAGAAGCCTTCACTTAATTAATTTCAGTTTGTTGAAATAGAGCAAAAGGCCTCACATATTCACATTTTAAGATAAAATTAGGAAGTATTTCTAATGTTAAGATTACTTTTAATGTGGATTAATACAACTGTTTGGGGAACGAGCCTTTTGGGAGCATCTGTGTAACCCTTCACATTTGCCAGGCTTTTCCTTTCAACAAGACCACTCACTTTGTTATTACTGGAATAGAAAACTCTTTTATTTATCAGAGCATTATACAACTGCACTTTGCCAGGTATAGCAAATCTGTTGACAGCATTGGATTTATCATTTACTGTTAAAGGAGAATGGAAGGATTCCCCACGTCCCTAATCCAGCAAAACAAATATCATTCTTTAAGCTTGCTGCACAATATCCTGTGTTGATTAAAAATGAAAGTTAGACTATCCAAAATGATTCAGTATCTAAAAAGTCCAAGGTAGTTGAAATGAGCTTATAACTTTTTATGTATTTTATGCAAATGCTAGGCTTCCATGCCATGTATCTTCATTATGTGTAGTATTTAACCAGGGGGGATATCAAGTATTTTTCCATGAACTGCAGCACGTTATTAGCTCATGGAATTTTTGTTTCAGTGTGTCCTTTCATCAGTGAAATATACTTAGCTGGAAATTTATTCAGTCTGAGTAAATGCAGATGTGTTTTCTCCCATATGATTAAACATTGCTATTTACTTCATTAATACTTCATTCCTTAAGCCACTCTGCTGACATTAATGACCTATTTCATACTACTTCTGCAATAGGTATTAGTCTGCTCAAAAAAAACCAACAAACAATTGGCCTTATGTGAGTTCAGTAAGCCTAGAGGATACTATATATAAAATATGGGTAAATGGTTGCAATATAAGGGGATAAATGCCAAGATGCAACTAATGTTCCTCCTTCTTTTTGCCATGTGAGAATGCACTATGAGATAACAATAAGGGCAAGCTGCAACTGTTATAAAAATCATAGGCTAGATTTAGTTAAGGTCATTATTTTTGTGCAGGTAATAATTAGGTTTGAAAGAAGCACCCCATACCTATATCACTACCCCACTACATCCGCCAGAAGTCACTCCATGTTCCCTTGTGCCTACTGATCTGAAGAGCGTGTGAGCTAGTGCCGAGAGGTCTGGGCTCGGCCCAACCCAACTCCCTGAACTGAGCACATCTTCCAACGCTATTTCATCCAAATGGAGTACAGTCTGTGCCCTTGATGGCTGCTCCACAGTGGGAACCAAAAGTACACTCAGTAGGAATGGCCAAGAGATTAGATTCAAAAGTGTACTAAACTAAATTAGTAAGGATGTAAGTGACTTTTTTGCCACAGGTCTTGTGAGGATATATCCAGAAAGACTAGATCTTTGTCAGCTGTGAGGAGAAACATGTCCATGTATATATATTACATACCTTTTGAAGTCATGGCTGGTTGTCTGAAGCAAATTATTTGGAATCTGAGATGTTCTTGGTGTGTACATTGGCTCAGTTGCATTTATTCAACAGTCAGCAGAGGTAAGGGAAAATACTTTCTGAATTTACTTTACTTCCCTTGTGTTTTTGAGACATCAACTTGCATGCATTTAAAAACTGAGTTAGATGGAGAGTCCTACCGATAATGCCAGATACAAAATGGTGGATTCAACATGACTCGCTTAGTTCTGCTCCACAGAGGACCCATATATAGTCAGATCAGCTCTTTGTCATACACATAACGAGGCCACCACACCAGCACACATAGGGATTGTTGACATAAAATGTACAGCTATCCCATCCATACACTGCACTTGTGCTAAGCTACCAGGCTGGAAAACGTGATCAATCATGACCTAAAGGAGTAGAACTATAGGCTGACTGTCAGTTTTTTAATTACTAAACTGTCTTCATCTCAACCCATGATTTTTCTTGCTTTCACCCTTCTGAATTTTCCATCCATCCTGCTGAGGAGGGGAGCGGGCGGCTGTGTGGTGCTTAGCTGCCTACCAGGACTAAATCACAGTAGGCTGGAATTGAAATAACCTCGAGACATATAAGGAATGATCGGAAATAAGTATGATGGAGTTCAGTAAGGACAAGTGCAAAGGAGAGAGAAATAATCACCTGTAGATTAACAATGCAATATTTCTGCCAAAAGAGCAGCTCAATATTTTAGAGAATCCAAACCAATATACGTCACCTATGTCATACTCTGATAACGGAAGCGGGCGTACTAGGATGTGTTAACAGGCATGTTGTGCATAAAATGCATTAATTATCTGCAGTGTGCAGAGCAGTGGTGGGGCCTGAGCCGGAACACTCTGTCTGGCTTTGGGCACTGCACTTCAGGAAAGATGTGGATCCATTGGCGAGAATCCAGGGAAGAATAACAAAATGATCAGAGGTCTAAAAAATATGACCCATGAGCAAAGAAAGACTGAAAGAACTGTGTTTGTTTAGTCTAGAGAAGAGAAGACTGAGGGGAGACATGATAACTGTCTTCAAGTATTTAAAAGGTTGCTGCAAATAGGAAGAGAAGTGGCACTAGGACAAGAAGTAATGGGCTGAAAATGCAGCAGAGGCAGTTTAGGTTATATTATTAAGAAAAGCTTTCTAACTGCAAGAGAAGATAAGCATTGGACTAGCTTGTGTACAGGGATGGAGAATGTCTGCCTTTGAATTTTACTGGGATTCTTGGGGGCTTGTCACATGTAGCATATGTACCCCTCATGGTATACCAGTGATGCAGGGCTCAGAGTCCTATGTGCCACAGTTGTATACTGCTTTGAAGCGATGCATGGCACAGTGCTGCTTTATTGGCATTCGGGTAAGGAAGACACTTCCCAATTGTAATTGGTAATTATCTGCAGAATTTTGACATGAATTTGCAATTGCAGTGTGCAGTCTTATCACTGCTTCATAGTCACTTGAGTTTAACTCTCCTGAAATAAGACAAGAACAAGGATGGACAGGTTCTTGAGGTATTTCTGAAGCAAGGTTTAAGTTTCTAATCCTGAAAAACCCTTCCTTTGCTAGCAAATTTTTAATGGAAGGATTTTTTTAAATTTCAAAAATAATTAGTTTGTGTTGAAACCAAATATGTTTAATTCAGAATCTTTTTGAAGTTATTAATAAATAGTTACAGTAAAGTGACCATATCTTACAATCTTAGCAGAGTGGTTTTAAGCGATGTATATTAGAAATACAGCTCCTTGATTTAGAAATCATACTTACTCTCAAAAAGCGAAAAGACTTATTGTTTTACCCTAATTTCAGGTTTATTAATCTATAGTTGATAATGTTGATATTAAATAGTATTTAAAAATAGTCCTACCTCTGGAAAATAAGGAAATTAAACTAAAAATAAGTGAATTTGTTATCTTTTTTCCTGCAAAAATTTGCTATGCCGGAAAAAATGGTTCAAACGTCTTCCAGCATAATTTTGAATATCCGCCAAACAGTAGATTTATTTGCCAAACATTTTCATACAATATTCCCATTGGGACTCAGTCTTTCAGAGAATAAATTGGTGAAATTAACTTTTCTTATCAGTCTACGGGATTTGAGAGAAGCAAGGTTGTCTGCCAACACGCAGTGGAAAGAAACAATATCAGCTAAATTGTCTGGATTCAAGTGTTCTTCCCTTCGCCCTCATCTTGGCCAGGAAACACATGAAGGACTATAAAGAGGAGGGGAAGAAACTGTGTTTTGAAGAATTTTCCAGATAATATAATCTTGACTGTATGCCATTTCTGCTTCTTTTACTTTCTTTTTTATTTTTCAAGACCAGACACTGAAGGTTTCTTTTTTTCTAAACCAAATTTTCCACTCTACCTTCCTCCGCTTCTGGCTCCTGGCTCTGTGCACCAGTTGTCTTCTACCACACAAACACATACAAAGTGTGCTTGTATGTAATCTCCATTTGTGTGCGTGTGCTTGGGTGCTAATGTAGCCTTATCAAGCATTCAAAAAGTATGTTCTCACTCCTGTCTGTCTGAAGGCCTATGTTTCTGTAATTTGGCAGAAAGAGAGCTGCTGTTTTAGCCAAATTATATTGATTGCCAATAAGAAAGTGCTGTTTCAATAAATATTCAAAAACAAGGATGCAATATTTGTAAATAAATTGCATGAATGTAGCAAGCTGAGTTTTGCTCTGAGAATGAAAAACATCGCTAGCAATAACAAATGCATCTCATGCCAAAGGGTGGAATGAGGTTCTGGGTGCTGTTAAAATAATAGTATGATGGTACAGCTGGAACCACCGGGGGTCTTGCATCTACGTGATGTTCCATTCACTTAGGTAAGATTCTTCAAAGCTGAGGATCTATTTCTTTGTGAAACACACTGCTGAAGGAAGTTGTTTCCAGCTCTTAACGTGCCCTTTTATAAAGGAGAGCACCAATTTATTTCTGTAGTACAGCATTCCAATGTGATTTTTAAGTGTTTAGTGAATACTATTTCAATTCCAGTATTCTCAAGGTATTAAAAAAATCAGAAAACTACTAAAATAAATCATAAGGTATCAAACTAAAACTATGAGCTTTTAATTGAAGTAGAAAATACATGTCACACATTGTTCCTACAAAAATAGAATTGCTGTTTGGTTGGTTGCTTCTGTTCTCCTATTAAACCTGGTATTTAGAAAGATGGAAAAGAAAGCATTTCTTCTTTGTCCTGCAGGAATACTGCATTGTTAACACAAACTTCCTTGATCCCTGTAAACTTTTGCAGATTCTGCAGATTCCTCACTGCAGGATAACTGTACTGTCAGAAGCCTGCACACTGCAACACTCTCCTCTTTATCAGAAGCAGGCTGATGTTCCACTTGTGTGGATGTGTGTGAGCCCTTGATCTTTACGTGTACATGGGGTTCCACATATGTATTTTTCTTTTAAATTGTTACTAAATGATGGACTGTCTGAAAATGCATATAACCATGCAAGTGTAATATTTCCTTACAGTGTTGTAGTTTTGAGTGTGTTCTTCACAAAGTCTTTGTACAGAATTACAGTAACTGAAAATGTAAACATTGCTTGGCCATTTATCCATACTGAAATCATATGAATATTAAAATCTTAGAGCTTAATGCTTCCCCAGCAACATCACCCAACTATATTAAATGAATGTGCTATTTTATGTGTCTCTTTTTGTTAAACTTGTACATTATCGAACCATAAAGTCGGAGGTGGGGTGGGGTGAGGTGTGTTTTATCAGTTTTATGGTTTTCTGTGGTTTAATAGTTGCAGAGTGATGAAATAGGACTTCAACAATCAGATCCTTTTCTTTTTAGTGAAAATAAGCAATTTCTCATCAACTGCAAATAAAACAATACTTGGGTTTTGGATGGATATAAACTATAAAATATACAGTCTTCTCTCTTCAAAATGTTATGTTCAGTTTTTCCTTCTGCTGTTTGCATTTAATAAAATGTATTTATTATTTTTGCAAGTAACAATAACCAAGGTATTATTACAGCTTTCCATAAGTTCAGTAAATACTTCATTAAATATAGCCTTTTCGTATATGTGTTGGTAAGTTTTCCAATTCTATATTAAATGTTCAAATAGTAATGATAAAATAAATAGTACGTTTATTTTTTTAGATTTATTTAACTCTGGTGAATGAATGAAATTAAGATTAAAGATTTACCGTAATGCATACGCTGATTATGTAATGCAAGCACAAATATTCAAACATGTATAATTATTACAGATGGCTACATTTTATATATTTTTGAAGCTAGTACTTCACATTTTCAATTCTAGCCTAGAAATACATCAATTGTAATAAATCATAACCATATTCTGCATTCAGTTTTTGTGAAGTATTATTATTCTAATAGCATTTTAGACTGGAAATTTCTTCATGTCATTATCTGGAAGTACACTGAAAATTGTGTGCTGTATAAAGGACATTAGTAGTTTCAATGCTGAAAAATTTCCAAGTACATCCAGAAAAATTATTTTCTTACATTTTCTATTGCATGAATTCAGGTATCCATTCAGAGATTATACTTTTGTGGGACTTGATGGCTGTCTCCTAAGCCTCATGAAAAGATCACATTTTTGCACTTTTATGGGGTTTTGTGTTTGTTCCCGCACCCCACCCAGCATGAGCTATTTTAATAATGTTCTAGGCAAAGATACAAAGTTTTGGATTTTTTTATAATATATGCTTTTTTGGATTGTGGGGCTTGAAAATCAGTCACAGGAGGGACAATAGTTGGTGAAATGTTTTCAGGGGGTGGGGCGGTATGTGTGCGTATAATGAAGAAAGGCTCTATTTCTTTATCATACATTCTCCCTAAGTTTTACTTCTGTCAAGACTGATTTTTCTTTCCCTTTCAAAACTTAGGTTTAAACAAATGGTACATTTATGAGAAATGCATACGTATAAGAGGCATCTTCCTGCCGTCCATTCAGCTAGTGAAAGAATGGAGTACTTAGGATCTCACCAAGAAGGGTACATAGATGCTTTTACAACATTCTGTTCTTCTGTCCATCTGCTAACGAATATAATTTGAAAGGAAAACTGGTGCTGTCTGTTATAATAGAGACTGACACAATTGTAACTGTAACTACTGATACATACACAATTTGTGGAAACAGTCACTTTTGGGGTCTGATATTTTCCCAGGCTTGGTCTCTGCTGAGGAATTATTTATTTATTTGTAAAAGCTTACACGAAATGTGTATGGTTTCAAAGGGCTGGGAGCACCCCTGGAGTGCCGTGAAGGCTTTGATGTTGCAAAGGCAGCTGAGTCAATTCAGGGCTAATAGCTAGATTGTGCCCTCTCATCCCACCGCCAAAGCCTCCGTGGTCAGTGAGCTGCCTTTTCAGCAGCTGGCTAGTGGTGGTTCTTTCAGGTTAGTGGGCTGGAAAGCAATGTTAGCCTTTCAGACTACTCCCTGGGCTCTGAGCATAAATGCTGTGGTTTTTCGCTGTCTCTAAGACCTGTGCATGGACTCAGTGTGCTTGAGCAAATCCAAGCACAGCCTGTCGGGAAAGCTGCGGTGGTGGTGGTGGTGATCCAGACAAAAGCTCGTACATAAATGTGGCATTCCATGCTGAAGCTTTCCTTTGATGATACCACCGAGATGTACTGTGTTCTTACCCTGTCCTCCTCTCAAATGCACCGAGCTGGAATTCTAAAGGCAGTTTAAGGAAATCCTTTCTATAGCATGTCAGCTTTTCACTTGCCTGGGTTCTCTTAATATGTACTAAATGTATAGAATGAACCATGCTGTTTATGGACATCAGCTGAATGGAGTGCTGTTGGGTCCTTAAAATTTCAGTTTCCTGATCTAACGATTAGCTGTGTACACATTTGCTTTTGATATTAATTTAACCCAACAATTATTTCTATAGGCGGATATATCACATAAACGAGTTTCCATTACAGTGGCAGCAAATCCTTTCAAGGGAAACATTTGAAGAAGGGGGTATACAATAAGCCCTTTTAAATCATATTCCCTAAAATGTGTGAAATAGCAGGTTGCAACAATTTATATTTGGTGTTTTCTATCTAACACAAGTCCTATTGCATTTTTTAAATAAAATCTTCTCAATCCTAGTAATTTTCATTTTTAAAATCTTAGAGTTCCGGGTTTACAAAAACAGTGTAAATTCTGTCTTTTCTAGTTAAATCTTATTTATTTTAGATAAACTAGCATTAAAGTCTCATGATAATTCTCTCTCTTCTGTCAGTTGCCACTTATTTGTGCTAATAAACAATTAGAGAGCACTCTGTGTCAGATCATCTAAGATGGCATTGCATCTGTCATGAGGCTGTTCTGAGGTTGATTGTTATTTTTCACTGTAGTGCATTCTTTAATTTGCTGACCTTGCTTACTACAAGCACTTCTGTAGTTTCACAACTGCAGTTTTTTAATTCATTAAAATGAATGATTGCCATCCAAGTAATACCAAAATCACGACACTGCTCTGTACATCGGAGATTGCAAAGTACCCGGTTTACATTCTTGAGCTAGTCCCATTTTAAGACACCGATCATGGCCTCTAAGCCTCACAAGATCCATCAGCAAGTGGGACTCTTAGAAAATTCCAAATCTGATACCATATATTAAAACTGTGCAATGATTAGTTTTCTGGTTTTCATGACATCAAGATGCCCAGCAGACAGATATTCATAGAAGAGAATTCTGCTCAGGTGGAGGTAGGGAGTATTCTGCTGAGTCCAAAACCAGATCTCCTGCATGTGTAAAGTATCAGGTGCCAACTTAAGTACAAGAAGGGACATAAAATACATTTAATGAGTTTGGGTCCTCCAAAACCTGCAATATAGCTCTGCTTTGATACTGTGATCAACAAAATTATTTAGCAGCTGTTTTGACTTCCATGAGACAGGATTAGGTACTCTGTCATTCATAAACCTAAATTCACAGAAGAATAGAAAATAAAGGGTATTTCTTAGATTGTGCTTGAGTCTTTTTGGCCTGCTTCATCCATAACAGTCACTGTCTTTATAACTTGCCAAATTCAGAACACAAAGAGTCAACTTCATTTTATTCTCAGGAGAGCAGCCATGGAATTAACTATCAGAGAAAGGTGAATTATTTATTGATGGAGGAGATATCAAAATTCAGATTGGGATTGACTTGTCCAATAATAGCAGAGGGCAGGGGCACAGAATCAGAGCTATGAAGTGTCATGTCAGCGTGGGCTTCACACTTTTCAGGTGCTTCATTTAGCTAATTGATCAGAAGTGCTAAGGCAGTTCACTTTATCTAGGGATCTGTGAACATGCTGTGGAACTGTTTGGTTTTAGAAAGCCCTGTAAACCAGGTGAAGACTCTTACTTTGGCTGCACATCTGCCAAGCACATATATTATTGTATTAAATTCTTAAGTGCCTATGGTTTCACAGCAGGTTTGTGGCAGGACTGGAGGAAAGAATCCACTCAGCAAGCGATTTCTTCCCCTGTTCCTCCTCACTGACTACAGTTTCACATTCAGATGTCTCATATAAACCAGATATATACCGAGCGACCTTTCCTTTATGGAATGTGCTCATGTTGATCATCTGTAATATGAAACATTTATTCTTGTTCTCATCTTACTGTTAACTCCGGTCTCATTATAAATTTTCCAAACTTTTACAAGAGATGCGGAATCAGACTTGTTACATACATGAATTTGGCAGGTCAATAGCAACCTCGCTCTAAGAAATAGAAGATCAGTTGGGGGTTTTTATTATTTTAGTGTTAAAACTTTGTATTGCATATTTTGATGCGTACACTTGTATGCACTACTTTTATGCACATTATAGCTAAAGGACGTGGCTTTAAGTGCTGAACCACTGTCCTGCCTGTTATATACGGAGAAGAAAATTTGCCTCATATAGATCACACAGGTTTTTATTATAGTGATGCAGTGCTACAGACTGCACAGCCTTCACACAGGACTTAATTTTATGTTTTTGTGGAGACAAAAGGGTTTCTATGAAATGCTTTGCTCTGACTTCTGATGTATTTGTGTCACTTCATACATCTGCGAGAAAATTCAGTTTGTATCTGTGAAGCACAGGAGGGAAAGAAGAGGTTCTAAAGCAGTTTAAACTCTGAATTAGATACATTTGTAAAGCTCCCCAATACAAACTGATGAACACTATTTATTGTGAAGGCTTTCACAGTTTGTATTTGTGCTGCAAGACTATAATTATTTATAATACCCTTTAATATATCAGTGTGATGGCCAGTGTTATAAATGTAATAAAGGTGAAAAATAATATTGTCACGTGCTTTGAGAAGTTTTGTAGATAAACCATCTGAGCTATAACAAAATAGTCTCAGTTCTGGTTTGGGAATTATATTGGTCAAGTACAGCAAACTGTTTTTATAGTTTACCCAAGAGTTTCTGATACACCTGAAAGATACTCATATACTATAACTCTTCTTTTCTGAATTAAAGAATACAAGGATTTGTTTTACTTTGGGTAGAAATGCAACATATTGGTTAATTAATTTCCTTGTTTCCTCAAACACAGATCTGAAGACTTCAGCATCACTTATCAAGAGGAAAATACCAACAGAATCTCTTTTGCAATCAGCCTGTCATGTTTGTGTCTCCCACCAGTCAGCCACCCTGCAAAAAGCTAATTGAACTTATACAGCTGTCAGGAGGGAAAACATGCAAAGCCTTACATCAGGCAACAATCTGTATAGGACAAAATACAGGAAAGAAGTACCGGGAAATAAAATGTTTATCAGAAAAATGGGTATTGGGTAAGACACTGAATTTCAAGTCATATAAAATATTGCGTAATATGTATTAAAAATTGACTGTAAATAGTTCACTAAACTGAGGTTATGGAGAGAAGAAAATGGAACAGACTGCTACGGTTAGGTTTTCAGGAAGGTTATCTCCATGGTGAAGACTTTCTCTTACAACTGAGTGCTTCATGGTGGTCCTGGTACTCACCATTGTAATTTTACCAAGGACAAATTTCATGCAAAGATTTTCAAATTTATCTTTTTTATGATTGTTTCATTTAAGAGCAAACTAAATTGTGGGAAAATCCCCATAGAATAATTTCTTTTCTAAATAGCATTTCAATTTTAGATGCAGTGAGGAAGATTTTTAACTGGTATAAACTGGCACACCAGTACTGAAATATGGTACTTGGCACCCTCTGATAATCTGTCCTGAATTATATTATATATCTTACGTCTGAAAGTCAGTTTTCTGCAGTCACTATTTCACTTGTGAAAAGTTTATTTTTAAAATCTGCTGTTAATTTTCTAAGGGTTGTTAGTCCATTGCCTTTCCATTATGGACACCACCGTGCTAACAGTTACCTGTCTGCAGGGAATCAGACGTAAAACTGCAATGTCCACACCCTCAGAGAAAAGCTTTTGATAATCCATGTAGGGTACACAGCTTCCAGGCTGACACTCAGTCTCTCTTTCAGACAAGATAAGGATGTTTTTCAAAAAGGGACCTTTTACATGCTGGAAGTAAGAAGATTACATTTTCAGCACACGCTATGTCAAACTCCTCTAGATAGTGTCTCACCCAAACTCCAGCAATAAATGTACTACATGAATTGATATTATATGGGACTAGCCAAGCAAGTCCTAATCTCTTGACCATTAATGCTATCAGATCATAACGACTTAAAACCTGAAAGGAAATACTACTAAAGAAAGCAAAAGTGAGCCATAAAGGAGAAATACTCAACGCAACTGCTGTTTGATACTTTCTTAAAGTATAAGATAAAATGTGAGGATTTGAGAGAGGGGCGTAAGAAGGCAGCACTGTTTATTGTGCCTTTCTGTGGCTTCAAAGAAGACTGAAAGAGCAAGTGTGGCCAAAAAAATGTAACCAGATGAGGAAAAGAGAGGTTTGTGCAAGATGTAAAATATGAGGTAGCAAATGAAACACAAAAGGCTCACATAGTAGTACTCCAGTCATAAATTCCAGATGGACAAAGGTAATGATCTAAAGTGGTATGCAACTCATGTGGCACATCCCACTCTTTTACTGGTCTCACCGAGTTCTGCCTCAACCCAGCTCCAGCATCTCATGAGGTACCTGCAGCTGGACGGGCCACGCACAGCCTGTATCTTGTGTATCTGGCTGCTAATGAAAAAGGACTTTGAATTCTTGGTGCCCTTTACAAATTTCTCAGTTCTCTTTTGCAGTCTGATGGTGCCTTTTCTGATTGTTATGTCCTGCTCATGAGGCACAGTTAAGCAAGCTCCAGGTAATTTTACTGATGAATATTAAAATGAAGGATTTTATCATCAAAACTCAGAAAAAAAGAAGTATTTCTATATGGTACTTTAAAGGAAGAATACAGGCCTTTGAAGCTCAGCCCCTTTCTCAGCAACTCTTTATGTAATAGTATGAACATATGAACAGTGTCACCTATAAATTGCCATCATAACCAAATAAATCAAACCAGATCTGAAATTTTGTCTGTTCTTTGACAATTCACTGTTGCAACCCAGTTGGTTTGTGGCTGCTTTCTGCTGCTAATACCAGCTGCCAATTAATTTACTCAAAGCTGACCACAATAAGAAGCATATAGGCAGACACTACAGCACCTTTGTTAAACCTATGTAAATGGTAAGTGCTTGCGGTAATATCATTTGACTGCATGTATTGTCTCTTTCTCTGGGTTCTCAGCTTCACCAATTCTGTTTTATACCAGAAAATGCTCTGAAGTATATTGTTGCTTTATAATCTGTTTCTTTTACATTTTATCTTAAATAATCCTGGTTTTCTATTTCTTGTAGATTCAGTCACTCAGCATACAATATGTCCCACAGAAAACTACATTTTTCAGCTGTGAGGTAACTCAGGAGCTTCCATATGGTTGTAAGGCAACAAGCCTAGTTTGGGGTCAACAAAAAAAAAAATAAGCTGCAAACAAAATTTCGAAGAAAATGCAAGTTAAATATTTATAAATACAGGGAAATGTTTTCTACATTTTTATTATTTGTACAAGTGTTCACCTTGTGAAATCTTAAGGGTTTTTTTAATAATGCATTTCCCTAATAAAAGTCATCTTGCTTTTATTTATTTGGTGAAGACCTTTGGACCTAAAAGTTGATTGAATTATTCACTGGGAAGAGATGGAAAAATATTTTCTAGTCTCTAAGCAAAGTCGATTGAGTTGCAGTGCAATTAAAATATGTGGATTCAGTGTGGCTGAGGGTGCCTGAGCTAGATCTGGTGTAGCCAGCAGGAGCTGTGATACCAGTGCAGATGCAGGGATCCTGTCTCGGAGGGCAGCTGAAGGCCCATGTTGCCACATCTTCATGACCATTGCTAATTACGTTTCTTTGGTAGAAGGATAAGGTTGTCCATCATGCTCAACTCATCTCCTGGTGTAAACTTGCACTTCTAAATTGGGTTTTCAAAAGTAATTGAAGCTCAGTAATTATGCTCAGATGCATAGTTAAGGTATTTATTTCAATGCCTTTAATTGAATTTCAGTCCATATCTACCTTACATCTAGGCTGATACCATAAACAGTTACTGATTCTGACTCAAATGAATTAAGACAGCACATCACTTAAGTGGTAAAATCTGTTGAAAATGAAACATCTGATTAAATCCTTTAGGTATGCTTGAAAAATGTATGCAAATGTCTTCAATGTTTAATTCCTCTTCAACCTCTGGTTTTGTTTTTAGCAGGTACCAAGTAAGATTTGTATGTAAAGTATGTTGTGTAACACTTGTTCATCTATAAATGTACAACCTACTTTAAATATCTGCAAGATCCATCAAAATGATGTGTCATCCTCATAGAGATTAACATATTATCATGTAACTTAGTGGCAGCACGTAACTCACACCTTTCAAACTCAGTGCTCCCCTCAGAGTACTGTCAGTGTAAGGCAATGGAAACTCTGTACTAAAAATAATGACTTCAAGTTAATATTATGGAACAATCAAGGTACAATGGTTTATAAATATTGCCATTCTGTTGCATTGTTCTAACTCTTGGGCTTTTAGGGATTTGGATGTACGATTTCTGTAAACTTGAGGTTTATACCAATCTTTTCCTCAAAACAAGTTCAGCAATATCTGGGTGGCAGGCTTGTTTCAGGCATGCATTGCATTTGTATAGTTGCTCTGTAAAATGTTAAACGTACTTAATGGAAAAGCTCCAAGTTATGGTTATTTTATGGAAAATTAACTGACCTTACTTTCAGAAATATGAGCACCTGTGACTCAAAAGCTTAAGATCTCATTCTCAATATCTAAGTGCTATATACCTGGTTTTAGTATATTAATTAGAAAATATAATTTACTGAGGTCTTTTCCTTGCTTAGTTTTCTGACATGCACATTTTTAACAGCTTCTTGGCTAGAAAAAGTGTGTTTGATACAAAAATTGTTATGTTTGTAGAAAAGTTGGTAATCAGGTCTATCTACAAATTGTACAGTTTATAATTGAAATTATTTACCTATTTACTGCAGAGCACTGGTAACATGGTATCACTCTTCACCCTTAACCTCATGAGCCCTTTTACTAAGAAACTGGTTTCCAAGTAGTATAGACTAAAATATAAATACTTAAATAGGTTGTGACATGTGAACATATGCTTCTCAGTAGATAACAGAGTAATTTATTTGCCTTATATTTCTTAACTTTGAATATTACAGCCTCCTAGTTTCTTTTGTAGTCATTTCCTAAGCGTACTACCCATAAAAATCTGTCATTATTGATTTATATAATATAAGACTCCAAATCAGCTTTCTCATAAAGCTTCTTAAAATTAATCTCAGCTATTAAAATTGTAAAATCTTGGATCAACTTGTTGGTCTTTATTAGTCACACGTGTAACAGACTTGAAAATGAAAAGTCTAATATACGTTTTTCTAAATTAAAATGTTTCAGACAAAACAATCTGTCAATTTAGGTAATTTCATCTTAAATTATATGGTTTGATAGAAATCCCTGTCTATCGGCTGTTCTTGCAAAATTTATAATACACAGGTAGATACAGCCAGCAGGAAATTAAATGCCTAGTTTTGGTCTGAGATTAAGGGCAATAGGTGTGCTGTCCATCCGTACTGACTGTTGCTTTGTAATAGTACATAGTGAATACAGGAGAGGTTAAAACGAAATCCAAAGCCTAGCATGTTGTACAGGCAGCAAAAAAGAAATACTATTTCAAGTTTATAGCCTGGAGTCTTTCACATGAACAGCTTCTGACCTACGTACCCTAGTGCAGGTTCTCAGCCCCCTTGGCTCAGAAGTTGGAAGGCGCCTTTCTACCCAAGACCTCAACAGGAAAATGATTCATTTGCCGGAAGAAATGCGCCAACCAAAAAAACACTTGTACTTGATACGAAGGTCCTAAGGACAGGAACACTCAGAAGAAAATGCAGAACACTCAGCAACATGAAGCATCAGTGATTCGTGGGTAGTTTCAAGTCAATCAGCGCTAAGATCTTTGCAACATACAGCGCTTCACAGGTGTTCTGCCACAGAACAGCAGAGCCGCGTGCTCTCTCCTCTGCAAAACGGTACCTTGCTCACCTTATCAGGAATCTACTTTTTTTATTCATTCCTTTTTTTCTCTTAATCTTTTTTTTTTTGTGGAGGAGAGATTGTCTTAACCTTACCTTTTTTATCCTGCGTAAATATTTTTGCCACTCATTTGTAAAAATTACTTACCTTAGCTGCTGTCTCTCCTTTACAGACTGCTCCTGCACCCCTGCTAAAGGCTACCTCTAACAAAATCACATTAGGATGATCTTTCTAAATTAACTTCATTTGATTAGGAATCTGTTTAAACCAAAATAAATTGAGATCCCCAAATAAGTATCATTCCTTCCTTAGATTCACATTAGCTGGGTTACTTTTAAAAAGCCATTTAACTCCAGTGCACATCCTATTTTAACTCATTTTACTTGCATCAGCAGTATAGGTGATATCGCTGGGATGCCCAGACCACCAATATCCTTCCCCTCTTTCCTCTCCCAGAGATAAGAAGAGGTTTTACCACCCTCTGCATAATTTACTGGGGATTCACATTAGCAAATGCAGAAATACTGAGGACAAATGCAAGCATGACCTTGGAGAATATGTTGCTTAAGCTGTGTCAGAATGGTGGCAGAATTGGTGTCCTCTTCAAGGGGTATATCCTTAAAAATAAAATGGGATCCCAAATAATTTCTGTATAGTGACTAATAATGTGAGATTGGCTAAGGATGTGTTGGAAAGCAAGACTGCCAGAAACCTGTAAGTGCGTGAATCTCTTTTTTGCCCTTTCTCTGCTTTTGTAATCACTTTTGGATTGCAGCTGCATTTGGGGTGTGTACATCTAGTGAGTAAAAAGCCTCTAAAACTTTACAGTGATTCTAGTATATCAGCCACCTGGTATTGAATTTTTAAACTATAGATTTCTTGAGCTGGTTTTATATTTCTGGATATTCTCCTGACTCAACTATAGGCAACTTTTTGGAGATTGTTACTTTTTAAATAAAAATAACTGGTAAAAAGTATTGCATCACTTGATTTTTTGTGTTTATAGCTCCACTATAATAAACTTGTGTTATCTTAATTGATCTGTATAGAATGTAATTTAGGCATGACTGCATTATGTGGTAAAGTGTTACCAGCACACACAGCACTGGGAAGCTGCTAGCACACATGCATTTTTTTTGGTGAAAACTATAATCAGCTGAGGGATGGTAAGGCAAAGGTGCTTTAAATTAGTATTTCTGAGCAGGAACTGTAGCTATGTGGAGCTGTGTTTCTAATACCTCTACAGCATAAAATGGAGGTATCCCAGAAACAATGTCTAGAAAGCTGATTAAACTAATTTTGTGCTCAAGAATGCCATACAACCCTGGGAAAAAAGTGAGTATTTGCTCAGACTGAAAACTGAAAAGCATAAAGAAGCCTGTGTTTGTGCCAGCAGTCTGAACTTCTTTAATGACACATCTAATAACAGAAAACCAAATAGATGTAGTCCTACTGCATTAAGCAGCTTTACCTCCCATCTCCTTTTATTTCTGATCTCCTTTTATTGCTGTATTTCAGAATGAGCTCTTTGCATGATACAACCAAATAGTGGGCTCTGGAACAGTATCACCTTTACTACAGCATCATACAGCAGCTGACAATAAGGTGGTTTAAAACTGCCAGTAGTAAATAAATAACAGCTGGTGTTGAGGTTATCAGCACAAGTGCTTGCTATGAGCTTTTGCTGGGAGCTAGCAAAGCAGTTTTTCTTCTGTTGATACAGATGTTAAGCAACCCTTTAAGCACCCAGGAGTGGCTCAAACTCCTGTGCAGGGCTGAGGGGTTGATGGGTAGCAGCCAGGTGTGGTGCAGGACTGCAACTTTCCTTGAACCGCCTGAGTCAGCATCCTTCAGAGGGTGATTTGTGGCATAGTGCTGAATGCAAACCTCTCCCAGCCTGCCGACATGCCCACACCTTCCTCGCCCCTGGGAATCACGAGGTCATGCTAGCTGAACCTTCCTACGGCTTTTCTGTGCCAGCTTGTCTCGTTTGCCTAGTCGCTTCTGTTGTCTGGAAAGCACCAACTATCACTACAGACAGAACCACCCTGACAGGTTTATTTCCCAAGGGGATTTATCAATGCCCACAATGTCTTTCATGTTGTTCTTCGACGCTAAAAAAAAAAAAAGTGCAGCTACATGTGAGGCGGGGAAAGGATTGATACTACCAGTCCAGGCAGGTTTGGGGTTTGCTTTTTCCTTCTTCATGACCGATTTTATGGAACTATGTAAGGCTTTTAAGAAAAAGAAAACTAGGTCTTTAGGGAGGAGTGTGCAAAGGAAGGTGGTTTCACAATATTATTGCTGTGACACAATATCTTGGTAACAGGCAAAGCAGCTGAAGCTGAAACCTGGAAAGTCTTTTGTAAGTGGTTACTTTCTGCAGTACATAGGTCTCTCTTAAGACCCTAACAGTTCAAAACATTGGATAATTAAAGAAATATACTTTAAAAATTGCAGGAGGAGATAGCTTTACGATTGAAAACTGTTACAGAGATTATCTCATGTCTAAATTACAATGCAGGATGTTTACACACAAAAATCAAAAGCATGCAGCCTGGAGCATGGCGTAAGTAAGGATGAAATAGCCTTGTCAAAGATGGAAAAAATTTCCTTGATAAGGACCTTGCTACTAGGCAGTAAAGTACTGTCTTCTGATGAACAGAAACAAGAAAAATCCTTTCATTCAAATCAAGAAGCAGCACACCTTTCATAATACACAGTGACTGGGCATCATCTTTTCCTCTTTCCTAGTCTTCAGAAATAACTATTTCTTATATAGTGCCTACAGATTCCTTAGTCTTATGTCAATCAAGTTCATAAAACATCGTCTGTCTAACAGAAACTTCAAGATGTATCCTTCCCTCTCTGCCAGAACTGCTGCCCAAGCCCAGAATTAGTTTTCATCTTGACTGCTGTTAACCTTCCCTCAGTCAACACTTGCAATATCAGTTCCTCTTATCCACCAAACTCCTTTCCGAAGATTATTTGTGCAGTTCTTTGTCATCTTTCCTATTTCATTCCCCTCGTTTCCTTCCCCTTGTTTCATTCTTCCAGTTCATCAACCAAAACCTTCCTTTCTCTTCTGAGCTCTCATCACTGTAATCCCAGCTTCCCTATCAGATCTGACATGTACCTGCTTTTTTATTCTAACTCTTTTTTAATTAAAGGATACCAGCCTTAAACATTAAATCTTGGGAGAAGACAATGGGATGGGATGGGTAATAACCATTTCATGTTTCTTTTTTTCAGACATCCCTTTTACAAGTTACTGTAGGTATCCATTGTGCAGTCCTTCATCCTCTGCTTGTCCTACTTCAAAGCTCTCCTCTTCTTTACCACATGTAGTACACTGCAACTAGCTGGCTAGGGCTAGGCAGGTAGAAAGCTATACTATGAGCTTCTGATGGGTCAAGAACTGTATATTTGCTGTTGTATTTACATGATGTTACATCTATTCCAGCCCTCTGGTTCATCTGCCTCCTTCACATCTTCCCAGAGGAAGCTCTCCAGCACACTGATGTATTTGTGACCGGACAAGTGCCTGGGACCACCAGGCTCTGCCTTGCCATCAAAATGGAAGAAGAGTCATAACAGAAGTGATTCCCATCATATTAAGGTAAGGCACAGGATATGTACTTTGCACAGCCCTGTGCCTCTTTTCAACAAACAGCAAACACTACGTGTTATGCCAGAAAGACTACGTAGACTCAAGCTGTATGCAACATAACGTTACATGCTTGAGCCTTAAGTTACTTTTCAGGCTTTCTTTCAATTCAGGTAAGGCTGATTTTTCTTTAGATCATTTTTAGTTGTTAACTTGGCTACAAGTATGGGGAGAAGTAAAGAAAAAACACTTTCCAGATTTTCTGCTCTGGGGTAAAGCATTCCAGCTCATTCACTCACAAACCAGAAGTTCAGTCAGGGAAAGTTTTGCTAAGTAAGTAGTCCCTGAGATCTGGAGGTAAGCCTAAAGCCAGGGTGGCAGTATGGAAGGTGGCATGAACTTAAATGTTCTGTGCAACACGTGGGTAAAAATAAACCAGCATCCGAAGTGCTGCATTATACCCTTTAAATGTTAAGTTGAGCAAACCCAGGGTTTTTCATTTTAACAGCTGCAGGGAGGATAAAGGTTTTAGTTCAATAAATGAGAAAATATGGACCTGCTCTGATTATAGCCTAATTTGTCAATTCGTATGAAAATTCAGGCACTTGGAAACAGTACTACAAGCTCGCAGATACTTGACCTCTGTGAAGAGTCTGACTGGTCCCTCTGCCACTTTTAATGTGCACTTGAAATCTGGTGTTCCTCTTCCCCCCCACACACACACTGATGACTGGATATTTCTGAATAACTTGAAATTCACACCCACTTGAAATGCTGACTTGGGAATACACTTTTTTGGACACATGCTTCATCATATTTCAGCTGTACACAAAGATAAGCATTTTAGAAGTTTGGAGGCAGAGCATTTCCTCCTACAGAAGAGAATTTATATTTTCCCTGACATTGCCCAGGCAACACAGGCTTGAATAAAAAATTGACGCTAAAAGCAGAGTTCTCTAGTCTGGGAATCAACACTGTTGTTTTATTCCCAGCTACATTCAGTATCCTACTTGACGAAGAGAAGAATGTCCTTCATAGCTGCAGGGATGTTGAATATATTTTGATGACCCATACAAATGCTAGTAGAGGGCATGAAGATGCAAATAAAAGAATCTGGAGTTACAGAGTGATCCAACTTGAGATTCACTTTTCCCTGACTTTATCCAGCCTTTTCTCCCTCTGTGCATTCTTGTCCTCCCCACCTCACACCCACCCCGACACACACCCGCACCCCCTGCTCTGTTATGAGTAGTGGCATTTCATGTCTATTATATTTAAAAATTGTATGAGAGACTGGAACTCACAGTCTCTAAACAGTACTGTCCTGAACAGTATCATGGTCACTTAGCTACAGAATCAGATCTCCTCTTCTGCCTTCCCATTTGAAAACTTTTCTATACCTAGAACAGCAGTGATGAGCCACACACAAACTACAAAGCTATAGAAATCTGATGGGAGATATAAGCTTGAATCTGCCCAGGCTAACAAGGGCTTTGTACCCCAGCCTCCAGTTCTTAGATGCCTTTATGAGAGTTACTCATACCATCTACTTTGCTATCTGACGTGCAATTTAGAGCACCTAAATTAAAAGCCTAGGTGAGCATGAAGACAGAAGAAGCAGGAAGACTCCTAATAAAGGTTGTCTGAATATCCAACTGAAGTTTTCCAGGAGATTATACCAATGAAGAGAAGTGTGGATCTCTGAAAGCTTCCCCATAGTGTGTATCTCTGAAAGCTTCCCCATGTGCCTAAGTTAGAGAGCTAAAGGTACAAGTAACCCAAAAGGTATCTGCCCATAGAATTCAAGAAAAGTTCTTTACTTCCTGTCGGACCAGCAGCAGCTTCCTTTGCATTTCCAAGCATGCAGATATGCAGTTCTGATCTCCCTGTATCATAAATGGGTACAGTACATGTTGAAAAGGCTTAGAGAGGGGCAGCAAAGTCAAACACACAAAGTGGTCTCTGTATGAGAAGTGATTGCATAGACTGGGATTCTCCTGCCTTGAAAAGAGATGGCTGAGAGGGTGATGTTGCTCTTCACACAAAATATAATCAAGCTACGGAACATACTGGCTGTTAAAGGTTTATACAGATTTAAAAACAACTGGTCACATTTAAATCAAAATATTCTAGCTCAGGAAGTTCCTGAGTTAGGATTTGTTGGAGGGTGAACAACTCTGATGAATGGCATGGTGACTCCCTTGATCTTGATGGGACCAGTTCCAGGTGCAGCAGCTATACAAGATATTATGCACCTTCCAAAACTAGTTGGAAGCGATGCATATGATGAGCTACAATGGTTTGCAATACTGCAGAAAGACAATATCCTTCCTGATTATGAACCATTACATCTGGTCAGGGCAGCGATGTATTGTGCATCCGTGACTATGACACAGTTCAAGGAAGCTAATGATTGCTAAGTCTGCTATAGCTTTGTTTGTGACTGTCACCCTGAAATAGCACGGGTAGAATCTTATGAATGTCATACTACCAACCCTGGATGTGGAAGTCAGCATCCAAATAATCTTTGCAAGCTATATTTGTGGTCTTATCATTACTGCATGAAGTAAGGGGTGCC
Source organism: Falco naumanni (assembly GCF_017639655.2). Taxonomy (NCBI): domain Eukaryota; kingdom Metazoa; phylum Chordata; class Aves; order Falconiformes; family Falconidae; genus Falco; species Falco naumanni. The sequence goes on along the minus strand of NC_054059.1, from coordinate 19,417,362 downwards.
TTCCCTTTTTTGCAGTTCTTCCCACACTGCTGGAAGACCATGCCTTCTCATATCCCAGGCACAAACCTGTCACCCTTCATGGACCAGAGACTAATGCAATGGGTGTATAACCATAGGAAATTACTAGCAAAGTAGTCGCCTCTGCCTCCTCTAACTCTCCTGGCACAGATGCCATGAGCTGTTCTTTGTGGCATACAATGAGTAGGAAAGCTTGCTCACTTACAAGGACTCCCAATACAGTTGCCAACCATCTCCATGTCTTTAGTCAGAAAGGGGTATGTGCTGCTGCTGCAACTACAGCTGTCCCAGGGAAAGCGGAAAATGGCATATTGCTCTCACTGTGCTCAGAGGCAAACAGCAGCCTGGCACATTCTGCAATGCTGTTCCTTGCAGTGGCTGATTTTAGCCCAGACTTACCTGTAGTGTAAGCCATTCCACAGCACACGGGCTCAGGCTGAGCACATGTGCAGTCCTGCAACACGAGCAAGAAGCATCTGGCTGAGAAATCACTATCAGGTGCTTTTTTGATTTGCTGCTGTTCACTGGTAGTGTTTCCCTTATAGCTGAGCCTCTGCTATGAAGTGCTCAGATTCAGTGCTACAGCTTGAGGAATTGCACCCACAATGAATCAGCTTTGGAAAGAACAGTTTTCCTGTCTACATGGCTTCTTAGTTATTTACACATTCCTAGTAATGGCTAGGAACCATTCAGTGCTTGAATTACAGTTCTCCACCACACCACCCACCACCCCCAGAGCCATTTTCTCAGTAGTTAATGGTAGCTACTGATTAATACTGCTCCTTATATCTAAAATAGTATGAGAATTCTTTCCAATTAATCGAAGAATATTGTTCTAGGTACCTTTAGGCAGCAGAAATGCTTGAACTTATCAATAAATAACTGAAGCCAGGTTTATCAACTTGATAACTTTTTGCTTTTGTATTTTTGGCAGAATTAGCTTCAGTTACTGAGGTAAGAAAATCCTTTCTTTTTGCAAATCAGGATCAAGTGCTCAGTGGCCTTAATTGTTTTTCCAATTCTATCTTAGTAGCTGGGCTCTGTAAAACCAGCAATTCACTGAGGTGGTTACTACTTTACTCCCTAGTAAGACAGGATAGATATTCTTAAGCTACACTCCAAATGCAGACTTTCAACTTCCAATGCAGAGAAAAAATTGTGTACAAATGTATGATCCCAAGTTATACAAGGAAAGTACAAATACAGGGGTCTCTCTGGAAGTCTGGATCGTGCAAATCAAGTGTGGGAAAATGCTAAGAGCTTCAGGTCATGGCTGACATTTAAACTCAACACCTCTGCTTCTGTGCTGCTATTACTGGTAGTCAGTGACGTAAAACACTGCTTTGCTGTGGGCTTGATATTGAGATAATTTGTAAAATGAGCTATGAATACAGCTATATTTACAGACTTAATAAACTCTGCAGAATATCAATATGAGTACCTAGAAGCAATGTTTCTTTCTAACTAGCAGAGCTGTGCTGTTTTGTATGACCTGCGCAAGGGAAGTTCTAATACTTGCCTCTTCACAGGTATGTTCTATCCCATCGTTACTGCTCATGGTTCAGGTAACTGAATACCTGAAAAACTGATAGCTACATTTTGCAAGTCAGAAAGTTCCAAAATAAATTTGTGAGGTGACTTCCCTCCATACTTTATTTTGTTGCACCAGAGAGGGTCAGACATGCTTCATCCTTGGCCATTGCCTATGGTCTCCTTACTAAGGGGAAAGACCAACATCTGAACTGGATCAGCACAGGCTCTGTCAGTCCACAGCTCCTGCAAAACAGGCTGGTGGTCGGCTTATGGACAAATGATGCTATTTATTGTCCATTCTGGTTTTTAAATATGTTGCTGTAAGACATTTTTCTGTCTTTTCAGGGGGCAAAAAATGATCTCAACTCTTGATGAATTTAAAGTTTCAAAAAAAGGAGGCATACTGCAATAGGAGAAATGAGTTTGAAAATACCCTTTAAAAACTCCTAGCGTTGTCTTAGAGAATGCTTGGAGTAATATACATATGGCTGCTAATAAGGCTGTAAATGGCTGCATTACTGCCAATAAAAGATGCCATCTGGTAGGTCTGCTTATTAAAACAGGTTCGTCTGCAACCTTTTAAGTCTGTTTTTTCTTGCTGTGGGAGGTTGCTGAATCATTTAAAGAATCATGGCAGTGTTAATAAAATTATTTATGAAGTTATCAAAAGGCCAGTTGTGATAGATTAGATCCTAGACTCAAGCCACTCCTAAACTGGGCTTTGACTTTGTCAAACTTTCACCCCAGCTTTGGTCACCAGCCCTTCATACCATGAAGGGTAGTAGAAGCATGAATGCATCAAGTCAGGCTCTGATGGCTTTCTTCTTCCAACAGTGAAGGCTGGGGTCTGACCTGGGGGAGTTATTCTGTGCATACATCAGCATGTGATTGCAATTGCATCTGTGAAACCTGTTATACCTGAAGAAGGGGAAGGTGGGGGGAAAAAAGGATACCTTACTTCAAAGGGTACTTTTTACCCCAGGAAACCTCTTTGTCCACTCCAGTGTGGGTTGCTACAGAAATATAGCCAAGTTGTGGGAAGTAAGGTAAGATAACAGAGAAATAGGCAGGTGGTTTGCACATGCACATACCCACCCCATGTTGCTATTCAAAGAGATTGCAATCACAAGGTAAGACAATCTTGACACCCAGTGCAAACATGCTTCTCCCAAAGGCTGGAAGGACCCACAAAAGCACCAGCAAGCAAAAATCCATTTTAAGTAAGAGATTATCATTTACCTGAGTAGTGGCATCACCATGCAGCAGCTCTTTGCTGACGCTAAAACCATGGCAAACTGCAAATCATACAACATTTAAAGACACTTGCACAAATTTCAGTATTAGGCAGGACCAAGGAGAAGCTTGGCCTACAGCAAAAATAATAGACAACTCTCATTTGAAACAAGACATTTAAATCCACTATTCAAAGAACAAAAAGTGAGTATTTCTGAAGATTTAACTAAAAGATAGCTCTTTCAATACTTGAAATAATCCATTTTTCAGTGATATTAATTGGAAGATATTCTAGTCAGGCAGAGTAATAAGTGTTGGAAGATAGCAAAGGGGGTTTTAATAATAATAGTAATACTTTATGAGGTTTGGGTTTGGGGATTTTAAAAGAGACAGAGTTGATTTTGCACACTGACTTCATCAATGAAGCACAGCAGTGGGAAAGCATGCATCACAGTGATTTCATGTTTGACATTTTGCAGGTTACAGTAGGAAAAGCTTCCCCTTAAATGTTTACTTACATTGTGTTCTTTGATATGATGTTTTGTAGTAATGAGCTGCATTTCATTGACTTTCTCAGGTTGTACAGGACCTTTATGTTTAAATGTCAGCTTGCATCTGCTGGTCGTGTTCAACTGTCAGTAGATTGGTAAAGAGATGTAGCAGTGATCTTTAATTACTATGGCAAATCCAGGCTTGTTCCAGACAATTTTGACAAAAGCATGAAAAGCTTTAGACATGATTTATTTCTGAAATGTTAGTCACACAGGTGCTGTGAGGATAGGGGGTGCCGGCCCGTCCAAGGAACCACCACTGCAACCCAGCCCACTGCTATCCACGTGCAGTCAATCCCAGCTGCTGGAGCTTCAGGGGAATCCCTGCCACAAAGCACAGCTGGGAACATACAAAATAACACTCCTGGTGATACCCGGCTCCTGCTGATGCCTAGGGGAGCTCACTGAAGAAACAGCTCATGCACAGACTTCCAAGGAGTGAAAGTGTAAAAAGGCTCGATACACCAAAACAGGTAAAGATATGGCTCTGACACAGTGGCAGCTGGTGTGGGTTTCCTCTAACAGCCAGTATGGATAAGCCTCTGTGGAAGACACTAACTCGCTGTCAACATCCACAGCTGAAGAGCAAGCGTGCGGGGCCTGACCACCCTCTGGCATCAGGAGAAGTCGGCAGGTGCTAAGGGGCAGCCTCGGCTGCCACAGGGTCCTGCTCGCACAACACGGCACGTGCATTTTGCCCAGTAAGTGTCTTTACCTCGTCTTTGACTTCACCAGTCTCAGCTAGCTCCATCCCACACCCAAAAGTCACATTTAATGTAACCAAAGGATAAAAAGCCTATGTAACTTTTTCAATAAGATTTCTGACTTCACCCTTTTAACCCAAAGAATAACTATAAATAGTTTATAATGTCTGGGATTTCCACAGCCTAAGTGCAGCTATAAATAGTTCTAAACATTTTCCCACTTCATGCTTTTGAAAAGAACATTCTCCACTTCCTTTCTTGGAGAACCCCTGGGAATAAGGCTAGATCACAGCTCAGAAAATATGTATATTAGGAGAGTTTAGCAAAACAGAGCTAACAAAGTTGCTAACGGCAGCTCTCAAACTAATTTCGCATAAGGAAAGGGTCAGGCGTCCTTTGCAGCAAGTTCATATTCATAATTCACCCCAGGGCGCTCAAACCAGCCATTTGTGGTATGTCTCTATTCACTCAGCCCATCAGGGTATTTTGAGGGGTTGTTTGTTTTTGCAAGGAATTCGTTGTTCTCCAAGCCTCGCAAGCAATGGCAGGATTTATTTGTATTTACTTGAAGTGCGTGTGTGTTCAGCGTTTGGTATTTCAGACGCTAAAAGCAGGACACGTCCCCTCGGCTTATTTTTACGCACGACTTCAGCAGCCCCCCGCAGGCGCCTGCCTGCTCGGCGCGGCGCGGCCCGAGCCCCACGGCCCGGCAAGGGCCGGTACCAGCCGATCGGGGCTCCGCGGAGCCTTTCCCAGGGCGGCCGCGGGCGGGCGGCGGTGGCAGCGCTCCGCGGGGCAGGGGGCTGCCCGCGCTGCGCCCCCTGCCCGCGCTGCGCCCCCTGCCCGCGCTGCGCCCCCTGCCCGCGCTGCGCCCCCTGCCCGCGCTGCGCCCCCTGCCCGCGCTGCGCCCCCTGCCCGCGCTGCGCCCCCTGCCCGCGCTGCGCCCCCTGCCCGCGCTGCGCCCCCTGCCCGCGCTGCGCCCCCTGCTGGCGCGCCCGGCGCCGCGGCGGCCCCCGCCCTGCAAGGCTGCCGATCCGGGGCCGCTGCACCCGGCCAAGCCGCTGCACCGAGGGGCGGCGGGAACGAATAGGAATCCCCTTTTTGCGAAGAGTAAGGCAGTTCTGGAACGAGCTAGGAGCGGGAAAGCCGGTCAGCCTGCAGCTCGGGAGCGGAGGTTTCCGAAGGAGAAGGAAAAAAGGAGAAAAAAAAGGGCCTGACCTAGTGGCAAATTACATCCTTCTGCCAGTCTGTCCTTGTTTCTGCCATGTTGCCTTTTTTATCTTGCCTTAAGTCCCCACAGTCCTTTCCCTTAGAAAGCTCTAAAACCTCAGATATCTATTTTACCCTTGATGTGAGGATCGTTGAAGTTGATGATCAGAAAAGACTGGAAGTCGTCACTACCAAGGATAGCAAGTTACTTGCTCAGGGGCAGCAGATCATGTCTGTCCTAATGAGCAGGTATTTGCAAGATGGAGCTACAGGGAATGGCTTCACACAAGAAATTTAGGAAGCACAGACCAGTAGAACACTCAGTTCAGAGACCCAGACCATTCATTCTGAGTAGCACAGAAAAACGTTTGTGTAAAACCAGAAAAATCCCATTACAGCATTGTATCCTTCCAAAATACAGAGCGGTTTGTTGAGACCATTTTATGCACGGCTTACACATATACCAAAATCTAGATGAGCAGTAATGAAAGACCTGATTCAAAACAAACATTTTTAAATCGGGCCTAGGAACTGGCAGGGATGCTGAGTTCCTAATATTAGATGGCAATGACTTCTGTAAACAAGGAGCATGAGAAGAGAAAGTCCTAACCCCATAGGACTCCAGCAACTCAGAGAACCTTGTAGTGTAAGGTGTAAAGCGTGGGATGGCTAATACTAAGAGCAGGTTTAGCATAGATAAAATCAAGCTGAGATGCCTCCAGGAATTCAAACTTGCTTTATTTTGATGCTTTAAATCAAAATAGTTTTGAATGTCTACCAATGCAGTGGAAAAGTTGTATACAAAATGAATGCAAATTGTCTGTGATGTAAGCAAAACCAAGATGCTGATTCCTTAAAAAGAGCCAAAGCTTCCACAAGTGTTACTACCACAGCCTGTTCACTGGTTTGTTACATGGTATGCATGTATGCAAAATGGTATGCAAACTCTGCACCCACTTACATGCTCAAGCACTGAACAAAGTAAGGCTCACTTCAAAAATACCTCCTTTTTTCATTGACTCACTTTTAGTTGGCCCAGATAAAAAAAAGTGTTGAGATAATGAAAAATTCCTCATAATGGAGGAGATCTGACTGCACGCAGGAGCAGAGAGCTCTCCGCATGGCCACCTTTCACAACATTGTTGAAGACTTTGGCAGTTGCACATTGTGGAGGGGACTGGATATTTCTTTCTTTAATCCATTGCTGATAGAACATAGGAACATAACAAACCTTTCTGTCACAGCTGATCAACCAAAAAGAAATCATCCAATCACTGAGTGCTCTGTGGTGCACTTAGAAACACTCTGCTCATCACAGATTACCTCTATATTAAGCTAATTGTGAGTAAAAAGAAGCAACAGCTCCATGGCTAACGATGAAAGACAAGCCTGATCTCTTGATCAGGAGAGTAGGTGATGGCCAGGATATACACTCATTCAGGGTATTTTTGAATCAGAAATGAGATGCCTATACCAGCAGACCAGTAAAATTATTCTACTGTTATGACAGCAGAACTGTAAGCCCCAAACAAAGCTAGAGAAATAGCCACAACTTTGATACACAACACTCGTTTCTTCTCGGAAAGAGCACTGAGAATGCACCAAGCAGCATGTTGCACTTGCAGTTACATGGAATAATCCCAGTAATTTCTTCAAATATATTTTTTTTAAAAAAGAAATGTTATAGCTCTGTCTAATTGTCACAAAGTACTCTGTAAACACTCATGCTCCTTAGCCCAGTTTCTTTTCCTTCCAATCCTGTTTTTCAAGTGGAACTCCTTTACTAGTAAGCATTCATTTAAATAGTCATAGTATGAGCCATGGCCTCTGAACTAGCAATTTCATTCATCGCCCTTCTGTGCAGTGTTTTTCTTTTGCATGTCCCTATCTCTGTAGGGTACAATGCAATTCACTTTAATGGATTCAATCCAAAATACTGCTCCCGTTTGGCATGGAATAAGTTCTTACAGAACCCGAAAGGCAAACACATGTTTTTGGAAGAGAAGTAATATGCTGGAAGGGCTTGGTTCGAGGTTTAAGCCTTAACACTATTCTAGGTAAGCTCTGCTATGCAACTGAACGAGCTAGGAAAGTGTTAAATGATCAAGCTGAAATGTTATTTAAATATCATGAATTAAAAGTTCCAGCCTAGCTGCAAAGAATAAAAAAGGGCACAAGCTTGGCAATGTTCCTAAGGCAGTAAAAGCAATGTTTAGAGAGAAAGAAATCTTTGTCTGAATGCAAAAAGGAAACTCAAATTGGCAAAATGGGGCAAGGAAAATGAATCTGGGTGATAGCAAACTGACGGAATACAAATTTCCCTTAATACAAGGAGAATCTCCATGAATTTCAGCATGGGCACTGTCAAAGATCTCATCTTACAATACAGTCAAGGTGAAACCCCAGCAATTTCATAGTATTTTTTTTTTAATTGCTGTAATTTGTATTCATTTTTTATTTAATTTGTAATGCTTTCTGTCACGTCTCACTCTCCTGTTTCGCACTCCGAGGGAGGAAGGTCAGTCACTTCTTCCTCACTCATCTGTGTTATAAGAAATGCTGTCTGAGAACTCAAATCCTTTCCTATCATCACCAGTGGGGATTTTGTTGATACTTTCATTAAAATGGGAACACGGACACCAGCCTCCCTGGAAAATCTGCAGCAAGTGGGAAGGAACCTAAACCTCTTGCCTCTTCAAAGGAAACCATGAACCAGAGGAATGAGACCACACCGAGCTGCTGTGATTGCTGACTGTTGCCAAAAAAGGCGACTCCACCAGCTCCTCTGCAGGGGACCCAAACCAGGATGGGCACACTGAGATGGATCAGTTTGCTGATTTGGGAGAATGATTACCCTGTGTTTCTTGCTTCGATGGGTCAGTTTGCTGTAGAGTCATCTGCTTGATCAGGTTCAACTTCTTGTCACACAACATCTAAATCCCACCTCAGGGAAGCAGTGTGTGAGCATAGGGCTGTGAGGAGTGGGCGCGCTCCACGCCCCAGTGAGGTGTGCTGTGAATTTGTCCTGTAAGTAAAGTATGATCAGAAGCCTCAGCACTAGACTGTGAAGGACTAGGGTGGGAGTTTCTACAGGGTGCAATTAATGACACCACTGAACATCCTTTCTCCTAAGTGGCAAGCCTGCTATTGAAAACTGGATGGGGAAAATTAATTCAATTTCTTGGAGGTTTGTATTGCTTCAGAGTGCATTTGTCCTCCCACCTCACCTTGGCAGTGAGAAAGTCTCCATGAAAGACTCTGGAGGAGGGATGTGTGCTGGCTGCCCTGGAGCTGCAAAGTTCTTGAAACCTGCCAGACTGGGTAGACCAGGCAGGGAGGCAAGGTAAGCCTTGTCAGTCAGCATGGTGGCTGACATGATGATCCATCTGACTCCACAAAACCCACGGAAAGGTTGCTCTGTCTGCATTTTTTCAATGAGTTTCCTCTACCTGCCACATCCTTGCCACCCAGCTCACATGGAGGACTAATAACTGAACTACAGCAAATGCCACCACTTCCCACTGCCACTTCCCCTCTGAGCCAGGCATTCAGAGCTTCAACCCACCAGGGGGAAAAGGGGCATTCCTCACCCAGTGTGAACACAATCAAAACATGTCACAGTACTTCTAACCAAATCCTTCTTACAATGATTGCCTCTGTAGAACTGCTTGCAAGGAAACCCCCCAGAATAACTCAGTCAACATCCAGTTCAATTCATCATCGGTGTCTGTGACCAGCGCCAAACACATCCGAGAAAAGGCCATCACTGACATAAATTCCTGCAATCATATGAACAAGTAGAAGTGTCTTCCTGACTGTACGTGGGATTTGGCCAAAAATACATTAATAGCCTTTGTCATTTTCTCGTAGCTAGTGTAACCACAGAGGCTCTCTACACTGAAATAATTAGGACTTTGGAGATTCCCTAAACAAGTTCCCCACGAGAAAAGGGTTTCTGGGTAAGGTTTCAGGACTCGTAAATTGTTCAGGCTGGAATATGATGACAATATTCCTTGCAGTGACAGAATGTAAGAAATCACAAGATAATACTGGAAATGGATCCTTCCAGCTGGAAACATGATATTACATTATCTGCAAATATTTGTTTCTTTCTTTATATTTTCAAAGCAAAGTTGGATGAATTGTACCTATCTGCTGTGCTAGCACTGACAAAACATTTTGGAAATTATCTGCTCATATACCTATATGCTTACTGCGAGAGAAGGATGGAGATTTAACTGTGTTCAGACTTATATAGCCATTCTGTTTCTTATGATTCTAACTTTAGTTTTACAGGACTGTGTTCTGTGAAACTAAGGAGTACACTTGTGCTGCTGCATGGGAAATGTCTTGTTTTTAATGAGTTGCCAACTTAATGACCTGTGGGATTTCAAAGTTCCTTTTTGGTTTTAAAGGAAATGATTAATATATATTCTGTCTTTAATTACGGTGCTATAATTGTGTGAAAGGAATTCCATTCATTCTTTTCTTCATTTAAATGTTTTACATTTGTGAATGTTAGGCAATGTATTCTCCTAAAAGGTCTGTCTGTGAAAGAGATATATAATACTATTTGCTTTCAAATGGGAGAGTAATGAGAGTTATAGTATTCCTCAGTTTTGAGGCAGAGTATTTTGATTCTTACTTTAAAAGGATACCCAAGTTGTTTAAATGATTGCTTGACTAAAATAAGGTGGATTTATATGGAAATAAATGCCTGGCTTCAGATATCTATTAATGTAATACTGTCCTTTATTTTTTACATCAAAAAATATTTTATAAAACAGGAAATCTCATGTGTATATTTTTGTTGATACTGTAGTTGGCTATGACAGCCCACTAGCAAATGTCCTAGGGTAAATTTGGATAAATGGTGGTTATACTTCAGAAAGCAAATCTTAATCCTACAGTTCTGTCTGCATGTTAGGATTTTCTAGTTCTGAATGTGATTCCTGACTTCCTTCTCCTGTTTTTGCCCCAAGTAATTAGGAGATTGACTTTCTGGGTTTTTAAGAACTTATATATGTGCCACATACAACTCCCATCCCTGTGACCCAGGCATTTTGATCCCTTGGTTGTCAGTCAGACATTTTTTAACAACCTGTGTATCTCTGGAAATAGACTCTTTGATCTCACTATCCCTTTTACCTAAGGAGAGCCCGATTTTGCAAACACTTGATTTAGAAAAACCTTTAAGTGTGCACAACACCACAGAGATGCAGAACACGGTTCTCCCACTACCCACTCAGCTTTCCTGTAGCAAGCACCACACCAGGTGCTCATCACCAAGGATCGCTAATTTGCTTTCCCAGATAGTTTGGCCTAAGGACCAAGACCCACTCCTTAACATGGGTCACAAGCACAACATAGACCTAATTTATAAGACTGGAAAGCTTTTCTTTTGCGTGTCTGAAAACTTTGTTTCTTTGAGGTTTTGAGTAGCCCCCAGTCCTTTAGAAAAACGTGTGAAACCTGTATTTGCTAGTGTAATTTGCAGCTTCCCATATGCACCTCTCCATCTTACTGGAGCCAACTGGCTCTTCCCTCAGCAGCAGCAGCACCAAAAAAGGAGCACAGACTAGGACAGGACTACCTGGGTCATCAAATCCCAGTCATCTGCTATCTCAGAACCATGTCATGTAATCCATTTTTAAAGTTATCAAGCTCCATCTTAAAATGACTTGGGCTTTGTTGCCTCTGTACACCTGTTGGGAAGCTCTCATTTCCAAGAGATAAACTTCTGTCATCTAACAGAATTACCTAGTATTAATCCTTCAGCACATTGACTTGCATTTTGCACAAACGCATTTAATCCCACTTCAATTTCTTTTTTTCTTACCTGCTTTATTAACCTTCCATGTTTTGCCTTTACAGACTACATTGGGAATTATGTAAGTTTATTTGATACGCAAGAACTGCATTATCGTTCTGCTGATAAACAGAAAATGCTCTACTATCCTAGCAAGATTACAGTGATCTTGCTTTTTAGTTCAAAAAGGAAAATATGCACATTCATTCCATTAAGTGAGTGTGCCGGCATCTTCTGCTAGAAGTGAAGTGGAAAGTTAAACTGCAATAATACATCACTACAGAATTACAAAAGGAGTGTTGAGATAATTTTCACAAATGTAATTGCATAGCCAAAGAGAATTGCACTATATTAAGTGATATAATTATAACCTATATATTAATGTAAGAATCAGTATGTTTATGAAATACTTAGAAAAAGAACTGGCAAGGCAGATAACAGATAAAAACGTAAGTAAGGCTAATTTTCTGCAGCCTTCCCTCTGCCATGTTTCTGGAACATCTGCCTCTAGCTTAACTGTCAGCCATGTGAAAATGAACAAGGAAAGCAACTTAGAAAAACAGGAGTAGTAACTTTATTTCCTTTTAAGTAGGCCTGTAGCGTTGATAATAATTTCACCATGTCCACACGTGAACCAGCACACCCCAGGCACTAGTCCGATGGGCCGTTGCCATCACTGGCAGATGTTCCTACCTCCTGTCCTCACCCAGATACTCATTGTAGTGTCATTAAGAAACGACAATACCACAGACCTACTTTTTGTGGCAGTCATTACAGAAAACATTTAACAGTATCAGACTCAAGACCAGTCCTTGGGGAACTCCAGTTTCATGCCAGTTCTCTTTTCTTTTTAGCCAGTTCCTCACCTTGCCTACTGTTTTAATGCTGATCTTCAGGTTCTCCACCTTAATTAATAATTTTCCATTTGGCGCTGTATCAGGCCTCTACAGCAACTGACAACACTATTGCATTTTTTCAGTTACCTTATTAAAGAAAGAACCCAAGTTTGTCTGGCATGAGCTAGTGCTGCCAAATACAATTTGCATTTTGTCCTCTTTTACAGCAACTTTAGTCTCTTTAATAATTTTTTCAATCAAAAATAGATTTTAAAGTCCTGTGAAGTCAGACTGAAGGACTATCTAGAATACCTTTCCTAAATATAGCACCATGTATTGATATACTTGAAACCTTGCAAGCTGCAGAATCACTGTTATCTGTTTTCTTCATGCAAGCAGCACATTTTGCCTAACCCCAGTAGACCATGAAAGCACTGCTTGTAGATGAGCAGTAATTTAAAAAGTCAATAAATTCCTCCATCAGGCATTTCAAGTAGGTTAATGATAAATTAATAAATTTTATATTGCCCAAAGTAGTATTGGATGACTTATTTGCATTTACTCTGAGTTATACTAGCCATCCCCGTCGCAACAGTGTGGCAGATCCCCACAGGCCCCTGTGGAGTAAGAATGCAATTTCTGAAGTCTGTGATGTTGATTCCCAGCTACATTTCTAATGTCTCTTCTACCGAACTTTGAACAGATACTTGAAATTATTACGTCTGAGAAGAGGAGCTATGTGTATCTCACAAAGAGTAGCTCTATGGCATATTATGTCCCCAGTTTTACAGTTCCCAGTACATATGGGAGATTATGACTATACTGCCGTCACCTTTAAGAGAACAGAGAACAACACTGCTCCTTTTGGGTTTTTTTTTGATTTGTTTTTTTTTTTTTACATGCTGTTCCTTTGAGAATGTCTTCTCAGGTAGAATACCAGTGGTCCTTGGTGCTCACACATGGTTTATAATTTTGATTCTCCCTTTCTGGTTGCTTGGTTCTTACCTCTGCAAGCAAAAGCATTTGTAAAACATGAAATAATTATTCTGTTCTGTTCTGCTCTGCTCTGCTCTGATCTGCTCTGCTCTGCTCTGCTCTGTTCTGTTCGGTTCTGTTCTGTTCTGTTCTGCTCTGTTCTGTTCTGTTCTGTTTAGGGGAGGTTTTCAAACCTGAGCTTTAAGAAGAACTTTACAAAACACAGAGAGTCGAGAAAAAAACAAGTAATAGGAGAAGAGATTTAGAAATTGTGGCATAGAAACAAAAGATTGAAGAAAGTAGATTCGTTTGCTCCATGGTAAAGACCGAGGAGACTTCAGGGAAGAAGTCTGGTAATAACCTTTGATGTAAAAGACTAACTAGGTATGTTTGAGCTTTTCTTAATGCAAGGGGACTGAAGTTGATAATCTCTTGAGATGTGTCAGTTTTGCATTTCTATGTTTTTGTCTCAAGACACAAGGTCTAATGTCACCAACAGACATTTTGGGCCTGACAGTTTCACCATCAGTGCCTTTGAGCATTGAGATTGTTGTTTTCATGCATATATGTGTATATAAACTGTTTTGGTTTTCTTTTCTTGAGTAATTCTTTTCAGGATACAGAGATAAAGATGGCCTGTAGCCAAAGAGAAGGCAAACCTCTACCCTGTTACATCTATTCATTCACAAATTACAGGTGAACATACATAGAATTGTGATTGCATGTGTGCATCTCCTGTGAAGTCTTTGACTGCTGTACGTCTAAGATTATTCCTTTGCTGATGAACAGAGGTTAACAGATGCTGGATATAATATTAAAACATTATGTATACTATCTTTTTTCTTTGGTGTTAAAATTTCAGGTAAGGATATCACTTGCCCTTTACATGAAGAGGGAGTAGGTAGAGTGAAGATCAGCCAACTACTTCCAGCTCTGTTCTTACACCAGGGTCCCATCCGTAGGTGAATGGCTTCAACAATGTGTCTAGTGTTCTGAGATGGGAAACTGTGATGAAAGTTTTGTGGGAGGCAGTGAAAGGACTAACTGTAACTGCTGTGTTGGGCTTCTTTCTACATGGTTTATTGCTTCTTAAACAGGGGGCTGTACTTCTCCTTGTCTTATGCAACGCATGAGTATTAAAGCAACAGACAGTCCTGCTCTGAAAAGCTGAACAGAGGGTAACTATGTTTTGCAGAAGACTGTGTTATTTCAGAATATGGTTTCTTTCTGTTGGGAACAATACCCTATTTAGAAAAAAAAAGGCGTGAAACTGCAGCTCCAGGGAACTGGAGGTGGACTGCCCCAGAACCATGAGCCATGGGAGTCCCCACGCAGCAGGCTGCCCCACAGCTGTGGATGCTGAGAGCTCCAGCTATCAAGGAAGAATGAGCCTGGAAGCCCTGAGAGCCACGGCTCCCAGCACTTCCCAGATCTCTGCCAAGGAACCAGGTCAGCAAGCCGCCAGGAAGCTGGGTAGGGTTCTCATTGAAACACTAGATTTTGATGAGTCAGCAAAAGCTCAATTAAAAACATGTTAGAATTTTTCCAACCAGCTCTGCTCACAATCTAAACAAATAAAGGGTGTGGGGAGGAAATACTGTCCTTATTTTACACCAGAGGGACCGAGGCACAGATACGAAGTAACTTATGCCAGGTGCTACAGAAAGTCAGCAGTCAGGAGGCAAACTTAGATTCCATGCTGTCCCTTAATCACAAGAGTATCCTTCCTCTAAACTTAATTAATTTGCCATTACAATGACCTTGTGAGATAAGTATTACTTTCATTTTATAAACGGGAAACCAAAATACCTTGTACAACAGCAGATAGGAAGCCTGTATCTGAGCCAGGACTTGAACCCGATGTTCCTCAATCTGCTAAGCTTTAGTAGCAAGCCTACCTGTTTCTTTCATGGACAAGGTACACGGACAAGATACAGTCAGTATTGGATGACCTTACTCACTTAATCATAGTAATTGCAGCAATGGTATAGATTCCTACTGCTACAGTCTTGTTATACTGAAGCCATTCTGTCCCTACAAAAGTGCTGGTTTACTACGAATAAAGCCCTCATATGTGGTTGTGGGTAGTACGGAACTAAAACTTTAGATAGAAGGAGGTAACTAATGCTTCCCTAAACATTCATATATACAGTTCAACTGGCTTTCCTGGTTCTGCTAAACATGAGCAGCTATAACTACACCTAGGCACACCACACAGGCTCTTTTCCAAAATCTTTTATGACCCCAGGTTTCTGAGGCTTCTGTATGTAAATACTAACTTGTCCTTCAGCTAGATTTCCGCTTTGAACACAGCCCTAATTGTAGACAAGAACTGTAGCATCAGCTAGTATTAAAGTCAGTTCAGGTTTTGGTAATAGATTTTCATTTCAAATGTCAGAGGTCTTTTCTTTGTTGTTGTGTCTTTGTCTGTTTTAAAATCTGGGGTTGAAATGTCCTAAACTACATTCTTTTAGGGAACATAGCTATGGAAAATATGTTATTCTACTGGTGTTGATATCCTCATAACCTTTTCCTCTTCTACTACTTTTGGCCTTTGAACAGGAATTTCAGATTTGATAAGACAGCAAGTCGCATTTAAGCTATGAACGTGTCTTCTGCTGCTACTGTGAAAATCAGCTCAAATTCAGCAAAGTCACAGACCTTTGATAAGTCTGTTTGCAAGTGCATAATAAAGAACCCAGAGTTTGCCTACTTAAACGCACAAATTCTGTTCTCACTGAACAGGCTGTATAGATGCTGTCCTCTCTGAGAGACAGCATGCTTTGTCCCTTTGGGCACTCCAAGGACCAGCTGGAGGGCCACGGTACCTTATTTCTGCCATTTGCTCCGTGCCCTCTCTGCCTGCACCCAAGTGCCCTGGAGGAAAAGGCCACCTAAGTTACATACAGAGGGAATGAGCTTGACCAATGGAAGGGAAACAGGCAAAGCTGGAACTGCTGGTTGAGGGTGAAGCTGTGGCTGAGAATTGTTGAGGCAAGACTGGACTGTGACCAAGTAGGCAGGAAGTAAAAATTGGAATCGCTCGAGCAAGGAGACTTTGACATACAGAAGACTGGATAACAGGATTAGGAGCTCTCATGGGAAATCAAGAGCAAACTAGGATTTGGTAGGAAAAAAAGAGACTGACATTGTGTGAGAAATGTGAATGGGATGCACAGGAGTCATGGGAGTAGAATTAGCTAGGTTTGCCTGGGAAGGAGATTGGAAAAAAATATGTAGAGACAAGAGCAGAGCTGAGAACAAAGGACGCATTTTGGAAACTAGACTGAGTTTGGTGGATGAAGGCTGGAAATGGGAAGGAGAAAACTTGGAGGCAGATGAAAGGTGATAAGGATCCATCTTGATGCAAAAGAGTCTGTGTTCACTAAAACACTCCTTCCTCCACAGTATGTAAAGTGTCTTGAGAACCACCGTTTCTCTAGAGTCATCAAATATGTTTAACCATTAACAAAGTGCGTTTCTCCTCCTTTACTATTTTGGTTTATTAAATGGTGACATATTATACTAAAACTGTATATATAGTTATACAACAGAGAATATGAATGTTAGTTTTATGGATAAATCCTATGAGAATGAACATAATGTTAGGATTTATTTTTTGTAAAGGAAGAATCACTTGTGAAGCGAAAGTTTAAAAATTAACAAATGTCATAGGTAATGCTGGCTATGCCTGCAAGACCAAAGTTACAGAACAGCTTTCATACAGGTCAAAACTGAGTAAAATTCAGTCTGGAAAACAGACTGCCTAGGGGGGTTATTATAGAGATCTGTAAAAATCATGAGTGGCAGAAATAAGAGAGTGGAAAGGGATTTTCTGTCTCTTTCAAGACAAACTCTAAGGTACATACAATGAAACTACAACGAGGCGTGTTCAAAACAAAAGGAGATGATTCTATTGTTTGCCAAAGGATGTTGTGGAGGCTAAAAGCCAATATGGATAAAGGGAGGAATGGATAGGTACATGTAGGATTAATCTGTCTGTGATTACCTGGCTCTAGACCCTGAGCCACAAATGGGAGGCTTGGAGAAGGCTGGGAGAGCATGGGAGAAGTTTGCCCTGTCCTCACTACTTCTGTTTCTGTCATTCTTACTGACTTGTAGAGATTAAAATTATAGCCAAATCCTCAAGAAGAAGTTTCATAGGAGGCAGAGAAGAACTGAAACCTGCCTCAATTAATGCACAGTTGAACCTGAGTTTCCCTTTCACTGCAAAGGCATGATGTAGAAGACTGTATAAATCACACCATAAACACATCCATGCCCACTGCCACCCAGGGACATAAGATGCAAAATCCTCTTATGGGACAAGGAATTAGCTCAGAACACAGGTCCACTGGTGTTCCTCATCATTTTCAGGTGGTAAGAGAGACACAGTCTATGGACAGGACATAAGAATGAGGAATGAAACAAGCAAAGCACAGGCAGGCAGATGTGTTTCTGAGGTGGACTAGCTAGATGTTGTACAGCCTTATCATATTCTGTATGAGGGGCAAGCAAGGAGTCCAATGGGAGAGACACAAGAAGGAACCCCGCAAGGCCAGAGTCAGAAAGGGACAGGAATTATTACAGGTCTCACCTGAGGTTGGAGAGGATTGCACGATTCAAGGAAGCCTTTACCTCCTAGAGAAAACACAGTGAGATGCAGAAGGTTATGGCTGCTGCTAGAGAAAAGGCACAAGCTAGAAGACCTGTAATCTAAACTAGCCTACTTGTCTAAACTAGTCTGCTATCTAAACTAATCTACCAGTAATCTAATCTGATTATTTTTATATGTTACATTAAACAATCGCTAAGTGAATGGATCTTCAGCATGAGAGATGCTCACTATTCTTACTCTGCAGGTCACCCACCTTGGTGATGGGAGGTATGACTCTGATGCCCTCAACAAACTGAATCCATGTCTAATACAGTTCTCTGAAGTAGGAGGTGATGATGGTGTCTTCTCTGGACACATTTTAAAAAATGTGTTATCAAACCCAGAGAGATATCTTTGAGTTGTGAATCTCAAGTTGACAGACGTGTTTCTGAAATCCAGAATAAGGTCCTGCAAGACCATACGTAGGCCACAACACCATCCTCAGCATTTCCTTTCACCCGACCTTACACAAATACACATTCAGCCTGCTGATTTTAATCAAGTTCCTGCTCAGACCGATGAACGCTGTGGATCCTGTTCTGCACTGCTTAGCTCTGTGTACGATATGCACTGCACAGAAAGCCTAGGCATCCACTCAGAGTCCTGGACTCCAGGAATTCAGTTGCTTAAATCCTTATTTAATCTAGTCCTTTGGCCTTAATATCGGTGCCTCATTTCTCAACGTATATAAACAGAAGTAATAGCAATAATCATCTCCCAGGATATTGTTGAAGATAAGACCATCTGTAAAAGGTTTAGATTCTAAACCTCAAGGCAGTTTGATTTGTATCTAATGTTATTTGGGTTTGCTTAGTCTAACTGATAATTACAGTGACTGGGTGACAGGATTGTGAAACACCATTTTGTGACTAGCAGTATGAGAAAATCCCTTAAGGTTCACTGTTGGTGCTCAGCAACACAGTTTGTGGTTCCTTCTAGAGGTACAGTCACTGGTATTTTTCAGTAAAAGATGAAAATCTAATACTTTTCCAGATTTTGGTGAGTTTGGCCACTTTAGAGGTTACAGCCACTGGCAGAAGAACCTAACAATAGCATAATCAGGTTCACACCAAATAATTATGCTCACATCAAACAGACTGAGCTTCTTAGGCGTGGCAGACTGATGCTTTTTTATTCTTTTAAATTCCAAGTCTGTTCTATAGAAGAAAACAATACCTTAACAGGTTTGAAGTTTTAATTTCCTGGTGTCCCAATCGCCCTAGGTGGGGTGATTTTGCTTCTTCCAGCTGAAAGTAAAATGTCTAGGAAGCAATTCTGCTGATGTATCAGTTAAAGGAGGTGTAATTAGGGCCTGTGCTTTCATAGGACTAGAAATTACAAATTGTAGCAAAGATTAGAGCATTTTTCTTAGTTTTCCTCTGTAGTCTAGAGTGTGAAAGACCAATATTCAAATTTCTGCAGCACAATTAACAATAATGTAGGATTAAAAGTGCCTATAAATCAAGAGAAGCTAAACTTCTGTGGCATTGTCCCAGATCTGATCACTGTGGCATACTCGTTTCTTGAATTGAAAAGTTTGAGCTTCAGTTGCAGACATTTCAACACCATATTACCATATCATACTGATAGAATTATACTACTAAATTAAGACCTAAGCCATACTACACCTAGACTCTGTACCTTCCGTGTGACTAAAAACTAAAGCAGTATCTATACATTTGATAACATATACTTAACAAAGTGAAGAAATTTATTAAAAGAGCCTGTTGAAAATAACAAATTATCAAATACAGAAACAAAGTATGTGAACACGTGCATGTCTGTCTGGTGTGGGATGGTAACAGATTAAGAATGTGAAAAAGCATCAAATGGAAGAAAAAACTATAATTCAAATATTAGAGTAATAAAAGAGGGGTTGTTAAAAATGTGGAATGTAGAATACATATTTTTTTAATTATTTAATGTGCAGGTTCTTCAAAAGTATGAGTGATTTCATAGTCCTGTAAGGAACGATACAGTTTTATCAGAGGCCTCAAGTTCATTCCTTGATATCTTTTATTCCCTTCACGTTCTTTTCATTGCAACTCCTCTTGAGGCCGTTCACTGAGTCTTTACCCTCATCCCACAAGCTCACACTCCGCCCTTAAATCCAGTCAGCTTAATTTTGCTGTATTTTCCCCAATCCGCTGCCATTTCCCATTCCCCATTCACAGTTTATTTTACAGACTGCTGACCTACACTCCCCGCTGCTGGTGGCAGTCCCACTAGCCCAGCACACCGAGCTGCTGTGAATCCCAGCCTCTCACTGCAGTCGCCTGTGCGGAGCAGCAGGTCTCGATCCGCTCTCCAGCTCGTCCCGATGTTCCAGCCACAGCAGAGCGCTGGTTCCTGCGTACCTGGCTCTGCTCTGCTGGCACCAGTTTTACCTTTCCTGTGTTGTGCTGGGATGCTTTCTCCTGCCTGTATCATGGTGAATGAATTGCTTTTCCATGTGGCCATGTCATAGGCATCACAAAACAAAGCTTCCTCCCCAGTTTTCTGTCCAACCTAGCTCTGCCTGGTTTAGAGCAGAAAAATTCACTGCTGAAAGGGGCCACGGTGGGGAAAGTGCCTCTGTGCTGGTAGTCCTGAGCTGAGGGCAGCGTATGCAGCTACTCAACAAGGACAGAAGTATGGGATCAGGATCAGGATGGGGGAAGCCCTGACAGAAGAGCTGCCGTGACATCTCCTGCCCCCCTCCTTCACGGAGGGGGAAAGGAAACAACAGCCATTGAGTCTCATTGGGGACGCAGAAGCTATGATGCATGTCCAAAGTGAGTTCTCATTGCAGAGCTCAGGCCCCCCGAGGGGGCTGGAGGAGAACACGGCCACCGTACTGCCGCACAGTGTCACTCCCCAGCCTTATTGTGCTGAACTATTCAGGATACAATTATTTTCAGCACACGTTTAGAAAGAGATAGCACAAGGTAACAACAGCAAAGGACAAAGCTCGTCCCAGTTAAAGCCTGGCAAAGGAAACAGAACTTCGCCGAAGGTATCGAGCATCCGCTTCTTTAAAAACAATGAGCTCTTCACAGGCTTCAGGATACAACTTTTTTAAAAACAAGGAATGGATGTTTCACTATGGGCTCAAGCTCAATAAGCAGCTCCCTCTGGGAAGGTTGTTACGCTGCTGTTTTCTACAAGACTTCTCACGTTTTCCTCAAAAGCAGCTGGAGCATCTGGCTGCTGCTGTCACCAAGTCACAGGGGGCGGGGGGCGCGGGGCGGGCGGCTGCCTTTGGGAACCTGGGGGAGTCACCTCGCAGTGTGACAGCTGGGGCACTGGGAGCGGCGCGGGGCAGGCGACTACCTGCCTTTGGGAACCGGGGGTTCACAGCGCAGTGTCACAGCTGGGGCGCGGAGCGCGGCCTGCCCAGCGCTGTGGCGGTAGCTGGCAAAGGGGAGCGCAGTTTTCTTAGCGCTCCACTTCGGACTCACGGCAGAAGGCGGGGGATGTGGAGGGGGAACTAATTTTTTTCCTAACCGATGCTGGGTTAAAATTAACGCTAATTGCAGCTCATCAGTTACCATTTTGCATGCTCCCGAGCTCCACCAGAGCACGAGGGCGCAGCCCGCATCCCACCGCCCCGGGGAGCTGCAGTAGCCGGTTCCGCTGGACGGGGACGCAGCCCCGTGTCTGCCCGGGGGAGCCCCGCCGGCGGCCGGGCCTGCGGGTGACGGGCAGCGGGCGGCCTCGGCGGCGGGGCGGGGCGCGGCCGCTCCGGTCTTGGTCGAGGCGGAGCCGCAGCCGCCCCGCCCGCCCCGGAAGTCCCCCCGCGGCCGCCGAGGGGCCGCCTTCCTGCCGGCGCGGCTCCTCCTCCGGCCGGGCAATATGGTGGTGGAGGCGGCGCGGGGGGAGCCGTAAGCTGGAGCCGGTGCCCGCTCCCGTGCCCGTCTCCCTCCCCCTCTCCCTGCCGGCGGCGGCCGTCGCCGCTGCTGCTTGCCCGCCCGCCCGCCTGGCGGGGCTGCCCGGCGCGGCGGGCGATGCGGTCGGCGGGGCCGCCGGGCTGCGTGTGAGTGTGCTGCCCATGTGGGTGTCCCGGTGAGGCCGGGGCCGCAGCGGGAAGATGCTGCTGTCGCTGGTGCTGCACACCTACTCCATGCGCTATGTCCTGCCCGCCGCCGTCATGATGGGCACGGCGCCCACCTACGTGCTGGCCTGGGGCGCCTGGCGCCTGCTCTCCGCCGTGCTGCCCGCCCGCTTCTACCGCGAGGTGGACGACCGCCTGTACACCATCTACCAGAGCATGGTGCTCTTCTTCTTCGAGAACTACACGGGTGTGCAGGTGAGCCGGGAGCGGGGGGTGATCTCCGGCCTGGCGTGCCCCCGGGAGCCAGCAGCCGCTGGGCAGCGGCCGTCGGTGGTGTCGGCCCCGGGCTGCCGGCTCGCCTCCCTCCCCTCCCCTCGGGCCGCCCCGGCCGGCGGAGGCAGCGCGCCGCGCAGGGCCCGCCCGCCGCCATGCGAGGTCGGCGGCGAGGAAGCAGCCGCCGCCGGCAGGTACGGACCGGGCCTGGCCCCGTCCCGGGGGGCGCCGCCGCCGCCGCAGAGGACGGTCTCACTTCGCAGCCGCTGTTGCGCCTCTGGTGATGCTTCTCATGGAGTTCTGGTGTTGTGTTCATTTCGCAGGTCGGGGAAACGGAAAGGATGCGACAGCGGTCGTGCTCTGTCAGCATTGAATGGCAGCCTCCCTTGCACACTTGAACCCTGTGGCCTGGCTTGTGCGTCCGTAGTATTAAATTGGCAGCAGATGAGAAAGCTATAACCAACTATAATTGTACTTAATACACGTACAAGCTATCAATAAATAGATTACTTAACCTCTAAATTATTACAGCTTCTCAGTTTTCACGCACTCCATCCGCTGTCACTCCTTGGCCCTTGTTCTTGGGCCAGCCATGGATTGTCATTATGCAGTGGCTCAGACGCTGAAGTGCGAGGTTGCAGGCTACTCAGTTGGAATTGGAGGCCTCTCTTCTGTGACCAGAGGGGTATTTGCGTTCGAATAATAATGCTTCACTCGTCTCACAAAGCATTAAATGTTTGAAAGGTAACATATCGGTCGGTAATTCTAAAAGTAAAGAAGGAGGCTTTTAATTCTACATGGAAAAATAATTACGTAAATGACAGGCGCTTACTGCGACTAAACCTGACTTTCAGAAGTCGTCTGAATATACAGCAGTGTATTTGAAGTTAGTATCAGGTGAAAGTGCTTGAGAGTAAAGAATAACAAGTGCTTGCATGTTGACTGGCAGGTGTCAGAGCAGGTACAAATATGCCCTTCTTCATATTCACACTAAAGCATTCATCCAGTCTTATGAAGTGTTTATTTCAAGGTCAGGCTAGGTTTCCTTTAATTTCCGTTCTTGAGCTGCGGTTGTAGGCCTCACTTCATACCGACTCTCATACAAACCCCCAAAGCCAGCTAAGATAGAAGAATTTCACCGTTTGACATCAGTGTAAATAAAAAAAATGCAAAATGGAAGTGAGATCTTCTTTTAGTGGTATTTAGTGTTTGATCCAGCTTGTAACTCATGTAACTTCACCCTTGTTCTTTTCCAAATTAGTTAATGGGTATTGCAATGTACATATCTGTTCTTTTAATTAAAAAAAGAAAAAAGATAAAAAAGGTAGGAGAGAGCAGTAGTTCAGAGAGTAAGTGCTTGATGTTTTATCTGCCTTTTTTTATGTACCATCATTAATGCAGGTATCTTGATGTGTAATATCGCATCTTGGTCATTAGCTGCTGAAAGTAGCAGTATTGTAGTTTGATTCAACCCATTCTAAGAAGGAGAGCCAAAACTCGAGACACAAGTTCTAATAGAAAAATTTCTCTAATTTCCCATAGTGTGCACAGAGTAGCAACCACTTTGAACTTCTGATGAGAAGTTTTATCAAAAAAATGCCTGTGACATAAAGGTACAGAAGGGAAAATGCTAACAAAAAGAAACAAAAAGGCGGCCATCATCTGTTGACCTCTGTTTTCTTTTATTGCATCGACAGAACGTCATCCACACACCAAAAAAAAAATGGTAGGAAATGGTACAGGTGGTCTTTTAGGACAGTATTAAAATAGAGATGCTTTGTCACAGTAAGCAACAAATTATGTTAAGAGGAGATGATACATGCAAAGCTGAAATAAAGGATAACTAACAAAAAGAGTCCTCAAAATCAATGTGGCATATTGTCACAGGATAAGTAAAATAGTAACTGAGACTGAAAAGTAAATAAAAACTTGGAAAATATGATACATGTGTAGAGAGGTAAGAGGCAGGATCCTTAAAATTCATGTGTTGTTTAATTAGAAGATATCCCCCACTTGTTTAAGGAGAAGAAACAGGGTATCCTTTCAGACCTACTCTTGCAAACACTGAGCACTTAAAACTTGAAACTCAATGGAAAGTTAAGCACGTGTCCAACTTTGAGACTGGGATGGTAACCTGAGAGCTACTGTGAATTTGCTGTTTTAAGGCATGTAATTAGATACAGAAGTGTAGTAGCATTAAATTTATAACTTCATCCCACAAAATAGTGTGAGAATAGTAACTTGTGTGGTTTCATAAAGGCAGCTGTAGGGCTTTACCAGCATTAAGGCATCGTAGTAGCCATGGGAGGGAGGCATTCAGCATCTCCTCCAGGTCTGTTAATTTATTCAGTTGACTGAAGTATATTGGGATTTTTTTTATAGCTGGTTAAATGGAGGCCAACAACCTCAGACATCAGAATACTGGAACTTCTTGCGGAGTCTCACTGAAGTCATTGGGATTATACCGTTGCTTAACTGACTTACGAACCAAAGCCTTAAGTGACTGCCACCATCTTACCATACATAAAAAGTCTTCAGTGTTAGGTAGTTGGCGTTCTTTGGTTTGTTATGCTTAGAATATTTGTGTTTTTTCAATATGACGGCAGTCGTGACTTTGAGAAGTCTGATCTTAAAATAATAATTTTGCTGAAATACCCAGTAATGTGAGTGGGGCCTTCATAGGATAAAGTTGGGTTTGGTCATAAATGTAGATTATTTTTTGACTGAATGAAATACTAATGTATCTATATTTATGTTGTATTTAGCTGTCAGGAAGTGATGTATATCTGTAAGTCATCTGCTGTTAGGCCATCAAATATGTAAATCTGTCTCCTGCTCATGACCATATGCACAATTGTATTTTTCTTCTTTTTTTTGTTCTTCTTGACTTGAGCATTTTTAACCAAGTTTATGAAAACAAAAGCTCTGGTTCATGCTGGGAAGGCATTTTATCTTTAGCAAATTCTTTTCAGTTGTGAAATGTAACTAAATAAGGTGATAACCTCATCTGCATGACAGAAAATCTTGAAAGACTAATAATTCCCTTTCTCTTAAGTATTTGACTTGAAATCTAAAATAATTACAGAACTATAATTGCTGTGAACCCTTGCTGAGTATTTATGTTCTAGAGAGTGGCTCATACTTGCCCTGTTAAAATTTTGGGTCAGACCTGTTTTTTTCCACCAAGATAATTTGTTTTACAAAGCCTAAGAGAACTTGAGCTAAGATAGAATCAGTTTAGGTTTTCCAATAATATTAGAATTCTGTTAATGAATTGCCAAAAATAGCCCTTTTGCTGACTGTCGTGCAAGAGCTGGTTGTAGAAGATCAAAGATCAAGTATGTAGAGTACAAAAAGCAGCTCACAGCCAGTGAGGTAAACTGGACAAAGCCAGTATGACTATAAAGTGAAGTCCTATAATGCTCTGTAAGTTCATTAGTGCAATTGCAGGTTAGCAGATATCCGTGAATTTTATTAAGGAGCTATAAATACATAGAAGTAATCCACATGTGGCATTGTCACAGCGCTCTTTGACAATCTCCAGGGTTATAAACTCTTAGTAATGAAATTCTGTAAATGTAGTCTGTTGGAAATTGGCATAGAGAAAATGTCCCTGCTTTGGCCCTGTGTTGCTTTTAATGCAAATGCTGTTGTGTTGCTTCCCACCTGTCCTGCTACAAGCTGCAGAAGTGCTACAGTGCTGTTTTCTAGGAAGGATGTATACAAGATGCTTGAACTCTGTGTAAAGTAAGTAGAAAGTCTTATGGAGGGGATGTTAATTTCATCAGCAATGAGCCAAAGCAGTCACTGACAGAAACAGGTGCAATTCAAGCACTTCAGAGGCTTGCATTTGCTTGTACTAATAGTTCATTTGGCCCCAGGTTTCTAAATCTTCAAGTAGGCTGTGAGCTGTGGTTGTGTTACTACTTTTGTCTTTACTGTGTTAGGGAAGTCTGATCGCTTACATTTCATACAGATAATAAACAGTTGCATCTAATAGGATGCAAAAACCAAAATGACTGCAAATATGCCTGTGATTAGGATGTTTGAAGGGCTGAAAGGACTAGTAATTCAGTATGATGAATGCTGTCTTCCTTCTGTGACCCTTAGAATTTTATCCCAGTTGCTGTCAGGGTGATGAAATTAATGCCTATTGGGTTTGTGCACGTTTCAGATCAGATGAGGACTAAGTGTTCTTTAACTTTTTTTTTTTTTGTAGTTGTGTTTGATATTTTGTATTGAGTGGCAGTGAAGAAATAATAAATATCACTCGGACTGCTTCCTAGAGGATCATTTTCCATCTGAAAGGTTTTGACAATTAAAATCCATGAGTGAATTAATAATGTGCATGGATTTTGCTCACTGCTTGTGTCAGCTGTCCTCCCTACCCCCACTTCCTGCTGAATAGCAGGTTTTGGAAGTGGTGCTTTCATTAAAGATGTTACGAAATTCTGGTTTTCATTGTCATTACGGAACTGTGGAAGGGCTGTGAGAATCAGAAGCTACCTCGGTGTTGTTTAGCAGAGCTGTAGTATTTCTTAATTTTAGGAAGGACAAGAGATCCCTGTTGAACAATGCAGTGTGCTTTCTGGATTGATATTGAGGCTTGGAATTGCTGTGTCTCCACTAGGTTGAAAACTACTTGGGGTTCGAGCATGTCAGAACTTTAAGGAGACAATGCTGCTGAACTCTTGACAGTGCTTTCCAGTGGAGTAGAGCCTGGGCTGTGCTTCATGTCTTGGCTTCCTAGGAAATCTGTGAGGAGAGCTCTGTGTCTGAGCTTGGGATAGATAGTCTTCTAGCTACTGGCCAATCTGCAGTGGAAGTGAGGGTTGCGAAGTCTCTGCCCATTTCTGTTCCTAGGACGGAAGCTTTCCCAGGCAAGGTTACCTTTGCTCCCTGCTTTCCCTTTTGAAGCTGTTGAGCCATCCAACAGGTAATTCAGGAGGGCCCAAGGTGGAGGTGGGAAGCACAAGAGGCAGTCCAAGTCAATAATGGCCAAGCTGCAGCATACCCACAGGGGGATACTTCTCGTTGCTGTTGATGAGGCGGGTTATCATCTCTTAGGAACCTGGTTCTCCCCTCTCCACAGTGAAGGAGGCATCAACCAGACTTCAGCAAGGCAGGATGAAGGTCTTCCAGGTGCTTTCCGTCGGCAGATGTGAGGGACGGGGTCTGAGTCCCCCAAGGTGAGGACCCATTTCCCTGGCAAACGCCATAACCAGAAGGTCAAAAGAAGTCACTTTTCACCCTTCTCTAGCTGTGTTTGGAAAGAAAGTGCTGGCGGTTGCATTTTGGCATGAGCCTGATTTTATGAACCTGTGCTTGAGTTTCCTGAGCTCTCCTCCCAGTCTGGTAGCTCAGGAGTGGGAGAGTACTGGATGGTATGGGAGCTGAGTGGGAATGTGCAGAGCTGCATGCGAGGCAAACCTCCAAGCTCAGGTGGTAGCTGAGCAGCCTCCAAGGGCTTGCATGGAACGTGCAGCTTGCAGCAGCAACGCTTGTCAGTACCCCGCTCATGTTGGTGCTTTGTGAAACTGTTAGCTGCTGTGGGGCATGCAGAGAGGTTAAGATAATCATAACTTGCCATGTATTTGCAATGGTAGAAATAATGAAATAAAGGTCTTGGGGGAGTGATAGAAATTTGGGGATTGCTGCAGTGCAAAGATTGAAAAGAAACTGGAGAACATAGTGAAGTGAATCACTTTTGTGTAGTAAACTTTTGAAAGAAGTCCGGTGAAATTTTTCTGCAGTTATACTGGCTCCATGAAGGTGGTTTACCCTGGCTCATCTAATTAGAGATTTCAGTGCACAGCTGTCTCCAGGCGTATATCTTGTATAGTATACTACAAAGTCCTGTGTGTTATTGTGGCAGAAATTAAGTGATACCTGCTAAGCCTGAGGGATGCAACTTTCAAATTGGGATGGATGCCTAATTTTAGACTCTTACGTTCAACTGTGCTGTGAGGCAGCAAAAATAGCTACATTAGGTGTGTAAGCTTTGTGCTCTTACTTTTTCAGTTATTGCAAAATACATATTTGTGTAATCTTCATTTTTGATATGTCTGCCTTTGGCTGTCATTCGGAAGGTGAAAATGAAGTCCTTCATGACTCCAATTTATCTGGGATATCAGCTGTAGTTCTGCTGTGCTGCAGATTTGGCTCTGGGGCCAAATTTCTGGAGGAAATTTAGTATGGTGGGGGTCTGCATTTGGTGCTGGTCCTGATCATCCCCAGCCTCTTGCCCAATATATGAAAAATAAAACCAATAAACTGAAACCGAGGTCTGTTAGCATTTTTAAAAATTGAGTATCAGCTACATAAACTGAAACTGCTGTTTGGGTTCATAAATTAGAAGCTTTGTGTAGAGATTTGCCTAGCATGTGTTATTTAATTGGCAAGTCACAACAATCTGAATTTTCTATCAGCCTTATCTAATGCAGTCTGCAGTTTAGAAGTAGTATGTATGTTCACGTTTTGAAGTTGGCTACATATATTTTCTGAAAGTCCTAAACAGTCGAGCATTTGTCAGGTAGGAAAAGCTAAGGAGTCAAAGGGCAAGTCTGAATGCGCTTAAAAATGCAGATTCCATGTATTTGGTCAGTAAGTTTTACAATCTCCTGAATTGTCTGTTTAAATATATTTTAATTTTAATATCTTAAGATTTTTAGTATATTCCATTCTTAATATAATTGTCCTGATTTTGAATAATTTCTTACATTTGAAGATACAAATAGTATTTATCACTTTTTCTAAAACCACTTCTTTGTATTTATTTTTTTTAACCTGCATGAGTTTTATATACTTTTCCCTTTTTGCATTTAATTGTGTTTTGGTAGATACTGGGCCATGGAGTTTTACAGTGCTATTCCATGCCCTTTCCTTCTGCTTACATAATATGTCCAGGTACTTTATGTAAGGATGATGGTTAATTGAGAAGTTTTTTCTCCTGGTGCTCTACCATCAGACACTGTTCTTGCTAAGAGAAGATTCTAGTCGTAACTAAACGTTTGACTCCAGTTGCTTCAAACTATTTACCTCAGGCTTACAGGGTATCCTTTTTTTCTTAAGTTTTAGTTGCGTTAGATGAAGTAGGCTCAGATGTCAGGGATTTTGACATTACAATTATGAGGAAGTGTAATTTTCTCAGGGGAAAAATACTCCTTAATCTTTGTTCTGTCAATTTGAATTTATGCTGTGAAGAGATTTGTGATAAAAAACCCAGGGAAATTATTTTCTTCTTTTGTTCATTTCATTTCTGTCACATGCTACTTGTCGTCTTCCCTGTTATAACTAGCTCCTCAGTGTGTGACTAGGAAATCAGAGTTTATGCTAGTTTGATTTTTTTAAACGTAAAATTAGCTACCTGTGTTATTTGGTTGAATCTGTATTTGGGCATATAATAGATGTGAAGAAAAATAATTATTTTGGGTGACTTTGAACAGTATTGTGGTAGTTGCAGTAATTTTTCCTCGGGAACTTCAGACTTGAAGAGTTATGCCATCCCATTTTCTAATGCTACTTGGAAATATGAGGGCACACTTGCTTCGTTTTTGCATAAGGGAATGTAGTGCATGGTCACAAGCAAACTGCAGGTGAACTGGCTCATTCACAGGCTGTGGTTGTGCGCAGGTATTAGAGTGATTTTAACAGTGGCTGTTTTTCAAAGCTGATTCAAGTTCACTGTGTTCAGGTCTGGTGCTAGATTAGTTACAGCTAGCTCACATACCTCCCTGCATGTTCTCTTTCGCTGTGTAATGATTCCTTTGCCTCACCTTGAAAGTCCATAGTGCTTAAATTCTAAATGCTTACTGAAAATTATGTGTGTAGGAGCTTTCAAAAACCTTATTCCACAATCACAGGACACAGAGGTTTCCTAATCATCCCCTTTCCCTTGCCTGTTGACTCACTGATAACTTCACACCAGTTCTGCCTGTACTTGATACAAATGCTTCTAAGAGTATTACAGAGATACAATCAACTCCTTGGAGTCCTTGGCATTTAGAAGCAAAGGGCCTATTATAAAGAGCACTAACTAGAAGAACACTGCAAACTGCCATGCGGTTTCCTGCTTCTGGCTGGCCTGGGGTGTACAAAGGATAGCATTTCCACAATGTGCTTAATGTACCAAGGCACTGTAGCTGTTATTTTTGGGGGGTGGATGAGATGGGACATGAACATTATGTATTTTCCACTACAGAAGAGTAATAAAGTAAACAATAGCTACATTGAATGTGGGTCGCTTTTTCCTTTCTTTTAAGGAAATTGCAGAAATCTGTGAGAAGAGATCTTCAGAGGTGCCAAAAGCTTATGAGGGGGAACAATTTCTTTCCTGATGAAACAGGTGGAATACTTCCTTCCACTCTTGTGCTAGAAGGCATGTTCAGGTTTTGTGTAATAGCAAGATGCCAGATGTTCTGAAAAGCCCTGCTGTTGAAATCTCATCTTATAAATAATCTCCTTTCACATGTGCTATATATATTGGAAATACGTGCAGTACTTGTAAAAAATATGTAATTACTGGTGATTTATAATAAAAGGTATTTAGATGCTCTAACTTTGACTTTCGCAAGTGGTCACTGGCTGTAATTGTGGGCTGCTCCATGGTCCATGCTGTAGAACTGCTTTGTTAACAAAAGCAAGTCATTTGCAGAAAGATCCAGTAAATTATTTAGACACTGGAAATAGGTTTTATTCAGAATTTAGATGCCAAAATCTTAACATTATGTTCATGTTTTGTCACCAGGACTGAAAGAGTTAAGTAATACAGATGTGTGTAGTACTGTCGAATGGTATTAAACATGTGCTGGCAGGACTGGGGACCTCAATAAAAGGTTTAGCTCTTTTTTTTTTTTTTTTTTTTCCTATTTAAACAAACAAACCAAACCCAAAAAGGAATAAATTATGGTGCCTCTCTTTAACTTAATGAGTTGGAGCACAAACTCAACCTACAGGATGCATCAGTTCTTTCTTCATACACGTCTCCACTGCTGCTTTGAAAAAGGTGATTTGGCAGTTTGTTTTCAGAAGAGAGAATCCCCACTCCATAGATGCACCTTCTGACAGCAGTGAGCAGTGTGTTAGGGTGGGATACAATTTAAAATCTGCATCTGCTTTCAGTGAGTTAAATTGTGGCAACTCAAAGCTGGCAGGCTCAGAATCAGAGATTCTGTAAATCCCCTTCTGCAGCACTGAGCTCCCCTCAAAGCCAAGAGCTCCTGCTTCTGGTTGATGTGCCATGGGTAACTACCAGAGAGGTTTTGTTGAATCTAGTCTGAGACTGTTTAAATAAGCATAAACTAACTTAAATTGCCCCGACATACTTGGTATTGTGAAAACTTATTCTCTGAAATTAGCCTTTTGCTCATATTGGATATTCAAGTTATTACAGATACTTCCCAAACCTCTTTACTCTACCACATGCCCCTTCTCTAAACAATAATCACCACCTGAATCACCCTCTAAATAGAACTTGTGAAACTATACACATCACTCTTGAGGTAATGGTAGACTGGTGTGAATAAAATGGTTTGTAATGGTCTGCTCAAAATCGCCACCTGAGGCTGTGGGCAGGGCTGTAAGGAAAAGTGCATAACACTGCTGTAGGATTCAGTCCTTCACATCTAAGTCCTCTCAGCAGCATCTGTGAAAGTTGCAGGCAGGCAGGCACTGAAAACAGAACTAGCCTGGTTAAACACGTAATATTGTGCATCTGTTGATAAAGGTCTCCTTCCTTTTACAGGGTTGTGGTTTTTTTTGGATTTGGGTTTTTTTTTTAGAATTACAGTAATCCTGTTAGAGTATTCAGAGTAACAGGGAATGTTGGCGTCATTTAGCCTGCTGCAGTAACTAGACATTCTGAGTACGTACTTTTTAGTTAACCTCTCTATGTGAAACTCTTTGAGCTTTTGCTCTAAAATGTAAGTGTGGTAGTTATTGCTGTCTATTTGATTTCCTGCAATAAGCTGCCGGCACTGAAACTATCAGGATTTTCCTTCAGACAGCCTGCCTGCAGTGAAAATTATTTAATTTGTTGTAAAATTTTAGAAAATAAGGCAACTAATGTGTTATAGCCTAAATATTTGCAAGTCTTTTTTATGCTTAAATACAGAAAGTAGTCAAATATGCACAGAATAAAAGACTAAAGCTGTATTTTTACTGACATAGATATTATGAATTTTATTATAAATATTAATATGTTTTCATTAGTTTCCAAGGTAACCACGTTTCTTTTAAGATTTTAGTGATTCTGATTCTTCCAGAAGGACCTTTCCCTTCATTCAGGGGTCAGTTATGTTTAATTGAGCTAGAAACTGTAAAGCCTTTACAGTCATCATTAGAACACTTCTATACATGCAGCTAGTGCCACTGAATGAAGGAGAACCACTCATGTTTGTAAGTTTGTCAATTTAGACCATAAGACTAAAAGTTAGTATGAAAGCAAAAATGTACACACTTGATACTTAACATCAAATGGTATGGTTCAGTCCTGCATAATCCATATAGGTTGCTAATATAGTCTTCTTAACAAAAAGGAAATAAAATGGAGTAACTGCTTCTTGAAGGTCTCTGCTTTCTGGCTCAATCAGTTGAATGATTTTTAAAAATAATAAAATGTAATTACATATAGGAATCTTCTCGACATTCTTCAGAGCTCAGTCTCTTGGCAGTGGTTTTCTTCACTAAACCCCAGTGAAACACATAGCTGCAGAATATTTGAACTCTCTGCTTCAGTAAAATGGATTGCATCGTGATTTTATGGTTTGATGCTCAGCCTGAGCAGCAGACTTCAGATTTGTGCAGTTACGTATTGAGCAGATAAGTCTCTTTAACTAAAGAGGTTATGAGGTATGACCAATAATACAACCATTACCTAAAAACTGTATGTGACTCTACAGGTATTTTGAGAAAAATGATAATGAATGGTAAACATTTTTTAGATCTAGAGAAAAAGCAACTAAAACCTAAACCATAGAAGTCTCCTGTTCTATTTATATTCCTTATGCTGTAAGCAAGTGAAACCCGTATCTGTTAAATGTGAATAAAAGTGCTTCTGTCTTCTGTAAAGAAAAAGAAACATTTGAAATTCTTATTATGGTAGGACATCTGAAAACCTGAGAAATTTGTCAGCACCATGTACAATTTACCCATTTGTATCCTGTCTTGAGCCTGCTTCTTGTCAAACAGGGTAAATAGATTCTGTGATCTGAGGTACTTTCTCTAGAAGCTCAAAGGACTGGTTGTGTCAACAGGCAGGTTTTTAGACGAAGACAGAATTTAAACAACTTCTCATAAGATGCCTGCAGCAGTGCTGCAGAAGGCAGCTTGCACAGGGTTACACATTGACTTCACAAGCCGTATCTGGTAGTTGCTTCTGGTGGTTTGTTGATGCAAGTTCCACCCTTTCACCACAAAATTATATCCAGACTTTTTAACAAACATATGAGGAATACATCCTAGGATACTACTGATTTTAATAAGCACTCATATTGTAGTAGTGCCCAGCTAAAAATGACGCTGTTGTCCCAAAGATCATGTGGTCCCAGTTATAAAACTAGGCATGAAGAAATAGCAAAATGGAGAGAAGAGCATGTTGTGGGGATAGCTGAGTATATGAAGTTTGTGTGGTGTTTTTTAACTGAAGTGTTGATGTCTTGTATGTTCTGCTTCTCTCTTCCTCCAGGAGTGGGAAGGAATGTTCTCCTGCTGCTATCCTACTGCTTTTATGCTTCTTTCCAGTTGCTATTGCCTGTGCCTAAAGCTGACTTTTTCCTGATCAGAATGCTCTCTGCACAGTGTCCCTGTGCATATCGGGTTTGTTGAAGTAACAGCAAGGATGGGAGCATTCTGCAATTCACACCTCGTTTCTTTGAACAGAGAAGAGAGGAGGGTTAAGTCCTGTAAGGAACCAAGAATGAGTGTGCCTGGTAGGCATGTGATAGGCATCAGATGAGATGGCCCTAGTTTTTACCACCAGTATCTGGCTGTGTTGCCTTTTGGCCACTCAAGCAGAAGTGCCAGATCTGCTTGCAGGTCAGTTCCTGAACTGCTCCCGTTATCAGCCACATCCGATTATCATATAAAGGTAATCTCTTTGCTTAGAGTTTGATGTGCTTGCCAGTTGACCTGCCAGCAGTCTTCTGATAGTGTATCTCTTGAGTTATTTTTGTCATGGCCCTATTTACTGAGCTGATGTAGTTAGGATACGATTAAATGTTCTGTTTAATTTTCTTTGGTGTGTACAGATTTCATAAGCAGGAAGTAAAACTCAACCTCTAAATTGGGAGTATCAACCTTGTTGCAGTGAAAATCTATGCAAACTACAAGTTAACTCAGGTGTGGCTGCCATGCAGGACTGTTTTACGTTGCTACTTGACCTACCATGTTAGTAGGGCCATAGTTTAATGTGTTGCACTGGAAGAAACTGCTAGGGAAGCTGAAATACCAGATTACCCAGGAGCTGCTATTTTCATGCCTAGATCAGCTGATCACTGAGTTAGTAAATTCTCTCATCAGAAGTTGTAACCTCCTGCCAGTGAATCAGGGCTTACTCTGGCCACAGCACTCTGAGGTGTGTCTTGTACCTCCTGAGCATGTGAACAGTTTGGTATATGGCATCCAGGGAAGCTGGGTACTGGCTTTCCCACAGAAGGGAGTCTAATAGCATCGAGTTTTCTTTATTTGAGACCTCACTGAATTGAGTTTGACAGCACTGCTATGTAAACAGCTGTGAAAGACCCAAACTAACAGTAACTGTATTACCCGTTACTGTGAAGCAACCAAAACATGGTTAAAAGCACACATTTTAATGTTCTGTAGCCAAGTAACATTTGTAATGTTAGACTGTAAATCTGTATTTTAAATATTTTCCCTCAAATCTCTGCTTACTTTGGCTTGCTGTGTTGCTCTTCTTTTTAATTTGTTTTCTTTTCTTGACTTAATTGTGCCTTTAAAAAAAAAAACAAACAAAACCACAAAGCAGCACCTATTCAACTGAATAGGTTCCTCCTGTGCTTCATTGTGCAGGCAGGACACTTAAATTCTGAGAGTCTTTCAAAGCTGACACATAGGTAGGATGTATGTATGCTGTGGCATTTGGAAAGCGGCATAAAATATCTGAAACACTAGGTACATTAGCTTCTGAAACTGAAAATTGCCTCCCAAGCATGTCCTGCAGTGCTTCCCTGGTGCTGGCTGGTGAGTGCCCTGCAGAGGGGAAGACCATCCCCCCTGGTGCTCAGCAGACCCCAGGAACAGCACTGTTCTGAGGAGGACCTGGAGTGTCTTGGCTACCGTGATCTCTTCGGGTTGCTTCAGAAGGGGCATGCACGCAAGCTGGCACTGTGGGCACTTGCTTCTTCTGCATTGCTGTCCCTGGTAGATCACTAAGTGCTTGTCTTCACTGTGGTCCCCAGATCTCTTCTGCACCAGCAGACTGAGAAGGAGCCAGAGACTGCACAGTGCCTGCAGCAGGGGATTCTGCGAAGTTAGCTACAAAAAGCAGCAGGGAATCAGAGGTTTTCTGGAGACCACGAAGGAGAGTACTGTGTAATTTCCTTCTGCAGCTATAGTATACATAGGTGCTCTGGTTTACCAAAAGCATCGGACTGCCAGAAATTGAAGGCTTGCCATGATGGGACTCTTTCCCAATTTATCCACAAGCAGGTGAATTCTTCAGACATCATCTGGAAGGGAAAAGGGCAGTGTTTCTGCAGGATTTAAAGCTCTTAACTGTTAGCCCTCTATATTGTGTAAAGTCGATGAAAATTTCCAGAAAAAACAACAAAGTGAAAGTGCTTTGTTCTCAGGAGGAGAGCTGTGTGGCTGCCCACAGAGTAGGTGTCTTCTGTGAAACCTAAGGAAGCTTCTAGAGAATGTAGGTCAGAAGTTGCCATTCTTACCTGGTTGTAGTAACAGTTGTATCGTAAGTTTGTAACTCTCAGATCTTACCTGTGAATGTCTAATATCTGAATAGCTGTTTGCTGGCCTATCATGAATTGTAATAAGCCGTTTCTTGAGATAATGAAATGGGCAGTGCTGAAGTGGATGATGCTGCAGTTAAAGCTGTTGCATCCTCTTAGGCTGAGCCATCTGAGCGATCAACATAGAATTTCCAGATTTTCTCATTCCATCCTTTGCTTTGAAATAGAATATCCATTTGTTGTGTTTAATGAGAACTAATTATAAATGGGGGAAATAATATTTTATTTTAATTTTTTTTTTAGTTCTGTACAACGGTATGACTGTTTTATCATGAGTAAAAAGATTTTGGTCTGTTACATGTAACATGTAACTGTTACGGTAAGACATAATGTTGTACATTGACATTGCTTACAGTAACGATGAGTGAGTGTTCCTCTGGGATTAAAAAGTGAACTAGATCCAGTTTTACTGAAATAAAAAATTAAACAGATTAACTGTTACATTTGGCAGGCACAATCCTACTTTTTTTTTTTTAAGGGAATGATCCTTAATATTTGTTCTAACTTAATAAAATAATCACAAGTGAATGCTTTGAATTGTGGGTCTGATTACACTGAGGTTTTGACTTTGTACACTAAAGTGGAAATTTTTACAAATTGAAGTTATAAACTGTATTTCAAACCCTGTTTCTTGTGTGTGGTAGCTCTTACAGTGTCAAGGGCAGGTTTTGTTTTCCTCTTGTTCTTGTTTTCTTGTATTTTAAAAAAGCACAGGCAGCATTCAGGACCTTCTGGTTTAGTGATTTGTTGTATTGGGCCTTTTCCCTTCCTCTAAAACAGTCTTTGCCAGAAACTGCATAGTGGAGTCTTAACTTGAAATTAAAGATAACAGTGCTTCTGCGCCTAGTGCATAACACTGCCAAGAAAATACACACTTGAAAAATGAAGCTTTAAGTCCGTAAGTGAGATTAGGAAGATAATTTTTTATTTCAGTGGAATTTTTGCACCAGAACTGTAAGATCAGATGCTCTGACTGCTACTTTGCACTGGTGTGGGGGACCTGGAGTGTCAGCAGTAAGGTTATAAATTCTCCTGGAACTTTAAGGAGAAAATTACTCCTGCAGCAAAATCTTGTTTTAATTACTTGGATACTGTTCAGAATAAACTTGTCAACTGACTTGTTGCAAAGAATATTCAGTTAAAATTTATTGTGGTCTTGTTCCCAAATTTACTGACTATCTCAGTTTGCCAATATCAGGTTTCTTGCCTTGTAAAGAAAATATGATCAGCACTGCAGTTGCATTTTCAAAAGGAGAGGAAGAGAATGAGTGTGAAACATACAGCTTTATGTGTGGGTTTTGCGTAGCATTACAATGCAAGGCATTACCCATCCAGTATCACAGGTGAACAGAGGTGCGGGTAGATTTTCCAGAGATGCTTGTAGAGACCTTTTGTAAGGATCAATGCAAGACTTGGCATACTAAATGATATTAATCAAGTTCTGAATATTAGTTAGATCTTCGTAATAAAACTCCCAGATGGTCCAGACTAGGGAAGTGGTGATAGTAAGCGTGTAAACCTTCCAAATAGCACTTCAGGTTTTGGTGAATGGAGTCACTTTGAAGAAGAAGAAACAAAGAGTACAGCCATTGGTGTTGGCAGAGGGCGGGGGGAGTGCTACCTAGAATGTACAGGTTAGAAAAACTAAGCTTCATTAGATAATGAAAATATTTATTAAAAATGATTAAGCGGATGCATGGATTCTTCAATTCAGAATTGAAATGGTTTAATTAATTTCTCGTTTTATATTTGAAATAAAAGTAATTAATCTGTTTTCAAAGGTGACTAAAAGGTGACTTGGATTACTGCTTCAGCACCTTGCTTTGTAGTCATGCTCTCAGAAGGTTATTTCACTCACTTTCAGGAGCAGGAAACTACAAGTTTAAATGGTATCTTTAATGTAACAGAGGGAAAGAACAAAACCTTCTGGCTGGAAGCTGAAGACTAATGTAAGACATGCCTCAGCCTCATGTTTTTTTGTTTGTTCTTGATGGTTAAAATCATGGCAGGTGGTTGAGATTTTATTCTTGATCTAATCCAGGAGAATTCACCATTTTAGGTTGAATGATGGCGAGTGTCTGGCTGAAGCATGTCTTATCTATTAGATGTATAAAGTTAAATGGTGGGTTTGTACATGTCTACAATTTATCTTTACCTTTAATTATATTTATGCAGTGATCTTGTGGATGTAGGTCAGCTTCTGTGGATCCAGGTCTGGGGCTGAGGCGCAAGAACAGAATAGCTTTTTCAAGCCCTTATTAATTAGTATTCACTGCTTTGGTGATAAGTCACTTATATGCGTGGTGGGTACTGATGCAGTGATGGAGTGTTTTTCTGTTAATGGTGCTAACTTGCTGGCAGTTTTCCCAGTAAATAGCTAATTACTGCATTGGATCTCATCACTGCCAAATGCAATGAAAATAAATAATGAAGTAATACATATTTATTTATTTATTTTTAGGTAATAATCTATGGGGATTTGCCAAAAAATAAAGAAAATGTAATATATTTATCGAATCATCAGTGTACAGGTTTGTATTCTTTTATTGTTGTTTTAGCACTTTTCTTGATTTTAAAAATCTGCTTGTCTGTGTACTATCTTTCCAGCCTTGCCCTAATAAGCAAGAACTTCTAGTTCAGAAACCTTTAATGATATTTATATGTACGACACGCGCTTTTTGTTTCATCAGTGGCAGTTAGAAACTAATTTAACTAAACATTTTGGGCTTTTGTCTTTGCAGTTGATTGGATTATTGCAGACATGCTGGCAATCAGGCAGAATGCTCTCGGGCATGTCCGGTATGTCTTGAAAGATGGGTTAAAATGGCTGCCGTTGTACGGGTGGTATTTTTCACAGGTAAGCCCATTCACTTTTTCCTTGCTGTTTGTGGGTCAAATATGTAAGAGGTACCTTCCCTCTCTTTATCATCCATGCTGGAAAGATGTAGTTCTGAGCTGGCACTTGTTTATTTGAACATGAAAAGAGCAGGTTTCACTCTGCGTAGTTAGATGTGTAGCTTAGTGGAGGGACAGTTATTAAAGAAGCAGTTTACTTTTCTAAGTGAATACTTCTTATCGATGGTGTTTATTACTAGAATCAAAACTGTTGAGTCTGTTAGAAGCATATCAGAATATTTCCATAACTTTGTTCTTTCTACAGTCCAAAACCCCAGTTAGCAACAGGTGTACACAGCCTTATTTTTTTATGTACGGGGTTTTTTTATCATGCTACAAATTGTGAGTAAATTGACACTGCTGTGGTGTACTTACTTACTTTTCAGTTGTTTTATTTTAGCACAATATAAAAGAGGAAAATTGGACCTTAGTAACTTAGCGTGGAGGAAAAGCAGATCCCAGCCTCTGAAAGTGTTGATGGTTTTGCTTCGGACTTTAGTTAAGCAAAAACCTTAGTCTAGCAGTATTCTTATTATGGCCTTTTACTTTCTCCTCTTCTGGCATAATGCTGCTCTTGTTCCTTTTCGTTTGAGAGCTCAACCTGATGTGACTCAAAATTACACAGTTCCTGAAGTACAGTGGGCCATGGTCACTGTACAGCCAACATACTGAGTGGATGTGATCTTTAGCCTGAAACGGTGGAGATGGCTTTACCTCTCTAAAATCCTTTCTGAATTTGTCACGTCTGTTCTTTCCTTTTTCTGAAAGCAGGACTTTATATATATAAGTGAAATAAAACATAGAGGGGCATGTTTTTGGAAGTATGGTATGTTCTGCTAGGTGATCAGAAATGCCTTCACAGTATTTATTTCAGCATTTAGATGGGTGCTTAGCTATTAGAATAGAAATGGATTAAGTTTGGGTAACTGTTCTAAAGTGCCAGTTCAGCAAGATTTTTCTCCTTGGCTTCTGTCTTTGATCTTTACCTGTTCCCTGAACGTTAATCTACTTTCTACCCCCCACTCCCTCACACTGCCTAGGCCAAAAAAAAAAAAAAAAAAGGCAAAAACCACTTAGAAAAATACTTCTAATACAATTAGGCAGTTTCCTTGAACTGACTGTCAGCCCTTCCCGAGAGGATGGGGGATACGGAGAGAAATACTACGCTGGGTATGATGTGAACTATATGCTAGTTTGTAAAGGAATATATGAAGATTGGGCAACTACAGATGTGTGTCTGAATAGGAGACTTTACTCTCTCCCTCATCCTTGGCTGCACATTCCTCTCTCTCTCACTGCTTGCACTCTTGCATCCGTAGTCAGATCAATTGATTGCTAGAAACAACATAAGGGGGCAAGTTTTGAGTATACAGCCGTGGGTGGGAAGAGGGGAGGAGGCAGGATAGCCCTTGTGTGGCCGTTGACACTGAAACTTTGCCTCCAAGAAGCTAATGTTAGATTGGGTTGAGAGAGCATTGAGCAAGGGGAGGTACAGATCCATGAACTGCCTAATGAATATGCTGAAGAATAGGGACTGCCTTAAGCAGTAGCCTTTCCCCGCCATCAGATGTTGCCTTCTGGCTTGGGTGTGGGTACAGAACTTGAACAGAGGTTCAGGGTCTTGGATCGTGTCACATAAATCTAGGCTGGAGCATGGGTGGTTGCCATCCTTTCTTCTAAAATCACTATGTTAAGAAAAGAATATGTGCAGACAAAATAAGAAAACTGTTCACAGTTTCTTTTTATTGGTGGATTTGCTGTCCCAGTCCGCTAAATAAGTATAGACTGTCCTACCTCACTGAGGGTATCCACTGGGAGAAAAATGGACTTCTCTGTTGTCTAGTGTTTGTCCCTACTAAAGAATCTGGTTCTTTACATTTTTCTTCCACTAAAGTGGCCAGTCTGCTGCATGGAAATATTTTGCTCTTTGTCCTTGCCTGTAGTCATTACATTGATGGTGTGTTAAGTCTGCTTTAATTAAAATACAGGCAGGATATATATTCCATCCGCTATCACTAGCTGTCCAGAAATGATATTTTTCAAGATTTTGGAAAATGACTATTGCTATCCGGAATATCCGGCTCTCAGTTTCCTGACTGCTATATTGACTGTTAAAAGAAGGTTCCTGTGGAAATTAATCTGAATGTAGCCTACGTTTTTTAATCAAAACATATATATTAAATGAAATCTTTGGGTTTGTTTTTTTTTTTTTTGATTCCTCAAAACATTGAACTTTACAAAACGTAGTAGGGGATAATTACATTTAGTTATCTATATATATTCAGTGACACAAATGAAAGGCAGCTTACGGAGGTGATGCGTGTGTGTTTAAATGACTGAGACGGGATGCAGCAGGCCTGCAGTGCAAGCTAATAGGTATTTTTATTGTTTTTATCACACCAAACAGTGCAAAAACATAAAACACTTCCTGCCCTTCCTGTTGATGTTCTGTCAGTGATGTCACTTACACTCCACTAAAAGTTTCCAGAGCCACGTAATTACGCCATGTTTGTGGAATTCATATTCCCTACCTCACGTAAACATCCTGTTTGGAAATAAACGTGGTCTGGATGTCCAGGAGAGCGAAATTCAGGCACAAAGGAAGTATATTTGTAAACATAATCCATTGTTGACTAAGAGGGGGGCTTTTAAAGTACAGCGGAAAAAAAGTACAACTTTAAAAACAGTACTTCCAGAAATCTGTTTTGAAAAGCATTCATATATTTGATCTCTTACTGAAAAGGAAATGCAATACAAATTGGGGAATTTGAGTTATATACAACTGCATAAATAGCATTCTTCTTGGGAGGCAGCTATCTAATAGCAAGAAAAGAAAAGAACCACTTAAATTAACCTGTTATGTTTCAGGTTTGATTTATTAGGTAGAACTATTTCTTTTCATAAAAATGAGGCTTTATTATTTTTGGGTGGATCTGAAATTTTTTTTGCCCTATCTTTCTCCACCAAAATGCAGCTAGCTCCTATTCATCTTACAGCACCTGGTGAGGCTGGAATGTAATATCCATAAATATTTTTGATACGCTAGAGTTTGCTTGACTTTTTAACATAGGAAGTATGTCTTCTGTTATTCAGCGTCGGCTTGTGTACCCTTCTGGTTGTTACTCAATTTTAGTCAAATATTTAGCTGGTATGGCACCTTGCCTCTCTTTAGCTTTGTGCCATAGGGCAGCTGACATTTTTGTGTAGTTGGGTTTTATGCAGCAAATGGTGATCTTACATTATGTAATTTGTTCTTATGTTACATGACTATACTTACTTGAGAAGTAAAAATCTGTTTCTGACCATTAAGAAGTCTGAGGTGGGGACACCAAACCTGTCTTTGATATTGTGTCCTAAGCAAACTGTGCAGTAGTAATTTGATTTCTCCAAGTTCACAAATTAAACAAGGAAAAGGTGGTTCAGTGTTCTTCCAGTTTACTGAAGCTGGTTTGTAGTTTGATAAATAAGGGAAGACTTTGATTCCAGCCTTCTCTCGTTTATCAAAGCTTGACCTAGCTGAGCTCACACAGAAGGATGACTTACCAATGATGTGGAAGTTTTGTATAGCAGATGTGTTATTTCTCATACCAAAATGAGTTTGCCCTTCCTGAAAGCAGTTGTGGTGGTGAGTATTACTGTACAGAATAAGACTTCTACTTCCCTTTAATGGTGTCACATCTTAAAAATGGTCTTACATATGGAGTGTGTAGATAACATGTGGCGCTCTGCTGCACAGCTCATGAAACATTTTTTGGTTTTATACCGTTATCTATCCAGGACTGGTAAACTGCTTGTGGGATGCTGATACGATGCTCCACCCTGCTAAAGGCCAAGCTCGGTGGACTGGAGGATTCTGTTCTTGGTTTTGGTCCCCTGCCAGCCACAGCAGCACAACTTGGAAGGGAACCACAGACCATAATGTTAAGACAGAATATTTAATAAGGAGTTAATGCATCGTTGACTTTCTGTTCCTTTTCATTGCAGCTTTTGGAGAACAACGTAAAAGTCACATCAAATACCACTAGCTAAGCAGCTGCATGGCCGTTGCCATGCCATGAAAAGCAAAGCCTGAAAGCACTTTGCATAACTGCCTCATCTGCCTGCCTCCTCCTGACCCCTCAAACTTTCTACCTGTCTATGCCATGCAAATAAAATAATAGCTCCCCACACACCCCTACCCCTGTTTCTAAAATGTACTGTATCTTCCTGAGATAAGACATTTGAATGAGGTTCAGCTCTTAGTAGTTTTAATCTTGCTGTCACCTTTCTGTTAAGAGCGTGTAAAACCATAAATGGACAGAAATCATCTGACAAATCCTAATGCCACGATTCAGGGTGGGCAGAAAAGAGTATTACCAAGCTAGGGAATCAGTTAGAAAAACAAAATTTTGTTCTTTGGAAGCTATTTATTTATTTATTTCACCCACCCACCCTGAATTCATTGTATCAGTAGTTCAGTAGTTCATTTTGGAGCATGTTCATTTACATCCTCTTGTGTAGCTGTGCGGTAGATAAAACAAAGTGATGTAAGAGGGAAATGATGAGGCAACTTTTATTTCTTTATAACCCTCTTTCTTTGTGTGTACATTGCCATAGTCCTTTTACTGAAGTTTTTGTCATAAACTCTGTGGAACAAGTTATAAAACTAATCTTTTCCAGGAAATGATCCAAGTTTTAACGGTTTTCAGTAAAAATACTTTTATAAAATCTTTTGCCTTATAAAGATTTTGTGTTACTTATTCATTTATTATCTTCTTTGTTAGGTTTGATTCTCTAATAAAATGCATAGAAGTTTTCAAGACTGATGCTAGTTACTTTTGTGCTATTCATAAATTTTGTATGTAGAGGTATGATATTTGTAGTTCCAGTGTTTGCATTAGTCAGTATTTAGGAGTGGGCACACCAAATTGAAAACATTGATCTATAAGTACTTGTATGTGAGTAACCAGTTGTGTGATTTTTCCCTTGATATACAAGCTATGCTGCTTGTCAGTGTTGTCGTGAATAGATAGATCCCTGGGGTCAGATTCAGTGCCACCTTCCAATTAATTATTTAACACCTTTAAACAAGACACTTCAAGTGTCTTATGCCCTTTTTTTTTTTTCCATCTGATCTTTATTTAAACAGATTTTGTGAACTAAGTACATGCAAATGCACAATTAGTTTCAGGTGCTTTCATCCTAGGAGAAAATGTCTTGTGGGCAATTTGCAGCATGAGTCACAAAGGCAACTTGTCATTGTCTCTTGTTTGTTCTATCAACTCTTCTACATTAAACTATTTAAATATTTAATACTTCTTTCTTTTCCTCTCATAGCATGGAGGAGTCTATGTAAGAAGAAGTGCCAAATTCAAT
Organism: Falco naumanni; assembly: GCF_017639655.2. Lineage (NCBI taxonomy): Eukaryota > Metazoa > Chordata > Aves > Falconiformes > Falconidae > Falco > Falco naumanni. The sequence goes on along the minus strand of NC_054059.1, from coordinate 19,373,299 downwards.
GAAAAAGAAATGAGGGAGAAGTTGCGGGCCCAGGTGAAAGCTGAGACTCCGGTAAGATTATACCTTTCTTCTAATTTCTTTGTGTTTTTAATGGAAAAGGCTTATTAAAGAAATGAGCTGTGTCTGATACCTACAAACTACAAGATGGTAATCATGGAATTGTTTTCTTTCTGTATTTTTACAGTAACTTTCTGTGATTAGGATACCTCTAATTAAACTTGGGAAGATTTAACTAGTCCTTGTTGTGATATGAATGATATGAACTTTGTGATTCTGTCTTTAGGGGGCAGGGGAGATCTAAACTAAATCTGAGAACATGGTCTATAGCACCTTCCTTGAGAAACCACTGTTCCTGTTCCCTGTGTTTCAAAAGATGATATTTTGACTACTGTGTGGTTGTCAGAGACTGGTGTTCCTGACTTCTGAAAGTGAAGAACCATTCCTACCAAATCTTAATTAGTCATCCCAATGATCAATCCTTTTTAGTGGCAGTGACATCTTAGAACTTGGTCTGCTACGCCTGGAGGAGAAAAAAAAAACACAAAAAACCCCCAAACTCTTGATAATTTTCTATTTGAAGAATGATTGTTAGTGCCAAGTGACTTTTCTCATGACTCCCTGTATGGTTTGTGGCTCAGTGGTTAGAATGACTGTGCTTCGCTTCCACTGCTTGCTGTGTATTAAAATGTATTCAGCCTTTTTGGCTAGACTTAAGAAAACCAACTCAGCAGGCCTTGACATAGAACAGTTACACTTTCATCTTATTGAAAATGATGTGATTAGAATTTGCCACTCCAAATACAAGTGTCAAACCTTTTATAAGCAGAGGCTTGGGTAGAGGTGGTGCGTGGTGCATTGTTTGGTTTGATCTTCATAATAGTTGGTGGGGTTTTTTGGGGGCGTGGGGGGAGGCTACTGTGTTTATGTTTGCTCATGTGTCTGTGTTGAAAAAGTAAACTGGCCTCACATTTACTGAGAGGCTTAAATGACTAAAGCATCTCAGTTTAAGACTGTGCTCAAACTCATTTGTCCTGGTCTAAGATGTAACATGAACAGGTTTTTTTCTGTTTTTAATTAAGATAAGAAAGTGGATCTGTTTCTAGTTTTTAGCATGTAAGTTACAAAGGCCAGAAATACATTACGACAATTAAATGTTTGCTGTCCAGTGTCTAATATAATGATCTCCACATGGAGAAGATGGTCATACTCAATAGTGGTAGCTTGTGCCCACATTACCAGGGAAGGTCCTGGGATGTTAAAAGGTTGCATTGCATCAGCTTATTTTCTGTATGTCAGTGGCAAAGATTCTACTTTCTGTACAACTTGTGGTGTAATGGAATAAGCAAAGAAAAATTGCAGGATGTGTGAAACATACTTGGAGTCATCAGTCTAAGCAATTCCTCCCCCTGCAGAATGCTGGTGAAGTTTGCTTCAGTTAGTCCAGATGAAATACCCTAGCAGGGTGTTTTCCTGCGTAGGCCCATGGATTTCTTCCTACTCAAAGAGGAGCTTGTAGTTGAGTCTGGCTTTCTGGCTTCCTCTGCATGCCTTAAGATGCAGTGGTTTGTTGTAATAATAAGGGTTTGTGGTAAGAGTTGATTTGAACTTTGCATTAAATTAGTCTCCTTTATAGAAACGTGGATTTTTTTTAATACAATCTTAGGAAGATGTGCCTAGAAATTAATCTAATTCTGCATGTCTTTGGAAACCTGCAAATGATGTTCAGTGGTCCTGCAATGCTATAAATTGACTGGACAGGCTAGTGTGTGATTTTTAGCCCAACTGGCATGTAAGGGGTGGTTTAAACATAAAGCTTTTCTTTAAAGCTACATCCACTGTGGGTTCTGCTTTCCATGGTGGACGTCTACACATGATTCATGAAATAAATCCAGAAGGTTTGGGTTTTTTTCTGGAATAATCTTTCTTCTCCCTTCTCAGTTGCGTGTGGATCAAAAGCCTATACCTAACCTATCTAAACTAATGCCAAATGAATTTGGCACCACTTGGGTACGTTTATTTTTGATGTAATTTGGCTATCTGCAAGTTTGGTGGTGTGGGAAATGGGCACAGAACCTGGATGTGCTTCCCCGGCAGTTGTTCCCATGTTTCTCATATTATCTAGAGTAGCAGTATAGAAGAGAAATAAGTGTAAAAGCTGCAGAAATACATTCTGTTTTAAATCGCTTTCAGCCAAATCACATAGGGAGTGACAATTTTAAGTTTTACAAAACCAAAGTTGTCAAAAGCCTGTTTTTTGAGACAGATGTCTATATCTATTGGAGTAAAAGACACAGACCGCTGAGTAGTCATTTGAGGGAAGACTAAACTTCCTACAATCCCCTTTATCTGAGAATTTAAATGTAGATGTTGTAAATGCCCTTCAACCTACAGTTACTACTGGGAGAAGAACATGATAACCTGTGTCCTTAGTGCATTATTCATGAAGAAACTTTGAAGTTCTGCAACTTTGCATGACAGTCATGACCAATCATGTTGCTTTTAAAATGAAGACATTTTAATCAGTAAAGGAAGTTGCCCTGAACTCATCAGCTTCATGTGAAAATAATTAATTTACTATTCTGGGATTTTTATTCAAAGTTATGCACTGGATGCTACAGCTTAGGGTGGCTTTTTCTTCAGTTTAGTGAGCAGCTGTTGTTGCTTAGTCATTCTGTGCATACATGGTGGAGTTCTTTCTTTAATGTAACATTAGAAAAAAGCTTGCCTGTCATCTGCTAAGGAAAGAATTATATGCCAATAGAGAGGAGATAGATGGGAGTCTGTGTTAAGGGTCACTTTGTTATTTACAGTTTCTCTCCACATACAGTTTAAACAAAAGAATCCAAATGATTAATGTTCAGTCTGTCTGGAGCCATCCCTGTTCCCATTATGAAACTGAAGATGTGTAGAAAGGCAGAAGCGGTTTTCTGTTCTTGTCAGTGTAGCAAGCCCTTTACTGTTTTACTGTGGTCTTTTATTTTTTTGTAATGAGAAGTAAATTGCAGGTGGAATGCAGACAGGAAAAAATAAGGCTGCCTCTTGACCTCTTACATTGACAGAAGAACTGGATTAGTGATCTGGTATGCCTCATTTTATGTAGGGACAGTGGACTGCATGATGCTCCTTGCTTGCCTTTTCTTACAACTTCTACTGGCCTGCTGCCTTAAACAGCCCCTTTGCCTGCCCTGCTGTTCACACCTTCTTTCCCGATGCGGCGCAGCAATATTAGACACGCAAAAAAAGCACTGTGATGCTAGACTGAAAGACTGTTGCACCTTTGTTTTCTTAGTGGGGATCCTGAACTAATAAATTTTCTTATTTACTTCTGGAAATTACTTTGCTTCTCAAACTCAGTGAAATATACACTCAAGTGGTTCAATATTGGGCCTTTTGTTGGCAAAACTCACTTGAAATGATGTGATTTTGTTTTAAATTCCATAAAATCTTGGTAACAAATTCCAATCTTATGTCTTGTGGGAACAGAGACTATCACATGGTTTGAAAGACACTTTTGAGCCAATGTTGTTTAAATGTAAGCCATAACAAGATAAACTGCATTTCTAAATATAACAATATATACAGCTGACACTTGATATGCTCAATCTGCTTGTATTATAAAGAAAGTTCACTCTCGTGAACACCAACTACTCAGTTTGATAACTGAAAATGTAGCTTATATTTCTTTTTATCATGCATAGAGAGAGGAAACCTGCATTCTGAGATGTGGGATTTAACCCAGTACAGCCAGTATTTAACTGGTTACTATGTGTTTTGGTTTCGTCATTCATTCAGTCACAAAATAAATCTTTGTCGTGTGAAACAGTACCAGTCAAACACTGAAAACCTGGAGAGGGTAGATATATTAATACAACTGCTATAAGGCTTAATGTAATAATTTTGTTATATAGTTACTAATTTGCAAATCCCCAACAACTTCTTTGTAAATCCTGAATGTCCTTGCTGCTTTCCTCACATCACCTTTTGTATTTCATTCCAATTATACCAGATAGGCTTTCTCATAGCATATCTTTTTCAGTAATTGATCTGACTGTTAATGTTTGTCATCCAGTTCACCAGAAGCATGTGTTCTAGGCAGTGGTCTAAATGGATTCAGATATGAATCGGTCTAGTTGTCAGGATGTAATAATAATAATAATATTTAAACTAAGCAAATGCATTGTTTAATATAATTTTGAACGTAGTAAATAAAAATATTTAATTGTTTTCTCCTTGTCACCCATCTGGGAGCAGCACAGTAAATGCAAGAGACCTTTAGTCAGTAGCTACCACTTCTTGACACCCTATGTTCTTCTACGGAGTGGCAGCTGCTGTCTCCAGGACACCCTCCAAAGCCCTGTCCTTGGCCAGGTTTTATCTTTATCACCTCTTCTTGCTGTATGCTGATGGTATCTGGGCAAACTTTGTTCTGTACTCCAGGAACTTGTGGTGATTCATGACCCTTTCCCCTGCTCCACCTATACCAGATCCTTTTGTGGCACTCTGATCTATCTCAAGGACTTCCTTGGCTGCCCCACTCCCCCCTCTGGAAGCACAGCCCCTCTTGGTGCTGTTGCTATTTCTTTTTTCCTGGGAGATCTTCACAACACTGGGGAAATGAATAGCGTTGTTACTTGGGTGAAAGCGATTACCATCATCCATTCATTTCATCTGTGGACTGTGGCAAGTTCACGGACATTACGCTGGGGACTCTGGGTAACACCTGCCTCTTTTCTGGTTTTCTGTCTCCAACAAGAATCAGTAGGGTTCTGCTAAATGAATCCTGATCCACTCCTTGAAGCGTTCAAATTGATGAGAGATAGCGAGTGTATTGACACCCACCCATGACACAGAAACGGGTGTGAAAATACTATGTAACTGAACATAGGGGACCTACTCTGCTTGGATTAAAACTGCTGTTTCAATGAATTGGGTACTACGGTAATGCATAATTTTCTGTGCCATTTTGAACATGAGCAGTGTATTTTGCAGTCACCACAATAAAGTGTGTAACTTTTATGTAGCTAATTGCCTTAAATGAAAAAAGTCTGTATAAAAAATTGCCTTAGCAGCAGCTGGTGTTTCTAGGTAATTAAAATGCTTCTGTAATTCAACAATTCTTAAGCCAAACTCAGGGGAGCTTATTTGAAATCTTAGATTGGAAATAGTACTTAAGGATTTAGCTTCTGCTGCCCATGGTTGGAGAAGAGAGAAGCCAGTCATGCAAGAAGATGTGGTAGGCTGAATTGCAGTGGTAGAGTATCTTTGTCTTGTGCAGGACTGTACATGAGTGTAAGTAGGACATCAGTTTACATTCATTAATTTTACTTGGTAAAGTACTCCTAATGAGCTACATACTAGGTTTATATATGCTGAATTTGATGTAAAGGCCAGTTCTCTGCCTTGTTGGTATGCTTTCAGTTCAGAGAGATTCAGATTTTTGGTCAACAAACCTGTTGGGCTGCTTGCATTTTAGAGGTTTACAGGAATAATTAAGATACAATTTCAACTCCTGCTTGGTATTACACACGTAGGACTGGAGTAAGTAGATACTATCCTCTGTGTAATCAGCTTTCAGTGGCTGATTATCTGCTTTGAAAACCCATAATGTCATTGCATGCTTTTAAGTGCTGACCTGTGTACCGAGAATGGCATTCCTGTCCTGTGTGCTTCACTTTCTTTGCTCTGTCAATACCTGTTACAGCCACTGTATTAGCTGAACATTCAGTCTTTAATGAGGAGGGGGGAAGTAACCTCATCTTGAAGTACCATTGTAAGGATCCAAATTACATGATTTTAATACAAGCACATTTATGAAAAGAAAAAAAAATGCACCTGGATTTGAATATTATGGCCTTTCCAGCTAACTCTGAAAAGTTTTACTCATTCACTGAAATATTTCAGCAGTGTACTTCATAGATGAAATGTGTACGTGACCGGGGGAGGTGTGGACTGCAGCTGGGTCTAAGGATTCCTGTACTCGTCCCTGTGCTTTTGCTACTGTCATGTTATAAACAGTAAGCACCTTGACTCTTAAACCCATTTTCTTTTGTTTTTTTCCCACCAAATCAGGATACATCTTGGGTTTCTGCCAGCCCTTGAATATTCTTGGACTTCACCTGCCTCTGCAATCTGCCAGTTCTCCTCATCCCCAAACATGCCATGAGAAGTACAGCCTTTCCTCTAGCTCTTTTTATTCTACTGCTACTGGTTCTGCCATGCTTAATATTTTCTTTTCTTTTTCCCCTGCCAGATTCTAGGCTATGTACTCAGTTTTCCTCTTTCTTGATCTCCTGCTGGCTTCACTGTTGGCACAGTTCCTAGATTTCTTCCCTCCTCTGCATTTTAGCACATTTTTCAACCTTCCACACTGTGGGGTGATCTGGAGAGTTCATTTGCTGGGTCCTGTCTTTCTGCACTCTAGCTGTCCTGCAATCATTAAGTGCAAATACCAGCACACAGTGATGTTTTGTGGGCCAGAAGCACAAAGTTACATTCCTGTGTGTCTCTTTCTGAGTTTTTATTCAATTTTGCATCTTTTCATGAGGTGCATTCCCACTTGTCATGTCTTCCTGTACTCACTGATAATCCTCTTTGGACTGTTTTGTAAATCCACTACTACTTCTTCTTTCAAATATTTCTTGAGACTCATTTCTGCAAAGATAACATTAAGTAGTTAGTCTCGGCACAGTAGGCATGATTTTACTGCAAATGTGTCATGTTCAACTCCACACTGGTTACTGTTTGTGGCCGTAGCCTTTTCTTCTGCACATGAACCCCCAAAATGAAATTTTCCTTGCTTAAGTGATGTTTTGCATCAACTTTTATGTAGGAGATTATGTAAGACACACGGAAAAAAAGAGAGGGAGATGGAAACCTCTGTTCTGTTTCAAAAACAAATGGAAAATCCATCAAATGTGACTCCTTCTAATTTTGCAGTCAGATACGCAGATACTTAGGCAACCTTTACCTGTGTAGTGATTTGAGAAGCCACAGACAGTTGTTGCTGAATAGGCAGGCAAACTAATTTACTTGGGGTAAATCTAACCTTGCAGACATGCATGCTTAAAGGAATGTGACTTTAAAGTTCAAGTTATGCTGAAATGTGAGTTTAAGTTCATAATATATTTAATATCTCATATAGTGAGATGCATAAAGGCGCTTAAGGTAGCTCATCTATCATAATTACAATTAATAGTATTCCTCATTATGAATGGATTTAAATGTGTATTTCAATATAAGGAAAGACTAGATGCAAGATCAGTATTAAAGAAAAAATTATAATATAGGTCATCTGTGGCATACTTGACTGTCCTTTCAAAATCTCCTCTTATTCCGCTTAGCAAAACTGATACTCTAGTTAGTATCAGCTGCACCTGACTTGCTCACGCATGCTATCTCCTTTCCTAAATCACCTGGGCAGCTTTCTGTGGTGCATATTCAAAAAACATTATTTTGAACCTCAAACAGTAAGTTTCTTAGAGCTAAGAAATTTTAGCTCAAGTACTCTGATTTTCTTTGGATCCTTAACAGTAATTGATGATGTGAACTAAATATAATATGGACCTATCAAGTGGTGACAATTTCTATAAAAGACATCAGCTTACATTCATTATGAGAACTTGTCTGTTTTGTTTCTTTTTAATCCCACAGATGTATTTAGTGATTTTTCCAGAGGGAACTCGTTACAATCCAGAAATACCAAAAGTCATTGCAGATAGTCAATCATTTGCTGAAAAGGAAGGTAAGCAAAAAAAAGTTCTGAAATCATTCTTTTGGTATGGTGTTAACCTGTTATATAAAATGTTATATAATATGAAGATGATCTCGCCTTAACTAGACTGTTAAGCCCCTGCCTGATTGATACTTAAGGTTTAGAATAGCATAAACCAGTTTCTCTTACCACAAAGTAAGATGAGAGTTTCTTATGTACAGACATTTCATGCATTTCACATTGTGCAAGAGTATCAATTCTCAAAAAAGCTCTTTCGTTTCTGTCTCTATATATTTATCGATACTTCTTTTCTTGCTCCTTCAGGGGCATTAGAATTACTTACACTGGATCCAGGGCACTGTTCTAAGTTGACATTATAACTCCAATTACAGTTGTTACTTGATATAAAAAATATTTTGCATAGAGATTATGCCTTAACAATCTTCCATCGCTTAATTTTTAATTAGTGTTTGTACTACCATGGCTTTTTGGTTTTGTTCCTCTCTTAACTTACAGTCTCACCCTTCCTTGGTTGAACTTTATTCTGTAGTCGCTTTGATTGTTGGTGTTGTCTCTATAACCACAGGTGGAATTACTTCATCTTTAGAAAGGCTTGCAAAAAATCTAAGGGTCCCATGCTTTTTCATTTTTTTCTCACATTATATGCACGATACACGTAAACTTTTAAGTCCAGCAGTTCAGTGAACATGTTTCCTGGTTTTGTTTTTTTCCTGTTGACCAAAAGTGAAATAATTCACTCTGAAGGTAAACAAAGAATAACAAATAGGTCTGGTAAATTCATTTCTGTGACATACTGAAATGAATTCACAAGTCTGTGAATCAGCCTGTTGATATCATCAAGCTATTAAGTATTGTTAGCTCATGTCCAAAAGGATACATGCTTTTCTTTTCCTCCTTGGGAAGAATGGAATTTGTTTGCGTGTATGAGCAGGAGTGCTTAAGTCATAATGTATTTATTCATTGCTTCAATTTCCTGTCGGAAATGAAAGTCAAATGTTTCATTTAGGTTGGTGGTTCTTTGAGAGTTCAGAGGGGGTGTTTGATAGGTTTTTTCCCCCTCCCTCCTCCTCTTTCATGGAAAAGAAAGGGCTGCTCTTATCATTCTTATTATTATTTTAGTAAACCTCTTAATTATAACTGCACAATCTGCAAAACAGTGAAACACTGCTTTTGTGCTTTCAGAGCACCTGTTTGTTTCTTCTAGTGCTTTTCTCTCCAGTGTTGGTCTGCTTTTGTTTTGTAAGGGTTACTCCTTTTAAAAATGGTCAAGACAAGTATTTATTAAACAAGAAGCATCTCCAATTTTAGTGCAAGAATTCTCTTGATTGGCTTTTCCCCACTGCTAAATTGTTTTGTCGATGGTGTCTCCTCAACGTTTTATATGGAGAGAATGGGAAGAAGTCTGCATGGGACCCTGCTCCCCTGCATGTTCATGCAAAAATTGATACTTGGATTAGGGCATCCCTCACACAAGTTTACTGAGAAGCAGGGATGGCTGACACTGGAAACTGCACACCAAACTATCCTGATGGCTAAGAGGTACGAGGCACATACCAGTACATCGGGGAACTGTGAGGACAGGGAGCTCTGCGTGGCCTCCAGCAGGAGATGACAACAACTCCCCAGGGTCCCACCACGCTGCTGTGCAGCACTGCTGGCCCTGGCTCATGGCTTCCTCTGAGCAGCTCCAGTGCCACCACAGTCCTGGCTGCTGGCTGCGTGCTGGAGCTGCACCATGGAAGCCGTGACCAAATGCCTCACCAGCTGGGGGTGTGTAGATTGAGTGCTGGCTGTGCTCCTTGTAAGCATGCAGGGGCTCTTACGTGACGCTGCTGAGCTGAACTGAAAAGTCACAAGTGCATGCTTGTCTAAAAGATTCCGGAGGTTTCCTATTTCCTACAGTTTTAGGAAAGGTAGTAAATAATGCCCAGTAGTTCTGCCACACAGAGGATTAAGGATGTACTGTGACTTCCAGTTTAAAATTTGCACTTCATTCCTCATGGGGTTGTAAAGAAGCGTGATAATTTCATCTTGTCATCTTAGTATATTTGTTGCAGAGCACAATGATTCACAGACATACAGGGAAATGTCTTAGTTTGTTTTATACCTTGAAAGGTAAGTTTTATAATGATTTTTTCCCTACATTTTTGCACAGAAAGTTTTTTGTTGGGAAAATAGTGCAAGTGTAATATTGGAAAAAGTGGTTTAATTAATAAGATTTAAACTTCACATTGATGTTAGGACCAGAGATATTATGTCTAAAGATAACAAAGCTACTCCTAGAGCACAAGCGTAACTCATGCTTATCATGATGTCTGAAATACTGTTTTTGATATGTATGTGTGTATGTTCTAGTGGTTCTGCAGAGAGGAACTATGAAAAGGTTTTGTGGGGTTTGTGTTTACTTTTACTCTCCATGGGCTTGATTCTCTTCTAGAGAAGGTTCATTGATTTGAGCAGAATTATCGGGCTGAACTTAATTACCTGGCCTTCATGTAACCAGCTGATGAGCTGCATCTCATATCTTGATGTTCTTTTTAAGTAAATGCCAGTTTTGGACACTGTTACTCCCTCTTTACAGTTGGTTCTAGGACCAGTTCAATAAAAAGAAATTAAAAATAACCCAACAAAAAAGTTTAGGTTGACATCCAAAGGAATATTCTGACATTGCTGGTTTGAACTGTTACGTCTTTCCTCATTGATATGAATATATAAGTAAATCTTACCTGACTATGAATAGGATGGAAGGATGTCAAACAGCGAAAAAATTTAAAGGTGGTGGAGGTCACCCTTGAAAGAGAGCTTTTTAAAATACTGACAATACTTCATGTTATAGTATGCTCTGCCACAGAACTTGGGTTCTACCAAAATCTTGACTCCTAGCAAGAGCAAGTTTTTCCTTTTTCGGAAACATGGGCAAATCAGACACACAGGGTAAATCCGATAGATCTGGGTAGATCTGGACATGAGTACGTTGAGACTGAAGGCTATAAAGCACAGAGAAATTTCTAGGGAAGGAGTAGGACTGTGTACTTTCTTACTATTTTTAGAAAGAAATAGAGGATATTAGGCAGTTTAAAAATCAAGTCCATAGACTGATCTTTCAAAGTTGTCATTAACTACCTTATCAAGTTTAAGTTTAATGTGCTGCCAGCTTTTTGTTTATTAAAACCAAAGAATGCCAAAACATCTAGAGGTAAAACTGATAAAATTAGGGCATTAATATTTGTGGTTTTCATGCTGGAGACTGAGACACACGGATCAGCCTTCAGCACTGATAGATTTGACACTATTCTAATCAATTTGAACTCTGTTGTAAGTTCTGTCCAAAGTTTCATTCAATGAGATGCAGAAAGTTGCTTACTTTCAGGAATACTAGTTTTATGGTGATGAATTGAGAATGTTGTCATCTAAAGGTAATGCTAGTACCCTCAGAAACTGAAGATTACTTATTCTACACATTTTACAAGTGGCAGAAAATTCCAGTCAGATCAGCTTCTAACCCAGGATAGAAGAGGGAGCATTTTAAACTCAAAAAACATTTGTTTGATTGCCTTGGGGAAGGAAAAATGCACTTCCTAAAGTTTAAAACCAAAAGCAAAAATTACGTCTCTAAAACTAAGTTGTTTGATTATTTGTGGTAGGATTAATGCAGGAGTTATTCATAGAAGTTAAATCCTGTGGGGTTGAGAAAATTAATCCGGTATTTATCTTTGTTGGCCAAAATAGCAATATTTGCAGGGGTTTCACAGTCACAGTAAGCCATGTAAGCAGTGTTGCCAGAATATCAAATGAAGATGTGCCTCCAGGTTTTCTCTTTTCTCCCGGAGGCAAATGAAAGCCCCCACTTCCAAGCTGATGGGGATATGTGCCATCTGGATTTGAACCTGATACACCCAGTGGTCCTCACCTGATGGGAAATAGCTGGTGTGTGAGATGATTCCAGCAATTGTTACCAGGATGGGCGCTCTCTCCGTGTTTCAGTATGGTTGGTGACTCGTATTTCTAATGGGACATTTTGTAAGATCCTCATAATCAAATATTTCTTCCTCTGCTCTGTTGAAGAACTAAGAATGTCGCAGCATGTGTTTTGCTCCTTGTCTCCTGAGCTTTTGCCTTCCAAATTCCAATATTTATGTCAGTAACTCTTAGCTCAGGGTTTGCTTTAGTTTCCCATTGTATAAGAGTAGTCAGCCAATGTGATTCCCATCTTCAAAATCTGATGCAGTCATTCAGCTGATTTACGTATTGGTGGCCCTTTTTCAGCTCCAGTCTATGAGTTTAGGCATCTTAAAAGTGCAGCAATTCTTTCCAGCTAATTAGTGGGCTTGAGTTGATGAGTCCAGAATTATATTACGTAGGTGGCACTAATATTTTCATAGCGATTTAACTCTAATCTTTTCATGTTAGAAGTGGCATTTTTTATTTTAGATATTTATTTCAAACTGTTAAGTCTTGCAAGACTGGGCCTTTTAAATGGTACTGGACTATAGAACAACATTTCTATAAAACCCACAAAATACATGATTTTTTTTTTTTTTGTACCAGCTTCTGGTATAAAATTTGTTCCATTTATATGTTCCCAACATATGCATGTATAGATTCCTGACTATTTTCTAGTAGTTAGACCTCTATAAAGTTCCAAACAACCCAAATTTCTTAGGTTTATAGATCAGGTATTTTATCCAAATGTTAAGAAATGGCATTTTAAATATCTGAAAATAAACAGGAGTAATCCAAAGTCGTCCTCCTCCTAATGTAACTAAATCTGAAAAGTCAAAGAGAAAGGGGTAAGAAGCTTGTTAAATATAACTTGGCTTGCTTTTGCTGAATAAAGACAAAACAGTTTTCCTGGTGAAAGGTATTTATGGAGATGCTTGATTTCTAACTAAGGTCACTTAATCAAGCAAACATTTTGGGTATTCATTTATTATCTCCCTTGTTTTTATGCAGAAAAGTTGCAAATGTAAATGTTTTTTAATGCTAAGTTTATCTTGACTAGTATTGTGCTTTCTGCTAAGATGTTTGTACATGCAGGATATGCTTATCTCAAAATTGCTTTTACAGGTTATGTAAAAAAGAGGTATTTCAACTGAGCTAATTGAAAATGTTTCCCTTCTAGATCTTGGCATTGGTTTTAGATTGTATTTTAAAGCAATCTGAAGTATTCAGTATCCATAGATGTTATTTGGGACTGTCTCTAAAGAAAATAGCTTTTGGTGATATTTTTTCCACACACTTTCACGTAAGCAAGCTTGGTGTAAAAGTGCACAGTGAGATGTGGAAAGGAGAATATAATCTTTAAAAAGGGTGGGATATGGACCTTAAGTGACGTTGGAGGGGTATACCATCCATTAGGATGAAGAAAGGATTTCTGTTGTTAAAAGTCATCCTTAGGAAATTAAGTTGAGGAAAGCAAGAAGCTACCTTGTGTTTCTGTAGATACCTGTCACAGCAGTAAGTGTACCAAAGTGTGGTGTCTCTCGGGTTTTGCTATGGAATGGTCATACTCTTTTTGAGAGGATTACCTGTAATTCTTGTGCTTCAGTTCACACTAACAGAAAACACTTTTTTACAAGAGCATGCGATTTTTTAATAGTCATCAGCTGAGTCCTTCATATGTAAGTCAATGGATACTAGCACACAAATGGATGAGCTCGCCCACCGTATGTAATTTTTTAAAGTCTGGACTCTGTTTCAATAAGTAAGGCTTCGATCACTGGGGGCATTCCAGAAGGCTGGTGGGACCTCAGTGTTGGGCGAGTGCTTGGGACACACCAGATAGCGGCAAAGCTTTCAGTCTAATATCACTACTGAACATACACACACACAAAAGGAAAAGGAAGGAAAGAAAGATCTAATTGTTATCAAAATAAATTAATTGTTTTCACCCTGCTTTCAGTTTTTGTATTACTGTCAAGTTGCATGTTTTTATAGGTGGGGAAAAACTCAAAGTAATTCTGACATTCACTTTCAGTGAGCACGTAACTTTTGTTGATGAAATGTGGTAATGCTAATGTAATACGCAGAGGGTATTCTTAATTCAGAGCTGTTTTTTTTCATTGTTCTCATTTAAAAATGTGGTGTGTGCATGTCAGGGGTGAAAATATAACTAATGCAGACCAAGTCTGAAAATGTGGATGGCCTGCCTGCACTGAACAGCTCTGCGGGCTTTTGGCCTGGATGAAGGGAAGAGGAAAGGCAGTCTTCTCCATAGGGTTGTACTCAGCTATTATATATGTAACTTCACCCTGAGAGGCTAGATAAATGATGTTTTGTTTGTTGGTTTTTGTTCTTTTGTCTTTAGATAAAAAATTAAATTCTTAAAGACGTTAATGACTGAGGCCTTTGCACTCTTAAGCTAAAACCTTCATTCAATTTAGTTTTCTTGCAGACTTTCTGAAGTAATTCATCATCTTACAGTAGTCTAGTAAATTGATGATATTTGAAGTGTCATTGCTCACTGTATTTAAGATTTTCACGTTATTTTCATATTTTTTTAATGTCTGTTTATCATTTAAAAGTTAGCTAACGTAGAAGAGAAAAGCTATAGCATTTTAAGGTAGACTATTACATTATTAGACATCTAATTCATTTTCTTTGGCATTTAAAATAAAATCTCATGACCTTAAATACTTTGACAGAGAGTCCTAACCTAGTATTGCACAACATTAAAAACAGTTTAAGCAGTGTGTTTTGTGAATTGGATGCAGGCAGCTTGCCAAGGTAACTATACTGTAACTACTTGGGTTTAAATTCTGTTCTGTTGATTTTAGCAGAGATCATCAAGTAATTGCAAGAATGTGTGGTTAATGTTTTTATAAAACAGATTCTTTAAAAGGATGTGCTGAACTCCTGGTGTTGCTGCTTGTTTGTCATGCACTGGAGCGTTTCTGAATAATGGATTATGGACTTTTAAATTTATTTAATTAGATGCATACTCATTTTGTACTGAAACCTTCAAGAGTTCACTGATAGCATGTGGAGTAAGAGGGGTTTATTCTACATTTGCACTTCACAGGTTGTCACTGACCATCTTCATCACCAAAATTGGCCACGCATTCACAAAACTCAGCACTGAATAGTCTTGGATTACTAAATTAATTTGTCTGGAGGATTCATTTTTCCCTGATGAAACCTGTTTTCCCTTTTTCTTCCCCACAGTGATAGTTTGGTTAGGGTGAAGACAAGTTGGGCAGGAAAGGAATGATAGTGTTTTCAGAATATGCTTGGAAATTCGGCTCAACAAGAGTTGTGTTGAATGTGATGTCCACATTAATGTTGTTGCTAACACAACACTAGAATATTCAGTGCTTCATTTACAGAGTAAACATTTGGAAACATAACATAATTATCTGTTTGATGTAATAGTTCACAAGCTAAGAAAACACTACCACCATGTTATGCTTCAAAATATTTACACGATACATATAATGTTTCACATAGACAGTTACCGCTTTTGCTGGTAAGGCTTAGAACAGTGACTTCAGAAGGAGTGCTAGGAAATAACCTTTTATCTCAGTGTTCAGACAAGGAGATACTTAGCAAATGTTAAGAAATCAAGATAATTATTTATACTGAAATATTCAACTCTAAGACTGTTAGAGCAGTTTAGAAACTAGCATTATCTCTCAGTGTTCAGTAGATAGTTTCATAACTTCAGATCAAAGTATCCTTTGCCCAATGAGGGAGAGAAGTTCAGTACAAAATTGTGACATAATACAATATCTTTTGAATTGATTTGGCAAGCAGAAAGATATCAAAAGCAATACACAATACATTGGTTTAGAAAAAATTCTGCTTCATCTATCAGGAACCAGTAGCACCAATGGATGGTTCTTTAAAAATGGACTGAAGCGTAAGCCAATGGAAAATAAGGCTAGAAAGGAATTGCAGTTTTATTCTGATACTTCTCTTTGAGAAAGTCACACATCCTAAGGCAAAAAAAAAAAAATCCTTAATATGTTTTTTTTTTCCTAGAAGCGCTTTCAAGTAAGTGTGGAAGAGCTCTGTTCAGAACGTGAAAAAGTTTAGGGGTTTTTTTGTTTATTTGTTTTCATATTGAAAGTCATTGTGTATTAGAATTCTAGAATATATTCTAGAATTACAGAATAAAGTTTATACCCTTGAACCCAGTGTATTTGTGGAAGGTGGAAGTGGTCAGCAGAAGCACACACGGATATGAAACGCAGTTGTTAGGAGTTGCGGAGTGCTGTTCAACCTGACATACTTCTGTCCTTGACATATCAGTCTCTGTGTCTTGGCCTGGATGGTTAAAGACAACGGTTAATTTCTGTGACTATGGATTTTTTAGTAGCCGAGTCAGTTGTAAAAGCTTGTTTGCCGGGCAATGGGGACTTCCTCCTTGCTGCCAGAGCTTGGTGCTGTATTTTCCCCCTCCCTGCTTAGTTTTCTGCTGGGATGGTGAGATGAATCAGCTGGTGGGGGAGGGGTGCCAGGGCGATACAAAGTTAGCAGGAAAAAGCCTACAGAAGAAAGCAGTAAGGGGAAACAACTGTGAGGATAAAGCGGAATGTCCTGTTTTCTGTAGCAGCAAGTCATTGCAGTGAGCTGAAGCTGTCTTGAGTCGAACTGCTTTCCCCCATCCTTCCCTGAAGTGAGGACCGTGAGAGTAACCATATCTAACATCCCAGAATGTGCCATTAGAAGGAAGCAAAAGCAGAGAAAGTTAGAATCGGTGGTAGGAAATAATAAAATATTGGAACTTCTAACAGCATGGTAGCTTTGGAGAAATACAGCATCCTGTTTAAGTATGTGTAGTTTAAGACAACCAGTTTTTTGTTACCGTGGGGCAGTATTAGGATTCAGTATTCAGACAAAATTAGTTTGTCCTTTGGAAGTAAAATGCCAGGCTTCTGAGCCACATTAAAATCATCACTGCTTCTAGAGCAGGAGCTATAAAAAGGGCTCTTGTTGAGCAGCTTTTTTGTCATTAATACTGTTTAGTATTTCTGTTTCATCCTCTACATGTGCTCAGTGGAGCATATGCAATGTGCATACGCACACATGCTCCCTCTCAACGAGAACTGAGATTAAAAATAAACCCTTTGTGATTTTGAACAGGTGTGCTAAAGTTCCTTGCCGTGATATTCCTTTTGTGAATGTGGTCTGGTTTACTTTCAAGCACTGTAATTTATTTTTTTTTCCCCTCCCCTCTAGGACTTGCTATATTAAAGCATGTGCTGACACCACGCGTGAAGGCTACTCATGTAGCCATTGACACAATGAAAGACTATCTGGATGCAGTGTATGATGTGACTGTAGCTTATGAAGGTACTGTGGACCACAAAGGGCAAAGAAAACTGGCACCATCTATGACAGGTGAGTTGATGTATGTTAGATATGGTACAGCCATATGCTTGTTAATATACAGAACCAACTTCAGTTGCTTTGTAATGCCCTGGAGATAATCTCCACAGTGCTTCAGTCATCTTGTGATACCTTGGAAGGGCATTGTTCACCAGTGTCTAGGCTTTACAATAGTTACCTATGACATTCCTGCCATCTCCTTCCCTTCCCTGTTCCTTGCAGAGAATATTCTGTACTCAAATTCTGCATACAGGTGCTCTTTGCAGTCAAAATGAACTTGGGGCCATAGGCAGCAGGTGCCGTTTACTTTCATGTTTTTTTCTAGCACTGTAAATTCTCCCTCTGTCTCTTTCCCTCTTCTGTGCTACATATGTGTACATGTGATCTAATTGCTGAAATGCATGTATTTTAAAAGGAAAATACGTAGTAATAGTTTTTTACTGGCAATTTTCAAAATTGCTACACATACCCAGTAACCTTACAAATGCTTAACAGCATTTTGTGCAAGTGGGCTTCACTTGGTGTAGTATTTTAAAACACCTATAGCACCTTAAGAGAATGGGGTCAGTCAGTGGTATGTTCCCCAAGTAATCTAACCAGAAAATAAGTTTGGGGGGGTTCTGTTGGGGAAAACTCTGGGACAGAGAGCTTCAGGGTTTGCTGGTTTTTGATTACGCTTGGTGGTGGAGTTACTTATTTATTTATAGTAATTCATTTACCTGCATTGTCACTGGAGAGCCAGACATCTTTTTTCCAGTTGTAGTTGATGTGTTATTCAGCCATATCTGTGCACAACTGTCCGTTGCTAGTTGGCTCAAAGTGGCACTTTTGAGTCTTCTGCATTACTGATACAGAGCGGGGAAAAAATGCCACCGTAGTTCCGCAGAGCTGTTCAAACTTTTGGGATCAGTGTTGGCTGAGGGATCTGCAGGGAATTTCTTAGCTATCTTACCGCTCCTTTTCTGGCCTGGTGTCAGTGGGACTTGTTACTTCTGCTGCTAGAAATAGTTTGTAGAGTGGCTGTTTCCATGTCACTTCATTAGCAGATGTAACTCTTTGAGATGGTGTAAAGTTCACATGAACTCCTTCCAGCTGCTAGTTGTTTAGAAGTTCTGGAATTGTGTGGGTTTATATTTTTACCCTGTTTAAAATTCTTTTGGATAGGTGAGCAACAACACTGTGTATTGACTTAACATTTGTGTTGTACCGTAAGGTCTTAGGATGGTTTTATTTTATGTATGTTTTGTTCCCAACAGGAATTTTTTTTTATGGCTAAATTTCAAAAGTGCTTTTCATGATTTAACATTTTTTATTTTTTCTTTTTAACCCGATTTTACAGATTTTATTATTTAAATCTTTAATTTTATTTTTATAAAATACCTTATGACCCTCTTACAGACTTACTTGAAGACCGGGCAGCCTCCTTCTTGTCCTGTTACTCAACCCTTCTGAAGACCCCCTTCAAAACAAATAGGACCATTTCCCCTTCCCTGCAGCATATCTTGTTTCCTGACTTAATTATTAGGCAGTTTCAACCATTTTCATGCTGGAATTTTCACTGCCTGATGGTTAATTAAACTATTAAAATGTCATTACCTAATGATAAGATGGCAAATGTTCAAATTCCTTATAAGACCTCTTCACCTCTTGAACCTTCCAGTTTGCATGAGGCATGATATCATTACAGAAAGGGAACTAACAAATTTCATTTCCTTGTTGGCTATTTCTTGCATCCAGTGTCAAGTGTTAATTAGGCGGTTTGGGGTGGCTACCCCACATCCAGCCTTTGGAGACTCACAGCGGGGCAGCCCAGGCGTATCTTTCAGCCACCCTTACTATTAGGGCTGGGGTAATCACTGTTTCAGCCTTGGGTAAAAATAAGTTCAGTAACATAGAATGAAGTGCAGCCAACCAGTTGTTACCCATTACAGAATAGGTAGATGAAATATCCATGTAGTATATCTATGCTAGTGTGGCAGTCACATGTATTTCATATAATATAAATTATGTAGATTAAGGACACTTTAGAAATGACAGTGTGGAACATAGCTGTCATTCTTTTAGGCCCTCCAGTCATAAAGTGGAAGAAAAACATTTCTGTTCTAAGAGATCAAGATCATTTCACCATTTGTTATGCAGAAGTCCAACAATTGGTCTGTCCAGGGATATAATATAACAAGAATTGAATTACATGTTGTTTTGGATCTGACATTTTTTAGCATTATTGCTCTTTTACCATACTAAAATGAGTTATAAAATGCCATTTTCATGTGTGCATTTCATATGAACATTTCATATTTGTGCCAATGCTGAATGAGAATTTTGGGTTTCATTCTCATCGGAATAAAATGGCAGTGTGATCCTGGTAATTTTTAAAAGATAAGGTTGACGTGTCTTTTTCAATCTAGCAACTCTGATTGAAATTTATTGCATGGAAAACAAACTTCTGATAAACACAACTTTACTTGAGGACTGTATTTCCCATAGTATGACATTTCCCATGTGAATGAAATCTGAATTCCACACAGATATAATGTGTTTCTTGAAATGCATTTTACTTTCAGTTCTATAAATCTCAATTCCTCAGAAGAGCCTCTACCACTTCTGGAAAAACCCATACTTACCCAGGGATCTGGTCAGCTCTCGGCTGCTGTCTCCAGCAGTAAACAGAGCAGGTTAAACAGAACATTTTAGTGACTGTGAATTGTACTACCATGCTTTATCTGAGAAATTATGTTAGTAAACTGTAAATGGGTAAAAAGTCTGAAGAAAAAATGAATTGCATTTTAAATTTTGTAATATGAAACTCTTAGTGTAAATAGACTTTCTTAGCAAAATCAGGGTTTTAATTTTTTTTCATTCCAACAAGCTTAAATATCACAATGTTGACTTGCTTAACAGGATTAAATCACAACATAGTATACTAGCCAATGGAAAAGGGATATTCACCATCTTTTCTGCATTAGTGCTTTGAGAAGAGCGGTGAATGCTAGGCACACCTGGTAACATAGTACCTTTTTAGAGCAGGCAAATTACTATAGTATATCCTTTCAAATGCGTTGAACTTTTTGTCAGTATTTATGCATTTTAATGTTCTGTTGGCACTTTCCAGCTGCAAGTTGTTTGGTTTAGAAGACGTCAATTTGATTAGTCTTAGACAGGGACTACTAAGATTAGCTTTAGACAGGGATGTTGCTTTTTGCTATTGCTTCACATTCAGTTGTGACCGATGGATGAATTTTTTTTCCTGCCATTTATTTGTTATTTTTTCCTTTTGATTCCAAGAAGTTTGGATCTTGGTACATTTCCAATGAAAGCTTATCCTGCACATGGTAGTCTTTCCAAAGAACAGCGATTTCCCACAGATTTCTCCCCTATCGCTACTGAAGATGGTTTGTCCAGATCATTAATGAAAGAACATGATGGTCCTGCTTAGGGAGGACCATCCTGCTAGACAGTATTTATTTGTGGTCATTAGGATAAGTTGTAAATAGACATATGGGCATAGCTGAAGTGCATCTCAGGTACTGAATTCTGGAAAAACTATTTAGAAGGGAAAAGGGGTGGGGGGGAAACTCTTGTGCTGGATTTGTTGGTATTTACTACCCTGTCGTTAAGTAAAAAGTAGAAATAAGCTTGGGGAAAAAAATTACAACCTAGTGTTCCCCCTTCTGAATGAATGTCCTAAGTGTTCCATCCAGCTTTGCCTGGTGTTAGGAGGTAGGTCTCGTGGGACATGGGAACCGTTGTCATTCTTGCACCTGAAAGAGCATTATGTACATCTGCATCTGTATTATTCTGCCTGAAGGCTTTAACATAACCAGATGGTATTCATCTGGCCGTTGTAGATGAAAGACTGTGTGAAATAGCAGCATGTGACAATGGTAAACACTGAATAAAAATAGCAAGTACATGTAGACTCTGTCTTAAAGAAGTCAGAAGAATTCCTGAGAATTATTGACTCTGCTGTATATAATTTCCAGAGCAAACACTTTGAAAGCATGTGTATTGTGTACATTTCTGAAAATCTGTACATCACTTGATCAGTATAATTTGAGGAGGTCAGACTAGCCTATCTTCCCTAGGGGAAATTACACTTTTCCAAATGCTTGCATTTTTGTTAGGACCCAGTTAGACAGTGAAGTACAGGACAATGGAAAAGAAGCTGGAGCAATAGAAACCAGTCTTTGTCTGGGCCGTGGCCCAGATTTGATCACATCCATTGTCTTTCAAGGTTCAAAGAATGATAAGAAGTAGATGGTTACAGATATATTGATAATAAACTGATATACAGTAACAGGAATGTAAAACTGTCCAAAGTAAGATTTACAGTGATGAAATGACTAATAATCTGTTCAGATCTCTGCTAGCTGTTGTGTTCTTACTGCATGAAAGAATATGGAAAAGTAAATGGCAATTATTTTAGAGCAACTGAAGAAAGGGTGTAGATTAGAACTGAGGCTGGATGTCAGCACTGGTGAAATTTTCATTTTAACATGTATAGTAGATCTCACATCAAGAACTTGTAATTCCGCATCTGTTCAAGCAATATTTAGGTAACTACCTTTCATATTTCAAAATGTAAATTTCCATTTAAATACTTGGAGGAATTTTGATAACAGTACTAGTCGACAACATAGATCTGTGATATTCTATCATTCATTTTTCCTTTAAAGGAAAACCCTGGTTTTATTTTGTGTAAAATATTAAAATACAACTTTTTTGATAACATGATTTCACCAAGTACCACAAAGTAAATAAACTATCATTCCGTTTTAAACTGAATGCATTTTAACTTGTCCTCTGTAGGACTAGATCTGTCATTTTAGAGCCCCTGTAATTTCCTAGTAAAAATAGTTTGGATAAGATGAAAGCCTATCTGTTAATTTGTGGATGGCTTATTTGAAGTGGCACTTTGAACACAGATGTGGACATATGCATCAATATTCTGCAGATAAGGACCGTCTGGGTAAACACAAAGTATTTTCGTACTGTAACAAATAAACATTTTACTTCTCAAAAATAATGATGTTTCACTGAAGAGCAGCATCAGGTTATGGGAACGTATGCAGGCCTTGCTGTAGTTCTTCACAGGACTCCAAAAAAATCAAAGAAATTACTATCAGTCTGAGTATGAGTGGCACCTCTGTTTCTTTACATATCTCAGAACAAGGCCGTAAAGATGGCACTATTCAGAGTCCCTGTAGCCCAGTTTTTTGCCTCCACCAACAGTCAAAAAACTGCCTAAGGAGCAGTGTAAGAATAAGGCAAGCGCAAATGATTCTTCCTTTTCCCACATCACAAACACCTGTGAGTGCTGCATCTGAGTGTTATTAACACCCCCCCAATGGGAGTAATAACCCCCTACACCATCCCTTTGAGCCTAGAGTGTGTGTGCCTCTGTAAACTAGGACGTTGTGTATCTCTGTTACTCTCAAGCAGCTCCTACTGAAGGTAGATATCTGTAGCTTCCCTTTGGGAATTAGTGATCAGAAAGCACACGGTCATCAAAAACCTCTGCTACACAAAGAGGATTTTGGAAGTATTTACACTGGAGATTCATAAAATTACCCTGCACACTGGGCCTCATGCACATAAGAAGCATTCAGCTCCCTAGGCAGCATTTATGTACAACAGCTCGAGGAACTCCTGATCTTTACTCAAAAGTGTATCTAAACCCTGAGGATAACAATAACAAATTTAATTTCTTCACACTATCAGGTTTGGCCAGAAATATGTTGCTGCTTAGAGAGCCTGTGTTTATTTTTGCCCTTTTTGTTGATCAGAGTCTGTTTCTTCTACTCTGTTCTGTATTTATCAAAACAGACTGGCTGAAGGAAAGGCAAAAACATCAATACTAGCAGTGCTGGCGTAGTTCCGAACAGATCCTGTTTATTTGCTGGAGCATTGTTTTGAACTGGTCCAATCCTCGTATCTTTTCTTGCCCCCCCCCCCCCCTTTTTTTTTAATTGTAAGTTCAACTTCTTTTTTCCACTTCTGAAACTTTAAAAATGTTCCAGGACAGACACAGATTATCTAAATTTGCTCCTTTCCAGTTACCAGCAGTGGGGTGCCCTTTAGATGTAATCCACAGACCTAACCTGATCAAGGTTCTGTTGCTGGCAGCCTATTGATCAAAACCATTATGCTTTTGTAGGAAACCTCCTGCTAACTTGGCCCACATACAATATTTACAAATTCTTACAGAGCAGTACAAAGGCCAGAATGCATCTGTTAGAATAACAGATTAAAGCACTTGAAGATTGTTTCAGTGCAAGTACTATGGGTCTTCGTCAAATACCATCTAGTTTCAGCAATATCTTACAATGACACTCTGCTGTTCTCCAGTGCTAATACTGGTATAAAAAACCCATATGTACTATTTTTTTATAATAATTTTAAGAGCGTCTTTAGATCTGGGCATCTTTTGGAAGGTACAGAAATGTGATTATTTACCCTCGAATTTGCAGGATTAATTCTTACCTGTCATCTTCAGGATTTTTTAATATTATTTTTTAAGATGTCATATCATTCCCTCTGCTTCCCTTCTCCAAACTGAGAATTCTGGCTTTTTAATCTCTCTCCTTGTTTGTAATGCAAGTGCTTTTTCTCCTTAAATCTCCTTTTAGTTGGCCTTTTCTTTGGCTTTCTCTGAGTCCAGTACAGCCTCCTGTGGATACAGGGACCAGAACTGCACATGGTATTTAAAATGTGGGTTCACAATCTTTCTATATATCTACAAAGTGACTCACTTGCCCTGTTCTCAGTGTCCTTGCTGATGCCACCCACTATCTGGGGTGATTTGGGCTGCTGCTGCACAGTTGAGAGGATGGTTTCAGAGAACGGCCGCAACTCCCAAATTGTAAGCACCAGTTCCAAGTTAAGCGTCATGTGATTAGGTTTTCAGGTTTTTTTTCCCCGTGTTTGTTTATGCTGAAGCTTGGCTGCCACATTTTCACCCAGTTTGTTCAGCTTTGAGGTCCTGTTGGAGTTCAGCCAGCATTTGACTACCCAGAAGAGCTTGAGGTCCTGAAAAAGATGTGAAAAACTGTTTTTCACTGTTTGCTCTCTTCTTCAGCTCATTGGTCATGACACAGAATAAAACCAGTCCTCGCATCAGTCCCTGGAGGACATCATTTGCTGGGGTTTTTCCATCCTGAAAAGTGACCATTAAGTCCTTCCATTTGCTTCCTCTCCTTTAAGCAGCTTTCAGTCTATAAAGCATCATTTCCTCTAATCCCATGGCAGCTTAATTTCTTTAATAGCCTTCAATGTGGAACCCTCTCAGAGACTTTATGGAAATTTAAATATGTCATGTCCAGTGAATTCCCTTTATCCGCCTGCTCCTTGACGCTGTTGTAGAAATCCATCAAATGGGTGAGACAGAATTTCCCTTTACAGAATCCATGCCAACTTTTTGCCGACAGACTGTGATTATCTCTGCGTGTAGTGATGTTATTATAGACCCTGCTATCTTACCCAGGGTGGTAAGACTCTTTGGTTTGTATTTCCTAGCATCATCTCTAAAGCCCTCGTTTGTAGAAGGGTTCCATTTTTATGGGACAGTGGGTGTTTGTGATGATAGGTTACACATCTTTGTTTTTAAATTCCACGTTTGAGAGCTTTTGAATGATTGCTGTCTGGACTTGGTGACTTCCTGACATCTAACTTGTTTATTTAGTCTAATACTTGCTGTCTGTTTACTTATTGATCTACTTCCTTTGAGGGATCTGGTACAAAGAATGCAATGGGTGTAGGAATCAAACATTTTCAGCAAGAAAAAATAATACAAATAAATTTTTGAGCTTCTCTTGCATTGGCTTATACTTTACCATGAGTGCTGCTCTTCACACCGTTGTCATCCAGCAGTTCCACCAGTGCCTTACCTGGTTTACTGCTTTTAATTTATTCAGAAAAGTTAAAATGGTAAGTGCATCCTTTGCATTTTTCAAGTCCTTTTTATTCCTTTTAATTTTATGTTTATATTTGGTATGAGTGGTTTTGTGGCTTTTCCTTTGTTTGGACAAGATTTCCATTCCTCAAAGAGAAGGTAGGAGTATAGTGGTAGCCTCCTTAATTTTCTCTTTAAGCCATACAGATGGGTTTCAGACCCACCCAGACTAATTCTTTTGCAGTATTATACATCTTTTATGTGGGTTTCTAATAAGAGTTTTCCTGGGATTTGGTATTTAGGGGGTCTTTTTTCACAGCCTCTAGGCTGCCTCCTTTTGCACTGTTTCTGCACTTTGGGTTTTTTTCTTTCCCTCCCTCCCTTATTACATAGTTCTTTAATTCTGTGTTTGTGCACTGGATTCATTAGGTCTCTTTCTCTACATTGCTTAAATTAATTGTACAGTGGTTCCAGTGCAGTTCTCACTAACACTGTGCACCACTGAAGACCACATCGGGAATGTATCTTTTCTTGTGGGTTTTGCTGCTAGTTGTTCCAGGAAACAATGTCGTCTTTTTTTGTCTTTTTTTTTTTTTTTTTCTTTCTGTTTTTTTCATTCGGTTAGTTGGTTTTGGTTTGGGTTGGTTTGGTGTCTCTGTCCCACACACCCCACCCCACCCCACTGCATATGCCTCATCCTGATGAAGTATCGATGCAGTTTGATAAAAGGTAGCTGGAATCACACGCTCTTGCTGTCAGTCCTGAACTTGCAGCTCTCAGTCTGGCTTGACAATTTCTGGTCACTGTTATCACACTTATCAAGAAGTAATTTAAAAATCTGTCTAGGATATGTTTTATTAGGGCCTGGGATTTCCATCCACTGGGATTTCTGTCCACAAGGATTTCATTGTTATATAAGGCTATTACACTTTATATAACCCTTCACACACTCTGCCGTTCCCTCACCTGTACATCCCATTATGCCATTCCTATAAACGTGGTAGCCTGATGACATTGCATGATCCTTCAAGACCACTGGGATACCTGCCTTACAGGGGTAATCTCTTGGTGCCAATAATTATTTTTCTTCTGTCTTCATGGTTAGGCTTCTTATGCTGGTACAGAGGCGCTTCTGAGTTTTGCCCTCACATTGAATTTTAGCCCCATCCACCTCATAGGTTACGCCCCTCTGAACAGACTGCTTTTCCTGACCTCCAGCTTTCCCCAGCTGCTAGGTGAAATGCGCCCTAACTTTTTTTAGTTTTCATTGCCAGCACCCTGGTTTAATAATGATTCAGGTGCATCCCATTTCTCATCTCAGAATGTCCCCCAGCTCCTGAGGTGCTTACTCCATACGCTGTGCCCCTCGTGCATGCGTGGAGGCTCTGGTCTCTGTGCCGCTCAGGCCTTGCACAGGGGATTAGCAGTATTTCTGAAAATGCTGTTCCTCAGGTCCCAGGCAAGCTTCCACGTAGCCTGCACAACATCCCCTCCACGCTTCCCTACATCAGCAGTACCAGCAGGTGCTAGTGCTGCCTACTCCTCCACTGCTCCCCAGGTTAATCCATCTAAACAACCTGTGCTGTACCCTGGATGTTTGCTTTCCCATCTAGTTCCGCTTTGCTGTAGCACTGCTCTGTTTTGTTAGAGCAAGCCGTGAAATAGTTTCCTGTCAGCTCAACTTGAGGTGACGGAAGGTCTCGGGCAGAGAAACAACACAGCACTTAAATTAGTTTGTTTTGCCAATGGGTTGTTACTTTGGTGTACCAAGTAAATGAAGGTGGAGAGATGGGATTTCTTTCTTGGGGGGGGGGGATAGTTTACCAGCTGCTTCGGTAGCTGCACACTTAAGTCCAGAAAAATGGACATTTTAAAAGGGTGGAGAAAGCATCTACAGTTCAGAGAGGAATGAATGTCTTTGCTATCACTGTTTTGCCAGTGAAACTATAAGCACCACAACATGCAGTGTTCTATTCCTGAAGAGACATACTCTTATATGTTTGAAATGCTACTTATTTAGAATAATAAAGGTTATTCAGATTTCAGTTTCCTGTGATAATCACTTTCAGTTTATCACAAACAGGAGAGAACCAGGGACTCTTTAAGCAGACACTGCTATGTCAGGCTACAGTTTGTCCTTCCTTAATTTTGAAGGACTTTGGCAATAATTACATTGCAGTAAAAGAGCTGATGTAGGAGGTTGAAATCTGAGCTACTTTATTGCTGTCATATTTAAAGTGCATATAAAAATAGACTTCATTAGTAATTGAAAACTGGAATATCTGTTTAAGTGTAACGCCCCTGTCACAACTTTCTTAAGGGGCAAGGCAAATAATTTGGAGTGGTGGAATGAACTTCTGTGGTAGAGTTAAGAGGAAGGTGGTCTGAGGCCATTTGTGTGTCCCTTCTCAGTTACAGGTATGGCTGTGCTTTAGAGCTTCTCTCCTTCCCTTACTTTCCCTGGTAATGCTGATAATTGAAAACAGAATTAATTGGCTTTTGAAGGTGAGAAATTGAAAACTGGTACAACCTTGTGGAAGCCCCAGCAAGCAAAACACCCTCCCAAAACATTTGTTTGGAATTAAAAACTGTAGACCAGATTCCTTTTCTGAAGGCTGTTGCACCTTGTTCATTAATCCTAATTCTGCACTGAATATTTCAGTCCTGTGTTAGTGTGAATCTTGTCCCACAGAAGGAAGGCCCCAGTGTCACGGTTTAAGAACAAAAAATGCCCAATCCACTGCGTTACATTCAGTTCCTTCCTTCTGCAATGGTTGGTCACTAGAAGCATTATAAACATTCTGCACTTACATCTGTTATTTAGCCAGATAGAAAGTGTTATTAGGAAATTATCTCCCACACAAAAGTCAGTCCACTTGGCTCCCACACAGCTTGTTAGTGTTCATTTAACCCAAATTGTACTCAGTTCTTGATTGACTAATGCTGTCCCTGGTACAATGTTTGATTATAATGTGTGATTTGCACTTAAGTTTTGTCTTGAAGGAAAGTTCAGGCCTCCTTGTTCCTGCTGTTAATTATAAGGAATTCTGGCAAGTTTAAGGATCTGAAAAGCCTGTCAGATGTTGGCTTGAGGGCTAGTGTCCCTGAAGTTGGATATAATTTGCACATAATAAATTGCTTCAATAAGATTTTATTTCTTAGCTTAATTACGTAAGTCTTCTGGGAGTTAAGCTAATGTGAAATTAATAGTCGTGGGACCACCACAATCCTTTAAAGGTTGTGGTGATAAAATCCAGCTGTTTCTTCTCAAAAACAACCTCTCAATATATTGTTCTTACCCACTGGTGTTCTTATGTGATTGCAGTGACATTGTCCGTCTAGAGAAAAAAAATTGGGATTAGTTGCATTAAACCCTGACATGAATTGGATAATTAAAGACTCGTCAGATTGCCTGAGTAGCTTGATTGCATACATTATAAAGTCATCTGCAGATGTCCTGAGTGCCCAGGCTTTTGATAAAATGGCTTTGATTCGATGGATGGAAATCATAGACTAATAGAATCATTTAGGTTGGAAAAGACCTTTAGGATCATAGAGTCCGGTCATCAACCCAGCACTGCCAAGTCCACCACTAAACCACGGATGTCCCTAAGTGCCACATCTACATGTCTTTTAAATACCTCCAGGGGTGGTGACTCAACCACTTCCATGGGCAGCCTGTTCCAATGCTTGACAGCCCTTTTGGGGAAGAAATTCTTCCCAATATCCAATCTAAACCTGCCCTGGTGCAACTTGAGGCCATTTCCTTTTGTCCTATTTTGTGTTACTTGGGAGAAGAGACTGACACCCACCTCACTACAGCCACCTTTCAGGAAGTTGTAGAGAGCAATAAGGTCTCCCCTGAGCCTCCTCCTCTCCAGACTAAACAGCCCCCGTTCCCTCAGCCGCTCCTCATAAGACTTGTGCTCCAGACCCTTCACCAGCTTTGCTGCCCTTCTCTGGACACGCTCCAGCACATCAACATCTTTCCTGCAGTGAGGGGCCCAAAACTGAGCACATTATTCAAGGTGTGGCCTCACCAGTGCCGAGCACAGGGGGATGATCACTGCCCCAGCCCTGATGGCCACACTGTTTCTGATACAAGTCAGGGTGCTCTTGGCCCTCTTGGCCACCTGGGCCACTGCTGGCTCATATCAGCCGACTGTTAACCACCACCCCCAGGTCTTTTTCCACCAGGCAGTTTTCCAGACACTTCCCCAAACCTGTAGCACTGTGTGGGGTTGTTGTGACCCCAGCGCAGGACCCAGCACTGAGCCTTGTTGAACCTCATACAACTGGCCTCGGCCCATGAATCCAGCCTGTCCAGATCCCTCTGCAGAGCCTTCCTGCCCTCAGGCAGATCAATGCTCCCACCCAACTTGGTGTTTATGCGAAATTCCTGAGGGCGCACTTAATCCTCTCATCCAGATCACTGATAAAGATACTAAAGGGAACCAGCCCCAATACAGAGCCCTGGGGAACACCACTTGTGACCATCTGCCAAGTGGATGTAACTCCATTCACCACCACACTTTGAGCTCAGCCACCCAGCCAGATTTTTACCCAGCAAACAGTACACTTGTCCGAGCCATGAGCAGTCAGTTTCTCCAGGAGAATGCTGTGGAAACTGTCTCAAAGGCTTTACTAAAGTCAAGGTAGACAACATCCACAGCCTCTCCCTCATCCGCTAAGTGGGTTACCTTGAAAAAGAAGGAGATCAGGTCAGTCAAGCAGGAACTGCCTTTCATAAACCCGTGCTGACTGGGCCTGATCTCGTTGTCTTGTATGTGCCTTGTGATGGAGCCTATGATGATCTGCTCCATAACATCTTGGGCTCCCCTGCCCAAGATGGCCTCCAACCACCACATCACCCACAGGTCCTTCTCTGTTCACCAACAGCGGGTCCAGCAGGGTGCCTTCGCCAGTTGGCTCCCTCACCAGCTGTGTCAGGAAGCTCTCTTCCACACACAGCAGGCACCTCCTACACTGTTTCCTCTCTGCTGTATTGTATTTCCAGCTGACACCTGGTA
This sequence comes from Falco naumanni, assembly GCF_017639655.2. Lineage (NCBI taxonomy): Eukaryota > Metazoa > Chordata > Aves > Falconiformes > Falconidae > Falco > Falco naumanni. The sequence continues at coordinate 19,343,316 of NC_054059.1, read as the reverse complement.
AGTTGAAGTCTCCCATGAGAACAAGGGCTAGCAACTGTGCGACTTCTCCGAGCTGCTTCTAGAATATTTAGTCTGCCTCTTCATCCTGGTTCAGTGGTCTGTAACAAACTCCCACCATGATATCTGCCTCGTTGGCCTTCCCTCAATTCTTACCCATAAACACTCAACCCTGTCATCATCACCATTAAGCTTTAGACAATCAAAACACTTTCCAACATACAGGGTGACCCTACCGCCTCTCCTTCCTTGCCCATCCCTTCTGAAGAGTTTATAGCCATCCATCATGATCCTCTTTAGGGGAGCACCTGCAGCTGCAAATTACACCGTCTTTGTCAAGGCTCTACTAAGTCTCAAGCTGCAAGGGAGAGAAAGGCTATGGAGATGGGCATTGGGATTAACAAAGGTGGGAAATTAAAACAAAGTCTTAGGATCTTCACATATGGGGACTCGGTTTAGACTCTTTGGAGATGACTAGTGTGGGAAGTAGTAAGGGTCAACTTGTTTTGGAACTTGGGCATAAGGTAGAAACCCAGCAGCAACGCTTCAATTTTTGTGGAGGATTTTTTGCTTTCTAAGATTTGTAGAGTTGCTACATTTCAGCTTTGGTGGTGGAAGGTGTTAATTTTCAAATACTAATGCCTTATTTGTGTTTTGTTAACTAGAGCTTATTATTGATAATTTACTTTGTTGCTGTCTTTAAATGACCAAATATCAGTATTTTTTTAAGCAGCTTAACATTAGTTTTAAAAATACCATATAGCTATTAATAATGGTATCTCATCTGGCTTAGAATTTTGTTTGGTTTGTAACTTTGCTTAATAATTTATAACTGAGATTATAAATAACATCAGGAAAGAGTTGTTTGTTCCTATACAGAACAGCCTATGTGCGGTGAAGCAAAAGAAACATACACTATGTAATGCACAGAATGTGTCTAACATCTTTTAAAACTAGATCTTCAGCCCTAGCTAAATTTGCATAGCACAGATGTTTTGTTTAGGAGTCTAGTACAAAAAAGACTATAATCTGGCTTCCATGCACGGGTTTTTTTAGATACAGTTTTGCATATTGTTAGAATGTTCCACTTCATAGGTAATGACACTCAAAAAGAGGATTTGCACATCAGTGGACATTATAAGCATTTAAGACAGGGATGATACATCTGTCATTTTAAAATATTAATAGTATGCTTTTAGGTGCTCATATAGTGAATGACCTTCATTCATATGCCTGGATAGTATCCTAAGAGAAACAGATCTGGAAAATACTGTTGTGGTGGGTTGACTTGAACTGGGTGCCAGGTGCCCACCAAGCCACTCTGTCACTCCCCTCCTCAGCAGAACAAGGAGGGAAGAAAGTAAGATGGGGAAAAAAAACCCCTTGTGGGTCAAGATAAAGGCAGTTTAATGAAAGAATAGCAAAAGTCATGCGTGTGGAAGTGAAGGAAAACACAAGACGTTATTCTGTACATCCCATCAGCAGGTGAGGTTCAGCCACTTCCCGGGAAGCAGGGCTTCGGTACGTGTAGCCACTGTTCTGGAAGACAAATGTCATAAACAATGAATGCCTCCCCCCCTTCCTCCCCCTTTTTCTTAGCTATTATATCTGAGTAGACATCATATGGTATGGAATATCCCCTTGGTCACTTTGGGTCAGCTGTCCTGGCTGTGTCCCCTCCCAAGATCTTGCCCACCCCTAGCCTTTGGTGGTGGGCAGGGGGGAGGTTGGAGAGAACCACTGATTTCTTTGTGGTTAGCAAAAGCACGCACATAAACCTCAAGGTGATGTCTATACGTACCATCATTCTGGACTCCCAAGTGCTTAACTTGTCTGCCACCTAATAGCTGTAGCTAGCAGATTATTGTACCAGAAACTTTTTAGCAACAGTTGTGTTTGCTGCTCTGTGGTGAAGAGGTGGACTTGTTTCTGGTTAGAGCCCTCAGCCATTTCTTCAGTTGGTGGCGTGTGGCCCATGTTGCTCCCTTTACCCCGTGGTGACTAGACAAAACCGCACACAGCACCTTACAGATTTCTGCTTCAAAATGCTGTAAGACTTTGCTGATTTCTTTAGCTGTTCTCCTTCCTTCCCCCTCTACAAGCCCACAAATACATTTGTACGAATAGGCTTTTGAAAATCTCTGAGGCAATTTCTAGTATACGATAAGGATTGCTTTTACAGCAGAGTCCTTAACAATCAATAATCCTGTAAAGCAGAAAAACAAATAGGGGGATATCTGCTTTGGCAGACAATAATAAAGAAGTACAGGCAGCAACAATTATGTTGCACATAGTCATTCCTCAAGATACCCCTAACAGTTAGGGGTCAAAGTCTTCCATACATCTGCACAGCTGTCCAAAGAATGTCAACAAGATAAAGGACCACCCAGTCTGTGTTACATTTGTTGCCTGTCGGTATTGTAGGAAGGCACTTCTGGTCCCTTTTCAAAATATGAAGACTGTCCAAATTTCTAAGCATTTCCATCCTCACATCGTACATCTCTTCACAGGGATGCTATGGCTATTGCAATACCCTTGCTACTGATAAATGCAAATTATTACTAATACACAAATACTGGTTGGATTTTCATCCCATGAGCAGTATTCTTACCACTTGTTAGTTGTAAGAAATTCCACAAGGCTATTTGAGTAATGGAGTTTTGTTTGTAATTAAGGCTTGCTCGCTAAATTTTTCTAGGGACAAATTGAGGAAATGGGAGAAGAGGATAGCAATAGGACTGTCTCGAGCTTTGTAAGACAGAGGAAAAATGAAGGGATGCAAAATGGAAGGCAGCATTTTGTTCTGAGTCTTTTGAACTATTATACTTTTTAATTATAGGTTATTATTTAAACTGAAGCCCACTTCCTTCTTGACATACTTCAGGAAATCACTGTAATTCTGATTTTGTCATCCAGGAGCAAACAAAATTTAGATTTCAAAAAGGATGAGCAAAGAGGATTACTAACTTTAATCAGAACTGCGGGGTGGGTAACTTTATGACATCAAAGTTATTGCATCCCATGCTACAGAATGAGTAAATTGCTGCTGAGGTGGAAGTATAACATTTTCAAACACAGCATTTTATAGTTAGCAGGGTGCATTTTAGGACAGCTTTTCCATGCTGTACATGATAATGGGCCACCATCTCAAAAGTATTTAGGCCAGATGGCTTCCAAGTTTAGTGAAGTGCTCAGGGTCTGAACATGAAGAGGGGAGGCTTTTGAGAACTGAAGTTAGACTTTCAAGGCACTTAAAGCTATGAGGTCAGATTTCTGGTGTAGTTTAGACAAATAAATGTCCTACGGTGTTTTTCTAACTCAGTTCTGTTGTTTTGCTCTCCTTTTAGAGTTTCTTTGCAAGGAATGCCCCAGAGTTCATATTTTCATTGATCGAATTGAACTGAAGGACATTCCAGAAGAGCAGATGTATATGAGAAGGTGGCTTCATGAACGTTTTGAAATAAAGGATAAGTGAGTAGCAATATGCAGGATTTTCTGTTTCAAGAAGCTGTCTCATGTTAACAGATATACCCATGATTTCTGTGTTACCAGCAGTGCAAGCTGTAAGGCTCTCAGAAGAGAGATGGTGTTGCTAGTCCTGTGCATGCTTTGTATAATAACCTTGTGGTTAAACCTTTTGTTCAAGAGGTTGGGATTCTTGGGTTTCAGAGCTTCCTTACACTGAAGAAGTGTGAGTCCATGTTCCAGGCAAGACTCATATTCATCTGAATACTCGCCATGTATCTTCTTGTAGCTGAGTCATATGCAGCCATGAACGTAATATGCCCATGGTAGGCAAGAAAGCAAAAAGCTGATTCTAGCCTCGTAATCAGTGTTAGGTTACAGTTAGAAAGGGGCAGATCTTGATCTAATCTGCCAAAACTGTTTATGCATCTTCCATCAGATAGTGACTGGATAAAAACACGAGATCCCTACCTTCGCTGGGAAAATTAGGTGAAGTGAAAGTTTCATCTGTCTGTCTTTGAATCGTGGCAGAACTGAAGTGACTGGCTCCCTCCAGTATCTCCTGATAAGGTCACTAGTGAGCATATGCAGCAGATCCTGGGTGACCTTGTGCTCTGGAAGGACTCCATGCCTAAATGTGGGATTTAAATATTGTTTGAGAGATGATGGTTTGCTTTGCCACATTTGAAGTCCAGTTTAAGGGAGATTAATCTGTTTAATTCCCAAATCTTTGAATACATTGTGTGAGACAGAAATTTCCCTGGTTCTTCAAGTATGTTCTGCTTTAAAATTGTTCCACCAGTCTCATAGTCCATGGAAGTAAAACTAGATTAATTTGTCATGTGAACTTCAAATCCATGTAAAACTTAAGATGACTATCTGTAAAAATGGCACTGTTACTAAAGTGTCTTAGAAGTTTAGGATCACTAAGTAATTTTTCTTCAATTTTGAGAGGAAGAAGGTCTGAATTTGATTTTATAGATAAGGAACTGATGCATACAGTAAAAGGCTGTCCAGTATCCCTGAAGTAGTCTTCTGGTGAAGACCAGCAAAACTGAACCCAGATCATCTGTCTCGTTGTAGACTCCTGTTAACTGGAACATCTTTCCTGGGACCAAAGCAGTCTGTCAGGCGAATTTAGAGATACTTAAAACAAAACCCCAAAATTTTCAAATCCATTTATTACTGGTTTTCAAAAATAGGAAGAAGAAAGTTAAACCAGTGGTGTAGCATTTTACTCTTGCACCTATGGCTTCCAAAATATTTAGTGTCTTGAGAGCCCTTGTTATTTATTAGCCTGTTTTACGAAGATACTTTTTCCTCCCTCCTTTGGTGTTCAGTGATTAACTGTGTGCTGGTTTGTCCTACGATACTGCCCAGTACCTGCTAAATGCTGAATGAAAAGGACTTTTTTCAACTTTTATATTCAGTGTTAAAATTGGTCCCTAAGGAAAATCTGCTTTTATTGCTTACAAGAGTTCAGGCTGAGTACTCTGACGTGCCATGCTACTTTGAATGCATCATATTCTTAAGCCATACTGAGAATTTAAACTTGATACAGATGAGCTGCTGCATATTGTGAAATCAATTGTTAAACAATGTGTGATTAGAGGTAGTTACTGGTAGGCTAATGTGTAACTTTGACCATGTCCTTTTGTCTGCTTATAGGTTACTAATAGAGTTTTATGATGCAAAGGATTCCAAAAGAAGAAATAAGTTCCCTGGGAAAAGTGTTCATTCCAAACTAAGCCTCAAGAAAACTTTGCCATCTTTGCTGTTTTTAGGTGGCCTGACTGCTAGTATGCTTCTGACAGAATCTGGAAGGAAACTTTATGTAAAAACATGGATATATGGGACTTTAATTGGCTGCCTGTGGGTTAGCATTAAACCATAAGCAGATGTTAGTCTCCAGTCAGTGAAATGTGCAGTCTTTTCTTGCACATTGCACCAAACTTTTTCCTGACTTTATAATAAAAAAGTGTAAATAAAGCCTTATTGATTGAACATTGGAAATAATAGACTTTATGACAAGCCTCTGTGTGGTCGGTCTGGGGAAAATAAATGTAGATTTTCAAATTTGCTACTGATTTTTGCTGAAATAATGACGGATAAACCGAGTCACATGATAAATTGCTTTCCCCATGAACTAACATCCATCTCTATCTGCAGATTCAGTGAAGTGTGAGTTACGCATAAGGGTGTCTTAAGTGGACCTTTGAATGTATTTACAAAGATTAATTTAGGGTGTCTATTTATTCTTCTGATATTCATGTTGAATTTTCATTACTCTTTGGTGCATTGCAACAGCGCAGTTGCATCTATCCCAGCTGTATTGCAACTAAAATCAAAACTTTTTTCCTTTGTTTTTGTTTTTTAATTTTGCTTTTCAGTTTTAGCTAAATACTGTGTTCTTTAAAAGGGACTGTAAGCTGGCAAATCATGAGATGTTACCTGAAGCAGAATAAAATGTTCCTGAGAACTCCTGTTCATGGGGAAGAAGCTCTGTTTATCTAATGCATGTTTTTTCATTATATTGCAGTATTAACTGATTATTTTACATATGCAAAACATTAAATTTTACTGAGCAAACAGCTTATTTTGCGCACCCTGTATTTGTGCATAAAAGGAATGTATGCAGTATAATGATACGTTAAGTTTTTGTTTCTGGCCTAACCAGACTGTAGCCTACCTTGTGTCTGCGTTGTCCCAAGCACCTCAAGAGTTTCAGCTGAGTTCACAGACTTTCATGTGTATGTGCCATAAGCAGAAGTTTCCTGTTACCTCACGATTTTCTGGAAGCAAACTCTGTTGTTTGGGTAATGCACAGAATTACTGTAACTTCAGGAGTGTAAGGGTATGGTAACGAGGAGCCTGCAGATGTTCCTGCTAAATCCGAAGCATGTGCCTTTTCCTACTAATCTGATTTAGCCTGGTATTTCATAATCTGGCAGTCATCTCCATGCCGTAGTATCACACTAGGTTCTCAAATCGTTCTAGGCAATGCAGACTGCAGTTGGATTGAAGTTATGGATTGATGTATATGATTTAGGCAATAGACTAGTAGTGAAAGAAATGCGTATCCTATCAGTATTTCACCTGCTTGAAAACATACTTTAAAAAGCAAAATCAACAAATCCTTACTACCAGAAAGTCTGCAATTCCCGTGGCAGGTATTTTTGTTAGGGAAATGCCATTTCCTGATATCAAGGGAATATATATGTACAGCGATGGAGTTGGAAAGAAGATGTATTTTATCTTCTTCCATTAGGGAATTGGACTCCCTGTATCAAAATGAAAGAACTAGAGAATATTTTTTTATCACACTTGCAAGCTTTAAATGTGCATCTCTCTAGCTTCAGTACAATTTGGCTTGCATTAGAGTCCATTGTGAGTTAACTGTCTCTAAAAATTGTAACTCAGTTTTTCAGATTCCACTGTTGCCAGTTAATTAAAGACATTGCTTTTACTGTGTGATGTTTTTTGTTTGTTTGGTTGGGTTTTTTAACAGGATTTTATAGATTAAGTACAGTTCCACTTTAAAATCATTTGGTACAACTTTCAGTTTGCAGTTCTGTGTTCTTCCATAATAGATTTTGTCACTGGAGTTATTTATATCAGTGATTGATTCAGGATATGTTGATGAACCATTTTAAAAACAATGACTGGGAACAATGTTGAAAAACAGTATTGTTATGAGGCTGTGAAACCAGAAAAAAAAAAAAGCCATTTTATGTAACAGCCAAATGTGCTCACGTGTAGTTCTTCCTATTCTCAGCTGACTGTTTCCAGTGGGTATAACCAGAAGGCAGTGTTCCTATGCTAGTGTGATTTATCAGTCATAGAATGAAATTTTACTCTGATATGACTAAATTTCTTTGTAACAGCTAAGAATAACATTAAATGATACATCAAAAATAAATGCAAACAGCTTAATTCATTTAACTGCTATTTTGGAGAGCCTAATTACCATGAAATATTGGATCTACCTTGCTGTTTAAGTACCAGGAATATAATTGACACAGTGCGACAAACAAACAGGATGTTTATTTTGAACCTTATTCTCTATGTTAATCTTAATTATTTTTTTTTCTTGCCATTAATTTATAAAGTTTTGAAACTGTAATTTGCTGATGTATTTGGCATTGGGAGTATCACATGCTATTTCTAAATATGCACTGATATTAACTTAAAATATTTCGTCATTAAAATAAGAAGAGCCAATGCTCATTCAACTTTTCTGTCCTGTCTACTTGTTTAGTTTTTTCTGCACTTTTGTGTTTGTAACTTGGTTAGCAGGAACTGCTTAGAGAAAACCTACAAGTGTGGTTTTAAGTCCTTGATGGAAGGATTTGTTTGAGAAGCAGTCAATGAAAACAACTGTCTTTTTCTTCCGTGCAGCTAAAAAATGTGTTAGAATCGGTTTGTGCTTGTTCCAATGCAACACACCACCAGGTCGGTCAGATTGCAATAGCTTTTAGCCCATGAACACCTGCACCACTTGTTGCTTGTTAATAACGTTCATTAGTGTGCAGTACCACAATTCTGGCCGGGAATCAGGCTCTGTGGCGATAGGCCTTGCAGAGACAACTCTGACAGTGTGGACAGAGCCAGGGGATGGGAAGAGCTATTGCAAACAAACACCAGAGGCATATCTCAGTAGCAAATGCCACCTAAGTTTTAGTGATGTGTTAAATCTGAGAGGGACCTGTATGTTCAGCAACTTAGTTTTCCAGCTGTATCGGTGCCTCTGATAATAGTGATTTCCCTCCACACAAGTACTGCTCTGTTAGCATGCATGAACTATGTGCTTTTACAGTCAGCAGCACCACCACTATGTGCTACTTCCACAATATTATTCTTGTGTTTACTTTTGTGGAAGGAATTGGACTAGTAAGGAAGCATTAACTTAAATAATGGAGAACACAAAAAGTGAGACAGAAAACTAAAGCACGGAATGATGCTACTGTGAAGAAATGACTGAGTAGGACACGTGAGGGGTCCAGCCTGATGCAGTCTTTTGCGAACTCCTCTGAAGCATGTTTTTTTCCTTTCAGTACAACATAGCATACCTGTAAAACATTTTAGTACTTAAAAATTGGCCCCTAATAATTTAGGCATTTTAGTATGCATAGAACATATAGACTTACTTTGGGGGAAAGAAAGGTATTTTAGGTTTGGATGATGAAGAGGACCAGGAGCAGGTTTGGGATTTTTGGCATGGTGTTAAAAATAAAAAAAAATCCTGCCCTCACCACCTCCAAATAAATAACACTTTCAATAGCAGAAATTTCAATGAGACCCAGAAAAGCATTAGAAAAGCAGTTAATAGGTTCAAAATCTTGGCACCTGCTTTGTAAAGCCTTTTCCTTTATAAATATGTAAACCACAGTTCAGGCCTAACCTGCAGTTCTAGGTCACTTTTTGGCAGTTACTCTGATGACAGGGCTTGAAGTGAACACAATGGGATTTCTCTTGTCCTTATTTTCATGTTCTTGCCTGTCTCATCAGTTTGGAGCTCTGTGTTCCCAGTGAAGCATGTTTCACAATTTGCTAAGCGCAAGACAAAAAAAAAAATGTTACTTTAAGTTTGTATAATGGCAAAAGTCATGCAAGTAAAATGAAACACAGAGCAAATCCAGAGAAGGAAAAGCAGTGATAATCTAATACAGAGGAAAAGATTAGAAACATCAGCTGCAGTCAGGCGTGACCACAGCGGATTAGTTCCAGGGAAGACTTGTTTTCTGTGTGTGGGCCAATTTCTCTGTCAGCGTGGTGAGTATTTCTCCTACCTGTCCTATTCCAGTCCCAGATCTGCAGCTCTACCCTGGACTGACTGGTCTGTTATTTTCCTAACAAGGAGTCCCTCATTACTTTTCAGACTGATGCAAATCTTGGGTTCCTCCATTCTTCTCCTGAACCTTCCTGTTTGTGCTCAGCCTGACAAACTGCTGACAAGTAGACCACTGATAATCTGCCTCCTTCAAGCTATGTTTGAAGACTGGCATTCGGTGAGCAAATGCCAGTGAAGAGGCTGGGGTCTGTTGCTGGGGGGCTGGAAGGAGATGTTGCTGACGAGAGAGGGGTTACTGGTCTGTATCGGACATCTGAGATGGATCTCACTCCCACCTCTGCTGGGGCATGTTCTTCCACTGATGGACAGCTTGCATGGCCATAAGTAAATGCAAAGACTGGATGCTACTCCAAAAAATAATGATTTGTTCCTGAGTTGTATTTGTAACGTGAAAACTTAATTAGTTATGCTTGTACAAACTTTCGCAGCCATTCTGCCTCCCTTTCATCTTGTGTGGGAACTCAGTTTTCGAAGGTCACGTTGATGCTTCTGTTTGTGTTCCCTGTGTAACTAATCTGAACCAGAGCTATTTCAACCTGTTTGCCCGATTGGCCCAGAGATACTGCAGAGGATGCAGATGTTCAAGGGCAGAAGTTCCTGTTGGTCCTTTGGCCATGCAGTGGCAGATGGAGCTGCTGGTGTCATCTGCCAGGCTCTCCATAAAAGCCCCTGCAGTAAACAGTCCCCTCAAATTCCAGTCCCACCACCGTAGACTGAGGCATCCCCATGGGTTGCCAGTACAAAGGGTTTCAGAGAGAGGTAGGTCCTAAAACCCACATAGCTTTTTTGCAAAGTATCCAGGACCTGGATGCTCTCCAGAGGGCCCTTCTGAAAGGTGAGCTGGGGCTCTTTGGTGCTCTGAAGTATGGGCGGGCGACAAGTTGGAGGGTGATGCCCACTTCAGGGCATGAAAGCCCAGTCACTGGAATGGGAAGTAGGAGAACGGTCTCAACATCTCCTGGCCTGAGGAAGACCAGAGCTACCATACTTTTCCCACCACCCCATGTCTTCAGGAGGGTGTACCAGTGCTGCTTTTCACCTCTTGGGTGCTCTGGCAAAGGTCAGAAAAGATTGCAAGATTTGTAGGCCCAGCATGACTGACTGGTGCTGAAGGCATTGGCTGGGTACTGCATTCAGCTTCAGCCCTGGAGCATATCTGCACCCAAAATTGAACTGCACTAGGGACAAAGTGGAACCAGAGATGGCCCCAGCAGCTCACACCAGTGTGCAGGCAGCTGTAGCCTCCAGACTGTGATTACAAAATAAAGAAGAGCAGAAGGTTCTGCTCTAAAGTGCTGTATTTTTGAAGTGCCTTTCCATGTTAGGAGTGAGCCTGGCACATCACGGGTGCTAGCAGACCTGGTCGCTCCTATGCCTGTTGTGATCCCACACTCTGCACCAAGTCCCTCCTTCCCTGTCCTCTTCAGAGACACCCAAAAGAGCTGAAATTGCCAAAGCAGTTTTGAATTTCTGGATGCAGTCAGCCCCTTGCCTTTACTCAGCTGTGCAACTGTTTCATGCAGTTGGGCCCACAGGGGAAACATTGCTAGAGAGAATTTAATTTGCAGTTGGACAAGATGGGAGACTTAACATTGTAATGATCCCAAAAGTATCAAATGCTGTACAGCATCGTTAGGCACAAATAAAAGAATATGCAGAGTTCTCAAGGTTGAAACCTGAACTGGAGTTATTAAGTTAAATTACTTTTCATGCTGTGTACATAACAGCCCCTGCTTTAGGTTTCCACTTATAGTTTACCAGGCATTTACATGTATAGTCTAACACTGCACTTAGTTGAAACATTATAGGTTCAGAAAATGGCACTGCCTTTATGTTACTTTACATCTGAGTGTTTTAAAGTCTTGTGTGATAAAAAGACTATTAAAAATTGCCTCTAAATCTGTAGAATCTATGAGCATTTTTGGGCTTCTATAAATTAAGAAGTCTTCGCTTCTTGTCACGTGAGGTATAAACAAAGTTGGTTTGACATGAAGGTGCTTTAATAAATTCCTGATGACCACAAAGGATTGCATTAGTATGGTGACATACTGACAAATGTTGAAAAGATTTTTTAAAAACACACAGGTTTTTATAGCCAGGGAGGATAATTTAAAATGCAGAATTACTTCTTTCTGGAACTATGCACTTGTAGATAGGACTCAATTGCAGTTGTAGGCCCACCTGCTTTTGTAACAAGAAATAAATAAATATAGGTGACTAACATAATTCACACTGCTGTTTAAGGACAAAAAAGTAGAAGTTGCTGAAGAAACAGTGTTTTTACTGTCCAGAAAAGTAAACATATTCCAAAGAGCTGACAAATAATTTTGCATAGCTAATAGTGATCCTGTCAGCTCATGAGTTTGTTTTCTATGTTTAAACAGTAATAAGAGATCATGTGTACGTATCCTGATACTGTCAATTGCATTCCTCTTCTCTGACAAGATAATGGGAGATTCAAGAAGTCACAATATTTAAAACACATCCTCCTTCACACCACAGGGTTGGAAATGCCAAGTGGCTGCCATCACTAACTCATCCTCTGCATCCCTTCGGCAAGCTGGCTGCTGCTTTCAAAGCCGGTTTAAAACTAACAATTATTCTTGGCAGTGCAACATGTCCAAAAGCAACACGTTCAATCACCAAGAATGCAGGTCACAGTGATAAAACCTAGGTGGCCTGTCAGCAAGCCCTAAAGAAACTGGGAATGGGAATGTGAGCCAAACGGTGGAGCTGCCCTCACAGTGAGATGACAAAGTGCCTGTTTGAACAGGGTATCTCAGAGCAAGTAGTGGGCACTGGCAGCACCGCTCTGTTACGCAGTGTTCATGGCAAAGGCAGTGTCTCCAGGGCCAGACCAGGCTCAGCTGAAGTACATAGGGACTTTGAATTCCACCCCCCCACCCCTTTTTTTTTTTTTAGTAGGACAAATTTGAAGCTTTAGAATGAAAATTCTCCCCAAATTTTATGACATCCTGGAAGGGAAGGAGTGCTCCCGAACCCTTCAGGCTTGGAGTAACTTTGATATCAAATGATACTGTAGAATAATTGGCTAAGGGTCTGCCAGGCTGCAGATTCTGACCCCTCCCTTCTTCCTCAGCTCAGGCCAAATTCTTCCACATGCAGTTATGAGTTTTGCATCCTTTATTCCTTAGATGTCTGACATTAGTTAAGCCTAGTTTGCAGAAAAATCTAGGACTTGTATCTGCTGTAGAGGGTAACAGGAATATATGAAGTACACCCACACAGCACTATACAGTCTTCTGGTAGAACAAATCTACTTCTCAGATTGAATAATCAGGAAATACTTCCAGGCTCTGGTTTTCTGTTTGTAATATGATGGTAATGCCCTTCCTTGCATTTCGGGTGTGTTCAGCAAGCACTTTGTTTTGGGAAGTTTTGGAGCTTTTTTAATAACATTCACCGTGATGGTATCAGGTGGAAATGTGTGATTCTGTCTTCATAACCAGGTTTATTTAGCGTAGTCAGTAAGCTATGGGAAGGCCTTCTAAGTGAGCTCAATGGTTCCTAAGTGAGCTCAGAATAACGTGCAAAGAGAGGCTGAAATGAGGTCACTCACATCCTTTCCCCACGTGCCGTTTCCCACTTGCCTTGCCACACTCTGCACTTTGTCGTGCCTCAGTGTTCTCTCCATCCTCTGATTTTCCCCCAGTCTCTACGCCCTTTGGGTACCGCAGCTCTCTGCCAGGGTTCATTCTGTCTGCTCTAAGCCTCCTTTTCCAAACTGTCTCCTCCTCTTGCGTGTCTCACCTCCTCAGCATGCAGTTCAGCTAATGGTCTTCATGGAGCCTGGAAACAAACAGGTAAAAACAAAAAATTAAAAGTCCATGATTTCAACTCTGAGTATCTGAATTTGGAACTGCTCTGGCCTGAAGCAGTTAGGAATTGCAATTGCTAGAGAAGTCCCACTCTGGGCCCTGGAGCATGTCCCGTGCTCATGAACTCACCAGAGAACGAAGCCTGCAAGCTCTAGATGGCCTCTGGCGAGCCTTTGTGAACTACAGCTGGCTTGGTATTTTTCCAAAGCCTTATGAATTAGCCAAATTGAGACAGACTTTTCACTGAGATTAGAAAAAGTCTATCTCAGCAGTGAGATTACTTTTTTGTGCAATGCCAAGTCCCTCTTCCAATAAAAAAAGCACCACAGCTTTTCGAAGAAGATTGCCAGAACATTGGGAGGCGGTTGTGGGATTTTGTTTGTCTTAAACCTGGCCATGATAATGTTAAGGAAGAAGGATGCTCTCAGAAATGTGGAACTGTTTTGGCAGAAAACTTTGCAGAAAACTCAGCCTTCAACACACACCTGGCAAGGAAAGCTTTGGCATAAATATTTGCTGATTAGGTAAACATATATGCAAATAAACCCAGGATCGAGACAGCAGGATGCACTGGGGAGTCCTAACCATAGGCTGCACTACCAGCCATGTATGTAACTTGCATCTTTCCCTCCCTCCACCTTGAACTCTGAGAAAATTTGGACTCAAGAACTGATGTGGGATTGGTTGTAGTCTGAACCGCATTTGGCTCAGTCTTTGTTTTTAACTGGATGTCTTCAGTGTCTCCATTTTATGGCCGCACACATCTCAGATTCTGCTTTCTGTGTAATGAAGTTTGGCTACTTGAGCCAAACTCAATAATATGCCAAGATAGCTTGGCTATACAAATGAGATTATAGAGGTTTGACCAAACCAAAGGGCTGAAGCAGGGAGCAGCTAAGTCACGTACAGAATATCCAAGTATTTTTCTTCCTCATGTAATTAAATACTGTCCTTTGTTCACTGAGTATTAATTTCTAACAGCTGTTCCTGAGTGTATCTTCGTTGTCCAGCACTGATGCCTCTCTAAGGTGCTCAGAATCGGTCCTGCCATCCAGGTGAGGTCAGTGTTGCTATAACCAAACTGCCTGGAAGAAGTTTGATAGCTTGAATATAAAATGCATTAGAAACATCAGACTTAAGGCTGGGGGAAGAATTCAGCCCTTCATTGAAAAGGAAAAAGACTTCTGTCATTAAGTGGACCCTGCAGCACACAGTTCCTCAGTCATACAGTATGCCAGTACTATGTGTTCTGCAACAGCCATGTGGCTTGTATGTTCAGGCTCATGGGGCTCCAGCATCCCATGTAGCCCCTAAGACAAGCGGCTGGCCTGCCAATGCACCTGGAGTTTTGCATCTTTATGCTGTGCAAGTCAGTTGTGAGAGGCAGGGCTGTAAGTTCCCAAGGATCTGCCAAGTCTCGTGTTCTTCTCTTTTCTGGATCAAAGAGGTCCTCTTGAACGACCTGCCATCTAAGCGACTGTTGAGTTTGCACAGGAGCAGAGCCAAGGAGCAGCTTCACGCAAACAGTAGAGGTCTCGGTCTGGAGGATTAAGTACAAGCCAAGAGGATTGTCCAGTGTTTGTTAGGGCCTAATTTGTTCACAACAGCAGTGGCTCAGCCAGCATCTTGGATTAAACCCCAGAATCTGGGCCCAGCTACCACATGCGATGTGGATGCTTACAGGTTGTGTCTTACAGGTTGCCTGACAAGAGCCTCCCCTTATGCACATTCACTCCTGAGGTGCTCGGCTAGCACAGTCCTGCCGGGCACCCTCTCTCCTTTCCTCTGCCACAGGAAACTTGACTTCATGTCACCTCTGAAGTTGTCACTGACCAGGCTGCAGCATGAGCACTGGGATACCTGTGCAAACGAACTCAAACTCGCCTGGCCTCTCAGCAAGTCACCCACAGTCACCAGTGGGTGACAGCCTGTCCCTGCACGCTCAGCCTCCTCTGGAGGCAGGTGCCTGGGGCTGGACACCCCATCTGATCCTACTCCCTGTCCCCTGGGCCCCTGCAGTGATCTGGGCTGCCTGTTTTTTTAAAAAAACATTTCACATCAAATACTTACGTGGGTAAAGATCCTATATCAAGCTACACAGAAGGACTGGGAGAGATACTACAGTTATAAGCCTAGGAGTTAGAGCTGTAGACAGGTATTTATTATTCAGCAGCAAGCACATGCCAATGCCAAGCATGCTGCAGACTGCGGCAGTCACCTCATGGCATCTGCCCGGGGGACTCCGGCCATCACATGCCTCACATGCCCAGAGTAGGGCACACCAACATATGGGGGGCTACACATACTTAGGCATAAGGACTGGTGTTTTTTTCTTCCATTTCTTCCACGTTTTTCCACATTGAAGTGCAAATGCAGAAGGAACATACTAGTTTTCATTGTGGTGAAAAAGTCAACCCCAGATCCTTCTGTGCGGTTTATAATGAAGTTTCAAACCCAAGTTGTCTTGCCTGCACAGCTTTTGTAACGAAGTGGCTACTCTAAGGTAGTCCATACATATTAAGGCACTTTCTGTAAGACACATATTCCCCAAAGAGTCCTGTGCCAAAGCAGTGGGGAGCCCAGGCTGTGAGATGGAGTCTCTTTGCAGATAATCCTGCTTTGCCCCCAGCAAATCCCAGGTGTAGCTACTGGTGAGAGCTGCCATCTTTTCTTCCCTTCAAACAAGGCTGGAAGGGACCTCTGCAGCAAACCCCTAACTCTAGTTTTAACTCCAGTAGACCAAATCAGGAGGCTAAGCCTGAACACCCAGGGTATGGACGATAACATAAAAATTTAAAGGAGTCAGAAGCAGAGAAAATAAAACTATAATGAAAATAGAGTGCATTGCCAGCATTTGCAGATGCCCAGCATAAATCTGTCACTCCGGTACAGTTTTGCTCAGGGAGGGAAAGCGAAGCCGGTGCTCGCCAGGAGATGCTCCGGCACCAGCCCAGCGTTAGCATGTACCACCATCTCGTGGTGAACCAGGAGATACCAGCTCTGTGCCATTTCCACTTACTAACAGCAGTGGGAAGGAGCAGTGAATCGTTCCTCACGTTTTACACTCGGTGCTGTGCCTGGTCGCCCCCAGCAGAGAGGAGATGCTGGGAACTCACTGAACGGGACTGACCAAGGGTGAGAGAAGCATCACCAGCTTCATTCCCTGGAGATCACAGGTGACATGCAAGATGTATGCAGCCCAGGCCAGGCCTGAGAAAGTCTGTACAGCAGACCTGCACTCACCAGGCTCACAAAACTATAGTACTAGAGTCCTGCCTTCCAAGGAGCCCTCAGTCCTGAGGGGTGGTGCAAGAGGACATGATGCTTCTCCTCCAACACTGGCATAAATCCTCTACTTTGGGAGGCAGGAAAAAAAAATTCCACCATCCTCCCTACTGTTTTTCCTGTGGGATAGTAAAATTCATGAAACCAGCAATGGCAGCAAGTTAGGTTCACAGTGAAAGAAATTATGGAAATCAGTTTAGAAAATAGAATTTAATGGGAGGGCAGAGGAGGAAGAGGGCTGCCAAAACGTCAGGGAAGATTTATGATTTCCTACTAAAAATATGTGAAGCAGTTCAGAGCTTTGTTTTAGGTGCTTTCAGAAAACAGTGACACGGTAATAAGCTGTAATGCACTATGCTTTATGTAGGAAACTAATTTAATGCACCGTCAACTAATTTCTACATTTGAGATTCTCCCCAGCCTGATAATAAATCAGAAAAGGTCGCAGGTTCATGTGGCGTGGCACTTAGCAAGCTGCAATCTGAACCAGATGGAAGGGAGCTGAGGCATAAGGCGATGCAAGCCCAGTGGTGCTTACTGAGCACCCTCAGGAAACAAAGTATCTAAACAAATGTTCATTTCATGAGCCGGGTGTTTTACATCTGGTGTACCCACACAGAGCCTAGTCAGCTGGACCTCAGGTTCAACGTATTGACTAACCTGTGGCCTACAGGAATAAACGACCTATTTTCTCCCCTCCATCTCCTGCACTTTGCAGCAAAACCAGGGAGAAGAGGAGAGATCCCTGTGCTCTGACTTTCATCTCCTCCAGAAAAAAACAGATTTTCTCCTCCAGTTTTTGAGGGATTCCTAGTGTGGACTGTTTTGCCTGTGGATCCTGTGTCAAGCTCCCTGCATTCCTCCGCTCACTTCTTGGCTGTCCCAGCTAGAAAGAGAGCATCTGATTTAAATTTATGGGTGGTGATCAGCAGGCCTGTGAGCTATAGCTGAGCAAAGTATTTGGCATCACACTCGTCCCAACTTAAGACACCCAGAATACATGCAGCTACAGCTGATCTGGACTCCCTTATAGGACACAGAGGAGCCCAGACCTTTTTACTTCTCTGTACTGTCACCTGGGAGATAAATGCATGTCCAGGGTTTCCTTCATCTGAACAATTTTAGATATTGATTCCAAGACAAAATGAAGCAGAGCCTACTGTGATTCCATTATATTGACTATATGTCTGCTGGCTATAAGGTGAGCGCAGCCTGAGCAGCTCAGGCACAGATGTCTGTACTGGCAGATGCCTACATTGAGCCAGGTGGATGCTGGTCCTTCTCTGCCTCCACTGGGGCACAGGAGATGTCTCAGCACGTGCAGTCCAAAAGAAAGGGCTTTAGGCAGTGCAGCCACCCCTAAGCAGAGGGGTCACCTCCCCTCCCACTGTCCTCTGCTCCTGGCCTGGGGTGGAGAAGCTGACATGGAGATGCCACCCTCCCGGGGGCTGTTGAAAACAATAGCTGAGCTGCCAAAGCACCACACTTAAGCACCTGTGATGTGTCTTGACATCCTCACACAGGGTATCCCACCTTCCTCCCTTTTGGGGATGAGCCTGGGGAGAGATCTGCCCTCTTGTAGGTTCTGCTTTCTCTGTCTCTTTGGTTTTTTGATATCCAGCTGATATGGAGCTACTTGTGTCGTACCATGAAGAACGACAGAAGCTGAGTTATATTTAGCAGTGTTCCCATACAAAAGATTAGTCTTGTCAGGCAATGTTTGATGCACTGCATCTGGTGAAGTACATGGCTAAACGCCATGTACTAATCCAGAAATTCCTACTGCCCAAGCAAACAGGAAGCCCAGAAAGGGCAATTACGTGCCTACTTTTAGAAGGAAAAGTTTCCTACCTTTGGAAACTTCTAAAATGCATTTCGGGACAGTCAGTGGTACATTTACAGGATGACCAAGAAAAAACCCACAAAGCTTACCACCATTACCCAAGCTGAAGGCTCGGCACAGCAGAATGGCTGGGGCCATGACTCTGCATGGTGTTGAGCTGTGGCACGTCATTCCCATTGGGTTCAGAGCGAATTGCTCCTATCCAGTTTTCAGCAAGCTTGCATTAAACATTTGAGTCACTGGACAGTTTTAAGTTTTATTTCTCCTCTCAGGCAAGATCACTTGCTCTATGGTGTTAATGATCTCCGAAGCATTCCTGTTGTTTAACTTTCCATGCAGAGTGATGCATGATGAGAGTGGGGCTGTATTATATTACATTATAATAGTGTTTCTCAAACTGATATAATGGAATACCTGCAGCGGAGCCAGAATGTCCGAGGCTTCCTGGTGTGTATTCAACAACATACCATATGCAGCTGCGCATATTTCTGTCTGTGCAGCCCATGGTCAATGAAAACTGAAGAGCAGAAAATGAAGGAATTAATCTAGTCTCGCATTAGAGGACTGGGCACTATGACAGAACCAGGTTTATTGGCGGAACAGCCTGGGGCCTGTCTTCTCAAGTGAACTTTGGAAGGACAGACAAAACAGAATCACCTCTGTAGAAACAGGCAATCGTTGTAACTTCTGTCCTTGCTAATACACTTACTGCAACCTACAATCTCTCTCACCTCCACACTGTACCCCTTTATCGTTAGGATCTAACACATGCTTTTACTGTTCACAAAGAACATAACTTACATTGCCAACAGCTCAGTTTATATTTAGTGGTTATTAAAAGCCTGGGGAAGCAAATAAAAGACACTATTGGCTCTGAGAAGCTCTCTGCTCTGCAGGCAGTCAGAGAGATGACCTTGAGAGCTCCTCCATTGCTGGTTGCTGCAGTCATCTATGCTGCTGAGAAAACGAGCCTGAACAGGATGAATTTAGCACACAACTTCATTACATTTTTCTGTACTTGTATTTTTATGGACAAGCCTCCCACACTTTCAGCTTTCATGTCTCTGTTGTTCAGTTGTCCTGAAGGTTTCTATCCTTGCTTCGCGCTGTCTTCCCTCTTTTTGTTCCCTTCCTTGTGTTTTCTAGATCACTGCTTAGTCAGATATACTGTGTATTTTTTTTGTGTGCTGTTTTCTTGTATCCTTGCTAAGTCTCTTAATGTTGCCCCTTCCCTCTGTCTTTTACCTCTCTTCACTTTGGGGTACCCTTTTTCCCATCTGTTTTTACCTTGTGCTTTTTGTGTCCTGGCTTACATACATTACTTGGACTGGTTCTTTATTTTTGCATGTAAAACCCATTGCATGTCTTTTCTCTAGTATAGTCTCACCATTACTTACAGAACATTGATGCAATTGATTTCAGGGGCACTGGAAAGAGTAAGAGGATAATCCAATTTGGAAGAGATCAGGACTCACATAGTACAAAGTGGCAAAATGACAAATAGAAGGCTTACAATACTCCTTAAGCTAGATGCTCCTGTGTTGCAAGGGGGAAACTCTGCCAGGTGTATGGATTTGCGAGACTCAGGAGCAGCAGAAGCCCTGCTAGCACAACTGCAATGCACAGGCTCGGCATGCTGTAAACTCACCTGAGCTTTCCAGAACCAAGCAAATAAAGGGTCAGGTCACCTGCACAACTTCCCAGCATCCTTACAGAACAGCAGTGTATTCCTCCACTAGCCACAGTCCCGCATTAGGTACTAGGAGTGAATTTGGGGCTACAGATATCTGGGGAAACTTGTGCTATACAACCCGCATTCATACTGCCTTTTCCCCCCATGATCAATGATGGAAAGCTCTTCTTTTTCCCACATTATCTGTCTCTGGGCTATGAAACACAACAAATATCTATCCATTTGTTCAAAGAATCTGCTGATGCAATTTGTTAAAGACAGAGAAGTACTGGGATTAGGGAGATGATTCCTGTTTATGAAAACAGCACTATCAGTCCAGTCCCTAGTGTGAGGCAGTTATACGGCACAGCAGCACCTTACATCACCTTAGTTTACTCCCTGGCTTGTACTTTAGTCAGCAGGACTGCAACTTAATTGCCAGACTGTGCAAAAGAAACTGTGAGAGCAAAATTAAAGGACCAGACCTAATAACAATGAGTATCTAAGCTAGGCTGTCAGTTATTTCAGGCACCTTCCCAACGACTGAGCTTGCAGGGCTGGCAATGCTGCTAGCAGCATCACTGCAAATAGCCTAAGACTTCCAAACAGCAGCTTATTAGTATGTATTCATAAAAAGTTGCGCCTAGTCCATCCTTATTTAGTCCTAATGATTTAATATCTGAAACATGCTCATCCTATACAATTCCCATTAGATAACGTTCAAAACTCCTTATATCATTCAAAGCTCTTTCAAAGTCCCCGGGCCACTGGGATAAACATACCCCCTCACCGTTTCTGCAGCGTATGGCTGTTCTTTTTTGGCTCCAGTTGAAGAATAATTTTTAAGTGTTCAAATGCTCTCTCCAACGCAGTGATTTAAAAATCAAAAGAAAACCAAAAGCAAAAGACCAAAACAAACCGGTAGGTATGCCCTGTAAGGCTGACTTTACAAAGCCGACCTGCTGAATGGCCTTTGGTGCCACAGCTCAGCCCAATGGATGCTGGCCCTGCCACAGATCTCCATCAACCTCCAAGCACTGCAAAGGCAGAGCACAGCCCTCCTCAGTGGTGACAAGAACTAGCAGAGATCACGCTCTGCATTTCACACTGCTACTAGCACACAGTTGGAATTGCTGTCAACAATGAAATTGCTTTGTGACTGGCTAAAGCCCTTGAGGAAGTGGATACAATGTAAAAGTATGTTAACTCATGTCTGTTTAAATTACAAATTTCTTAAAATAGCTGCACTAAAAGTTATCTTGACAACACTCCTAGTGAAAATGCAGTAATTTTATCTGTTTTACCTAGAGCAGACTATAGTGGGGATATGAAATAAATTGCTCCATTGCATTTTATAATGGATGTATTTTTCATAGCAGGCATGTTTAATTTTCCTAATGAACACAGACAGTAGCATGGCTTTCCCACTCTGCCCTGGAGATGCAGTATTGACTTACATTTTGTTGTCCAGAGCTGTCAGGATCGTATGTGCTGGCTGAACTGGAATTTTGCTTCCAGCTTTTCACCTACCCCCATGCATGTCCTCACCATTTCGCATCCCTCCATCAGTTCACATGACTTCTTATGTCCGGGTCAGCAGTCCTCTGCATCTCACTCCTGCTGCCCAGCCACCTAGGTCGCTGGGTGCTGTCCTTGGCCAGGTATTTCAGGGAAGGTAATGTTTTCTCCTGTCTGCCTTTTCTCAGAGGAAAATTATATCAAGGTTTGCACAGAGACTTCATTTAGGCAGCAAATGTGCTCAAGTGGTTAAAAAACAGGCCTGGCACTTGACGATGCAGTTCAAACTCAACCTTCATGACTCTGAACAGGGCAGTTTTAGCTTCATTTCTCCTCTTGCCTCTCTCAGCACGGAGGTCAGTGCTTACATACCCACAGAAAGGTTGAGGTGGGAAAGAACCTCAGGAGCTCATCCAGCCCAAACCCAAGGTCACCTAGCAGAGCCACCCATAGCAGGATTCCCAGGACCCTCCCTGTACAGCTGGGGGTTTGATATCTCTAAGGCTGGTTCATAGGGTGCTAGGGTTTAGCATACCACTTCGGTGGCAACTCTGGCGCTGAGTTGCTGAACTGCTTGGTGATTCCCTGCATGCAGGTCAGCAGTAGAGACACCCTTGTCTTCCACCCTGCTTCTGTGGCAGGAGGCCACCAACATTGCAGCTGTGCCCTGGGTCTGGCCACAGGGGAAGGTATGAGGCAGAAAAAGTAGGAAATGTGGACTAATGTAGGGGGAAAAAAGGGTAGAGAGAGGCGAGATAAAGGATCCTAGCTGCTGAAGTGAGAGAGGGAGGCTGGGGTATGTTTGGGGTCCCAGAGTAGCAGGTAGGGAGAGTAGGATCCTGGACCAAGAGGGGGTTGTTAATAGGAGAGGGGTACATGGGGTTGATGTACTAGTGTAGTGGGATAAGATTGTTTTAAAGAAAAGGTAGGGTTTAGTGCTTGTGTACAGCCCATCCAAGGCGTATTTAGAGAAAAGCCATTTTGTCTCCTCTTCTCTTGGTCTTCCCTCTGCAGCCTTTGCAGGCCAGAACAATAGGGTCCTAACTTAGGGTTCTTTCTGTGTTTCCTCACTTTTTCTCCCTGGGATCTGTTTTTTTTTTTTTTTCTAAGCTTTGTGCTTTTAGATGTTTCAGCTGCAACCGTTTGTATCACACTCGTATCAGGCAGGAAGCCTGACGGCACACCATCCTGTCAACCACCAGCTGTTTGATCAGGTGCACAGAGGTAGCAGGGAGAATTCAAATAACTCTCTATCTATACAGTAGCTATTGTTTCCTCTATCTCCCAGCTCCAGAGCTAGAAAAGAAAGATCCTGTTTCCCATCTTTGCTTCTAAAAGCCTGGGTTTTCAAACAGCCTTTGGATCTGCCTTTCACTGAGTGTCCAGGCAACTGATTCCTGGCCTGCATACAAAGGGCGCTCGCTCTCCCCGGCCTGCTCAGGTCATTAAACTCCAGGGCCTAATTCACTGCTGCTGTTCGCTTCAAGCTGGGAAACTACTGCTGCCAGATAGGTTTATAATGCTACTGGGCCGTTTTTGTGGAGTTTCATTTCTGCTTTCCAAAGCAACATGTAAATCCATAGAGAACCGTGCCTGTAGCGTTAATTTCCTAATCACTGAATTGCACCAAGAAAACCACCTCTCAATCATTTCAACGTGATGTAAAGTACGTCTCAAGAAAACCAAAGCATCAGTCATGAGAGCAATGGACACTGAGAAAGAATGGACAGATAACCACCATGGCTTTGATGATTTAAAAGCTGCACGAATGTGGGAAGCCTCCATGTTACTACTTTAAAGAAATCCATTCCCCTCACCTCTCTCCTTTGCTCGGCCTAAGGCAAGGGGGAAGATTCACCCCTGCAGTAAGCCAACTGAAGTCATTCTGATCTCACTGTTTTTAATGCTTACTGCTGTGCTTTTTGTATTTATGTGAAGAAATAGCATAAAGAAAGAAAAGAGAGAGAAAAATTAGGCAAAGTTACAATAACAAGTGAGATACCAAGCAAAGGTTAAAGCAAGAAACAAAACCTTACAGCTCAGCACGGGGTCAAACATACAGAGAAACAGCATTTTATCTTTAACTCTCCCCTTCCCTCTTTGTCTACACATTGTCTTTTTAGACTGTCACCAGCTTGCCATCTCACACAGGCCTGATATATTTTACATCCTAAAACCTAAAAATGGCATAAGGACGAAACTCTGCCTTGAAATAAGGTGGATACATTTCACATAAAATACACAAATTCCAACTAACCTTAATTAGTGTCAAATACAGAAGGAGTTTCTCAAGGAAAAAGCAGTTACCTCTCTTTGCTGCAAGAAGCTCACTCCATGCCAGGGAATGCTGTAGGACTCCCCACTGGAGCTGATGTGGAAGGGACCACCGCTCCCACTCTTTGTGAGCCAAACGTGATGCTGCTCAAGTCTGTCAAGTCTCTGCATATGTATCTCTTTCTATACATATGTGTGTGTGTGTGTTTGCAGGTACATACATGTATATCTGCCTGTATATAGGTAATGCTTTGAAATTAATAAAGCTACAATCCTGTTGAATCCTCCAAATACAGGGGCAGAGAGAAATTTTCAGAATTGTAGCTTCACACAGACACACCTAAAACTTGTCTGTGTCTTCTTTTTGGCTGGACCTGAATCTCTATGCCTTAGTATCCAACGTATTTATTTTGTATGGTAACACAGTAACACTGCTTTGGGGTAGAGCCTGGGATAAGCAAATTTTTCTCCCATCCTCCTGACCCTTTTTGTTTAGGGAAGAATAAAATTAAAAGGTTAACTGGCAATGGAAAATCTTAAAAAATGGACAATGGAAAATTGCAGCGTTTCAGGGACTCATTCTGTTAATGAGTAGCGATAAAAAGCATCTTTTGTCTTCCCGTCTATTTTGCATAAGCCAGCATTGCCGTATATTCTCCCAACTGCACAGCAGTCTCACTGCTGTTGCAAAACACCCACCCTGGCCAGCAGTAAGGGCATGCTGTACATACACCTGGGGCTACCTGCTGTATGGATTGCATTTTTAGAAGCAACCAGGTGTGACAACTCTGTGTACTGAGGTTGCAAACCTCATGTAATAAGAAAGATAAATTAGCAACACTGCACTTATGGCTTGGGTACCATTGCAATGGCTAGTCAAAGTGTTTGCAGCGCAGACTGGCTCTGCACCAGCACAGAGCAGCAGCCACAGACAGGTGTAACCTGAAGACTCCACAGCTGGCAACCCGTTACTGACACACCAAACACTTCCGTTTCCTCTGTGGGGTAAAATTCATGTCTGGTTACAGCTGTTTTGTGAGCTCAGCTAATGGCATCTGCCCAGATAAATGCATCAAAGCTGAACAAAGACAGAGCTCCAAGTATGGAAGTTGTTGACGATACAGATAGTGAAAGTAGCTGTGTGCCCAGTGTGCTGGAGAGGAAGATATGGTTGTATAAAACCAGCATTATGTCTTTGAACATAAGGTGGCCACCTAGTCCCTCAGATACTTGATTAGGAGTATTCTGCCCTGCTGAGATATTTTAAAAATGACATTGGTGGATGGCAGCTATGATTTCACCCATGTGTACCTCAAGAAGCATCCAAATACAGTGCAAAACAAGCCTCATAAAAAAGTAGGTTACATAGAGCACTGCAATATTAGTCACATCAGAAAACATGAATAAAATCTCCCTCTAAACAGAGAGCCACTCCCCTTCTTTCTCAGGCATATTGTTGAACCTCCAGGCAGGTTCAATAGTTTAACATGAATAGCCCTGACATTTAAGTTATACTTAATATTTATTAGTATTGCTGTTTCACAGAATCAGAGAGCATCTGAAGTTCAAAGGGACCTCTGGTCCAACCTGCCTGCTCAAGCAGGGTGACCTAGAGCCAGTTGCCCAGAAGCATGTCCAGCTGGCTGTCACAGCACTCTCCAAACTAACAAGCAGCAACAAGGTCTTTCACCACCTCATACCAGCACACTCTCCATCCAATCCCTCTGCAACCCTCTCATCTCACCTCATCCAGAGCACACTCTCTCTTCCCTTGCTTCTTCCTCTCTCTACTTCTCCCTCAGCTGCTCCCTCTTCATTGGCTCTCAACCACTTCACTTAACCAGCCACAGCTGCACCTTATCTCCATCGGCCAACCCACCGCCCCTGAAGCCAGCCCACAGTTGTATATTATCAGTGCTAATTAGCCCAGCTTCATTCCTCTACAGCTGGCTTATTAAAATCTCCAAGGATGAAGGCTCCCCAGCCTTTCTGGGTAACCTGTGCCAGTGCTCAGTCACCTTCACAGTGAAAAGGTATTTCCTTATGTTCAGCTGTCACCTCCTGTGTTTCATATTTACTAATATTTTAATGCTAATAACCCTTATAGAAGATTCCAAAAGATAAATTTTATAGATGGGGATAATGTGTCACAAAAAGAAAAAAAATAATTGCTAGTCTGGAGTTACGCAGCAGCCCCAGATCAATAGCAAATGTGGTCTCCTAATTCCCTGCCTTCCTCTCACATGGTACCTTTTCCTTCAGAACTTGGGCTGTCTCTTCCTTTAACTTCCCGTTTCATCCACCCTTATCGGGGAGTAGGAGCAGGCTATGGTTGCTGCTGGTGAGGTAGTAATGAGAACTGTCAGACTGGCCAATGTCCATCCAGCATAAGACTCTCCTTTATGGTCTACAGCAGCAGATGCACAGGGGCATGACCAAGGCCATGCATACCCTGAACTTTCTCCTGACGTCCTCTTGACCTCCAACAAACAGCCATTTAGGAACTTCCTGAGGTGACAGTTTCATCCAAATCCCTGTGTACCAATGCATATATTTTACATTAGCTCATTTAATCGCTTCTTGAATCTACTTGTACTTTTGGCTTCCACAAAAAATTGCACAATGTTGTTATATACTCATGAACAAGTCTTGTTTGTTTTTAAACTTGCTGCCTGATTTTGTTGAGTGTTCTCTACTTCTTGTGTTCCATGAAACAGTGACTAATCATTTCCTTTTTAGCATCTCTTCAATAATCATTACTTCCTAGCCCCAGAGTGCATCCAGACCCAGTAATCTCTCTTCAAGTTGCAGAACCTAACCTGTTTAGTCTTTCCTCACAGTGTTCTTTTCTGTATCTTTTCTGACTCTCCTACATCTATTCTGTAGTGTGGTGAGTGGAACTAAGCAGGGCATTCAGTAACCCAGGGGCAATGTAGGTTAGGAGAACGACATAATGCTATGTCAGCTTTGTTCTGAGCTCCTCTCTTCACAGCATCTGACATTGTTGGCCTCAACGAGAAGAAATGGCATGAAGAGTAAGTGCATAGTCAGCTGAGAGTCACAAACCTTTCAGGTTGGAAGAGACCCCAGGAAGCTTCTAGCCCAACCTTGTCCTTAAAGCAGTGTCAGCTATGGGGTCAGACCAGGTTGCTCAGGCGGTTCTTGAAAATCTCCAAGGATGGAGAATACACAACCTCTCTAGTCAATCTGTTCCACTGCTGGGCTGTTGTTGTGGGGAAAGGCTTCTCCTCATACTCACCATGAACCTCTCTCTTTTCAACTTACAGCATTGTCTTTCATCCTTCAACCATGCACCACTGTGAAAAGCTTAGTTCCATCTCCTTGACAACTTCCCTGTAGGCACTGGGGGCTGCTGCTAGGTCCCTCTGAAGCCATGTCTTCTGTAGATGGAACAAGCCCAGCTCCCTCAGCCTCTCCTCACAGGGCATATACTCCAGCCTTGACCATCTTGGCAGCCTCCACTGAAGTTGCTCCAGTTTATCTGTGTGTTGCAAGGGGAGGACTGGGGGCAAAACTGGCCATCCTAATGTAGATGAGGTCTAATGGGTGCAAAGTAAAGGGGAATATGCATTCCCCCAAATCAGCTGACCATGCTCCTATTATTATAAGCCCAGATGCTGTTGGCCATCCCTGCTGCCAGGGCTCACTGCTGGCTCAGGCTAAGCTCACTGCCCACCAGGACCCCCAGGACCTCTTCAGCAGAGCTGTGCCCTAGACACTCGGGCTCTGGCCTGAATTGCTGAAAGAGTTTTTTTCCCAGAATCACAAAATTATTGAGGTTCAAACGGGCCTCTGGAAGTCCTCTAGGCCAAACCACCTGCTCAAGCAGGATTACCTAAAGGGGGCTGCCCAGGGACATGTCCAGATTGTTCCAGATAGCTTTTGAGTATCCCCAGAGACGGAGATTCCACAACGTCTCGGGCAACCTGTGCCAGCGATCGGCCATCCTCACAGTGGAAAAGTGTTTCCTGATGTTCAGCTAAAACCTCCTGTGTTTCAGTTTTTGGCCATTGCCCCTTGTTCTGTCACTGGGCACCGCTGAAAAGAGCCTGGTTCCCTCTTTTTTTATACCCTTTCTTCAAGTACTTATAGCGATTGATGAGATGCCCCTGTGCCGTCGCTTGTCCAGGCTGAACAATCCCAGCTCTCCCAGCTTCTCCTTATAGGAGAGATGCTTCTTAATCATCTTTGTGGCCCTTCATTGGACCTTCATTGACCTTGCTCCAGTATGTCCATGTCTCTTTTGTAACGAGGAGCCCAGAAATGGACACAGCACTCCAGTATGACCTTACCAGTGCTGAGCAGAGCGGAAGGATCCTTTCCCTCAACCTGCTGGTAGCACTCCTGCTTATGCAGCCCAGGATATCATTAGCCACCTTTGCTGCAAGGACACATTGCTGGCTCATGTTTGCCATCCCAGGTGCACAACTTCGCATTCGTTTTTATTGAATCTCATATTGTTCCTGTTGGTCCATTTCTCCAGGCTGTCTAGGTCTTTGTGAATGGCAGTCCTGCCCTCAGGTGTACCAGGTGGTCATTCCCCTAACCCCACTTTGTTGTCAATCTGCAAACCTAATAAGAATGCCCTGCCTCCCTCACCTCCCCCAGGTCATTGATGAAGATGTTAAACAGGGCAGGTCCCAGGACAGACCAATGTAGTACCCCACTTGTTACTGACCTCCAGGAAAAGTACGAATGATCCACTACCACCTGCCGAACCTGAGCATCCAACCGGTTTCTTTCCGGACTGAAGAATGCTTAAAATTTCCATCTGAAGGTTTAGGAAAATCTTACAAGCACAGGTTGGCCAATCTGCTTCTGAAAGTGACCAAGAAGATCAGACTGATCAAGATTGATTCATGAAGATCTGAGGTTTCAGTTATAATAATTTTGATCATTACCACCAGTGGCAGAATTGCCTAGAGGAATTTTCATATGTGGCTTCCCTTATAGTCAGCGGAGAGAGAGAACAAGAGCTTTAAGAAAGAATAACCCATTCTACCCACTCTAAAACAGATTTTTAAGACAGATGCAGTAAATCACTGAGGGCTATCCATCTCCACTAAGGAAGGAGCTTATGCAACTACTTGAGTATTAAACATCGAACTTGCATGTGGCTCAGGTCAGTGAGATGAATCATACACTTAACTCCCTATCTGTAAAATGAGGATGGTAATGCTTCCTTGTTCCTCACACCTATTTGAACTGTATGTAACTACTAAGTTAGTCCGAAAGGTGTTTTGCCTGGTGTCTGGAATAATGGCAACCGACATATTTTGCAGCCTCTCTTGTTGGCTTCATGCTACCACTGTTAATGATGAGGGTATAGAAGATGGAGCTTCCAGAGCAAATAAACTTTGAGCGTCTGCACACAACCTAAAAAGCTCACATAGAAGAGGCATGGAGGGAAAAATAAAGCAGTAAATTTCCACAATTTCTCATTCTCTCAACCTTCTGAACTGCTGCCAACTTCAAATCTAAACTGGCATATTTCTTATTTTGCTGTTTTTAACAGGAGATAATTATAGCTCATTGTTCCACAGCTTACTGTGTAAAATGCTGAGCAGTACTTCTGTCTATTCTTCTTAGCTTTGCGGAACTTTAACTACTTTTGATTCTTCTGTCCCAGATAACTGCTATTTAGCAGTTAAAAGTTCATTAAAAATGAGGTCAAACATAGATGGAAATGCCAATAAAAACATGTCTGAAAAGACAAACAAATAAAATGGCAGTGCCAACAGAAACAGGTTTTTCTCACACTATATTTTTAAACATATCTAATGAACATTTTATAACCTTGAAGTACATCTGCTGAAATGGACTTTCTACAGAGTAACTGTCCTAAGGATGGGTGATTTAAAAATGTAAATGATAGTCTGAAGCAGCACCCAATGAGGACATTTTCTGCCAATATCCATGTGTATTTATTTCATGACCTAGAGTTCAAATTTCTTGACTGTTTTGCACACTGTGTAAGTAAATTTAAACCATAATGCATAATTTAAATCAAAATGTAAAATACATGTTTGAGTTGCACTCCTGCACTTTTCCACAATTAGGAAGGCAACAGTTCCCTTGGGTTTTCCTTCTTTGGCTGTGAAGGAAAATGGCTAGTTAGTATTTCCAGAACATTTCTGTGCTATTCCACAATATCAATTAGCACAACAGAAGGAGGTTCCTTCTCCTATTATTTTAATCCAAACTCCAACTGAAAAACACATCATTTGAAAACATTCTTTTGTGCGTTCCTCAATTTTTGTTTTTTCATTTGAAGTGTTCCACATTGAAAGGATGCTCAGATCATCCCTTCTCCCAACTTGAACTTTGCTAATGAGGAGGCCTTCGGTGTTTTTCTTCTTTGTGGATGGACAGGACAAAAACAGTGCTTTTCCCGCTAGCAGAAAACCAGGGTGGATGAACAGGGCACCCGAATCTTAGATTAGGACTGAGATTCATCATGGACGGACAGGACAAAGGTCAAATAATTTCTTACTAGAAAATATCTAAAACAGTGAAGCACACTTGGAAGCACAAGTTGCACTCAGAATTCCTGGTCAGGTCACAGCACTAACATCTATTTTCCTACATTTAATACTAACTCTAAAATACTAAACAATTATTAGTAAGCTTTGTTTTGTAGCACTGGTTGAAGAAGCTTAAGAAGCTGGCAGAGTCAGGGCTGGCAAAGATGCAGCAAGGCAGGATGATAAGCTGAACAGGGAAATAAAAGTGTGTCTCTGTGTCAGCAGGCACACTTCACAGGGCACATATTTGTGGAAACACATTCACAAGAGCCTGAAATAATTGTTCAGAGCACAAAGCAGGGCATTCTAGTAGAGAGATGGCCTCAGTAGCCACCACCCCTGCTAGGGCATCGGCTGGCAGGAAGAGGCTACAGATAACCAGTGAGCGATATGACTATCTGTTATGAGGGGAACAATTTTTTATTTGCCAGAGGCAGCAAATATCCCCATAAAACTGTTGTGCACCCATTCCTAATAGTTTATGGCATTGTTTGCAATGTACTCCAATGAGAACCTGATGGTCATTCAGAGATACAAAATGAGCCTCTTTGCTTGTTCATGTTATACTATGGGCTGATAAAAAGAGACAAACATAAAGCTCATGTTAAAGAATAAAGGAAAACCAGAATGTTTTCATTAACTCAGAGGCCTGACATTGTACCAGTGACTAAATTTGTATTTGTTTTATACGAACATATTTTGGTGGGAAAAATATTTGGACTTACATTGATTGGTCCTTGTTTATGTTAAGAAAATTTTAGGTAATAGGAATAGCTAGCACTGCACAGAGAACCAAGCAGGGTATGACGCAAATCTTTACGGAGATGGAAAAACACCCATACAGTAACTATATATTATGGAGATGTTCAAAATCATGCAACCTCCACTAAAAGTGCCAGGAGTAGAGTTCGTAAGTTCCCTGTACCTTCAAAGCTTTTTCTCTTCTAGGGTCATGGACATAGAAATTGTCTCTATATTTTCATCTTAACTGCCGCAGAACTTGAGGAATAATGATCCAACTCCAAACTGCTGTGCTCACATGAACCACAACAGAAAAAGAACAAATCCGGTGAATGTGACATGTCAAACAGAAGAATAACAAATTCATACAAATACATAAGATATAAAAAATGAGGCCAGAAATTATATCTGGGTATGTGGTCACCTTGATAACTTCAACAAAGAGCCTGTCCAGACTGGTTCTGGGCCAACCTAGTGCTTTTCTCTTATTAAATAACTTCAATGATTTGTAGTGCTGCTTGTATGCTGTTTCCTCCTATTTTAACCTTCACAGGATCAGTGAAATGTTAGCTTAGGGATACTTTCTCTCTGAAGCACAAGAGACTTAGTCAACCTGTTCTGCAAAAAAATCTGGAAATACATAGATCAATTGATTTACGAAAGGCAGTACAGTATCTAACTTGCCCACTCCTTCCTGTCCTGAGATAGTACAGATTAGAGACACAATACTTTTTTTATTACGTTTTCCCTATGCTTGATCAATCATCATAAAAATGCGGTTCTGCTAAGTCCGTAGACTAAGAACCAAGGATACTTTGATTCTGTGCTTTACCGTCACAACAGGCCTTTAATGTATGAAAGCTGATCAGGTAAGCAGTCAAACCCCACTGGGTTTTCTTCCATTTCTGAAGGGCAGACAAATATATGTGTAATGTAATACTGAAATAAAAGGGACGGCTTCACATTCGGTAAAGTGAGCCAGTCCTTTTCATTTTTTAGGGCCTGAAATATATAGAAGTAGGGTAGGTAGCTCTTCTTAATACTTCTGTATGGCACCTTCCATTCAAAGGAATCTTGGGGACAGGTGAATGCTTTCACACACTGCTGAGAGCCTGAAGCTCCCCAGGTGGAGTTCTAGGGCCATGATCGGAGACGGCCGTAAGGACTAACACACATAGCTGGAGCTGCAGGGAACAGCAGCAGGAGCAGGCTGCTCTTAACTACATCAGAGCTATCTAAGTACCAAAGATCTACCCTTGATTTAAAACAAAGCCTGTGACATCTTAAACAACCATAGTTTGTTGGCATGATGGCCAAGGCAGCGTTTCCAGTGCCACTTTGAAATCTGATGTGCTTCACATACCAATTAAAGAACATTCTTTGGACTTCAGTGTCCCAAACTGTGCAGCCCTGACAGTCTCCCAGCTCTACTTGTTGGGCAAACTGCACCAGGAGCATATCCAATTTGAACCCACCAAACGTGTGTCTTCATCCTCCTTGTGTCTGGTCTCCCTGGTACCTGATCACCACCACGACCAACAAATTTGATCATTCACAAGTGAATCAGACTGATCAAAGGACTGACTGACCTCCATCTGACAGTTGTAAAAGCTCTTGTTCAAGGAAGAATACATGTCAACATTGATTTGAGCTTCTCTGGAGTAGCTGAAAGGAGATCTTCTGTCTTCCCATTGTGTCTATTTGAAAGCTGAGGAAAAAACCTGCAGACCATGAATGCAGCTGAAACAGAACATCTTTATCTCTGCCTGAACACTACACTGAGTCCCTATTTCTATCCACTGTTATAGCTAAGATGGCCGAATTACAAGGTCACGTATTTTGCTGAGGGCTGTAGCATAAGTCATTTGATTAAAACTCTGCCCTTCCTGGCTCTCAGTCCTTTGCTCTACTCATTAGTGCACACAATGTAATAAAATGTTGGAATATCCCCAGAAGGGAGACTTGCTTAGACCACTTCCTCTGTAGTTCACTACCACAGACCTCAATTCTTGGCTTGGGCAGCTTTCCAGCTGAACTACATGATGCAAAATAACATTTTAAGTTAAATTTCAAGTGGGATAATGAGCAGCTAAAGAACTTCAACATTGTTCTAAATTTAAACAGAACAGCAAGAGGAATTTTAGAGAGTATTCAACAGAGTAAACAGAATAGAGGCTAAGCAAATACATAGCAGACACTATTCACCCTTCTTATTATCTATCTTGACAAACTTCTTTGATGCATTTAGTAACTTATGTCCTCCACTCCTTTGCCTTTTTTTTCAATTTTTAGCAAAAACCCTTTACCCAACTCCCTAACCCAGGATAATTGAAAACTGAAAAGCTGGCAAAATTAACCAGCTGTACTGACTGATGAGAAATCATTGATAACATTAGATATTCTATTAAAGTTGCATTAAAACTCTTCTATTTAATAACACAGTTTAAGGAAGGGTTCATTTTATAAACTCATAGGGTGTTGGGATGAAAGATGTGATATTTCCCATGTAACCTCATAAATTCTCTTGCTAGTCAGTCTCGAGTCTATGAGCTCTAATAAAATTCTCATGAGAACACAGTATCCGTCCATAAAAACTCCTGAACCCCCCATGGGAATCGGCTAGTTTAGAAGGGTTCAGAGGTTGAAGCCTGTGGTTTATTTATTAAAATTTTCTCAGTAAATATATCATGGTATAATAGATAACAACCACACTGTTCTGTGCTAGTAACATCCATCTTCCATAAAATATATGAACAGTAAGCTTCAAAAATAGGAAGGAAGAAGAACCTTAAGTTACATTTAAATGTGGGTGCACTAAAACTTTTCTCAAAAAGAGTCTGAAATCATAAACAAGAGTGACGATTTGCTTCCTTATTTTCCCCCTCACAAAACCACTGCCATCAGAAACAGCTAAAACGTTGCTCTTTGGAAAGCCAGAAAAAGGGAATTCAGATCACCTGAGCTTTTAATAGACTGGGCTAAGGTTAGACATAGTCTCAAAAGAAAACGGTGACTTAGAGATAACATAGCTCTAGTATTAGAAGTGTGAATCTGACCAGGAACACCATGTCCATGCTGGAAATACAAGCATTTTGTATAGTGTGTGGTTTAAGGCTCTGAACCAGTTTTACCTCCTCCCTCTATGAAGGCTCTGAACCAACCCTAAAAAAGAAAAATGCAAACTCCTTCCCTTGGAACCAGTGAACAGTAGTAGGAATGTGACAGACAGCAGTAGCTTCTATGAGGCAATATTGTACCCAAGACTTGCTCAGATACTCTAGTGATGAGTTTGATAGCTAATTGGTGCCAGATTAATTATTGTAACACAGGATACACACAGTCATTTCCACCATAAAAGGCTCCTTAGGAAGGGTATCACTAGAATCCAGACAGACCTTTTTTTTTTTTTTTTTTTCTGTTGGAAAGCGAAAACCAGTTGGTCCAAATCCTCTGGTGGTATCGTCTTGAAGAACACTTCCACCCTAAGAAAGAGTAAGTCTTTCATAGATGTTTTATAGCAGGTCACTTCAAGCCTTTAGAGGCAGGCTCTTGGGGTGGCAGGAACAGGCAGGTGACAAAGGCACCTTTCTCGCAGCACTACAGCCAGCTGCCAGCTTCCAGCTCTGAAAATAAACAGGTAGATGGTCACAGCTCTCCTGGTCCAAAAGACTGCTTCATGCAGATGTGCAGAGCATCGCAGCCCCAGCATGCCAAAACCACCATTACTCTAAGTTGCAGGGGCTGAGCATGCCACAGGCAGTCTCCAGTTTCTCTACTCAGAAACTTCCATATCCACTCTTCTCCTAGTACTACTGTATTAAGAGAAAATGGGAGAGGAGGATGCTGTGTGGAAAGGGTGAAATACCCTTTCATATTCCCTGCCTTTCCTCCCTGTGACACAAGTGCATAGCTTTTCCCACTCAGCTGGTCTGCGCTCCATATCGCATCCCATATTCACCTCTCCATTCTCTAACACTGATGTGATGCATATAAAGAGCACAAGGTTGTGCAGCAAAGGAGCCATCAGTCTCGTCCCTCTGTAGTCTGCATGCATGCAGATCCTGCTCAGAAAAATGGACTCTGTTCTGATTTCTGCCAACCATCTGTTGAAATGTAAATGTGTTTTATTTTTTATTCTCAAACAACTCCAAGCAACTTCACAGGCTTCTTTCCCTTACCATAACAACACCTTGAATATGTTCAGAAAATTTGCTTAGCTTGGATAATAAAGTTCTGGCTTTGTATTTCAAAGCAGTGTGCTTCAAATCCTGCTGGGACTGCATTTTTATTAAAAATTCTCTGTATCTTTCCTTTCTCTCCATGTGAGCTCGGCACATGTACAGTATTTGAATGGCTGGATTAGAAAGATAATTAACCAAAATATTCAAATAACATTTTTTTGTTGTTGTTGCTGGAAGAAGCCAAACTTTGTGTGTGTGTGCATGCTCATGCGTGTGACAGAGCTGGTTTCCTTCACACTGACACAGCCCAATAAATGTTTAAATAGAAATGTGTATGTCAAATTCAACTGTTCAATGTGCGAAGTAACCGTTAAAAATCTTTCTTAATTTCTTAATGCAATCAAAATTTTGATTCTACAAATAGCATATACTATGATTTAGTGTTAACCGGCTAAAGCTGCGCACATAAAGGAAGCCTGCAAGCACAGTACCTTTACACATCTATACATCTCTTCTCTGGAACAGAGCTGACATTTGCATTTGCCAAATGATCTACACCAAACTTAGAAGATAAAGAAAGGGAATAAAGTGTTTATTGACTTTTTCAAAGGAGAAACTAGATCTGAATTCCATTTTAGGCCACTCAAAATTCCAAGGCTTTAGGGCAGGCTTCTGCTTGCATTTTAGCTCCAGCAGTAAGAGTGAGCTGTAATTTACATAGCACATCTTTTGAAAACACCTCCAATTTACAAAGATTTACGGGAGTCATTTCAGCCAACAGTGAACTGCGGGGATGGGGGAAATAGGTTTGTGACATAAAGAGATAGGCCACAGAAGTGAAAGAATACTGTATTCCCTTGAAAAATGTAGAGGATAATAGGTAGACAGACTATAAATTGTAACACTGGATTATCCTTCAGCTTGTAAAAAATGTCAGGAGACTTTAAATACCTACAGATGGTCAGTGCCTCCATTTTCAATTCCTCTGACAGACGGCCCTTCCCTGCGGCCCAGCACTGACACGCCAAGAACAGCGATTAGGGATTGACTCAGAGGCAAGAGCGGTGCCATACTTTGCAGCTGTATTTCCAGTCAGACCCAGAGTCTTCTTTGCATGTCTTAACTGCAATTCAAAAATGTCACCTGAAGACATATTGAAACAATAGCAGTCACAGAGTTCTATCCCCCCGGCCCTGATTTACCACCATAAATCATACTGTATTGAAACTAAAGGCTATTCACCAGTTACATTAAAACTCCAGAACTTATCTGTACCCTTTCTAGAAGCTAACAGCTCTGCATACACTTAATGCATTAAACTATCAATGCAACTCTCTTTCATTCCCCAAAGTTGAAGATTCTGTTATAGATCAAATCATCAGTTAAAACTATTGGCCAGTAATCACAAAACCTGAGCCAACTGCTGACAAACCAAATCTATAACTGGCATTTATACTAAATTAATCATGTAACACGTGGCATTTGTTAGCACTTTACCACATTGTACACAGTCTGGTTATTTCCTGACTCCAGTTCCAGTTTCAATCACGGCTCTTCATTTCATGTAAAACATCCAAAAAATAAAATGATCCAAATGTCTTTATCACCTCGGAAAATGTAAACCGTGGGAGTGTGAAATGTGAATTCTTCACCATCCAGTAAAGCACCAGGCCCAGATGGCCTCTCTGTGCAGTTTTTCCAATGATCCAATTTGCTGCTTCCGTCCCATTTATGATCCCTTTATTGAGAATCATAATAGGTGTTCAAAAGACATTTAGTAAAGCAACTATTTTTGGATTTTGGAGCCTGAAGAGAGTCTGGAAATAGGTTTGCTTGCCCACTTATTACCTTCAACTGTGTGGGATGCATCCAGAACATCACAGCGCTCTGGTCTGAGCAGTGTCAGCCACACGGCTGCAAGCCGCCACTTCGCTGTGCCCACTGCTCTTCCTGCTCCTGCGGCCCACCTGTCTCCCAAGGATGGCTCTCCCTCACTATGGACCTGGCAGGATGAACAGCCCCCGCCTTGACAGACGGCACAGATAATTGCTGGGGGTGGGGATGGGTGGGGGGTGTCAAATACACCAAACGCCTGATCAGCATTTGCCCAAACAACTGATCATGTTACAGAAGGTGACCATCAACCAGATTAAACAGTTACTGGGGCAATACAAAGAGGCTTGACACTAAGCAGGAGCCAGACTGAAAAGAAGTATAAAAGATGCATGAAAACTTAACAGGAGGGAGAGACCTTGGAGGGGAAACAGCTTTCTCAAGGGCATGTGGTTCAGTCACCAACTTGTAGGGAGCCGCAGGGGTCTGCATTAAGGTACAGGACCCACATCTGCCACAGGAGGCACATGTAAATAGGGAGACCTGCAACCTTTGGAAAGGGGGGTGTTTTTATAACCCATACTGCCAACAAGGGAGGGGGTGCATACAACTCTGTGCGTGCATGCGTGTGTGTGTGTGTGTATGTACACTAAGAAGACTTTGGGATTAGTTACGGGAGACTGTTCAGAAATTTCCAGTACGATTTGCCTATTGTATTACTGATCTTGTATTCAGAGTTCACTGATTGCTGGTTCATTATAAACTGTCAATAAAGCAATAAACTGCTTTGATGCATATTTATTTTAAACTATGTAAACTCAGCAGTTTTTCCCTGCAACATCTAACAAGTTGCTGAAGCAACCAGAGATCTCTGTAGCACAAGGATTTTATGTTTTCTTCCAGAGCATTGACACGGAATAAATCCATGTAAAATATATGTTCATGTTTAGTGAGTCACATCTAAACATATGTGAGATCCCTTAAATTCATGCAATATTTGTCTCAAAATAATTATTTTTAAGTAAGTCATTACACATATGGTTATTTCAAACCTAATTCCCAGAAGTTTATACGCAGATGTTACATGGTTAGCATTTGTAGTTAAACATGCTGTTATACTTCAATTTGGGGATCAGCACTCACTGTTTGCACCATATTTTCCTTTGAGTTGTCTGTGAAAAGAACAAACCGGGCTTGGGATTTGGATTTCAATTACCACAATCTGATAGAGAAGAGCCTTAGCTAAACCTTACTAAAGAATCAAAATTGTAATTCTACAAGTGGCTTTCGTGTGTTGCAGTTTCACTGATCCTATAGGGTTTTGGGGTTTTTTTGTAACATCGACTCAGAATTTTCTTTTTCTGTAAGAGAGACAAATCTTTTCAGTTTTACTCATTTAATCGTCCTGGCCAGTTCTCTCTCCTTCCATAGCTGTAATAACATACTCTAGTATTCCCTAAAGCATGTTTTGCTGTGCATGCCTGGATATGTTACTCAGTGCTAATTTGCTATAACCGTGCTGTCCTGACTTTCCCAGACCTCACTGATAACAAATGTAAGCAGTTTGGTCCGAAGTGTGGACTTTGTAATAGCCTCACAGCTCTGAACATTGCCCAGCATTGATGCACTACCAGTACAAACTCTCCACACATCCTCATAGTACAGATAGGGCACAAGCAGGCAATCAGCCAGGAAGGCTCTAACACTTACCAAACAATGAACTTTGAACAACTTGGTAAAGGAAATAAACAAATTTAAAAATCTCTATTTCTGGGCTGATATTGTAGTTGGATATCCCTGCCAAAGATAATTGTATTTCACAAAATTGCAAACCTCACATGCGAGTTTATAGTGGAAAACCACTGACAGGCCATTGTCCGCGGCATTGTATTCATATTGCTGTAATTCTAGCTTTACCATAATGAGTGTTAACTCTGTGGTCAGGAAGATGGCAAGAATGTGATATTTTTCCATGGAATACTTCTTCCTTCATAGATGTTTGGTTTGAAATCTGCCGTTTAAGTTGCAGTGTCTTTGGCATTATTTTTCTCATGTTTTCATTTTTTGGGGCTGATTTCTGTAAGTGCTTTAACTTGGCTCCTCATTTTACGTGTACAAATAAATATTACTTCATTATTTCCAAGCTTGATTGATTGCACGTAAAAGTAGACATGTAAACACTTTCTATCATTTGATGTTTAGAATCCTCCCTTTGCACTCACAGTGGTACTCCTTTGAGTATTATCAGCCACAAAAAAATGAAGATTTTTTTTTTCTTTTTTTCAAATTAGGTCACTACTGTTATTAGGCAAGATCCCTGAGGTCTCACTGAGCTGTGCTCCTCCAGGCTGGCTTGGCAGGAGACGTATCTTAACCCACGCTGCCTGATGATAATCACCAAGAGATACCAGTCTTACACCCACGAGAGGCTCCTTTACCACATCGTTGTGGAAGGTTTCTGGCTCATCTGCACTGGAGGAGCAGCAAAAAAACCCTCAGCAGAGACCAAAGATCTGGCTCCATAATCAACCAAGCATGAAATACAGTACTGTCTATTATACCCTCGTGTATCTAAGTGTGGGATGAGCTTTGGAAGGGGAAAGAAAACGATGTCTGGACTGTTAAAAATGTTACTTCTGATAGGTCTAAAAGATGGGTTGGTAATCATTACTGAAGGCTGCTTAGTAGTGGGTGGTCCTCCTTACTTGGATGTCCCAACTCTAATGAGCTCTGACGAGGAAACAAGGTCAGAATCTCACTGGGAAAGTGCTGGAACAAGAACACTGCTTTGAGAGCCCAAGCCGGCTCACCACTTTTTCTCAGTAGTACTTGTATAAGCAATACTCCTGATGGTAATGTGATTATCTAAAGGCAGAAGGAATACTCATACAAATAAGGGTTGGGATTCATGCCTAGCAATCTGTCTTATCTGGCACTCCCTCTCCTTCAGCTGCACTAAATGTTTTCCAGCAGAAGACTCTCAAATATTATATCCAAAATACACCAATATTCTGGGGGGAAATTCTACCATAGCTTACAAAATCTTTCCTGAGACATGAGTATCCATCAAGTTCTGTGCAGACAGAATAGAAGGATCCCAGGAGAAAAGGACTATAGTTTAGTCTAAGGGTCCCTTTCCAAGTGCTAATTCTATGTCAATCGTTGTAAAACCGCATGTTTCCTCAATAGGGTACAATGCAGTGTTAGCGATCTAAGCATCAGGTTTCACTGAGGTAACAGAACCCTGAGATATCACCTTCAAAATATAAAACACAATCTCCCAAATAAATTACAAACTCCTAGCAACATCACATTTGTCCTTACATACCTGTGGACACAAAACCAGGGACCTGAAAAGAACACAAGGGATGAAAAGAACACGCCAGTATCCTATCTCCAATAGTAAGAGATGCTATTTAAAGAGAACGTGCAAGCCGGGCATATACATTTCCTTTGTTCTCCTCCAGTATCCACAATCATTGCATTAGGGATGTTAGGGAGCACATCCCTACCCATTCCTTTTAGAGGTTCTTCATGAACCTGTAGTCCATTTAATCGTTTTGTCTCCTTTCCAGGCCACTGACCTATCTGCTTCCAAACCCTCTGCAAAATCCCCAAGTCCACAATACCTGCTACTTAAAAAAGTATTCCCTTTTATCTTTCCTAAACCAATCGCCTATTGGTTTCAGTGGCTGCCCCCTAGCTCTAGTACTGCAGGATTCGGAGAACAACAGTCTGCATTCACTGTACCCACTGCCTTGATTTTATAAATCCTGATCATATCCACTCTCTCCAAATTGAAGCTCATGCTGTGGATAGGCTCACTCCCTTCTGTTTGCCCCCCGACGCTATGGCACGTGGGTCTGAAAGGGACTGTCCCTCCACCTTTCACCCCCTCTTCAAAACATGTGCAAGAATCAGCTCTCTAAGATATTATCAGCTCACAGTAAAACTGGATATTGCCAGCTCCCAGGGCCCACAGGTAGGTTTCTGTGAGCGTGTCCCTTATTTCACCATTTGCTAGCTTCCAGAAATACTAGTTTGCTGGATTCAGCATCTGGGAAGATTCCTGAGATACCACTGACCAACCATAATTCTGAGTTGCATTTCACTGTATTTACCACAAATTTCAGCTGGTGCTATACCATAATGCTTTCTCACAAAGTCAGAGGAAATGCACAGCTTCAGGTTATCTCACTCTTTTTTTGCTGATGCCTGCAGAGGCTCTCCCCAGCCTCCCACCCCCTGATGCAGTCCCAGTTCTTCCTTTATGCCCTGATGCTTTTTAGAGCCTTCTGACCTAACTAACTGAAACAAGTAACTGACTGAACTAATTCAGCAGAAAGCTGTGTATTTTTCTGCCTGGTTATGTTTCTGCTGGGCTACTGAGTTGATG
The DNA here is from genome assembly GCF_017639655.2 of Falco naumanni. Lineage (NCBI taxonomy): Eukaryota > Metazoa > Chordata > Aves > Falconiformes > Falconidae > Falco > Falco naumanni. Next base: position 19,301,876 of record NC_054059.1, on the reverse strand, counting down.
CAGCCATTGCAGATTGGGAGCGAAGGAGCAATATTCAACAATTGCTGCACAAAATAAGGCACTGAAAAGCAGATTTTGAAATGAAAAGGTGCTTTCAGCAGCAGTGTGCTGTTAAATTTGAGTACCATCTCCCATGAAATCAGTGCCCAAGAACCCATCTCTTTTTCCTTTGCAAGCTTTATTCCATGTTCGTATATGTTTCATTCATAGAAAAGGCCTTAGTTTGTGTAGCTGTTTATTAATGTGTATGTTCTGCCAGATAACTTCATGGTTATTATAAAGAGCAGTATCTCTGCTTTTTACCATTTGATTGAACTGTCAGGGATGATTCTGGATCTAGACTTTCATACTAAATTTTCAAGGAAGTGACACGTCAGGGCTGAAGGGTAACGACTCATAAAGGCGGCCCAATGAGGCTGTAGATCACTCTCCTCAGCCTTTAAAACAACCTTCCATCACTTTAACACCCCTGTCCTTCTCACTGCTTATACACCATGTGTATGCATATGAAAGCTTATTTATTTCTAACAGTCACCTTTTTGTACCGGAACATGGTAACTGACTTCCTTATTCAACTACAGATTATTAAACCTGATGCCTCTGAATCAGCATTGTAAAAACCTGTATTTTGCTCCTCTTCCTTTTCCATAGTCCCACCCGATGAAGAGAAAAATCTTTTGCACAAAAATCTTCCAGAATTACAGTTGTCTCACGGTGCTTAGCTGCTCCTTTTTCCCCTCACCCACAACATTTTCTTCTGTCTGTGGTACTTCAGAGGCACTCCTCCACTCTACAGATCCCTTCTAGAATCACATTATGGTTTACGATAGCACTTAGCATTAAATTTTACTTGGAGTTTACAACTCTGAGTAGCCTTTAGTGTTAATACAGGAAGACCAACAAAAACCACAAACAGCTCACAGCAGAAGACTGGTGTTTTATGTGATTCATGCTGCCAACACCCTGTCTAACTACAGGCAGCCTGAGTAAAAGTGTTCAAGGGGAGAGAGATGGGCTGTGTTATACAAGCCCCTTAGAGGCTCCTTGTTTTACACTTAACAACGCAAGGCACAAGCTCAGCCCTTCCCTGGAGAGTATGCATACATCCAGATGTGAATGGAGATGAGCCTAACAAAAGATCACACATGATCAACATGGGTGGAACTTTCTGGGGACTGGGCTGCACAATTTTAACAAGCCTCCACTCCACATTTTTAAGTTTTTTTCTCTTCAGGTCACATTTTCATGAAGATGGAAAAATATATCCCTGAAATAAAAGCAATTTACTTGCCAAATCTGAAAGTTGTTTTTACAAACCAGAGAGATGCTAGAGGCTGTTCAGTGAAATGGTTATGTTTATAATGGACAAAACCGTGTATTATCCCCTAAATTCATCCTTGTAGTTGGCTTGATTGTTGTAAATGGAACTTTCTAAAAACAAAGCAAACAAATCACAATAAAAAGCAAAACAACCAAAACAAGCTAAAATAAAACAGCTGGAAGCAGATACCCAGCAGGGGCAGTTTCAGTTCAGACTGGCCGTTACGAACAACTGAAAACTAGAATAGAAAGTGCTTAGCAGCACTAACACTAGCTTTGCTACTAGCTCTGTTATACCTCACTGTTAGGGCTGAGGGAGTTGATTTACCATGCTACCAACAAACTAATTTAATGAATTCTCCTCTCATTAAAAATCTCCCACAGGAGACTACCTGTGCTGTAAAATACAGCAACTATTTCACATCAGGCAATAGTTTAAGTAACAGCTTAGGGAAAACGATACCAAATACTTTTTGTAATTGAAAATGGAAGGGAACACAACAAGAAGCATATAATTACGTGAATTCAAATTTAGCCCAGACTTCAGGGCTATCCAGTCTCCTTTAGCAAGGAGTATCATTGAATCAGTAACCACAACTGGTCATGATCCTAGAGGTGCCAAAGACACTGTATTTGTTCGACTTTGGAGCCCCCTCAAATAGAATTGCATGGTTTTGTTCTATTTAATCCATTGTTTATTTAACTGTGCTTTACAAGAGCCACAAGTCTCAGAATACTTCATAAAGAAATCCAAAATTTCTGGATTTCAGCTTATGAATCTGCTTTTCATTTGCATTTTGGAGCTGTCCTGCCCTCAAGTGTCCTATGTTTGTTTTCCAAAGTTGCTATACCTTCAGTCTTCCTTCCCACAGATGAGGGTAAGATAAGGAGAATGGTTGTTTTCCACTAAGCAGACAGACTTGGACAGCTCATATGAAGTGGGGTTTTGTCAAGAGCAGTTAAACACTAACAGAAAAAACAAACGGAACATTAGGAGTGGAAATTAAATACGTTAACCCTAATGAGAATACTGATTCCGCTTTCCAGCAAGCTCTTCAGAGCGGAAAACTCCCACACCTTTAGGCAAAGAAATCTAAAGGAAACAGAAGATTTTGGCAGGGGTTTTCAAATGACCCCTGAAAGGCGGCAGGTATCCAAGTCCCATCACACAGCATTGTGCGTCTCTCCCTGTTGTGGCCGTGTTTATGCTCAGCCTGTTTGCAGGAACACGGGAAGCGTGGGGAACGTCACAGAGAGGCACCCCGAATTACTCTGAAGGACACATCCTGGGCTGGTCGAGAACGTCTCACTTGAGAGTAAGCTAAATACTGCAGTGGGTGACAAAATATACACAAAAATAACTTGTAGTGGTATAGCTCCAGCGAAGAGGGATAGCAGAGAAGTCAAGGTGTTAGAATAACCACGCCAAGCAGTTTCGTACATGAGCTATGCTGTGCGGCATCCCGAGCCTTGGGGTTTGCACCTGTTGGTTTCCCTCAACACACAGATAACACCAGCGCTCAGTCTGTGCATCCGACTTCATACGGGCCACCCCCCTCACGGTTGCAAAGCTGCAGGCGAGGAGAGGAACTGCCCCCCCGTGAGGGGCAGGGGGGTGCCCGGCACAGCAATGAGCACCTGCCACTGGGGTGCAGGGTGTCTGGGTGGTGCAGGCAGGAGACCCCCGGCCCAGCCCCTGCCCATGTCTCTATGGGAGGCGGCCATCTGGGGACAAGGAGCTCAGCAGGCATGCCTCACTCTCCTTCATGAGTTCTTCTATCCCCAGCGTGGCCGGGCAGGGGTTTTTAGGCTTAGAAGGCTACAATGAGCCACGGCTCTCTCCGCGGCCCGTGGAGCCCTGGCAGCCGGAGGGCAGGACGAGTGCGTGCGGCAGGAGACACCAGCCCCGGAGCTGGGCCCCGCCAGCCACGGCGCGAAGCTCCGCCGCCCCCGCCGGCGCTGGCCCGTGTCCCCGCCGCCCCCTCTGCCCAGTGCCACACGACGCCGCGCCCCCGCGCAGGGCGCTCCGCGAGCGGCAGCACGGCCGGGCCGCGGCGCGGGGCCGCCCTGGTAGCGGCAGGCGCCCTCCGCTCCTCCTCGCCCGGGCCCGGGCCCGCCGAGGGGCAGAAGCCAGGGCGGGGGCGGAGAGGCGCGGCCGGCGGTGAGGCGAGGCCGTGGCGCCGGCCCCGCGAAGCCTCACGGTGCCCGCCGGGCGCGGGAGGCGGGGCCGGGGGAGGTCGGAGGGCGGCGGGCCGGGCGCGGCGGGCCGAGGTACGGCGGGGCGGCGGAGGGCGCTGGCTCCAGCAGGGATGAGGCGCGGGGGGGGGGCGGCTGAGGGTGAGCGGGCCGCGGAGAGCGCGGTGGGGTCCCCTGCGCAGCCACCGGCCTTCTGGCGGGGACTCCGGCGGCGGCAGCGGGCGCGGAGCGGGGGCAGCGGGGCGAGGGGCGGGGGCAGCGGGGCCGGGCCCCGCGACCCCGGGGCGGGAGAGGGAGGCTCCCCCCGCGGGAGGGCGGCCGGCCGCGCTGGGCCGCGGTCTGCCGGCCTGCCTGGGCCGCGGAGTCGGGGGGATCAAAGGCCGGGCTTTGAGTCTGGCTCCCAGCCCCGCAGGCCCCGTTTTCGGGTGTCCATGGCCCTCTAAAGCCACCTGTCTTGCTGAGGGGTTACAGCTGGGGCTGGGGGGAGTCACTGTGAGTTACTCCCTTTAATATTAAAGGCTTGATGTGAAATGAGTGTGTGCTCTTTCGTGCTGCTGCTTTAACACTGTGAGCAAGGAAGCACCTGCTGAGGTAGAAAGAAGGATGCGCTTAATTAAGTGTACACTTGGTTTGGGAGGAGGAGGAGGGGAAAGGTGTCTCCCACCTGCAAGCCACTGCCACTGGCGCCTTTACAAAGCACAGCCAGGGAGGCAGGGATCAGTGTCACAGCAGTAACCTCAGTGCTTTTTGGAGGACAGATGCCTAACTTGAGACAACGCACCAAATGTAAAGGTGAGACACAAGGGGCATAGACACAGTCAGGTAAAGTTACTGTATGTAGAGCTTCCTAAGACAGCCTAGGTTTCTGTCTGGAAGTTTTAGGTACACTCTGAAAATTCCTGCTTTTCCTGGTGTCGCTGGGCCTGTGACACTCCGCTCGTAGCACACCAGGTACAGCCTGGTTGAAAGGCCACTAAGCAGTGCACTCACAAGTCCTGTATGTATCCATAGCATGTGCCTGGATCAGCCATATGGCACAAGTGCAACAAAACTGATGCTTTGAGTGATGTCAAGCTTTTTGCTTGCATACCTGTATTTTTGACTGGGAAAAATGCATGCCACATACATCCCCAAAAAACCCAGTTTCCCCTAATGGAAATATGGTATATCTCTATAGTGAGGTGTAAGGAAGGGCAGCAGTTAGTGAAAATATGATACAGTAACCAATAGGCACATCTTTACCTTTTGAATTTTTGACAAAGTAATCAAACACAACTCAGGAGAGTGTAGTGTTATTTAGAACACACTAAGTAATGATATATTTTTTTTTTTACCGGGAGGAAGGAACTTGTTTGTCTTCAGTTGCAGTGTGTTTTCTTTTCCAGAGTTGGGACCATGGCTATTGACTGGATTGGGTTTGCATATGCTGCATTGCTGGCTGTTGGAGGTGTTGTGGGTTATACGCGTAAAGGTAAGGATTGGGACTGCAGGATTTGGAAATGAAGTATTTGTTTCCTCTCCACTATGCTTTGTAAAAAAAAAAATGATGTGAGACGTTAAACTTTTAATGTAATGAACATGACTGCATATTAAATCCATCCAGCGCTACTATAAATGAGATGAGTCTCATGAGATTTACTTGGGTCACCTTAAGCATTTAAGTGGTCACTTTTTTCTGTTAATCTGATTGATGAGTTTGTTTTCAGAGCAAAAAGGGGCTGTCACGTTATCTTTGACCTTCAGTGTATTATGGACCTTCTCATTTCCTTTAATCATTCCTGTGTTAAGCACAGCAGATAATCTTTGATTAAATCTTCGTTTCTACAGAGGCATCCAGGCTTGAATTCTGAGATTTCCAGTTGCACACTGGAAAGAAAAACCTTTACTTGTGTATTCCGATTTGGTGGTTAATTATCTCATGCTGTTAGAATCGTGCATTTTCACTTTAAGATAATCAGGCAGGATTTAGGTTGTTACATACCGCACTGTATTTCAGGCCGTCTGCCGTTTCTGCAGTCCTTTCCAGGTAGCGCCCTGCGGAGCCGAGCGCAGCGTCCCGGCAGAGGTCGCAGTAGCAGCGAGGACCGGCTGGCGGCTCTCCGGGCCGGTCCCTCTTGGCTCCCCCACGACGTGCGCATCCCTGCAGCGCATCCGTCTTTTACACTGTGGCCGTCAGCCATCCCGAGTCTTGTGATTCAGAGTTGCTGTTTCCTTGCATAGTGTGCGCATACTTTGCTCATGGAGACGTGGCTTTCTGAAAACACTTGCTGTGGTTTTTCTGTTTGCACCTAGCTGCACTCACTGACTGTCACATTTGCTTGTTCTCGTCACTGTTTTAATAGTTGGTCAGTCCTTGTGGCAAATCTAGATTACTTTTTTATTGGTAATGATTTCTGTTTTCTTGCAAAGTCTTGATTAAAAATATTCAGTATTACAGGACTGGGAGCTAAATGACATCTGGGGTTCTGGATTCTTTATTTATAAGCATTTTGGGATTATCTGGATTAATCCAGATAATGCCTGCTGTTCTGATTCTATGCTTTTATCAGATGTTACTGAGTCATATGTCTATTCAGAAACCTAAGAATATTACTGAAACTCCAGGATTTATGAACCAATTTTGTAATAGCACTGCAAGAAGACATCAAGTTACTTTTTAAAGCCATATTTTTGTCCTCATTGCCATCTGCTTGGGTTTTAATCCTTTATTAATTAAATGTAATGCTGGTGATACCATTTCTTTGTCCAGGACTGATGTCAGACCAAAAGGCCTATGACTACATGTGTTGTCCAGTTTACCCTTTATATATATTGACACATTTCTACCGTTTTTGGAGGCTCTCAAGTGCTGTAAGATATGGTTAAAATCAACAGACAGAGAAATTACAAAAATGCTTCTAAAGGTATATATGGGTAGAGAAAATAACTAAATTTGGGGTTGTGCTTCAAAAGTGTTTTTTTTTCCCAAATAGCAAGTATTAATAGATCCTGATCATCTCCCTCTAATTTAGTCAACATTGGCCCTAATGTCATGTAAGAGAATGACCCAGTTACAGAAACATCACCTGTTTATTCACACTGGGTGAGCTAGCTGCACCGTGGCAAAATTGGTTCTATTTTTAAAATATTTGGATAATACTGTGTAGGAAAAACTACTGTATAAAAGTTGATCTTAAAGACACTGTATTGAGAAATAACACTTGAATGGTTTCTTGCAGGTAGTAAAATCTCTTTAGCTGCTGGTCTTACCTTTGGTTCTGTGGCTGGTTATGGAGCTTACTGCATAACACGTGATCCGAGAAATGTGAAGATATCGTTGTGTAAGTGTTTTACTACAGTAAACAAATGAACAGAAAAAGCTCCCAAAAAGCAATTTCCTTAACTGTATGGAAAATTCTATCTTTTAAATTTTGAGTATTGCTTTGGTTTAAATGATAGTTTTTAAATAGAGATTGGCACTTCAATTCCGCTTGCAAAATTCAAGAGCTTAACTGTGGAACTATTTGCAAGGTAAGGCAGACCATTCACACAAAGCTTGCAGGTGTGTGTTACCACCTGGCAATGTCTCCTTTTATTAGATGGTTACCTAACATTGCAAATACTGTGAAATCCAGCTGAGAAACATGGGAGAGTACTAGAATAAAATAATTAGTGCTACAGATTGGAATGTACTTTTGAGAAGAAAAGTAGGTGTGGGATCCAGTCATGCATAATGTAATGTCTCCTTAGCTCTCAATGAAACAAATAGTTTGATTTGGTGGTGGGTTTTTTTCTTTACTGCTAAGAAAGACAGAATACAAAGTGTGCAATAATGGTCACATTAGCTAGTTTGCCATGAAACCCTCCTGGAGGCAAGGAGCTACAATCTTTAAGAGGGACGTTATCCTCACACAACTGATTTGCAGGAAGAGCTATTGGGAACTTGTCTCACTCATGGTTTTAGCAAAGATAGCTTAGGCTGTGGTTTCACATGCAGAAGTGCATTTAAAATACATTTAATCCAGATTGTGTGAGTACACAATCACTTTTTTCTGTTAGTTAGAATTTATGGTATACTGTTCATGCTGGCGCTGTGCTTTACACCAGCCACAGCTGTAAAAATTTCCATTTAAAAAAAGTGTTGGAATAGCGTTGTTAGCAAAATATGTTCCACCAACTGAGTTCTTCAATAAAGGTGGTAATGGCATACCTGATCTGCCCCTAGATGGCCTAAAATTGGATATTCCACTTTGCCAGCACAACCTTGTTCAAATTAAGTTATCCCACTGTTAAAAAAACCACCCTTTTGTGGAATGATGACAGCCTTAGGTATATGTGTATTTTTGTCATCCAGTGTGAGGTGCTTTTAAGTAGCATATGATACTGTACTTTTATGAGTCAACTAAATCACTAATTTTGGATACAGAATTTGCGGAAGAGAAGACAAATTAAAACTTAATAACTGTTGCCTGTTTCCCAATGCCCTGGTTTTGAAAGGACTAATACAAAATTTCTACTAATCTGCTTATGAACATCTGATACACTAAAATATTGTGAGTGTTGTGCGGTTCATGTAGGTGTAGGCATGTGAGGACTTTGCACTGGAGAAATGTGTACCAATTTAATAGAAATTATAGCAGTACAGATGAGATACATACCTGCCTTAGAAAGTTCTATGTAGAGTAAAAGGAACAAAGACTTTTTAGAGCACTCTTAGTTTAGAATGTTTACAAGGTAATGTTCTAATTGCGTAAAACCTAAACATGTATTTAATGTTGGCAATGAATGGGTGGCCTCTTCAACATCCACCTGTGCTGAAGGAAACAGAGAAGGTGGTCTGAACTAACTGTAGTAATTTTTGCCTGAAGTGAGTTAGGAAGTTTCATACAAAGTATGCTGCCAGCACCAGTCAGGCTGGTTTTAAATCTCTTCCAGGCTGATGTATCTCAGTCTGGAAGAGGGCGTTTTCTGGCTTCTATATACATAGATACCGTAAACCAGAGGTCTTCAAACTTTTTAAGCAGGGGGCCGGCACGCGGATGAAGTGGCAGGCAGTCATCTGCGGCTGCTTGGTTTCCCCCCCAACCCCCGGCGGGGGTTCTGTAAATACCAGGGGCCGGACTGAGGATCCTGGGGGGCTGTATCTGGCCCGCGGCCGTAGTTTGAGGACCCCTGCTGTAAACGAACAAAGAACTTAGTAGGAAGACTTCAGAGGAAGGGAGAATTAGACATACTCAGGAACATCTACAGGTCCACCTCTTAAAAACCTTTGATGGCTACTGTATCTATAATAAGGCTTTCTGTAATAAATGTGTATTGCTTTGGTAGAAAATCATAGTGTTTTCACTTATGCCTAACCTTCTGAAGTGCCAAAAGCAACTAGAGCACAAATGAAAGGAGGACAGTTAAGTGCATGGAAGAAAGTGACTGCTCTGAACTTAGAAACCAGTAAATTGCAAGGTAAAATGAAGCAAATACCCAAGCTTTTAAAGGTTAGGAAATTAAAAAAAAAAAAAAATACCCTCTCCAAACCCATAATTATCTGTAGTATTTATCATCTATGCAAGAGTCTCCTACAATAACCTAGGTAGTATTTTAGTACGAGACCTTGATAGCAGGGGTTTTGTAACTTTCCCTGCATAAAGAAAATATGTAGCATACAGATACCCTAGGAAAATTCTTAGTTGTTTTAGAAATTATTCTTTCAGGCATTCTTGCACTCCCCCTGAAATTAAATATCGCTTTCTTAAATACATTAATGCAATTTTATGTTTGGAGTAGGAGTAGAAATTCAGACTTCAGTTATGCAAGTTAGTGCTGTTCAGAGTGCAAGTTGATGCACCTGTCTATTGAATTTCTGATTTGAGCCTGGTTTATTGAATTGAATTTGGCTTGATTTATTGAATTTCTTTGATTCAAGGTGAAATAGTGACTATCTAGCACTTTTGAAAATCAGGTCTAAAAGTTGAACATCTTAAAAACTTGCTGACACATGCAAAAAGCCAGATACTAGTAACTGGCATTACGGAGTGAACATGCTTTGTAGCTTGTAATTAATTGTAAATATACTCAGGGCTCTGGCAAGATGCATACTGTGGAACAGTCCATTCTTCAGACATTCCTGAGAGGATCAAGGCTATGGGACCAGAAAAATAAGAGCAATGGATAATGGAGCATAACAGGTTTTTTGCAGGGTGTCTTTAATGAGTGCACATGCATAGCTAGTAGAGTTTTGTAAGATGCTGGTAACTGTCAGAGCTTGCTTGTTAATGCTGGAGTGAGTTTATGACTAATTCTTGACAGTTGTGAGCACAGGACTGTCCACAGGAGGAGACAATGGAGTTTGAAGATAATTAGCCAGATGGTTTAACCGCTTCATAAAAAAGGAAAAGATTCGTGTAACTGCCATTACTTTGGCTGCAAGAGTGATAAAGCCTAGCTGCCCACGAGAGGTCCTGCCTTCTGCCCACTTCTAGGAAGCATTTCAGGTGACAGTTCTTTACCGAAGCTAGCTGTATTTGCAGTTTTATGTATTCTCATCAGTCTTCTCATTTATGTAGTGCTCTGCAGCCATAGTTCGATATGAAATCCCCAAGCCTGACCAGTTCGTTGCTACCTCCATTTTTAGCTTAAACTGCTCCAGGAAGAAGATGCAGTTCCTTTCATGATGTTTGTTTTCTGCTGCTTGCACTGCATTTGTTGCCCTCTTGGGCTGCCCACCTTGTGCCACAGACAAGGACGGTTCCCTCGTAGCAAAAGGAAACAAGGGGACTTCTGGTCATGGTGAAGGAGATGCTGATAGCCATATTCTGTAGCTGAAACAAGTGGCAAACCTTCCAATCTTGTTTTTAAGGCTTAGCAAATAAAGAGCTAGCATTCTAAAAAGAAAACAGATAAAGTTGGATACTCTAGCTCCTTGACTAGTTAGAAAACAGCTGCAGTGATCTAGGGTGGTGGGATTTATGAGACACTATTCCTGTAATTCAGCAAACATGTTACTGTTATGATGAAGAGTCTTCCTACTTTATTTGTATTCCCAGGAATGTAGATACAGGGGAGTAGAAGTCACTGTCTGACAAACTTATTTAGGATCTGTGGAATAGGGTTTAGCATTCTGCTGCATGTGGAAACCTTATTTGTAGCTGAAAGAAATCATAGCAGTGTATTTTGGAAAAGCAAGAATGTTTTTATAGACCTTATCTCTGATCTAATGTTTTATTAAACTACAGTTCATAGCAAAACTAGCAGTGACCTTTGATAACTCTCCATGTTCCTGAATGGTCCACTGGGAGAAGTGAGAAAATAAATATATTAAATTGTCTCTTACAGTTTCAGCTTTTCTTTTGACCATTATAATGGGAATGAGGTTCAAGAGGTCCAAGAAATTAATGCCAGCCGGACTAGTAGCATGCCTGAGGTAAACCTATATTGAGGATCTTTTAAAGATTTCACTGGTTTTCAAATAGTTGCTATTTGACATCTGATTCAAGCCAGTATCAGTGGAAGTTACCATCATCCAACAACTGTATGGTTTAAATGAAATTAGTTTGGAGGTCACAGTCCTGTTTCCAGTGAACAGCTTTTTCATCTCACTAGGCGGATACATCTGATATGGACTGACTTTCTCAGCACAGAAAGGAAAGATCTGCAATTAAATATTAATGCATATTGATAAGGCTCTTGGAAGAACCTGAGGTAAGCCTCAGTGTTTTCAAACACATACGTGTAAAAGTAGTCATCTAATTTCATGTAACACAGTCATCTTAAAAAAGAACAATGTTTTGGTTTAGAAGTGCTGCATTCAGAACTACTGGAAACACAGCACCTTTGAAAACTAGGATGTTTTTGACCTGACCTAAGAACTTTCATTATTATTACTGCAAATTATGATGTTTCTAACCATTCTGACTGCTTTATTGCTGCTGTTTATTTTGGCATTCTGGAAAACATTATTTTCTGTACTTATTCTTTGGAATTGAATTATGAAGTAAGTAAGAACTTCTTTTCCAGTGAGTCTGCAACTCAAAACATTTTTCAACTGTAAGTCATAATCTCCATCTTCTGAAGGAATAGTAACTGTTGCTTCATTGTTACCAGATTTAATATAACACCATTAAGTGTTTTACTGCAGTTACATACAGGGAGGAAAAAATTATACGCAAGTAGTCAAGATGCAGGACTTAAACTGGAAAATGTTATTTTCCATTGTGGATCTCTTTTCAAGCCTCGGTGGACTGCGTGTTTCAACAGACACTGAGGCTGTAGATTTAGAATTTTAAAAAGATTGCTTACTAGAGGCTCTAGCATCAGGTATTTATGATTGCACTGTTATTTAATGATGACTTTCACTGGTTTTATTCATGCACAACCATATTTATGGGGTTTTTTCTGGATTTTTTTTTTTGCAGCCTTTTGATGATTTTGAGGCTTGTTTTTATGCTGCTGTAGGAGAATTCAGCAACTTAACCAAAGCATGACTGCCATGCCCACCGAACAGGCAAGCTCTCCATACCTGAAAGACAAGTTCGAACACAAGTCTTACATTGCATTTATCTTTTCTGTAAAAGATCTGTACCTGTTATTTGATTATTGACATTTACCGATATTTTGCAGGCTTTTTTTTTTAAACTAAAACAAGTGTTTTGTTGATGATCTATTTTGATCTACTTCTGCTAAGCAGTCTGTTAACTCAAGGGATCTTTTCTGTTTGCTATCTTTTAGGGGTGCTGAGCACCCCAAGAAATTGAGTTAGTCTTGCACTGTATCACTGAGAGAAGAATATATATAAATACATGTTTATGCTAAAAAGGTATATTGTATTGGACCATAATTTTGTAGCTTCTGAGATTAAGTAATCAATTCTAATCATAGTGTCAATTACTAATCAAAGGCTCAGGCCTGTACTGGGTTGCACTAGAAAACCCACCTTCCTTTGAAACATACGTTCTTGTTCTGCTGCTTCTAAATGTAAAAACTGTTTTCAGTGATCAAATAAAATGGAAAAAGTTTGAAGCTTCTCACTATTTTATGCAGACTAGCGAGCCGTTTTGTCAATGAAGAGTCTGGTGATCTGCATTGTACTTGGTACTGGTTTAAAACATGTACTGTGCTGTAATTTCCCACTGACATGAGACAACTGAGCAAGGTTCACCGTCTTGCACAAATAGGTTCTGAACTCTCAGTCTTAATATTCTTTTTAACAGGTTTGCTGTTGTGGTCTTACACAGATTATCTTCCTGAAGTCCTCCCCATCTGCAAAAGAGACTATTCAGACAAACGATTCAGGGACTGAAGGTGCTTTGGTTTGCTTAGAAAATAATTGAAATACTCCCTGGGTCTCAAAGCTTGGCTAAAACTATCTTCTGGTGCACAGGACTGTGCAGCCCTAATCATTAGGAAACTGAATATGGGTGAGTACACTACTGAAGACAAAGAGAAATTTTATTTCTTTTCATTTTTTTTCATACAGAGCTTGCTTATAAAGGCTATCATGTATCAGATCTTAATGCTACGCAAATCCATCCACAGAATACCGAGATTATTCTTGGCAGGGGCTTAGGTGGTCACAAGGTGTTGTGAGCAACTCAGGTGTCTAAGTATAACCGACCAAGAAAAAGGGCACACCCCCCCCCCCCCAAAAAAAAAAAAAAAACCAAACCCAAAAAACCACCAGCCCCAAACCACAGCCTCCAGCTCTGGAATCTTTTGCTAACAAATGTTGATATCAGTCACACACAGGTATTGCCAGTGACTGAGCTGGCTGGGATGACAGCTGGACACAGAAGATGTGGTTCATTTCATCCTGAGGCAGAACTTCAAGGCACATCAGAGGAATTAACTGCCATGTACCCTAACAGGCTTGAGTAACCAGTGCCAATTTGCATATCTGTACTGCAGACAAGGTGAATCCTGCCTTATAGATTAAGCTCCAATGAAAAGTTTAGGCAAGCTAGCACTGAAATGCAGAAGCCATCCTGCAGTTGCGGCTACCCCGTATCCTAAATGCAACAAGATGTTATTTTTGAGCACATCCAGAGCTGGGCCTTTGGGGCATTCTCTGAATTAGCCCTTGGGGGGGGGGGGGGGGGGGGGGCTGGGACTACCTTCCCAGCCCAACTGTAATCCAGACGCTTTTGCAGAAATTCCTGAGCTGCCCAAACAAGTAGCATTCTTAGCAAGTCCAACATATCCCTGTGGGCCTGAGGACTCACAAAATGTAAAGTGATGTCCTGTGCCAGTTTCTGTCATGGTTCAGCAATCAGCACTTGTTTGGAGCAGAGGTAAAGCTCAATGACATCAGAGTACTATAGTGGACATAGCAAATACTGCTACCTTGGTAATTTTAATGTAAGACTTTTAGGACCTCATCTGGGGAGTGCCTAGGCAATTGGGGTGTTTTCAGTTTGTACCTCTCAGATGTGTTCTGTGGCTCAAGTTAGAAAGAATTAACTTTACTAGGCAACAATTCTGTATATACACTGGCTGACCGTTTTCTCTGCCCAATCAGTTCAAGTCCTGCTGAGAAAAACACCTAACTGAAAGAAAGAATAGTTTATGGCACTGTTCTTAAAGGGAACAGTGATGGTTCCCATGAAATTAGGGTAAAGAATCTGAAAGAGTAGTGAATGCTTTAATCACTGTTGAGATAAACCTAACCCTTTTAATGAAAAGGTAAACAGCCAGTGCAGTTCTCTTGACAACTACTTGGGAAGGGGCTGGAGAATGTAAAACCTTATAAAAAAAAAAAAACAGTCAAGTGGTTATTTTCCTCACTGTTACCATCTAGCCAAGCAGCAAGAAGAGCAAGGGAATAGGCGCTTTCAGTAGATGGAAACACCATCAGGCTAATTAAACACAGGTACTTTGATCTTTCAGTGAACAAAACCGCTTCCAAAAGATTCATGTGGTGATTAAAAAAGTTTCTTACTTTTGCCATAAACTCACCAGGCTTGTGAGTTTTAGGGTTTATTTATTTATTTATTAAACTGCTGCTCTGAAAGTACAGAGACAGCAGTGAAATACAGCAGGGGGGCAGTGAACTTTGATTGAGGAGACCACCTAGAGAGAAAACAAAAAGATCTAGGCCTGAATTTAAATAACTTCCCCATTTTTATGGAGTGGCTCTTCTCTCCTGCACTCTGTGAAGTGGTGGGGGCTTTCTACAGTACTCTGCAAGCTATAGCTGAAACGTTTTACCCTACCAGGCATGTACTGTAATTAAACACAAAGTATCAGCATATTTTATTTCATGTAACTGCTCCATGAAATATCACTTTCTGGACTCAACAGGTCCAAATCAGCCTTTTACGCTAATTTAAAAGTGTATTATGTTTCAACAATTATCATGCAAGCTACAGAATACATGTATGCAGTTTACACTTACAAGGCACAGCTCTGGCAATATACTAACTACAGTTGTATGATCTTCGGCAGCCAAATGATTAGATATTGAATATCTTCCTCACATTGGCAATAAACTTCTCATCTGCTGGTGGCTTCCTCTGGCTGCCAGGCTGCAAGAATTTTTTGATTGTTGGAATGTTGCTTGTTCTTCCTTTAAAAGCCTGTAAGGGGCAGCAGTAAAGCCAATGACAGTAAGGAAATTGTAATTCCATCCTTTATAACTTAAAAATCAGGTGACCTGGATATTTACTTGTCATTCCTATTTATTAAACTGAGAAAGGTAGCAGCTCCTTATAGCCAGCTCAGCCCTCAGCATTTTCCATTTAAAAAAAAAAAAAAAAACAAACCACAAAACCCCAACATACTACTGAATTGGAAAATTCAGGTGTGAATATTCTGATTGGCAATGCTGGTGCTATGAAGTTTAGCTTGGTTTCCCAGATGGGGATGGGAGAGATTAATATTGAAGAGTTAAGGTTCATCTAGAAAAAGTGGAAGAAAAAAGGAAACAAAAGCAAAAAAAGATACATTTGGACAAAAAAAGCAGCAAAAGCAGCACAATGGAAGACAAACTAAATTTAACAAGTTTTGTGTATGATTTCTTCAAAATATAATTTTGCTAGCAAAAAGAGAATAACACGGACTGCAGACACAGCAGGCTGCAGGCTTCCCCTCCTGATGCTCACTCTGTGTTTGAAGACATAGAAGCAGCAGTTTACAGGACCAAACTGGTAGCGTTAGTAAGTGAATTCCTGCCAGCTGAGAACAGCTGGGAAAAGCAGAGCTGGAGAAAGGTGAGCCCCCAGCAGCTCTGGGAGCAAGGTTTCAGGTGGTTGTAGCCCACAGAAGTGGACCAGAGAACTGTCAGTAACAGTACGATGGTTCAAAAGATTTAACCATCAGCTAGCTTTTAAAACTGGGCAGTGAAATTTGTATGTTACATTCCATGTTGAGATCAGATGATTACCAACCTGTAGCAGAGGGAACGCAGACAGTATATCAGGCTTGCATTCTTCTGCCATTAAAATGGCTTCCAGCAGATGTATGTCTGCCCAGCTTAATTTGTTGCCAACAAGATAATCATGCCCATGGTCTTTTAAGGCCTACAAAATACAAACAAATAACAGAAGTCATATAGGATGTAACAATTTGATCTAGATATTTAGTTACAGACAGATTTCTACAAAAACACACAGCACAGCAAATCCATGCAAGAACCTATAAAGTCAGGAAGTGATAGATATTCTCACACCAAAAAAATCAAACCAGAACTCATGTTTCAGTGTGCACAGACCTATCACTCACTCTAACCTACTGCACCAGGTAACTGTAGCAAGTCCACTATCATAAGAAATACTTAAATCATACAAAAGAAACAGGATAGAGAGGATATAGTAATTGGAAGAGGTAGCAAGGACAGTTTACCTGTAGCATGCTTTGATTTTTGTAAAAAAAGTCAAGTGAATTCCCAGATGTTTCAGCAAAATTTGAGATTGCTGATTATAGTTGAAATAGGTCAGGAATGAAGGAACACAGCCTTTCCATCCTTCATCCTGTATGGAAGGATTCTTTCATGGCAAACTGCTGATGCAAGAATCACAGTCTTCCAAGGCTACTAAGAGCTGTAACAAACAAGTTGTGCTGAATGTTGCAACACAGCTTCAGAGCAGTTACCAGCGCTCCAGCCTACCTTTTTCTTGAAGACTGTGACACTTAGAGCAGGAGCAAGAGAAGGAAATGTTTTAGTGCAGCATTAGAGTAGCTTAGGCACAGACACAACGACCAAATGTGCGCTAGAAGTATGACAACAGTCTATGACTTTGGAAGCTGATTCCTTCTCCAGTCCACCTGCCAATTTCACTGTAACAGAGGCAGTAAACTCTGACACAGACGAAGATGATAACTACATGTAGTTATTTCTTATACTGCTCTAACAACATCCAGCCCAGCTTGTCTGTCAAAGCCATATGGGAACTCCCAAACTGAGCATCAGAACCAGACAGCCTGCAGTGCCCTACAGTCCCTTTTGCCGCTCTGCCTGGCTGCTGAGTGTTTAAAGTGAACACTCACAGCTAGTGCTATTTTCTGTCAGGCTGGCGTAACACATGGACTACAAACCCTGCTAAACCGAATCAATGGTCAACTTAAAGAGCTGGTACAGGAGGAAAATTGTTCATCATTCTAACAAAATTAATTAGGCTAAAAATCACGGAGAAGTTTAGTTGTGTCTTCACTGTAAGTAAACAAGGGTTACCTTGAAGGCTTCCCTGCAGTGAGTATACACACTAAAACGTAACAGGAATTTCTGCCACCTAGGCACAGGTTCAGAGAGTATGTATGTACATAAATTTGCTTTTTTGGTTATTTATAAATATTTATGTTATATTCATATAATATAATCTTCAAATCTCTGGAAGATTAATGTGTGCAATCAATGCCTCTCAGCACAGCCTTCCATTGCTGTGGCAGTGGATCCGTATGAACTCATATTACAGGAGTGCTGGCTTATGTTGTTCATGCGCACATTTTTTTCCACAGGGCAGCCTCTGTGGGTTTCACTTCTGCAGTTTAAGACTAATAGAGGCACATGAAATTGCATCAAGTCCTGTACTTTCTGAATGGACTTCAGCTGCCTGTGAACTAAGGATTCAAGCTAGAAACCTGGCTCAGCTCTCAAACAACACGGCTCTGTACCCTTGGCAGAGACTTCTGAGACAACTGCCACGCTCTGAAAAAGCACTGTGAGGAAGTCTGTATAGTACAAGCATACAAAGTACAAAAGATAAAGTTACAAACAGAAGTACACTAGTGAGATAAGGATCACAGCTGGCTCAATTTGAACAGGAAAATGTTAACACCAAAAAAAAAATAAAATATCGTAAAGGGAAAACCAAAACAAAACAACAGAACAAACAGCAAGCTGGTAGAAAATGGCAACTCAGTAACATCCAGCCTATGTTCCAGGGAGAAGAAAAGAACAACTGGTCCCCTCCAGACCAACTCCTGCCTAGCTAAGAAAGACTCTTCATGTGCTCTACAGGGGTGGCAATGCCTTACCTCGTAGCTCATTACAGGCTAACTCTTTGAGGCATGCTAGCCAGTAAATAAATGGTTTATGCTTTTAAGCTAAATACATCCTGTTTGCAGAGCCTCTTTGTGCACACCTAAGGATGTCCAAATAGCAATTCAGAAAAAGACAGTAATAGTCTTAAGTATAAAATATGTAAGCAATGGGATTTAGAAAGACCGCAGAATCAGGTCCTTAATTATAAAGCACAATTATATTTAACTTTGAACCGCAAGAGTTGTCGTGGTTTAACCCCAGCCAGCAAGTAAGTACCACGCAGCCGCTTGCTCACTCACTCCCTGCCCCCGCCAGCAGGATGGGGAGGAGAATCAGGAAAAAAGTAAAACTCAAAGAGTTGAGGTAAGAATAATTTAGTAACTGAAATAAAATAAAAATAATAAACAACATCAGCAGCAATTGTAATGAAAAGGAGAGAAAAAGGGAGAGGAATTAAATCCAATGGGAAGAGGGAAAAAAACCCAAGGGATGCACAATACAGTTGTTCATCACTCACTAACCAATGCCCAGCCAGTCCCCAAGCAGTGATCGGAAGGTCCCAGCCAACTCCCCCCAGTTTATATACTCAGCATGACTTTCTATGGCATGGCATACACCTCTGGCTAGTTTGGGTCAGCTGTCCTGGCTGTGCCCTCCCCCCATTCCCGTGCCCCTCCAGCCTTCTCTCTGGCAGGGCCTGAGAAACTGAAAAGTCCTTGACTTAGCATAAACATTCCCAAGCAACAACCAAAACCATCCATGTGCTGTCAACACTGTTCTCACACCAACCCCCAAACACAGCACTGCACCAGCTACTAAAACGAAAATAATCCCAGCCAAAACCAGGACAAGAGTATATTACATTCTCAGGCAACAAGTTCTGAAGGCTGGCACACGCATTTAAATGGTGCATTTATGCAAAATGCTAGAAGCTATCAGTCACTAAGCTAGGTTTAAAAAGTAGGATCTGCTCTTTGAGGAGTCTTAAAAAGAATCAAAGATACTCAGAACTGAAACCACCCAGAAACTACTTTGTGGCCCTCTTCACACTGCTGCATACTGGCTCCACCATAAAGTTCCAGAGTTGCCCCACTTTACTGTCTTTGTGGACTACTGGTGATTTACCACTTACCTTTTCATAAACAGGGAAGTACCTGCTTGAAGCTCGTTCAATGATTAAGGCAAGATTCTTTTCTTTTGTGTCAGCTGGTTGAAAAGGGAGATACATGATCATTCCCATCAGGTCTGTTGTTCCCTCCACATACATATCAATCCTGAAACAAATACTTCTATTTTACATTTACCGTTTGAACATTCCATTTTGGTTATTTTCCTGAAATACAATGCTGAAGTGATCACTGAGTTAAATGCTTATAAGTGAATGTAACGTAAGACACTAGTTTGTTTCCAACTTGTTCTTCCACTTTGATTTTTTTCAAAGTACCTATCTTTATAAACAGGCTTACAGTGTCTGCAACAAGGCAAGGTATAAAAAACAGTCTGCAACTAATGTATCTGAAGCAGAGTTCACACTGTTTTCCATTGATAATCTATTCATCTATGCCATGGGAGGAAAGATCCCATATGCAAACCATGCTAGAGGGAAAAAAAATATTTTTGAGGTCTAATCATGAAAGGATCCCACAGCTACCAACTGTCAGTTCAGACATGCCAGTCCATAATAATCCCCACAATCTCTGTAGTTTTCCCTCCATTATCACAGAATAAACCCTTTACAGTAAGTGGCAGTCAGTTAAGGACTTAACTGAACTTTTGGGTGACTTTTTTTAAAGAAAAGAGTAAATAAGGATTTTGCTTTTGCATTAGCCCTTTAATTATGAGCACAGAAAGTATCCACAGCTTACACAGTAAAGTGATATTAGGAAAATAGTGGTTTAACTTTCAGTAGCATTAAGCCACTGGATGTCTTTTTTAAAATCAGCCGTGAAAGATTCTTTTCATTTTGAAAAAAGGAAATTAGAACACTTAAAGACACTTCATATTTTTTGCAGGTAGCTGTAGTTTTTCCTTACTGCTTTCCCATTTAAAGAGAGAGGGGAAAAAGGGCATACTTAGCCTTTATTATTGTTTTAAGGTCCTGCAGTTGCCCAGGAACTTAATGCACTTATGGTCTCTGCTACAACATTCTCACTATGTTGACAATTAACAGTCATTCATCAATCACAAGGACCATTCACCTAATCCCTGGATCTGAGGAGTCAAAGCACTGGCAGATGTATATGCACCCTTACAGGCAGCTATTTCACAGTAATATTCTTCTCATAAATATTAAAAATCATGGAAGAGTATTAGTAAGGATAGTATGCACTGTTACCGTACCAGGCTCTCTCCTTCAGGTCTTTTCCATAGAGGTTGTACTTCGCTGCTATGTAGCTGAGGATGGCTCTGGTCTGCACCATCTTCATCCCATCGATCTCCACCATGGGCACTTGCTGGAATAGCAGGGATCCATCTTGGGAAGAAAGAGGAGCAAACTACTCAGACTGCTGCAATACCACACTGAATATGAGAAAGAGACCTGGTAACACACCAAGACATTTCCAATGAAAGCATCCACAAGCAAGCGGGAGTTCCAAATCTTTTCTTTACAGGTCACATTGTATTGGAGGTCTTACAAAAATATCACCTGTTGTCCTTCTGTTATACTGGTGTGAATTTATGTTTAGGGTACAGTTTACAAACTCACCATTGCGTAATTTTTCTAGGTCTTCCTTTGTTTCTATGAATTCTTCCTCAAACTGAAAGGCAACAATAGAAAACGACACTGTTTCACTCCAAAGGCAACTGAGAAGTGGAAAGAAGTATGGAAGTTGGACTCTACGTCTCCACACTATCCCCCATACTTCTCATGATTGTGTTGACCCCCTACTCCTATTCATCTCTTTGCTACAGCAAATAACCCAGGACTACAGTGTCCCCAGCCCCATAGTAAGTTTCCCTCATTATAAAGACCAGTCTATTTGCCTGCATGAACGATTAACAGACACCAAATCATTCACTTAAAAGCAGCTGATGCCACATGAAATATTGAGAAATTTTAAATATCTTATGCCTCTGTCAGACAGCATTTATCTCCCTCTTTCCCCCTCTGGCATTTTTATTTTTTAATGAGAAGGACATTCAAATGACAGCAAGATCTTTGTTTCCTCAGCACTCGTGCTCTGCAGCTTCTCTGTCAGCAACATTCACAAGTAAGCACTATTAAAAAAGCCTTTTATTTCCAATGAAGTCTAAATAGTTTGAGAAAATAGTTTCAAAGCACTATAATCAAACAAAAAATGAATGTAGAAATTAAGATTAAAGACAGGATGGTTTTCACCTGTGAATCTAGATAGCTCCCCTACTGCCTTCAGAGCAGCTCTGTTGATTTATCCCACTGAGATCCTGACCCAAAGAATGAAAAGCACCTTGTTTGGAGATAACGTTCTCAAGTGTTTCATGTGGTACCATGGTCTTGCAGTAAAGAACAATCATGAGGCACAGGGAAGTAATGAGTGTTCAGAAAAAGTCAGAGATACACAGGTTTGGTCTGTAGCAACAATTTTTGATCTCAGCTTAAAGTATGTTTAAAAAATGTTCAATTCTCTTTGCATGTTAAAATCCTTCTACTGTGCAGCCATTGCCCAAGGCACACGTTAAACACAACACAGGAGAGCGTATCACTGAAGCTAAGCATTCTGCATCATAATATGCAATGTTATGCGTATCTCTAAGCATAGACATAACTGGGAAACCTTTCCAAAGAATACCTATTTTAATCACAGATTAATCTGATCACTTTATAAAAAAGTACAAACCTCAACCCCGGCTGCTGCTAACAGCCATCGGATCGACTCCATCTTCCCCCTTCCATTGGTGTAGTGCAGCTTGGGTTTCCCTGCCATGATTTCAGAGTTCTTGTTTCCTGATAAATTCAAGATTATGATCTTATAGGAAGCATCATTTAACTTAGCATTTAAAATGTTCCAATCCAAATTACTACAGTTAGATGAACGTGAAAGCAGAAGCGCAGTCAAAGCCTAGATACTTGGATTTGATGCAACCAAGTTTCCTGTGGATCAGTGGAAATAACCAAGAAGTACACACTACCAGCATATGCAGCAATTCAAAAACGAATCATGACAGAATGTAAAAAGCATCTACTAAATCCTATACATATCTTTTAAAATATTAACATAGCTTTAAGAGCTCACAAGAGTTTTACATCCAAAGCAGAACTGTATGGTATTCCTGAAGAAATACATTTTTAACCCTGTAGTGATGCAACCTCTTTAGTTGGCATTGGGTTTTGTGACAGCATCCGTGTCATACCAGACTTGAAAACATTTATGTCGAATGAATTGCTTCATAAGAACATCAACCCAGAGACAGCAGCACTATTTTCACCTGTCTCATTATGACATTTCAGAGCCCCGTGGTCCTGTAACTTTACAAACACAAGCTTATAACAGCAATATATATTCCAGCATGTATTTCACCAGGCCTGCTGACTTCCATATTTAGCTAGTTCTGTTTTGACCATTAACCAAATCACAATACATCCATTGTAGAGAATGCAGACCGACTTAAAACCCACTCCAATTTTACAACCAACAGTTAAACTGTAACAGGGCTTTATATCCTATTTGCCCTGAAAATTCAACTTTAAAATCAAACCCAAACAAACGAGCCCATGACCTCTGTTGGGCAGATACTGCCTGGTCAATGTCCCCAGCAGCAGGGGACTGAAGTCAGCCCACCGAATCATGGCACTGGGATGAAACATTTAATCCTTTCCAATTTCACTAACAAGTGTAGTCACATGCACTTGAACTCAGCATGTATGAACTCAGCAGCTGATGTGAGCTTGCTTGGTGCTGAAAACAAAGCTAACACTGTCCTCATCACTAATGGATCCCAGAAGAACGAAGCAGATTTAATAAGACGACAGAGTCACAGACTAACAAGAGTGCCTCACCATTAAGCTAAGGTTTTATCTGTTTACAGGCAGGCTTATTTATTCTCGCACAGACTTCACAGTATGTAATTAAGTCACAAAGCGGAAACTTTGGCCATAATCCCAACGGCATCAATGAAGAGGCACAAACAGAAAGTACAACAGTGAGAGAGGAGACTATATCCCCGGCCTTCTCCACTGAAGTCCGTTGTGTTGGGTGGTATTTTCAATAGGCAGCCACTGCTGTACTACGGGCTGGACTCACAGAAGAAACCTGGTGCCCCCGTCTAATATACAGGTCTTCAAAACCGCTGCTCAGATTCCACCTAGCCCTGACAATGCCTATATCCCCAGACACCTCAGTCTCTTGCAACAAAGTTCTCATTATACATAAATATATGCTTGATAATAAAGACTTTATTATATCTTGACAGTTTAGAGTTGGCATCTAGTCCAGAGCTGCTGGATGCTGAGCTAGATTCCTAATACCTGAATAGCAAAAGGGCGCATAAACAAGGCATTTAGAGAAATGCCTTATCTACCTTACCAGGCCCTACACACAGAAGGCCATGACCTGTGCTCCACGACCTAGTTCCCATAAGCGTGAGCTGCTTTATACCAAGTGAAAGAGCTCTCAACCTTCCGTACTTCAAAAATACTTAATTCCCTGGCACTCAGCAAGTAGACGATAGTTCCACCAAATAACTGTGCTTGGGCCGTGCTCACAGAATGGACAAGCACACCTCCAGCACGTAGGATCAAAGCTGGGAAACACACTACGAGGACAGGGTAGCGTTGAGCAGAAAGAACAAATCTCCCTGTCCTCTCCCCAAATGAGAGGCAGAGCTGATAAAAACCAGCCCAGCCAGAGCCCTGCTTGCTAGCATCAGCTCAGTGCCCCGCTCCAAACAGCTGGGGAAGCTGAGGAGCAGAGCAAGCGTCCGTGGAAAAAATTCCAGGTACCAACACAACCTGTACTTGCTCATCACAGTTCCTTACAGGTATTGGCCAAGGGTTTAGGATTTTTGCGCAAGTAAGAAAAAGCTCACATTTTCCTGGAACTGCGCTTAAGGACTGACTTGGGGGTTTCAGCTGAATGCTTATATAGGGTTGCAAAGTACTTGGGTAACTCTGCTGCTGCTCTGCCATGAATAGCCCTTGGTAAAGCAGTGAGCCATTAAAGAGTAGCAAAATTGGTAAATTATCTTTCTTGAATAGCAGTAACAGACCTGAAAATAAATCACAAACTTCCTTGATGTTCTAGGGCATCAGACCTTCCTCAGACCTCAGCACTGTCCTCACAGTGAGAAACAAGCAAGTGAATTTAACAGCAAGCTCGTATCCTGATGCAAGACCTTAATCCTTCCTCTCAACTGAATGCGGACCCCAAAGCAGCTCTCCGCCCCGCGCTGTTCCTCCAGCACAGCCCACACCGGGCGGCCCGAGCAGAACGCCCTTACACAGGGGCCTGCGCTGCACGGCCCGGCCCGGCCCCAGGCCACCTTAAGGCCGTCGCTGCTGGCCAGCCCGTGGCGTGGCTGCCGCTGGGACCCCGGCCAAGTCCCGATGCATAAACCGTTCTTCCACCACCCGAGCCAGGAGGAGCGTTTGAACAAGGTGAAAGGCAAATTACCCCAAGAGATTTTAAAACTTTAACTCCAAACAGCAATTCCTCCCCGGGCTCCCTGCTGACGGCACGCAGAGCCAGACACACGCTCCCTCCCTGCGCTCCCAGCCGGCGCGGACGGGTGCCCCGGCAAGGCAGCGGGCTGGGTAACGCCGGCCGAACACCCCCGGCAGCGGCCGGGCGCTCGGGCCATCCCTGGAGCCAACACCGGCTGTCACGCACCCGGCCCACCGCCCTCCCGGCAGCGGCCGCGGCTGGCCGCCCCTAGCCCCGCAGGGGGCTCCTTCCCGGGGCCGGCTGCCCTGCGCCGCCCTCCCCGCACCCAGCCGCGGCGGGGAGCGCGCCGAGCGACCGGCGCCGGGCGGCAGAGAGGGCGGCCAGGGGTGGCACAGGCCCCGCGGCCGGCGGGCCGGAGCTCTGCCCGGGAGCCGCTGCCAGCCCCTGCGGCCCGCGGCCAAACCCACACCCCGCGCCGGGCCGCCCCTCGCCCTACCCCACCCCGCACGCCCGCGGGGCCGCCGCAGCCCCCCGGCCCGCCGCCGCCAGTACCCGCCGCACCGCCAACAGGTGCCCCGACCCGGCCAGCTCCGCGCCGACTGCCCCCGCCTCCCGGCCCGCCGCGACGGGGCCGCTCCTCCCCTCGGCGGCCGGGGCGGGCTGACGGGCTGCCCCCGCCCCGCCTCAGGCCCGGCGGCGGCGTGAGGGGGCGAGAGGCAGCGCCCGCGGCCCCCGGGCGAGGTGCCGGGCCGGCGGCGTGCGGGGGCTCTGGCCCTGCGTGGGTGAAGGCGGGGGTCGGCAGCCGCCCCGGGGGGCTCCCGTGGCGGGGGGTCGGCAGCCGCGGCCAGGGTTTGCAGCCCGAGTTTCTGACAGCGCTCGTCAGCTGCAGGGGCTGCGGGAGTGCCCCGGTGGGGTGGGAGGGAAGCGGCTCTTGTAACAGCTCCAAATACACACTCTGCTGCGGAAAAACATTGTGGTTTTTTCCTTTCTTGATGCTAAAAACTGGTTCCAGCTGCATGACAGCTCTCACAACGGAACTATCTGTGTTAGCAAGAGTTTTAGTGCCCTGACTCTGCCCAGCTTAAAACTTCCAGCACTAGAGCATTGGTTGGTTTTAGGGCACTGGCTGTTGCATTTACGTACTTGGTTGATTTGGTGTTTAATTAACATACACATTTACGTGTTCAACTGCCTTGCTAGGCTATCAGTAGTAGAGCTTGACCTGAGTGATTATACTGTTCAACTTAGGTACAACTTATATTTAACTTAAGTTTGATATAATGTAAGTCAACATGAGGTCCAACATTTCAAGGTCCACTAGTGCATGACTCCAATGTGATGACTCCTTCCTCAAACAATTAATTTTCAACTTTACCGTTGGTGACAAACATTCATTTCTCAGCTGAGCCTGTAAAGTGCTCTTACTGCTACAGTAGACCTTTTGTTAAAGGAAATACTGGCGCAGCTATGGTACCCGAGTTTAGCAACAAAACAGAGGTGCAGTAGGATCTCTGATCCCAGCATACTCCCAAGTTAATTTTGGAGGAAAGCTGAATCCAAACCCATCACCCCCATCAAACCACAACCTGCAGGCTTTTCCTGGCGTTTCCCAGAACAGATATATTGACTGCTGTTTGGGCTAAGCTCTCTTCATCTTCCAGCAGCTCTTGGGAATGCTGGAAAGACAGAACCAGAGAGCCCTTAGGTATGTAGCAGCAAGAAGTCATTGAACAAACTGGTTTTGAGTGTCAATAGTAAGGCTTTATTTTAGATGTTCTCTTAAGTAATTTCAGACATACTGTGTTGTCCAGTGTACCCCCTAATCAGTGAACTATTTCATTTGCTGGTATGCTCACCTTGGAGATGTTTGCAATAGGCTAAAACCAGTCCTATAGCTAAGGAGAGAGAGATCAAAAACCTTTTTACTATTTTCATTAATTTCACTTCGTCACTATCAGCAAACACAAAGACAATGAAAGAGTTTCTGTGGGTTTAGGTTGCTGCTCAGTGGAAAATTTTCATCAGTTTTGGTACGTCTTTTTCT
Source organism: Falco naumanni (assembly GCF_017639655.2). Taxonomy (NCBI): domain Eukaryota; kingdom Metazoa; phylum Chordata; class Aves; order Falconiformes; family Falconidae; genus Falco; species Falco naumanni. The sequence goes on along the minus strand of NC_054059.1, from coordinate 19,275,289 downwards.
TGTAGCGGTGGTTTCCTCTGGCTGCCAGGCTGGAGGAATTTCTTTATTGTGGGGATATTGCTTATTCTTGCTTTAAAACTCTACAAAACAAAAACAAAACAGCACTGTGCTGTTAAGAGCCATGGTAACTGTCAGGCATTTAGATGTTATCTATGCTCTTTAAGTAATGTTATGGGTTAATCCTGCAGAAGAATCTTTATACTCCATCCTATTATGCTTTTGTGGCTATAGTGACAGAAGGCAGCAATAACATTAGTATTCAAGGCCAGCTAAAACTATTTAGGACATTTGAGTTTGATTTGGTTTTTCACTTCTTTCCTCACCCTCCCACTCTCCCGTATTTCTCAGCCAGTGTAAATCAGGGGTCCTGCTTTGACTCATTGTCCATTAAAACTGTCCGTTCTATTACCTGCAAGAGAGGAAATTTGGCAAGTATATCAGGCTTGCACTCTTCTGCCATTAAAATGGTTTCAAGTAATTGCACATCTGCCCTGCTAAACCGGTTGCCAACAAGAAAGTCTTGTCCATGGTCTTTCAAAACCTAAAAACAGAACCAGAAGCAGATGTGATTTTTTTTTTTTCTCTGTGTGACTTACCATGATATCTTCAAAGCAAGGTCATACACTGCATGGAGTTATCCTTGAAAGAAGGAAATGCAGTAAGAGTATCTGTAGTACAAACAAATTATCTGACCACACTGTCATCCTAGGCATAATTCATCAGTCCTTTCTCTTCTGCATTTCTTTCTGGCAGCTCAGTTGTACTCTTGCCTTCACTTCTCTAGCTCACGTAATCAGTGCTGTTGTGTTGAAGGCTGAACTTTATGGGATACAGCCACCACTGCAAATGCCTATACAAAACTTACAAGAGGGCATATTAAGCCCAGGGCATATTAAGAGTATCTTGGACTCATTCTCCTTTACTTCTCACCGGCTTTCCTCTTCAACTTTGGGAATGTGCATTGAGAGCTCTCCAGGTATAACCTGTGCGTCATAGTCTTGACACCCAGCTAATCCATCCTCTCTTGTTCCAGAAGGAGCTGAAATGCTTTTACATAGCATGGATGGTAGAGGGGGTTGTGCATTTGTGAGGAAACTTTATATAAAAGCTGATGCTATAGTGTCTTTTGTCTGAAACAACATATAGGCTAGAACATGGACATTTGGGGAGCTCGGTGTGTCCTGGGTTTTTGCAGCACTGCATCTCTCCCAGATTTGTAGTGTCTTCTGTCCCCTCTGTAATGTCCTGTCTCCATCCTCATCCTAGCAACACCAAAACCATAACATTTGTATCGAAGTCGTAATTTTTCTTCTCCATTTTGCTCAATAAAATGTTTTTGTGTAGAGCCAGGATGGAGTTTCAGGAAAACAATATTAATTAAGTTACTGCATCTTTGCCACATACCTTCTCATAGACCGGGAAGTATCTGTTTGTGGCCTTGTCCACAATAGTAGCAAAATGTTGCTCCTTTTTATCTGCCGGTTGGAAAGGATGGGTCATGAGCAACTCGTTCAGATCTATTATTGCTTCCACATACATATCAATTCTGAAAAGAACAGATACAGTTGGAAAAGTCAAACACAGTAGGTCTGAATAGCATGTTAGCTACCTGCACAACCCCACTGAGAAGTTGGGAACTCTCTGCCTCTTCTATCCAGCATGCATAGCTTGGAGTGGTGCCCCCCAGAGTGCAGCAGCTTCAGGGGGGAGCAGGGTGAAAGACAAGTGCCAAGTGCCTAGCCAAAAACTAAAAGACTGTACCCCTTCCATTTTTCACTAAGGAGGGATGATACTTCTTTGTATTAAGTTTTTCTGAACCTGAGTACAAAATTGGCATGTGTACCATCCAAACTTGTGTTAAAAATCTGGTCAGGTGTGGTAAATTAAACAGTGGATCTATACAATTCCTAACAAGTATCTTGACATATTTACTAGTACTAATTAACTTGAAGAATTTAAAAATATTTCAGGTCAAAACATGTGCCCTAAGAGCTCTGTCCTTTAATAACCAGTTATTAATTCTAATTCTTGGTTAAATGAGATAAATATTTTCTTTCCATCTTTGATGTGGTGAAAATGCCTGCTGCTGACAACTGCAGGAGAAAATGAAAAGCAGCATCAGTAAGACAGTCTGCCCTCTGTGCTCCTGACTACTTTCTTCTGATAACTGTATTGACCTTTGATCTTCATGAACTCCCTTGCACCATGATGCCTATCTAATCTAGTTGGTTATTCCTGTTACAGATATAACCCACAGCCATGGTCCACACGTGCTGCATGAAAAGCTGCCGTATCAGGCTGAATCTGTGAGCTGGAGCATTCTTGTGTTACACAGAGAGGTAGTGTGAACTGCAGTCTAACAAACAAAGATGGTACTGTTACAGTACAGGGCTCTCTCCTTCAGGTCCTTCCCATAGAGGTTGTACTTCGCTGCTATGTAGTTGCCAATGGCTCTGCTCTGTGCCATCTTCATTCCATCGATCTCCACCATTGGCACTTGCTGAAACAGCAGGGATCCGTCTAGGGAAAAGGGGACAAGACAAAGAGACATTCAGTCTCTGAATGAGAACCATTAGTGGCTGTTTGGCAAAGTAGCCACACATATTATTTTTTATTTAGAATCATTGAATCATTTAGGTTGGAAAAGACCGTTAAGATCATCGAGTCCAACTGCAAACACAGCCAAGTCCACCGCTAAACCATGTCCCTGAGCACTATGTCTACGTGCTTCCAGGGGTGGTGACTCAACCAATTCCCTGGGCAGCCTGTTCCAATGGTTGACAACCCTTTAGGTGGCAGTCTTCCTCACTCTCACGGCAAAGTACCATGAAAACAAGAGCCATTTCTTAATGACTTGTTAATAATATTATAGCACTTAGCTTCTTGAATTTTCTTCAGATCTGAGGAAGCACCCAAATGCAGGACTTTCAGCAGTCATACACTGAAAAAGACAAGTCCTGCGCTGCATGGCCCTAACTCAGATGATTCTCATGGAGGTTAATACAGATGAGAAGGACTGAAGGATCTGACCCAGCCCGTTTCTGTCATGCTTTGGCAAGTATTACAGAAATCTAGACTATTTAAGGGCTTGCCAACTTATAATGTGAACATACATGCATATAATAACTTTGTGACTACTATATTGACTTTATACAATGGCATACATCTTTACAGGCATGAAGCAGGAGATAATGGGTGGGTTTCATGAGTTTCCTGCAAGAGCCAAATACCACTTGGTCTGAGACTGTAGCCGTGTAAATCCCTTACTGATCTGCAGGAGTTCTATTCCAACAAGGAAGAAGTCAAAATACCTCCAGGAACTGATCGGAGAAACAAGTCAGAGTCTTTGCTTTATGGAATCATATTTCTCAACTCAGATAACTGATCAGCTATGTCTGCCTTTGTATCCACTGTAAGGCAATCACGCAGAGAAACTTGTCTGCTATTAAAGGCGCATTTTCGTTTACGCTCGCATCTCAAAATGCTTTTTGAAAGGTGGCAGGGGGATCAAGTTATTGTTCCTAAAGGAGAGCAGGACTGCAAATGCCAACCCTAGCTCAGAGTTCTTTGAAAAGCCAAGTGAACTAGAAGAGCACATGCGTAATTAGGTTTGTAGGAAATGTGAATATCATGTTCACAAAGATGGAAGCTAAACATAGAAAGGTGAATAGTTGCCTTGGGAAACAGGAAGGCATCAGAGGTACACTTTAAACTCAGAAATCTGAAACTCTGATTTCATATGGATTATAAAGCAACAACTTTGTAGGCTAAAATGCTACTGAATTTCAAGATGATCTGATGACAAAAACCTGTATTGTCATAGGGCAGGAGGCAATGGGCACAGACTGAAACAAAGGACAGTAAATCATGTGAACTTAAGGAAAGGCTTTTTACTGAGAGAATTACTGAACACTGGCATGGATTGCCCAGAGAGGCTGTGGAATCTCCAACCTTGGAGATATTCAAAACCCAGCTGGACACTGTCCTGGGCAACTGGCTCTAGGTGGCCTTGCTTGAAGAAGGGGGGTGGAGCAGATGATCTCAAGAGGTCCCTTTTGACCTCAACCCTTCTGTGATTCAATGAAGACTGAAGCAACTGGGTGGATGATACCTCATGTACAATCCAGTCTAGATTTTCTTTTTAAGAGACATAAGACTTCTTAGGTATTCTAAGACAAACAATTCTTCTTCTAATTATGATTATGATTATCATTATTATTATCAACTAATTATTAAAAAGTGAAGGAAACTTACCCTTCTGTAACTTTGTCAGATCATCCTTTGTTTCCAGAAAACATTCTTCAAACTGCAAGAAATACAGAAGAAAAGTTGTGTTGTCACCGCATGTTTTAGCTTTGCATGAGGCAATGAGAGCACAAAAAGCTGTGTTTTGGAGAACTTTATTTTTAAAAAAACAAATCAGATTTGGAAGTGACATCTTTAAAAATGTATTTTGCCTCTGTTGAATCCTCTCCTCCTCCCTCTCACATGTGATTCATGTTTTTGCATAGGTAAGCTGAGGTGACTGAAAGGCACAAAACCCTGTCTGCTGAGCAAACAATGACCACGCCACTTCTGTTGTCAGGGCTGGCCAGTAGCATACAGTACCTTCAGGAGTAAGCTACACTGCAGTAGGCATAATTTTTTGCTATTTTGGAATTTAAGTGAAGGTCTTCAGAATTGAAAGTGCTCAACCCCTGTGATCAGAAAATATGAAGCCAGTTTCTGCTGCTGTAGTTTAATTTTTTGTCTTTCACTAGCTACGGGGTGGTGGGGGGAGGAGTTTGTGGTGCTACCAGTAGGCTTGGCACATGATACTGGGAAGTGAAACAGGAACTTGCCCCGCTGCTTAGGGTAAGCTAGTGGTCATTGTTGGCTTGGTCAGCAATGCACTAAATGCAGAGCTTGCAGCTGCTAGCCTGTCACATTTTTTATAAGGAACAGTAAAAATATGTATTTGTCACATGCTTTTAGTATAAAAAACAGAGGCAAACCTCAACCCCGGCTGCTGCTAGTAGCCACCGTATTGATTCCATTCGGCCTCGTCCATTGAAGTAGTGCAGCTTGGGCTTCCCAGACATATTTCCACGTGCCTGCTCTCTGGAATAAAGAAGCAAGTTTTGCAAAATTAAGATTCAGAATACTGATTTTGAGTCTCTAACTGGTTCTCAAGTATTGTTCAAAGTTGTCTTGCTTGAAACCAATGATTTATGGTCCAAGACTCTCATCAGATTCATAGAGAAGGTAACAGTTAAACTATATTGAGAGAGTACATTGTGTCATTTTGCCTTAAAATGTCTTTTATATGTGCAGGTTAGTTAAACAGAACTCTGTACTGAGACCAATTGGCCCATGTTGGAGAACAAGCAAATGAAAACCCATTTGCATCCCAAAGTGTTCTGCTCTGACCAAAAAGAAGGTTGTGGGAGACACGCTGTTCTGTTTACTTTGGCATTATCTCAGGATACAGTTTAATATTTAATCAGATGTACAATATAAACTCAGCAATTGCTGTGCTTTCTTCAGCAGCTTCTCCATAATAAAGTGACAGGAAAGATCTTTTTTTCCCTTTGTAAACGTTCAATCTCATTTACGACACTTCTCTCTTATCTTTAGGGAAGCACCTGAAGAAGTGGAACTTAATTAATCTCTGGTAACATTGGATTTGCCTTTATCACAGGCAGAGCCAAAGTGCAATACCTGCTTGGTCCAGTTCCAACTCTGCCAGAATTTAAAGCAACAATATTTTCTAGCCAGACTGACAACCACCCTATTAAGAACCAATGCACTGACATCAGCGGCAAACATGTAGACAGTGCCTAGTTTCTACTAGCTTCACAGTTATTAACACCATGTCAACAATAAAGCTGAAGCATTAAGAGCAGCAAAAATAAAATTACTAAAAACCCACTATATTGCCTTTGTAAAGAACATGTCATCTTCTCTACAGTAGGAATAAGGGAGTGAGAGGAAGCACTCCACATTTCTGAGATCTACATCGCTTTTTCTTAAATTTGTACACCTAGAAAGCCGTTGATTAATAATTCAACATTTGACGCACATAACCATGTTAGTAAAGAAAGTACATACAAGTATTTAATCCATAAAACCTGTTCACTTAGTTTCAAGTAACTAATTCCCTATGCATGTCCAAAATGCAAAAAGCTTACCTTCTGCACAGTGTAAATCACTCTGAGCTCACAGTAGCTGTGCCTTGAGATTATATAGGTCTGTAGTCCCTCCTACAAAGAGGAGTGCAAACAGCTCTCTGCTGATGGGAAACTCCTATTTCTTAAACAAATAAAATCAGTTAGGTCTGTTTAGTCCCTTCTCACCTACAGAAAATAAATTCCTGACTAATGATTACTATGTACAAATGTAAGGTTCACAAGAGGTCATGATCATTGGGACATCTCTGACAGCAGAAAATTGTATGCTTCCTATTTTCATTGTTTGGCAACCTACCAGTTAAAAATAATCTGAACAGCTGAAAAGCTCCCATGATTTAAAAACATAATGTGATGGCAATCAAAATTTTATTGTAATATTTTATGGGTTTTTACTTTACTTTTTTTTAAAGGACTGAAACTTTACATAAGTCACACCAACTAATTCAGCCTGAGTCCTTCATAGGTTTCCTTCCTTTCCTTAATGATGGGGGATAATACTTTAGGACATTTTTTCTGCTGAATTTCATTCATGAACATAGAAGCTTTTTTTCTGTTTCTGCCAAAACTTTTTCCCTAAATTTGACCTAGTGAAAATGCATGCCAAGGACAACTGTAGGAGACAATGAATGAAGAGTGGCATCAGAAAGCAAACTGCTCTCTGTACTCCTGACTGCTTTCTTCTGATAACTCTGTTGACTTCACAGAGCCAATACAGCATGAACTCCCATGCACTATCCTGCCTGTCTAATCTAGCTGGTTAATACTGTTGCAGACATTATCTACTGGCAAGGTTAACGTCCTATATTAAAATCTGCTGAATCACCCTGAGCTATGTAACTGTGAGCTGGCATACTCTTCTGGTATTATACAGGGAGATTGTATGAACTTATGTCTATCAAACAAAACAATTAATTGTTACAGTACATGGGGGCTCTCTCCTTCAGGTTCTTCCTGTAGACTGACTTTGCTGCTATGTAGCTGAAAATGATCCTCATCCCATTTGGCTCCACCACTGGTACCTGTTAGACCAATGTGTTCCCTGTTTGACAATAAAATAAGCTTGATCATTTATTTAAAGCTAGAACCAGAGAAGGACAAGACATCAAAACAGTCATCACTGCAATGTCTTGTCTTTTAGGAAGTATCTAGTCCCCAAATGGAACACTCTGTACCCTATACAGCACACGGGGAGAGCTAGGCTTCACAGAAGGGGACTTCTCACGGATAGCACATCCCATAGCCTCCACCTTCTGGTTCAGGCTCTTTTCTTTCTTATTTCCCTCTGTCCCCCTCTTACATTTCGGGAGGTTCTGTCCAGTGAAAGCTTGCAGCGGGGCTCTGTTACCTATGCAGAGGTATCCATGCTGCTATGCATGTTCCAGGGCATCTGTTGGCCTCCAGCTGCTGCTCCAGAGAGCCCAGCTCTGCAGCACGTGCCACATGTCAGCCCTGCAGAGGTGTCGCAGAGAACCCCGGCGTCTGTGCTAAGCGCAGCAGCAGCAGACTGTTGGTACTGCTGTAGAAGCACAAGCTGCCCACATTTTGTTTTCTGTTAACATCCAACCCAAAATAATTTGTTCATACTTTCTAATGAAACAGAACTCTGCATACAAATGTTTGATTTGCTGGCTTCCTGGAGAAGTTACTGCTTTCACCTCTAGGCTTCTGGGAGTGCTGATTTCTGCTGTTAGCACAGAGTTTTTTAAGAGTTAAAGATCAAACTACACTGCTGGAAACAGTGTTTCTGGAATTGTTGGACAGAGGTGATGTATGACCCAGAGTCTAGGATAATGTAGGCGATAAGTTGTCCCTGTGGAAACATATGCACCAAGGTACATCTGGTAGCGTTTCACAAATCAGACTCACTCTTAGGTAGCTTGGCTGGATTAATCATTTGTAGACCTGGCCATGATAAACTAAGGACTTGACATCCACTGTGTCAGAGGACTGCAAGGTAACAAAACATGATTTCACGCATGAAAGTTAATCAGTGTAGACAACTTGGGAAAACTCATCTCCTGGAAACTCTGTAGACATCTACATCTAGTCCAGTTGTCTAGTCTCCTTTAAATAGGTCTAAATTCAGGAGGAATCCCTCATCATGCAGTCGAGCTACAGCTGATATCCAAACTACTTGAAAGGATGCCATCTCAACTGAGACAGTTAAAAGTTTAGATGAAGCCAGTCTCTTCAGCCTTCCCTTAGGGGTAGGGGAGAGGAGTAAAAGTCTTCAGAGGGTGATTTATTGCAACACTGACATTTCTTACCCTATCAGAGATACCCATCAAGATTTATGGCAAGTCCTTGTCAACACAATTACTACCACAAATGATTAATCCAGCCAAGCTACCTAAGAGTGAGTCTGATTTGTGAAACGCTACCAGACGTACCTTGGTGCATATGTCTCCTAACCTAACAGGACTTTTGGAAATGTCACTTTACTGAGCTTGTGAAGTATTTTTGAAAATGCTATGGAAGTATCATTTATATCTTGCATGCCTGAAAGCATCTGATCTCCTAAGAACATTTAGGTTCAGCTTGACCATCCAGGAGTTAAAACTAGGGGAAATGTTAAAGATACCTTAATAACTTAGAAGTGAATATTCACCTCAGCTGCTTCTGTTGGCCACCTGCTTCTTTCCATTTAGCCTCTTCCTTTAAAACAATAAGGTATAAAATGTTTGTTGGTTTGTTTCAAACATGATACTGATTTCTTGACAAAGCATTAGAAAATGGTTTGTGTCATCAGCCTTTGTTAACTTTCCTCTCTATATAAAACATATCAGAATTACGTTAATTTGAATTGGAGCTGTGTTCAAAATGATGAGCCGATATTTAAAATGTATTTGCAAGGGAGGCAGGTGCATGCACAAACTGCTATGCCTTACTGTATCAGCAGGAGGAATAGGGACAGTAGAGAAGGGAGCCTCATCTGTGGCTAATGAGACCTGTTGGGATATATCCAGTCCTGCCTTGCTGCAGAAATAAAGTGCAGCTCTGGTGATTCATGCAATTCCAAACAAAGGTCCCATTTGTTGTTGTTTTTCCAAGCTGGCACTGCCTGTGTTCAGCACAGTTGAAAAGTGCAGCTCACACATTATGTCCCATGAAACATTTCCTCACACTGCATTACACCCTCCAAACCTTGCAGGGTAAGTGTGCAATGTAACAGTCTTATAAACCCAGGAATATGTTTACAAAACATAGCTTTGCAGAGGGAAGGGAGAAATTAAATGAAAGAAAATATCTTTTTCTCCAGTGATCCTCATGCTGACTTAAGACTTGGTTTCAGGTATGTGAAGGCCATTAGATGTTTTTCCCAGACATTTTGAAGAGCAAGTGGGTTACCTAGAAGCCGGCAGGTATTCTCAGTGCTCCTCCTGAGCTTGTACTTTTTTTTACCATTATGGTTTTTTGCCGGCAGTTCCTTACAAGATGGTTTGAGTAACAAATGTGAGACCTTGCCTAAGCAAAACCAAACCAACGCTGTGATATTCAGTGAAAATTTGTGATCAACACTGGCTAACATCAGCAGCTCCTGCCATCCCAATGTGAGGCAAAGCAAAGGTTGTGAATGGGGCGTTACCTGCTCACCGTTGCTTTTAGAGCTCTCTTACCACGTGAGAGCACATTAAGCTTTTAGATTTTCTTCTAGTTCCCTCTAGCTGGCTCCCTCTCTCTCTCTCTCTCTCCACTGCTTAGTTTGTGTCTTCTTGGCAAATTCCAAACTGTCTCACTTACCTGTGATTATTCCCTATTTTCCCCTCCACGCTTCCAGCCTCTGGACCTTTCTCCTTTCTGGATGTGATTCTCTTCCCATGGAGACGGTCGGTATGTAAGAACAGAAAGTAGCATGCCACTGACCCGCAGGCAGCATCAGGACTTTCAGAGCATTTCACACCTGAAAACTTTCTCTTTAGTGTCTTTCCTCTTCTTTTCTCAGCTTTCCATCAGCCAGCACAGAAAGGATCCTAATATTTACAGAAATTCAAGGGTTTCTTAGATCACTGCTAGTAATGATTTCAGACTCCTCTCTGAAACCAGGGTCAAGGGATTAACTTCCTCTGCAAGTATCGCTCCAAGCACGCTCAAGCGGTAACGTGACACAAACCAGTACAACTCCACTCTGAGACCACTTATGGCCTGATGTGAAGGTGCATTGACCATTTCAACATCTGACCTGCAGGTCCTCACTATTCTAGAGCGAGAGATCCCAGACACTTCGCTCTGCAAGCTGTTCCTCCAGCAGCTGTTGTCAATTTAAAGTGGAAAACCGATGGGAAATACAACTTGTTTTGAAACCCAAAGTGGGCGTGGAAAGGAAGACTTGCACACCAAGTACTAGGAGTCTGTATTTATCTGCCTTCTCCCAACAGTGACCTTCAGCCTTCTTGCTCCGTGGAGCCTGGAACATGCCATATGGCTTGTTAAACTGCTTGTGTTCTCTGCCCCTACAGTTTAAGCCAATGTGTGTCCTATACCAGTGGGAAATGCGGTTGTTTTTAACAGTTTTTTATAACTCTTACAGGGTTAAGCTGCAAATAGGGTACACTAGCATTTTTCCTGCACCCTTACACTTACTCTCTAGTTTAGCTTGCCTAAAAGCTTGACAACAGTAAGGGATGCACCTTTTTTTTTTTTTCTTTACATCCTGGTTACAAAAGTAATAAAATTTTACAGGAGGGCCTTAACTTACACACATATGTGGATAACCACCATAAATATATTTTCTGCTTCTGTTCTGTTTATGCTTAAAGCACAAAGGTGCACTTGAGTCCACAGCTTGCTAGCACTCACTCCCTGAGTTAAGTGCATAAGCACACACTTGCCGTTAGGTGAATAAAGATGAGTTTCAGCGTTTGCAGGTCATAGTCAAAAAGCTACACAATTGTATTGGACATAGTCGTAAAAGAGTAGGTTGCCTCTGACAAAATGCAGAGCATATTCAGTTGTAAACCCCATTTCGCCTAGTTGCATCCCAACAGAAATAATTAATTGTTCTTTTGTAGTCTGCTGCACAGGAGAGGTGTGGGGGAATACTGGAGAGCAAGCAATCTGAAAAGGAAGATTGTTCTTCTGCTTTCTCCCTACCAGGTTCCTTTTCCTATATTTTTTTTTCTAATTTCCTTTTTTCTACAGTTTTGTAATGGCAGTATTAAGCATCAGATTTGATTACTGACATCTGCTGGAACAAGTTTACTTCTATGCAGATGTTGCTCTGCCACATCAGGCCCCTTCACAAGGCAGTTATTGCCTACTGTAAATGTATAAAAGCCCTAATATTTTCTTTTTTAAATCAACAGAAGCTGAAACTCTGTTGCTCTGTATTCTGTCCCACAGCTATAGAAATAAACCACCTCTGCTTTACCTGAGTCTGCAAAACAGATTACGTGTTTCTTCCACAATGCTTCCTTCTCAACAGATAATATATTTGTAACCTGCACATGAAATGTTAGTAAGATCATACACAAGGTTTGAAACAATTTATGAAGAAAAATAATCAGTTTTGCAAGGAAAACTTTGCAGAGAGATCTTAAGAAATCCAATTCACCCATAGGCCTTAATTTAAAGATGGCAACATTGGCTACATTTTGACCTTTTACAGGTATGTAAGCAAGTGATGTACCAACCAGCTCACAGGAATTCCTGTTCCACATTCAAAGCCCACCTTGTTGCTCAGCATGGAGAGGTAGCAGCCGCACAGATGGCACGGAGATGTACGTAACTGTGGTGGCAGCTACTAGGAAGGTGGTGTTCCTGCACAGGCAGATATGCAGTGGCTTTCTTCTTGGGACAGCGCAGAGGTGCCTGGTGACACAAGCAGGCAGGTTGCACTGCTGCCCAGCAGCTACACACGCGGTTCACCTATGGCATTGCCAGCCATTAACAAATAAGTTCGGGTACTTCTCCACCTTCGGGATTTTACAGCAAAAGCAACTTCTTCCAGCAACTGCTTGAGACCTGCTGCTTTCACTTACTACAGAACCAGGAAGAGACAAAGCGCCAACAGCGTGGGTGGCACGGGGAGGCTGGTATCTCCAAGCTGAGCACTTGGGTGGCCTGGGGAATGATGGCTCAGGGCACCTGGCGAGGGTGAGGCAGGCCAGCACAGATCTCATGTGCTGGCAAACCGGCTATGTAAGGAGCCATCTCTAGAGATCTTTCCAAGACCTCCTGTGACTCCCAGAGGGTTAGGTAGTCCCCACCAAACAGGACTGACAGTCCTGTGGATCCAGGTGCCGATGCCATCCACAACGGCTGCCATTGCTGAGCCCAGTGGCTCCGTATTTGGAGCAGAGATCCAGGGTGAAAGCAGGGCAGATCCATTGCTCCCTTCAGCCTCAGCCGACTCTGACATCAGACCTGGGAGCCTTTTGTGTGGCACATTCTTCCTTGCTCACATTGCACCAAAGTCACTTTCCAAGAAACCTTAAATAGTTTTTCAGGATAGAGATAATGAGCACAGCTCACTAAATGATTAGTGAATTTTCCTGCACAAGGAGAGACTGGGAAGAGAAATTGGGCGACTTTATTACACCTTTAATGCACCTGAGCTGTTCTAGCCATGAAACCTCTGCTGCTCTGTGACCCCACTCCTCCCTTCCCCATTGCCACTCTGTGAATCGCCTTCACCGCTGCAGACAGGCCTTGCTGCGAGGAGCTGTGGCCATGTTGGTGTCACTGGTCCCAGCACATGGCCAGAAGGGCAGGTGGTGCCCCACTGTGCCGCCAAAGCAGTAGCACCCCTAGGCTGCCATCATTTCACTCTGTGCAAAGTGGCAGCTCAGGCTCAGGTTTTGCGCTCTGGACCTCTCCAAAGATCACATCAAACACGAGGCAGTGCCAGGTCACGGGCACTGGAAGATGCCATCTATGTTACTGAATTGATGTTGGCTCGCTCAGGGCTTATTGGTCTGCACCTGCTACTCTCGCCCAGTCCAATCCAGGGCCCAGCTGCAACAAGCTGCTTGGATGTGGTCACACAACATTGGGTAATAAGAGAGTTTAATAGCATGAATTATTTAATAGTGGGTATTATAATCTAATTTCCTCAGAGCCAGGAAATGGAGCCTGGTGCTACTTGTTTTACTAGGAAGAAGATGTAGCTGGCCATTGGTGTCCAGAACTGGGGCTAGGAGGCAGCTGAGGGTCCCCAGATTGGCAGATGAATGCACAGAAAGAAGCATGAACAAACATTGAACCCGAGTGCTCATCTGTTTGAGGATGTGGCTCTGCCCTCCCCATCCTTTGAAAAGGTTTATCATGTAAAAAGGTGCAGAATCCAGTGCACTGGGAACAACAAACTAAGGTGCTTGGAAGAATCAGAGGAAGAAAATAATGGAACATTATAAGAGCTGGTTCCTAGGCAAGACCTAGGAAGTGTAAGAAACGAAAGAGATTTGGCTTTGGTAACAACAGATGAAACCATGACTAAATTAGAAGTTTCACTCACACAATACACAAAATATAAAAATAATGTAAGTACTTACCAAAACTGCTCTTGAAACAAGTCTACTTCTTTAAAGAAGTGATTCAGTGAGTCTTCTTCTCTTTCTTCTCTTCCATAGCTCTTATACTGAACCTATTTTCATCCAGAAAGTATATTCTTCAACAAGCTACATTCTGACAACACTAACACTGCATTGTTTTTTTTCCAAATGAATAAATTCTCTACTGTACAAATAATTCTTTGCTCCCACACTCCTTTGTTTTCATGTTTTACTAAGCATTTGATATCAATAAAGACAAATCTACTGTCACATTGCCAGGGTAATCAGAATGCTTTATTTCCATTTTGGGGCTTTTTTTTTTTTTTAACCATTGCTTTTAACTGCAACAGTAACAATTTACTGAGCTTCCTACTTCCTTTGGTTTGAGCTTCTGAGTTTGGGGGTTTTTTTCAGCATTTTGAGTCTCAATGAAGGTAGAAGGCATTCATTTCTTAAAAATCTTCAACACAGTTTCAACATAAGATTCATCTGGTGGGGGTTTCCTTGGGCTGCCAGGCTGCAGGAACTTCTTAATTGTAGGCATATTGCTCATTCTTATTTTAAAAGCCTAAAAAACGAAAACAACAGAGTAAGAGAGAAATTCCAGCTACTTCAGTAGCAAACAGCGCTCCCTGCACAGAACAACTGCTTCCCCCCTGCTGCTAGAAGAGACCCTAACATTCATTCAGATTTCTTGCCATCTACACAGTCGTCTTCTGTCCAAGAGGAGGAGGACCTTGCTGCTGCAAAAAGCCTGTTCTTACCAACGAAGGCAGCATTGGAGCAGACAATATCTAAATCTCTGCTGTGTGAAAGAAACTGAAGGCAAAAATTCAGTGTCTGGGAGCACCAGGGACTAGATTTGAAGGTACAAATACACTGACCCAGCTTGTGAGCCTTTTTTCTTTCTTTGCTGGTTCTGATGTTGCAAACCGCTATGTGGGCAAACAATTATATATGTTAACATGATTTACATTTTTACTACAGAATCACAGAATGGGTTTTGAATGTCTCCAGAGAAGGAGACTCCACAACCTCTCTGGCTCTCTGGGAAGCCTCTTCCAGTGCTCTGTCACCCTCAAGGGAAAGAAGTTCTTCCTCATATTCAGAAGGAACTTCTAGTGTTACAGTTTGTGTCTGTTGCCCTTTGTCTTGTCGCTGGGCACCACTGAAAAGAGCCCGGCCCCATCCTCCTGGACACTTGCCCTTAACTGCAGACATTCATAAGATCCCCTCTCAGTCTTCTCTTCCCCAGGCACAGGCCCAGCTCTCGCAGTCTTTCCTCATAAGGGAGATGCTCCAGTCCCCTCATCATCTGTGTAGCCCTCCGCTGGGCCCTCTCCAGCAGTTCCCAGTCTCTCTTGAGCTGGGCAGCCCAGCACTGGCCACAGCACCCCAGATGTGGCCTCACCGGGGCAGAGCAGAGGGGCAGGATCACCTCCCTCCACCTGCTGGCCACACTCCTCCTGATGCACCCCAGGGTCCCACTGGCCTTCTGGGCCACCAGGGCACACTGCTGGCTCATGGCCACCTTGCTGTCCACCAGAACTCCCAGGTCCTTCTCTGGTGTATAAGCCACTCCTCCCAGTTCTGTATCACCAGCAAACTTGCTGAGGGTACACTTTTGTCACTTCATCCAGGTCATTGATGCATAAGTTGAACAGAATTACATTATGTAGTAAAATGATGAGCTCTGTGTCTAGTATGCCCACTGTTGTCCCACTGTCCCAGCATTTCTAGGATTGCGCGGCTGAAGGTGAAATGACTGAAGGCATCCTTGGCTCAACTCAGTTGTCCAGTAGAGGCTTCTGATGCTGTGTTGTAGCCTACAGTAGCCAAAATATCTATATAGGGCTAGCAGATATAACAGAGCCCCTCAGGAAGAACTATTTCCTTCTGGAGCGGTGGCTGTAGGCTAGGACTAGGATTAAGGAAGAGCTAGGCATCTCAGGTGGCAAGAGATGCCTGTGTTAAGGCAACTGAGGATCCTGAAACATCTCATCGTGCAGTCAGAAAGACTCACTGATGCAGATTGCAGCCAGCTGGAGACCCCATGGTTAGCTGAGCAACCTTAGATGCACAAGAACCTTCTAACAGCGGGGCTAAGGGAGAAAAGCTTTACAGAGCAACAGCCAGTTCTTGCTGGCAGATGTATGAACTTAATTCCCTTTTCCTTGCTGGAAGGATAAGGGGGAAATACAAGAAGGAGCAAGAAAAATAAAATAAGTAGCCACCACTTTTAGAAACATTTTCCCTTCCAGCAGTAAAGGAATCCCTCCATAATTCCAGGCACGGCTTCAACGTAACTGTGCCCATGCCTAGTGGCTATGGTATCTTGCTAGAAGACGGGAGTTAGAGACAAGAATTACCCAAGGCTGCAAAACTGCTTATGCGATAAAACCTGACACAGGTAACTGCTCACTTTGTGGCTAAAGTGCCTCATTCTTTCACACTAAATTCAGGCTTAAACTGTTGGGGTTGAGATCTAAAAATTTTTGTAAAAGTAATTAGAAAAAGACCGTCAAAGCCCTTTTCCTCATCAGTTCCATGCAGAAAACCTAACTGTGATAGTCTGATGCTGAACTGTTGGTTGTTGTTGGGGTTTTTTTTGTTGTTTGTTTTGTTGAAGGGAATAAAGGCAAAGTCTTTGAGTACACCCCTTAAATTAACTGTCTGTAAGCACAAAGACGCATGACCTCAAGCCTTGCATCCTCAACCCAAATTTGCATTGCCTACACTGCTTTATTACCTTGATTACAGGCACATGAGAGGGCTAATGAACACTATCTGCTTCTTTCCAGTCACAGGCTACTTGGGTCCACTGCATCTCAATACTTAATGACTCCTGCAGGTCATGCCCCAGGCTCTCCCACGCACCATGCTCTATAGCATGCTGCATGCTTCTGATTTCTGGTCAAGGCTCACAGCAGAAGTGCCTCACTTCTGCTTAGTTTCAGACTTTGTATGTGACAAAGGCAGAGAATTCCTCTTCAATTGTATCAAGCTGATTACTGACAGCTAACTGTGTCGATACTAAGGCTTCAGTTTGTAGAAGGCAGAAGTGAAGTGAGGTTACTGGGATCCCAAAATTGTAATACCAGCCAGTACAAAAAATGGCACACTGTACCTTATTGTAACATGTCAATCTGTACCACAGACAGCATTTGTTACCTGGCGTTAGATAGCATCTACTGGCAGGAAGCAGGAAAATGAAAACAGGGCAGCTTAGGTCAGTGATTCCCTTAGGATGACATTAATTTATTTCCATTGAGAAGGCATATACCACTCAGGTATATGAGGTATATAGGCATACCTGAACAGAGTTCATCAGGAGCACAGTGCCTTACAACAAACCAGCTAAATCAATTCCCTCTTGTGCTTGATGTTAAGCATACATGTGATAGTGACTGTTCCTCAAATTGCCCACACTCGTGATTTACATAGCATGAAGAGATGATCACTTTAGGATTGCCCTCTAGCTCCTGAACACAGGCATGCTCCATAACAACATTACCTGCAACTGAGGAAACCCCGACAGCACAGCAGGTATTTTCTCCTCCACTGCTAAAATGGCTTCAATTAGCTGAACATCTGCCCAGCTGAATTTGTTGCCCACAAGAAAGTCTTGGCCATGTTGTTTTAAAACCTGTAGAATACAAGAGAATGTGGGCTGCAGATGAGAATGGGACATGTGATCTCTGGCAGCTAAGTCTCACAGCACAGCTGTAGAGCTGAACAGCAACTATATCTGATATTTCAGGGTGGAGTTTCCAGCTGGAAGCTATGAGCCTAAATCACTTCATTATTGTTGGGAAGAAATCTGAACTATTGTAATACATAGGCTGCAAACTTTGGTCACTTAGTAATGGTGAATGATAATAGGCACTGGGAACAGGGACAAAACTATACGCTTAAGTAGATTAGTTAACAGTCATAGAATTAAACATAGAGATATTGGAGAAACTAACAAGTAACTTGGAGAACTTCTAAAACTGCCATTCAGATATTTCATTGAAATTTATGTCCCATGTTGATACCAGGGAAGCAAACTTAGAAATACAGAATTACAATAGCTAACCAAAGCAAATCCCTGCCTTTGGGAATAAATTATTGTAAGAACTTCTAGGATGTTCAGCCTTTATTATTGTTTTCCATCAACAGTAGATGAACATTACAAAAGTAAGAAATGTTTCCAGATGCCCAAGTCACATGGGCTTTGTTTGTTGTTTTTGAAAGTGGGATGTGCAGAAATCTATGTTCTACTAAAATACTCCTAATCTCTCCACCTGATGTATTTGCAAGCAATTTTTGCATTTGTCTAATGAAAATGTTCCAACTGAAATTAAGTATAGCAGAGAGATGTGCTCTAAACAAAGGTAAGTGTGGAACTATCCCCTCAAGCAAAAAAGAAATCATACCTGCTTGCTTTTACTTTAGTGGAAAGTTTTACTGCATAGCTGAGAACATACGACTTTGTAGATGTTCAAATACCACAGCCCTGACAACACAAGTCAACAAATAAAGAAAATGTGCTGTGTGTTTCCCTTTGGGAGAGCCAAGAAAGCTGGGGATTTGGAACTGACGTGCACTACAAGCACATTCTTATTTTGGGGAAACTTCTGATAATTTGCAAAACAAGTTTTATAGACACATACTTACTGTCACTTACCTTTTCAAAGACTGGAAAGTACCTGTTAGTTGCCCTGTCCTTAATTGAGTGAAGATTTTTCTCCTTTGCCTCAGGTGGAGAGAAAGGAAACATCAAAATCATTTGCATCAGATCTGTTATTCCTTCCACATACATGTCAATCCTATTGGTGGGGGGAGACAGTAGAAAAGAACACAGAAGTTATTTCATCTGTTTTCCAATTGACTAAAACTACGTAGACGAATTTTGTATCCCCACCATAGTGCCAATTTTCACAGCCAAAACGAAACATAAGCTAAATATTTTTTAAAGGACTAAAAGCCTGTTTCTGTTCAGCAGCATTTCAGAAGCAGTGTTTCTGCTAAAACCTAAGCAAAGGCTAGAATCCTTGCTTTTTATTGTGTTAGCCTTTATCATGCCTTTCTACTGGATTTACAGGATTTACTTTGTTATATATAATGCAGCTATCAAATAACAGATTGCTCATTAAGTGAAAGGAGGTGTTACAGTACAGGGCTCTCTCCTTCAAGTCTTTCCCATAGAGATTGTATTTCCCTGCTATGTAGCTGAGGATGGCTCTGGTCTGCACCATCTTCATTCCATCGATCTCAACCAGGGGCACTTGCTGGAACATCAGGACTCCATCTAGGGTGGAAAGTTGAGGGAAAGCTTGTTAGTTCTTCCTAGACTGCTATCTTTACAGGAGAGCAAGAGACTAAGCACATTTCTTTGCAGTGTAGCAGATTATTGATATCTTGCCCTACCGTAAAACTCCATGCGGTAAACTAACATTATGGGAAAGATCAAATATGGACTAGCTTGCACCACGCTTTTGTAGCTAGGTCATTACAGTGCACTGGGCCCCTTGCTTTACAGCATTGCCAGAGCTTCACTGGCTGATGGGAGCTGGCACTGCTTGCTCCTTTGGGCTTCTGGACCCTGCCTCATGCTGGCAGGAAAAGCCTGAGCCAGCACTTTCAACCCAAGGGACTGGAGGAGAATAAAGGTCTGTGTTAAATCTGAACTTAAAAAAAAAAAATCCAATTATTTTGAATGCAGATCAGTTCCCTGTCACAGACATACACACATGAGTAGAAAGAACGAGAGGGGTAGTACTGCAGCAAGGGTGAGCTACCAGGATAACAGAAGAGGTCAGGCCACTTAAACATTGTGAAGCTCTCCAGCTTGGCAGTCCTGGGTAAATGGCTGAACTTAGTTATCTCAAAGGTCTTTTCCAACCTAAATGATTCTATGATTCTAAACTACAGAGTTGAAGGCAGGGACTCTAACAGGAGTTGCTGTTTAAGTTTTAACAATCCCCCCAGGAACAAAAGTTTGAGAGTACACATAGATTTTCATTACAGGCCTATCCTCACTGTCATTCCACAACAATTCAGACCTATTTAGATACGTCTTCATAGTCTTATTTTCTCCTGGTGCTGGTAGGAGCATTTGTGGAAGCCTTCAGTGAGGCAGCTCTGAGAGCTAGGCTGACGAGATTCAGAATAGCAAAGTCAGCCTTTTCTAGACCAGTTTTCTGCTGGATTCTTTCATGGTCTTTGGCGATACTCCCTCCTTCATTTACACATTAAGGGCATCCAGAGAACAATCCCGCCCTGTTCAAATCACAGCAACATTCGAAATCCAACTAGGCAGCTGTCACTTTGCATTGCTCAAAGTTAATAATTTGTTTTAATCTGTTCAATGCGTCCTCCTTTCAGGTGTAAAAGTTCATTTTAACAGACACATCTGTTTGCATTGTTCAATAGCTCCACAGAGCTATTAAAATACTTTGCTAGTCTAGAATTAATAAACATTCTTCATTCATTCTATATTATTAATTTACAGTTTAAATTCAAAGAGTCGTTCCATCTGCAGCAATGAATAGCCTTTTTTTCTTGTAAACATTCACTGAAAGATCATGTGTCTTCATGTCTTTCCAGGACACACCTGTGCAGCTTGATATCTATCTAGCAGAAACAAAGTAGAATGGGAAAACTAACAGTTCTGCAAGGGAACTTTTTCAGCAGGAAGATGTGAAACAATAAAATCTCACTTTCTGGCCCCTGACAAAAAGTGATCCAGCAAATGTGAATGAACTGAATGCATGGTTTGTTTCTTATCTACAGAAAAGAGGGATTTCTCTCTTATGACCAGCAGTGGACCGCTTCTCCTTGCTTTGCAGTGAGAACCACTTCACATAACCACTGCACAGAATATATATGCAGGATTAAAAGCAGTTTGCCAGTGGTTTTACAGACGGGATTGTGCTGTCACAAGGTGTTCTGTGGAACATACCTTAAAAACCAATCATTTAGACCTACTTTTCATCAATTACCAGCAGACTTTGTTGATATTCAGGTAGCAACCTGGGCAACCTGTGGCTATACAGATTGAGCCAAGCTAGTAATCTCTCAGGCCAACAAGGTACAGGTCTGGCCAGGCTGATGCGATTTAATTCTCCAGGCCTCCAAAACAGCTGTCTGTCAGCAAGCTGCCTGTTGGGAACAGCCCCTGTCCCAGGCTTCATCCTGGACACTGCTGGGGCATTGCTTAGAAGATCATCAGCTGGCACCTGCTGAAGTCACATCTGGACCATTCTAACAATGTGCTGGTGTTTAAACACAAAATAAGCTAACAAAAAGCATTTTGGAAGGAAGAGGTAATGTGGGGTTATTCTGTGTTCAGACCTGCCCTGCAGGACCGGCAGCATTCCAGAGGTTGCTTTATCAAGATGACTAACTAGTTTGTCTTTCTTAAACCCATCATATTAAATCCCACATTTTTCTTTGAGTTCTCACTATCTTAATCTCTCTCTCTATATATAAAAAAGCCCTTGACCTTCTTTATAAAACCTCCCTATCCCTTTCATCACCATTTAGTTCTTCTCTCTGAGTATGGATAAGCTTGGATGCTGTATCCAGGATTGTACCACTTGGTCTGGATTAATTAGCCCTGTGAAGCAAATTCAGATTTGGGCTTTCAGTATCTAAACTATCACACTTAGAGCTATACCTGGTATCTTTACACTGCACTGCTCTCCCACATCAGTTTCCCAGACAGCTGGACCTGCTATTTTAATTCTGCTCTTCATTATACCCTTTTTTAAAAAAAACAAAATATATATATTTAATATTAATTTTTCTGTCAGAATTTCTTTAAACACAGCTTGTCCTTTCTGACCAAGCAGCCAGAATGCAGCCAAGTCCTCTCCCAAGTCTCCCAGCATGATTTCACAAGCTCAGCCTGCGATGAGGTTTCTCTTAGATCTCCTGGGCAGCAGGAAAACTGTAGGGCAGGTGCACTCTGTAGTGCTCCTCATAGTCCCAACTCCTTCTCCACCCTGGCAGCAAGGTCTTCTCCTTCTAGGGTGGCTGCAGAGGCATTTGGTCTAGCCAAATATCAAGGGCAGTGGCTGTGGATATGCACTGGTGTTTGGGAACTGGTCTCACTCCCACGGCTGACATGAAGCCTTTGTGGCTTGCTGGTTTGACCATGTCAGACTTTCCACAGGTCTCCCTGCTGGGTCCCTGTTTTTTAACTGGCAGAAGCTTCACAGCTCAGGCTTGTCCTGCTTAGGACTGTCACTAGTGTGTTTGCAGACAGCCTAGCACAAAGGAAAACACTTTCCTGGGGATTTTGATGCTATGTCAGCCTTTCATTTAGAGGCTTATCTCACTGAGGTTCAGAACCAACATATAGGTACGTCTATCTGTTCTAGTCATCTCAACAAGAGCTCAGGCCAGCTGGCAAAAAGAGTGGCCATCTTCATTCTATGCAGTGCTCTCTGCCTATAGAGCATGGCGGTCACATCTAAATGACAACTTGGAAATGGCCCTTGGCCTGGGACAACTCCCAAATGATGCCTAGGAATTGCTTTGGGGAGTGCTATTCACCCTGGACCAAAAATGCGCCAGGAACCATGCTAACAGTTCAACAGCATACATAATTAAGTTCCATTAAATAGGTATATTTGCTGCTCCTGTTTAATGTGATACAATAAATGAGTCACAGAAGCTATGGCTTTTAGCTTATAGGATTTGTTTGGCACTGGAACCAACAGGTTACTCAAACCCAGCATTTCAGTATTCTAGGTGTGCACCTGGAAGTTTGCACTGGTTTAAATAAAATAATTTTAAACCACAAATTTAGCTAAATTGGAGCAATTTTCTGAGGTGCTAACCCTCAGATGTTAGGATTCTTACCTTTGATTAACTTTTCATACTGTTCTCTTGTTTCCAAAAAATTTTCCTCAAACTGGAAAAGGAGACACAAGTGTTACACTGCTGTATTTTACATTTTTCTTCTGCAAGTGACTACACATAACCGTATGCAGAAGGGTCGAACCAAGCAAAAGATAGTGGGCTGCATCTTCAACTGCGCTGTTTGGCCACAGATGTCCCGAGGATCCCCCATGTGTCCTCACAGATGGGGAGGAGCAGAAGGTCCTGGCCGCTTCTGCCTCAGCACTGATTCAAAAACAACCTAAGTGTGGGGACATCTAGAGGAGGGAGACGGGTTATAGCTAGTGCCAAGGGAAGCACGAGGTAAAGCAACTATTTCTAACCCCACCCCAGGGCATGCAAGTCAACAAAGCTCTTTTGTTTACACACAGTGCAACTGCAGGCAGAGTAAGACTGAGTTAAGGTGGTTTTGCACAGCGGAAACCTCAGACTAATTAAGGACCTTTAAGTAAATCCCCAATATGATTAATTGCTTCATGGAACTGATACTAGCTCTAATAAACTCCAAGCTCCACTGTGTTTGCACCCAAAGTATTAACACCAAACAAAGTCGTTACAAACATGCAGTGCCACTGGCCAAATTACTTTAGTCACCCCCTTGCAGCCATTTATCCTCTATGTGCATGTTAAATTGTGCCTTGCTGAGGCCAGTTGGAAACACCAGTGTGGAACACTGTAGTCAACTAACCTCCACACCAGCTGCTGCCAGCAGCCATCGTATGGTCTCCATTCGCCCCCTTCCATTAAGGTAGGTAAGCCTAGGCTTCCCTGACATGCTTCTGAGCTCCCGGTTCCCTGAAAAATATGAAGCAGAAAACAGCATCTCATAAAACTGGTGTAAAGTACCATTATTTTGATGTGAGAGAGCGCCTTTTTTATTCTCACTATGCCTGCTGATGTTTAAACTCCGTCTGGTTTAAAACAGAAGATGAGAGATGGGCCAGTGACACTACAGGCTGTGCTAGGAAAGGAAAGATGCGCAGATCTGTAAAGCCTTCCCCAGTGCTCGTACAGAGGCTTGGTATGATTATAAGCAAACACAGACATGTTTAAACATGTGGCATGAATCCCAAGCTACAGGGAGAACCTTGCTGTATTTTAACACAATTATACGAAGCCACCAAAAAGTCTACCACATCCTCAGGGAAGTTATTCACTCACCCTCCTTGCCCTCATCCTCATTGAAAAGATGAAGAGAAGACAACAAAACATGTTGTACTAGAAGGCTGAAATAGTCTAGCTTTGTTTGCCAGATGTGGGAGCACATTTTGCAGCTTCTTTCCTCATTTAGGGGCAAATGAATTGTTAATCTTCCCTTTGTTCCATGAAACAGGCTGAGCTTCCTTGGCAGTCCTATTGAATGGCTACAGCCTGTTTCATTGCTGCTTATGGCAGCCTTGAGGTGTCCCTCAGAGCCTGGAACGTAGATCTGAATCTAGCTGCGTTGCTTCAGGTGCCCCCCAAAAGTATCCCCTAGGGCACCAGGGACCTGCGTGCCCAGGGGGTGGGCACATCGGAGGCTGTCTGAAGCTTGCTGTAACAGCACCTCTCTGCACCATGAGCAACAGAGCTCCTGGCAGAGACAGCGTGTCTGTGTTGAGCTGTTTCATACGTAGGAACGAGCTGGAGTACTTGTGCTGACACGAATAAAAGTGTTTGCAAATCAAGGCCTTAATTTCTCTGTGCTTCATTACCCTGATTGCTTAAAAAAAAAAAAAAAAAAAAAAAAAAAAAGAAAGAAAGGACTACTATTCCCCCTTCACTAAGATGTTACTATCATACACGAATGATGGGGAGAAAAATGCTTTAAAATGGGTATCCTAATCATGTTCCAATGACTCAGAAACCCGAGTGCCTGATTTAAGAAAATATTTTTACAGATGAGCCCAGTTTTCTCAGAGTTAAAAGCCAAGGGCACAACATCATGTCTGTCACAATCTGCATCCACATGATGTTTCCCATTCGAATGAGATTCAGTATGGTCCAGTTATGTGTTTTCTTCAAGTCACAATGCTTTGTAAGCATATGGAAAATAAAGTACATTTGGAACATATTTTGCCAAAACCTGATTTTAAAGAACAATCAGATTGAGAGTTCTCCCTTGAACATTTCTGGTAAGAACCAAGTCATGTCATCACAATAAATAGGGATATTTTGGGTAATTTAGACAATATAATCCAAATACACAATAAAGGGAAAAATGATCACCTCCAGTTTTAAAGTGCAAATAGCTGTTGCTAATCACAATGTTTTGCCTCTAGGACAATGGTTTTAATAGTTTCTGCATGTTGTGTGATTAGCTTTCACTATATGGCACTGCAGCTTATCTGTATAGTTCAAAACATACTTTCTAGATACATCACACCCACATCATTTCAACACACATTGCCTGAACTTGTAATGTGCAGAAACTTACAGTAAATAAGACTTTTCCTTTAACAAGAAAAGCCAAAGACTTCAATACCAAGAATATGAAAGTTAAAATTTTAAATTACTGGACAATTTATCTATTGTTTGTAGAACAAAAATAGAGTGAAAAGCCTTAGGTAGGTATCATATTATCATTTTACATGAATAAGAAATTCTATATGGCATTATATTATGTGAGAAGAATAATGAGAAATAGAGAATAAAAACCTGTCATCAGCTACCTTTTTTTTTTTTTAAGAATAAGTCTGTCAGATGTAAGTAGATTTTAGTTGCCTTAAGCTTCTAACACAGAAAAAAACCCTTGGTTTTTGGTAAAGTCTCCTCAATCTTCTGGTCCACTGAGTGTATCTCCATTGACTATACAGACTTGACACAGGTAGCTCACATTAAGACTGCGACATTTCAGTGCCTGGGTCTGGACCTGAGGAGTGCCCTGAAGGCTCAGTTTAGTTGCCCATTCCTATGTGACTACTGACACCTGAGATTCCCTAAAGGTGGGCAGACACAACCCTTGACTTACCAGAGACAGGACAACTTTTTCTACCTTAAATCAGTATACTTATTCATCTAGACTCTCAATGCCTTTTTGCATTTATTTGGGGAAAGGTACAGCTAACATAGACAAGGCTCCCCCAGAACTTCACTTGGTTCTCCACTATTTTTCTAAAATTCTAGCAAGAGATTTGCAGGATGTTGTGTTAAAAAAAATGTTATGTTTTTGATACAATATATTGATGAATTATTGGTAGCCAAGGAATCTTGTATAACTGACACCCATTCCTCACTGTTTGCCTCAGCTGAAAAAGGCCATTGGGACTCTCCACATAAGTTACAATTTTTATAACAGAAGTACAGAACACCTGAGTTACATTCTCCAACAAGAGGAACAGTGTTTATCTGAAAACAATGTTAAAACCATTCAAAATCTACCATGAGCAGGTACTAAAAACAAACTCAAGCCTTTTTAGGAGCAGTTTCATAGCTACCTTGCTCAGCTCTGAACTGCACTGCAGGATTCATGCCCTGGTTAAAAAATTTCTTTCTCTTGCTCTCTCTCTATTGCAGCTTCTAGCTGGTGAGTAACTATTGAGACCACGCTTAGTATACCTGGCACACGAACTAAAGAGAGCAGAGAATCTACATTACCCCAGTAGATGCCCTAATACATTTGGAAGTCACTTCACTATAAACAGTTGCTCAAATGCTTTAAGAAAAAGGAACTTTTAAGTTAGTACTTACCTTCTGGCCTCAACTCAGCTTCCACCCAGCACAGGCAGGTTCCCTCCGGGTGATTAAACTTTGGAGCTTGGGGGAGTTTCCAGCTATACCCAATTAGAGAGAGAATCTCCCATGGCTGTTAAGCTGGCACTATCCAGCTTAAAGACATATGTCTCTGAAAATTGCCATCCAAGGCAGAGACTTTCTTTTTCAGTTTGCCGATTTGACTATGCCATGGGGGTAGCCTCATAGTTTCTACAGTAGCCATCTATCCAAACTACTGTCTTGGAATTACTGGAGCTTTTTACCCAAATACTAGAGCGAGACACTTTAATATACTAAGAAAATTACAGATTTTTCTGGGTCATTTTTAGGGTAATAGTAACCATTTAAAGACTAACTTCTGACATTTCTAGGCATATTTCACTATTTAACAGCAACCCAGGTTTTTATTTCCACAGAAAAGATACCCAAAGTATAGGATAACAATGTTCAATTACTTAGAAGTACAGTTTGCTGGTGTCAAACTTAAAGTTGGTATAAAAAATAGATGAGTAGTTTATGTCACTAATCACCCCATGTCTTAAGGCAACAGCATTAATTTTGGAAATTGAGTGTATGTGGCTAATGCTCAGTTAGACATGAAATGAACTATGATTTTCCTACCCTGTTTCCATGAAAAGTAACTGCTTCAGATTTGTTACAGACATTTCAGGGGAAAATATGAAAACTGAAAGTGGGTGTGAATGGGAAATGGGTTTTTGGTGGCAAAGATCAGGTTC
This sequence comes from Falco naumanni, assembly GCF_017639655.2. Classification (NCBI taxonomy): domain Eukaryota; kingdom Metazoa; phylum Chordata; class Aves; order Falconiformes; family Falconidae; genus Falco; species Falco naumanni. Next base: position 19,248,307 of record NC_054059.1, on the reverse strand, counting down.
TCACCTCTAACATAGACCCGTTTGTGATGCTGGCCATCACTTTACACCCCTGCAGCAGATGTCAGCACAGCTAATCTGAAAATCTGCTCACAGAACCCATGCTGTCATCAAAAATTGTGTTTATCAGTCTAAAGCCATGGCTGTACTAACGCAGCATCTCAAGGTGGGGAATCTCGGGACAAAAATCTCTAGTGACTACCTTGAGGAAATCCCTCCAAAGCTGCTACTTTCTTTTTTCCCCACAGTTGGAGTTTGGTTATGGTTTCTCTGCCTGGCAGTTGCTGGCAGACTCATCTAGAGGATGCATTTCCACTAGTGGCTTCTCACAAATTTGTAATTTACATGCTTCAAAGGTTGATGATGTCAGAAAAAAACTTACTGCATGGTGCTTCTTTATACTTTGCCTAATTTTAACTCTCTCAGGTCCATCATTCACTGAATAAAGCACCACACTAAATGTACATTTCTGTACTGTGTCTATGTCAAGGCCAGTTACCACCCCCAGAAAATTCCCCAGGTATGGGTTGGAAGTCCAGCATAGGCCCAGAACTGTTCCCAGCAGGCAGATGGGTACAGCACCCTATTCTGGAAGCTAGGGCTGTAGTGTAAATGTGTGCTGCATCACGCTAGCTGGCAGCGGTGCCAGCCAATGGTCCCCATATGCCTAAAGCACTAATGCAGATGCGGCTACAGTAGGAGTGTGGCACATGCAGGACAGGACAGCTGAGTAAGAAAGGAGCATTTTTGCATATTTGTCCATGATGGCAGCACTGAATCAAGATTAATCTATTCCTCCTTTTGAGGTCTTTGATAACAGCATATACCTGAGTGCAAAAGCTGGTTCAGGAGCAGTGACCACAGAAAAGCATGCAAGTAACCATTGTCTCCTTGTCTTTTCTGCAGTCTCAAATGCTGCCAATGGCAGCAATAGGCTTGATGGCAAAGAAGAAGGGGAAGAAGAGGTCTCTGATTTGATGCCTAGAGAAGAGTGGTCAAGAAAAGCATTCTGATCCTTTTTGGATTTTCTGAATTTGGCCACATCCAACTTTAACTGTTGTTCCCCTTCCACACACTCCTATTTGCCAGAAACCTTCCCCCTTGTCCTCTCTTTATTTTGCTTTCAGCACAGCCTTTCATAATGTAACTGTAAAGCTCCCTTGACTTGACATCTAAAGGTATTGCATCAATGAGGTTACTATCATCTATAACTTGAATAGCTGGTCTGTAAACCTCTAGAGTAGAAAAGAAAAGAAGTTTCTTTTATTAATAATTTGTTAAGCCACACCTGTGAGTATTCAGGCAGGTGGCATGGAGCCCGGATGCCACTTAAGTGATCTTGGGATTGGCATAGGCAGAGCTTAAATAGTGCCCTGGTATGTCAGGCTCCCACTGTGCTCTGCAGACACACTTCATTGTGCTGTAGGTTAAACAAGTCCAAAGTCTTCTTGAACGTACTTGCCTGCAGTCCTCACAAACCACTAAACTGGCCTGGGGGACCACCTGATGTCAGCTTCCAGCAGTGTCATCTCAGAGGCGAGGACAGGTTATATGACTGATTGCCACTAGGGAATTAAACAAGGGCGGTTAGGATCCTCCCCATGCTGCTTATCAAGCTCCTAAACGGAAGCATACCACCATTGTGATAAAAAATTAGAGTCCACATAAATAGTTAGAACAAGTCATGCATCACTCAAACCTAGACTTGCTGCAAAACTTCAGCAACTGCTCTGTTTCTGTCCTGGGAGCTTTACTGGTTTACTTTACACCCAACGACAAAGTTAACCAAGCTTGTATTGACCCTCGCACGTATTTCTGTGAGCTGTTTGGCACTTACCTGCACCACTGGCACGGAGAAGTCTGAACACTGTAATCCTAATTCTGATTTACACCCATTGTGCTGCTGGCAGGGAGAGCTTAAATGGAGTGTCTGTTTACAGAACGTTATTTGGATTGTCTAGTCATTATTGATACAAATATAAATATCTCAACACGATCAAAAGAATGATTTATATAGGTGCAAGACAGGCAATATCAAGGCTTCAAAGCCAACTGGAAAACAGTTGTACTTAGTACAAATTTCATTGTGAAATATTCTTCTTAAATAACTCATAATGACTTCATCTTTTGATAGAAACTTGTGTATGTTTCCCCTATTTGGTCTCTGGTGTGTGCTGTGAAACTTTCTAGGACTCTCAGTTTGTGTGTTGTTACAACTACAACTAATAATAATCTAAGCTTAGGTTTAAATAATCCTTTTATTTTCAAAAGAGAGTGTAAAAAAGCAAAGCAGATATTGCAGTCCTATTTTTATCTGCTGTTGACCAACTATATAGCTAGACAACAATTTGGGTTTTTTTCCCAGTAAAAAAGGGAGTTTTGCAATAAAAAATATTAAAATTGATCCCTTGAATAAATTTAATATAATCTCTTATTCTGTAAAACATTTTTTGTTTGTTTTGGTTCTTTTTTAAATAAAAACAGACTTATTTATACATCTTAGACAGGGAGAAATAGGTTTTATTTCTTCTATTATAAAACACTTTTGTTTTCACTGAAGTACGAGTCCTTCTCCGTCTCTCCTACTTTGACCTCACGCATAAGAAATATCTAATAATTTTATCTAACATTTTTTTTAACAAATTGAACTGTAATTCACTGCTCACATGCATTTCTCAGCTTTGCTTTTTCATTTTCTTCTTTTCGTATTTTACTTTGTTGGGTGTGTTTCCCTACGCTCACTTTATTACTTCTGCATTGCGTAAGAGTGCATTTTAAGTTTTCTTCCTCAAAACTTCCAATGAATATGGGTATATTACTATTTCATTTAATTACTTACAGAAAAGGCAACTCTGAGGGAATGGAGGGCACTTTCTCTTCTACATCAGGATAGCTTCAATCAGTTGCTGGACTTCCACCCACAGAAGTTTGACAGACATGAAAGATGGGTAAGTAGCTTGATTCAAGAGGAAAAAGGCTTACAGGAATTAAAAAACATTTTACAGTTTTGCTCCAGTACAGAGTTGATGGAGATATTAATGACCTAAACCTACATTTCAGGTTTATTTCTGCATCCCTGGACAGTTTTATAAATTGCATATGTACACTAGCTGCTACATTTCCATAAAAACTACAAATAAAAAATGATCAGAAGAAACAGTAGGTATGGTATAAGATACATTAGAAGTGGAGGGAAAGATACGTGGTTAGTCATATGTGCACTGGGTCAGATACAAATCTCCACTTGCTTTTGTTCACTTGTTCTCAAGGAGAGGTTTTCAGTGCAAGTTTGATAATGGAATAGGAATCTGGTTCGTCTTGCCCAGCTCGTTAGCAGCACTAGAGACTATAGGCTCGGTGCTCACTCCACAAAAGCAACATCTCACTTGTACATAAGCCTCTTTTCATCAGTCTGCGCAGTGGGAGGTTAAATTGAATGTAAGCATACAGAGAACTGAACTGCCTTTGCCATAGCAGGAATATTAAAAGAAGGCTTTGATGTGCTTGAGAACCATATTGAAACAGTGAACAGTCTTTACATACAAGATAATGAAGTTGTAATAAGTAAAATACAGTAAATACACTCATGTTAGAAAAATGTTCACGGGGCTATGTTTCACTGCTGAATGTGGAGACTCCTGATCTTCTACACAGGAAAAAGCAGAAAAGACAGATCAGTCTTTAGGACTGAAACCTATACACTGCAGTGTCTTCAGTAGTCTGGCTTGAAGAGGCATCCCTCTTGCTTCAAGGGGAACCAGGACACTATATAACTAGTGAAGTCTAACTCCATCCCTTTTGTAGGACAAAAATGACCTCTGGATCCTGGAGATGTACGTTCTCTAGCCTCAACCCTGCACTGCTTCATATTAGCGCCTATTGCTATTAGCAAGAAAGTACCATGGCCCTGTCACAGCACTCTCCAAACTATCAAGCAGCAACAAGGTCTTTCCCCATCTCATACCAGCACACTCTCCATCCAGCCCCTCTGCAGCCTTCTCCTCATATAGCCTCATCCAGAGCACACTCTCTTTTCTCCTGATTCTTCCTCTCTCTACTTCTCCCTCAGCTCCTCCCTCTTCATTGGTTCTCAACCACTTCACTTAACCAGCCACAGCTGCACTTTATCTCCATCGGCCAACCCACGGCCCCTGAAGCCAGCCCACAGTTGTATATTATCAGTGCTAATTAACCCAGCTTCATTCTTCTACATGGCCCAAGAAAAATAAACACTGTGCTTGTTTGATTGAGGTTAAGATACTCCTGTTACACCATTGTTTTGTTGTGTGTGCCTACTTTGTGAGAACTTAAACTTAGAATGAGATACTCTGCAAAGTGTGAGAGTTAATGCTGTTCATTTCAAAGCTGTCCCTGTGCAACCCCTTCTTAGAGAAACTTTCTCAGAAATAATTGTTCAAAGCAAGTTTTCAGAGGAATCCAGAACAAACAGTTGTCTGCTAGATCACACCTTGAGTAAAGTTCTCCTACAGCAAAACTATCTGCTGAATAATAGCAAGAATTAAATCGAGTAGTTACTTCCTTGCTTGAAAAAGCAAGCAGGGGCATGATCTATGCTTAAACTAATGTTTATCCGAGTATGCTAGCACAGTTGGGATCATATGTGCTAAGCTATAGCATTTAAGGCTGAAAGAGGTGAAGATATTTTTCTCTTGCCAGAAAGGATAACGTTTCCATTCCATCTTCTCTTGGATGATGTTTCCAGGCCTGAGATCCAATGGTTCTGCTGCAGTGTAGAAATTGGTCTGAAATAGCAGTAGTTGTAGGGCAAGCAACATAAATGAATTGCAACCTGCAGCATAACCAGAAAATTGTCCCCAGTTCTGCATTAGAAGTGATGCCTATAGCTAGGTACTGCATGGGTCAATGTCAGAGCTGGACGCTGAGTTATACAACTATGCTATTTCGAAATTTCCATTGGACATCAAAGTTACATTAACTTTCTTGGATGCCAGTGCCACATTGGGAGATGGTATATGGTTGATTATCCACCATGTCCTTCAGCTCCTCCTCCTCTGAGTTCCTGCTTCTCCCCTCAGTGGGAATTTAGGGAAAGGGAATTTAGCTACAGTAAATGCAAATGTATCTTGTTTATTCATTCCCAGTATGCATACTGATACTTTTTCTTCCTTGAACCCGCTTCAACCGATTCTTCCAATCATTTGCACCATTTAAAAGCAGGTTATTGTAAAGTAACCGTTAAAGTCAGATACTTCACTAGCTGACGATTAGTTTTCCTTCTTTTGAAAAACTATAGGAAGTGGACATTTAAAGGCTATGTATTGAGATAGCCCAATCACATTTTTTCCCCTTGACACAGACACAACATTAAGACTTGGATTTAATTTCACATGAAACCAGAAGTTTTCCAACAGCTTTTAGTTGTTCTTCCCCCAGCTTCTAAACCATGCACTTTTTGCAGGGCTGTGGAACACCATGCAATCACAGATAACATCAATGGCAGATCTTATTTTGCAGCGAAAAGTTAAAAACTAACCATTGCTTTCCAGAAAGTTTTCTGTTTACAGAAGTAGTTTAACATTTACATGCCAGTCACCTCTTGAATACGTGCATTAATCTTTTACTAAAGATCAATAAACCTCTGCCTCAAATATTTTTGTGTAAAAATAATTAATTTGGAACAAATCAGTTGGCTTGTGTCTAACTGGCCTGTCATGCTCACTGCAAATTGTGTCACTGAGGCACACAGGTGATTCTCTGGGTGTGCAAGTACGCAATTAATTCTAGATGTATCTAAGCTACTATAATAAATTCAAGAAGAGTAATACTGTTACAGTACAGGGCTCTCTCCCTCAGGTCCTTCCTGTAGAGGTTGTACTTCGCTGCTATGTAGCTGAGGACGGCTCTAGTCTGCACCATCTTCACCCCCATCAACCACCATGGGCACTTGCTGAAACAGCAGGCATCCACCTATAGGGAAAAACACACGTTATTCTATGGGATCTAGTAACTCCACGTCAGATTTCTTGCTGTCTTCAGATCATTACTTTTATGGTTAGCTTGCTGTAGGTAGTCATTATATTAAACTGGAGTTCTTCCATGCAAACAATAAATTACAGTGGTGCAGACAAATTAAACTGCAGAACACAATTATTTTGGATTAGTTGAAGTTGCAGTCAGTCAGTTGAAGTAGCAGTCACTGAAGTTGCAGTCAGGACAACCTACAGCAACTTTTATGCTGAAATTGAAACAATACAGTGAAGACAATCACACTAAACACCAACTGAGTAAAAAGTGTCTAATTCTAAATACATTAAAAAAAAATCTGTTCCATTATTTAGAACACAGTTGAAGCAAATATCATATTCCCAAATTCCTCTCTTATAACCAGTATCTTAAGCTAAATCAGGACATTCAGTGAAGGTTTAAAGATATGTTTTTTCCAAGCTCCTGAAGCCCAGGGTAAGTTTGTGGCACCAGATGGGACACGTAAACAAATGGAGAACAGAACAAACCAGAGGCATGGGAAACTCTCTGGGTTGGAAAGACATTCAATTTTCAATTGCATCTGTCCACATATAGGAAAAAAAGCAGCATCTGCAGCTGTTAACAGCTCTCAGTCTTACTCCCCTCTCTGCTGTGTGGAAAGAAAGTCACACACAGTCTTCCAAGTCTTCTCTTCACGTGTCTTCTCTGAGACTAAGTCTGGTCACACTTGAGGTTTCATGCGGACTCACCTTACAGGAGCTTCTCATACTGTTCTTGGGTTTCCAAAAACTCTTTTTCAAACTGAAAAAAGGGAATGACGAAGAAGAGGAAATGAGTGTTTTTTTTCACATTTCTAGAACAGATAAACTTTTAAAGCATCGTAAAAGGGAGAGAATATATATCATGATTCCTTCCATTCCAGATATGGCTCTAAGGGAGAAAGTACGAAGGGCAGAAGCACTGGCCAAACCTCTTGGACTGGGCTGCTAAAGGCAACCCTAGCAGAAAAACAGGCCAAAAGAACTGGAGTGAGGATGGCTTGTTTGGTATTGAACAGGTAATTTAATGTGAAACAGTCAACAATACAGACTAGGCTGTCCTTAAAATGCTTTCTAGTATGTGAAAAAAAGACCTCAGTTGTGGGATATTTTGATTTGGGAGCTAGACAGGAACAAATTCTTAGGAAGTTAAAACAAAACTTTTACAAAATAATGTAAATAAACTTCCAGCAGGAAGTTTAGCATAGAAGCATGTTTAGGATACCTGAAGATGAATTATCCACTAAATGAGAAACAAAAAGGTACAGAATGGCCTGTAATCAGAATGATGTAGTTATATTTGATATGGATGACAATGGCTGGTCCAATCACTGATACTTATGGAGGAACTGAGTTCAAGAATAAGACACCAAAATTAGATGTCTACATGTACGTGTTTGCATGTGCCATTCATGTCTATAGGCAATGTAGGCCACGGAGGCTAGAAAATGATTGAGCTTACCAATTTCTAGACACCTAGCTATGGAGTCCCAAGGAACCTTCCTCAGTTAACCTCTCTCAGAACATCTGCACAACCTATGTTAATTATTAAGAATTGCTATATTAGGGAAACCCCAGAAGATCGGGCATAATAATACAATGCCAATGTCCAACTATAGTAAGAGTGATCACAGAATCTGAAATACAGAACCTGAGTTTCTTCTGGTGAAAAGCCAGGAAAAGATTATCTCAAGGAAAAATGTAATAATTAGCAGCTATCAACAGGTGGGGATTTTTTAATTTAAAAAAAAAAAAAGAGAGAGAGGGAATTAAAACATAGGAACAAATGATGCAGGGAAGTAGCCAGTTATATCTTCTGTAAGGCCTTCAAATAAGGACTAGTGATCTTTTTGAAAAACTCTTATTCCTTGGCTCACAAAAGGGGTAACTGTATGAAGCGCACCAGTCTATTGCATAAAAGAGGACACTCAGAGCAGCTACTAGTCCTTTCCATCCTCAAACTGAATTATCAGTTGATCACCAAGATAGATGACAAATGAATAAATAAATTATATCCCATTAAAAAAAAATATTTTAAAGTGGTGTCTTGCTTCTCTGGTTTACCCAAATGTATTTCTTCCTGCTCTAAAATTTTTAATTTCCTTACACATGTGGGCCACTTCACCCTGTTAAGCTTCATCTAAATGATGCAAGTAAGACAAAAATATATTTCATGCTATAGCTTACTATGGAGGATGCAGCCAGTGGAGGTAAAAATAAAATAAAAATCTGTGTGAGCGTCCAACTGAAAACAGAAAGACTAGAGAAAACATATTTGTTGCTGTTTTATTTGGCGCAGATAATACTTGTTATGCAGGAACACATCTATCATTCAGCTCAACAGCTCTGGGTCAGTAATCGAACGCTTAATTAAGCATTGCACATTCTTGCATTAAGCAAGAAACTGGATTACAGTGTCATTGCTCAGAAGACATGTAACTTGAGGCCATACTTTTGTGTGCCTAAGAGTGTTTAATTACACTGAATAGCCAATGCTCATTTACTATTGTATCTTGGGATACCTTTTCATTTTTGGTTAGTAAGCTGTGATCTGCCTCAAAGACAAGCTTACCAATGTGCAACTTAAAGTAAAAAACACTAAACCAAACCTCAACGCCAACTGCAGCTAACAACCAACGAACTGACTTCGTCTTGCCTCTTCCATCAAAGTAGTAAAGTTTTGGTTTTCCAGCCATGACTTCAAACTTCCTAGAAGTGTTATAAAAGATAATGTTATAATGACACAAAAATCTGATGGCAGCTGGGATAAAGGTTCACAGGTCACTCGTGGTAAAAATTTAAGTCTATGTCTGACAAAACACTTCAGTAAAGTTTCAGTCTACACTGATTTGGTTTTATGCTGCACATAAAGTCACAGTATTTCATAGTGTTTTCATACCCCTGAAAGTCAGGAAAAGTAAGTATCAAGTTGCTAAGTAGGAGATAACAGAAAAAAATAGTCACCCCTAAGGAAGTCCTTAAAACTTTTAGAAGATATAAGTTTTAGCACTAGAGTTACTCAATCAGCACTGAAAGCCAAGTTTTGATCAAAAGGGAGAAGAGGAAGTTACAAATCTGGCAGCCCTTATATCAAAGAATGCCAAAAGTATCTAAACATTAACTCTATGCATACTGAGTTGAAGTATGGGAACCTATTTTCAAAGCCTCTCACTTTTCTTTCCAGCTGGGGTGATCCAGGGTATGTGATACAGAATCGGCAGAAGCTTCCTTCAAAAGAATGAGCAGTTTTGTCTGTAATAATCCAGATTAAAATATGAAAATTCAGACTGTTACACTACTTCTACTGGTTGCATTTCTCTCTAGTAATAAACCTGTTGCTAAGCAAAACTTTTATAGACTTTTCAGTTAACCAAATACACCATGCTTTGCAAGCAACATTTTAGTTCTTGAATGGCTTAATAAACAAGGCTATTAATTGTTATTTTTTGAATAGACTAGTGTTTAGGTCTCAGCAGGAATTGGGTCCACTGTAGAGCCATAAACCAAAGGAGCATTAAATTTAATCATACTGGTATTTCATATGCAGAACTCTGTAATAGCAACTCCTTGCTGCAACTGAGAGCTGTTTTCTCTCTGTGGGGAGATTTCTTGTCACTCCAATCCACAGTTCAAGAACTGGAAAACAGGCTGTTGGCATGCAAACAATAATCTGCAGTCCCCGATGTTGCAAGAGCTCCTTCATAAACAGAAGGAAAAAGTGACCTTTGAAAGACCTTGAGCACATGAGGCAAGCAATCAACTTGTTAGCCAATAGGCCTGAAAACAACAGAAAATACAAGACTGCATCTGGCCATGGGAATTCAAAGGGGCCAGGCTATTTGGCCCTTCATGTCTGCTTAGTGGCCTCCATTTCTTCTTGGGTAAGTCACTGGGAACTAAAACATTGCTGAGTAGTATCTATACTGCTAACAAATTTAGCAGTGCATGAGAAACAGGAAAAAAGGACTACAGGAAAGTATTGGTGTGAACTGCAAGTAAGAACAGAACGAAACAGGAGTTGCTTGTAATACAACCAAATTGACAGAAGAAAAAAGAAACTAAAGGTTATTTTTCATATGAAGATTAAAAATTTAAATGAACAAAAGTCACTTTTCTTCAGCGCACCTTCCTAAGACATGCTCCTAGCAGGCCAACTGACACGTCACAGGAGATCAGCAAGTTGCTTTTGCCAAGCACACACCAAGGCAGCAGAGACAAACAGAAAGTACAGACATGGTGGATGTTTATCTTGTAAATACAGGGGGATCAGCAAACTTTGAAGACAGCTGTAGCATTCTGGTTCCTAAGACTCAGCCTGCCATGCAATATTGGAATAGAAAGTCCAATGTGTTAACTGAAATCTGATGGAAAGACAGCAGCCCCCTCTTGGGATGGGCAAAGAGCTGCTTCTTTCCCAGCTCTTCTTGCCAGAAGGAGAGAAAACGGCAATTTGCAGTAAGGAGCTGCTATTGCAGGTAGGCTGCTGGCCATTCCCCTCAGCCTGGTATCTCATCAGCAGAAGGACTTTGGGAAGAAAGGATCTGAATTTACACCTTTGTTGTGATTTATGAAGGCCGCCTGGGCTAACAGGGGGAAAGAGGGAACATGAGTATCTGTGCAAGAAGTCATTGCTGCCACCCTAGCCACACAGACCACAAGAACATTGGTGAAGAGGGCCTGGAGACCAGCTGTGCCTGGCACATCCTGCAGATCCAAGACTCCAGGACCCGACTGTCACTGCTTGCCTTCAGCCGCCCTGTTCCACCCCCTCCCACGGAACACCAGCCACCGGGGGAAAGCCCCCCGCTCAGCTACGACAGGCAGTAACCTCCCGGGCCATCGGCTACAACCCTGCCCATTCGCGGCAAGTTCTGTGTAGACACGGGATGAAGCGCGGCTCATGCTATTAGAGGGGGAAGCTGCCATGCTGGTGGTCGTGGGGTGAGGGCCTGAAGGCCAAAGCAGAAGAAAGGAGCTCCCACGGGATGGGAAGCGCTGCAGTAAGCGCTCCTTGCACAAGTGCTCCTTAAGCCCAGGGCAGGCAGCCTGTGGCCAGGGAGGTTCTCCCTGATCAGCCACCCCACTGCCAGCCCGGCCCCCCATGCCACCAGAGCCAAGCGAGCCAGGGGACACCAGGGTGGTGATAGGAAAAGAGAAGTCACAGAAACCCACGGTATTCACATCGAGTATTAATAAATAAATAAATGAAAACCTAAAAGCAAGCGAACATACACGGCTTTTAACGAGCGAGCCAGCAGCGGTTCCCGCCGCGGGGCGGCCACCCCCTGAGGGAAGGAGCCGGGCCCAGCCGGGCCGGAGGCCGGCACACACCCACCTGCCCGCTCACACAGCCAGGGCACCGCCTCCAGCGGGACAGCCGCCAATAGCAAGAGTTAATTTTGCATATTTCGCAAAGTCTTCTGGGAGAAACATGAAACAAAAAATGTCAACAATAATCGGATTTCAAACTATTTTAGACCGAAACTGCTTATAGTATAAGAGGTGGCTGCATGGCGTGGGTCAAAGAATTGTCAGTCTCGACTTGTCGCCATGACCTTAAGAAATTTTAGATTCTGACCCTTATATAGCGTTTGGGGCTAGCTCATATTCTGGATGTGAGGGCGATCTGGCTGCGACATCTGTCACCCCATTGATCGCCAGGGTTGATTCGGCTGATCTGGCTGGCTAGGCGGGTGTCCCCTTCCTCCCTCACCGCTCCATGTGCGTCCCTCCCGAAGCTGCGCGCTCGGTCGAAGAGGACGACCTTCCCCGATAGAGACGTACCGTTCATCGGTCAAGGGTATACGGTAGCTGCGCTCCCCTGCTAGAACCTCCAAACAAGCTCAAGGTCCATTTGTAGGAGAACGTAGGGTAGTCAAGCTTCCAAGACTGCAGACACATCCAAGTGAGGCACTGCATGGGGCAGTCTGCCATTGTTTTGTGAGCCGCACCCACGGAAATGACCCCGTTTCTAACGTTCTTTACGGTTCTTTACGGCACTGCGGGGCGCGAGGGTGGGCAGTGCATGCAATGTGGAAGTCTTAATCTAATTAAAAAAGCCAAACTGAAGTGCTTCTATTAAAACTGGTTAAAAGCAGGACTCTTGTCTGTCAGTATTTCTTCAAGAGTAACTTTATTCTGGGCAGGAGACGTGACAGAGAAGGAACGAAACCAAACATTTATACATATTCGAACAAAACCACTGAATAAACAAAAGCCATTATTTCTTTACTCAACTCTGACAATTCCACCCTCTCCTTCCACATATGTACAAAAATGTTCTTTTAGTATTTGTTTTCCTCCTCACATTATGGCAACCTACTCACATCAACATAGAAGTGGGTTTTCTGGCTTGGTTTGGGGTTTTTTTGGGGTTTTTTTGGGTTTTTTTTCTAACATCATGGCACTTACACAATTCTTTTACAAAAATCTGGATTACAGAGCTGAATGAGTCCACTGCCAGGCTCCTTTACTTCCAACAGTCATTATTACACATTATGCATAAGCCTGAGAAAATGTAAACAGTAGGATTCTAAAAACATTTTGCATAAAGATGCTGCTAAATATTAAAGCACAAAGTAGCAGGTTACATAGGATAAATTCTCAGATAGCGCTGCTTGTCCAGATTTCAGTATGAGACCTACATCTTTTCCATATCTATATTGCACACACAGACAGCACAGTAAAATACATAGCTCAGTCAACTCAGACCTTACTCGAAAATGATTTTTTCCAACTTCATTATGAATTTTCTTGAGTAAAGGCTACAAGTGCTGCCATTATACTTTGCTAATTTTCTGTCCCACCAAGTTAAACCTAGCAGAAGTAATTCTGATTATCAATATTATTAGCTTTTTTTCCAAAATAAAGGCTTTAATTTGGGAGAGGAGGAGATAAGCCAAAATAAAAAAAGCACTACTACTTTTTCCAGCCTGTTTGCTGGACTGACCAAACCCTGAATGCTATTGTCAAGAAAATCTCTGCAGGGCTGATAAAGGTTCAGAGATTACAGGCCAGGCTCAGATTCATCCTGTATCACTTTAAACACATGGAGTAGCCCCCATCCTTAGGGCAGAGATCCAGGCATCTCAAGAGGGTTACTAAGTTCTCAGGTGAACCAAATTTCTCTCGAGATGGTTCTCACTCACCACTGGTTTAAAGAGTTAGCTCACAACAAAGGAGCTGATGCTTAGGTGCCTGCAGCTAGGTAGGATGAATACAAGCCTCAGCAGCCTGTTCTTGCGACTTGTTCATCTCCTGCTTCCAGTAGTAGAAATTCAGTGTATGCAACAGTTAAATTGCCTACTTAGGTCTAGGAAAACTTAGGACAGGTTCAGGGTGTTCCCCTCTTGAGACGAATTATTCAGTGATAAAATAAATTAAATGATATCTAGACATAAATACAGATATTTATTTCCACCAAGAGAAGCAACTTACTTTCCAGTTCTAACACAAATTACATATTTCCCTTTCCATTTACCCAAAGGCACCATCAGTGTGTGCCATAGAAATCAAATGGCTGCTTTAATTTACTGCTATGCATTGGCATCACTGCTTTGGAAGCAGTTAGGTATGGTTTGGAGTCTACTTGCTATGAACAAATAACGGAGTAGCTTGACACATTAACACATCCTTGGCATATGTAAGTCTTACATGCGTACTTTTTTTAATGCATAGACCCTTTTGCTCCCTTTTTGACTCGTACTGTCTGTCTCACTGTGGACCGAGCCCATAACAGCAAACAGTGAGCAGTGCTCCTCACGGTTCCCCCCCCGTAGCACTGAGCCAGCAGCCTACTCTAGGGTACAGTTTCCTCGAAGTCCCACAGGTTCTCTACAGGAGTACTGAAAAGGCCAGCGTGCATTACCAGTCTCCAGTCCACCGTGGCTGCCCCTTGTGGGGTGCCGGCAGATCCCACGGAGAGGGTCTCACTAACACACTGTCATTCAGCTCCTTTCAAATGGCTGGATGCTGAGAACCATACCTGTTCGGATCCCTTTAGACTAGGTTTAAGTCTGACAAATATACAATTTGCCTGATCTGTTCATAAAATGAGCTCAGACAGGTGAGCATTTCTGTACGCTTCTGCAGGAAGATGCGTTTTTACGCACAGTTTAACTTTGGTCGTGCTGTTCCAAAACACAACTATAAAAGGTGTTCTCCCACAGAACTGTTCTTTCTTCTGTGGAAGGATGTGCAGGAACATCCAAATTCTGGCTGTGATCTAAACTAATCTTTTGCTGACGGCTGGACTCTGGCATTCCTTTCCAGAGCAGCATTAAACCAGGCAATGCGGCGATTTTCTCTTCCCTACAACCTGATAAATAATTTTCTCTCATAAACTGAGTTAAACTGCTCTTTAAACAGCTGTATCAGTTTCTGTGAAATCAACTACAATTTTAGAATGTTTTTTAGCAGGACCAGGTAAGGTTCCATTTTTTGCAGTAGAGCCTGGAGGACTAATTTACAGAAGCTGACATACTCTTCACATTGTAAGTGAAGATGTATTGAAGAGAAGAACTATCTTAAACTGACTAATTTCCTTTGGATTTTTTTTTCCCCACAAGTGATTTAAAGCAGTTGTGAAAATTAAGTCAGCTGCATAGATATTGTTTCCTTAAACTCTGCTGCTGGTATATCACTAATACTTTGTTACTCTGAAACCAGCTTTATAATTGTTAATACTGTCTTAAATATGTCTTCAGATCTTATATTCCCAACAAGAAAAAAAGAAGAAACAATCTGATTTTTCTCCTTATAAATCATCAGAACATTTAAATGAATTTAACAGAGGTAGGTCCACATTCTATTTCATAGTGAACAATGCCAAGAAGCAACTCTGAAGCAGGACAAAAGAGCGCTGTGTCAGAACACAGATCTACAGAAGGGTTTTCACCCTTCACCAAACAAGGAGATTCCCCAAATTTGGTTAAAGCCCAAGAATGGAGCTGGAACGCTGGAAGCAGTCCAAAAAATCCTTTAAAGGCAAAATAAATGAAAAATAAGAAGCCCCCTCCCCCGACCTTCAGCAGTCTCTGAGTGCAAATGAGAGTTTAGACTGTTAGTCACTCATTCCTTTGATGTCAGTACAAAGCAAATGAGTACACGACAACAGAAGCATGGCATCAAGATGTGGCATCGCTGAAATTATACAGCCTTATTTAGCACATAACTTCAGAAAATGTCTAATGAATGCCCCTTCCTCAGTACTTCTCTTCCACTGCAATATTGCACCACTTTGCTTTTTTTTATCCACTTTTATAAAAAAATTGATTCTAATAAAGGAAAAGTTCAATTTTTAAAAAGTTCATTATAAAAATTTATCATATAAAAATGCCAAACCCCCTAAGCCATATATACAAAATGTATCAGATTTATGAAAATAACCGGACCCAATTATATAACAAAACAATTTATACAAAAAGGTACAAGACTGCATTCAAATTAATACAAATAAAAGTAAAAAACCCTTCAAAATGACTCATTCATAGAAGATCTGTTTCTTTCAAATTTACAGGTATATAAATCAGTATCAAATTGTCTCATGTTAACAACCATTTAACGGGAAACACGCACTGGTTCAGAGAGTATTTCCACACGTCACCGGTGAGCACCATACTTTGCAGACCAGTCAACACGCCCATGGATTGGCTGAGCTGGTGGGGGGAGAGGCATTAACCTTGGTGTGCTTTTTGTAGGCGAGTTGAACGACGGCCGCCCAAGATGCGCTCTTACTGACTTCAGAGAAGAATAATCTAAAGGACAAAAGAAAATGCCATAACAGTTCAGTGAGTAGCTGTTCATATTGAGCAATAAGTGGATGCAGGTCCAGATCCTTAGTTCTTCAGGATATAAGCCTCCTTTTTTAATAGAATTTGTTGATGTGAAACAATAGTGGATCCAATCCCTAAAACCTTATCAGACAAGGAGTATTTATATCATGGATCTCACAAATGTGAATTCTGTGCCAGCTCTCACAGCAACCTCTAGGTCCCACTGAAATATGCTGTGGATAAACCCACGTATTTCATAAACAAAGTAGAAATAAACCAAATCCTTCTCCCTATGGAGTTCTGCAAGATTACAAACTGTAGTTCCAGTCAGTCAAATATTTACAAACAAAGTAAAGCAAAGATAAATAGTTCAGTGCTGCATATATACAGCATTACCAGAGTAATGAGCAAGGGACCAAGACAACTTTGGTACTATACTTACTAGAAGATGGATCCACAACTGGTGCTAACTGAACCCTCTGCCCAGCAGAGCCTACTTCCTTCTTCAGAAATGAAGGGATATAACCACTAGTTAGACCACTTGATCCTAAGGGCCCTGAAAGAAATGGCAAGGAACACCTGAGCTCAACACAATGGATCTCCCATACTATCAACAGATGACAAAGGTGTGCTCAAGATCAAGCCTCATCACAGACTGATGAAAACGAGAACTTCATTGAAGACACTAGAAATCCACAGATCCTATATATACCTGCATTCATCAGACTGTCATCATCAGACTGCATTTAAAGATGAAAGGGAAAAAGGGTACAAATTGTACTACTAGAAGGGCAATTTCTGTTCTCCCTAACATCTCAGCTTTTTCAAGGTTTCTCAGAGCTTTCTGAACTTAGGAGTTCAGCTGGAATTGTCTTGTTTGACTTTCAGCAGCTGGGTCCTATGGATATACTCACTCCTGATTTCTACGCAGTGAGTCTGGGGCTCTGGTGCCACTCAAAGCTCTTACTGAAGCCAGTAAGAACCCAGCTTAACTGGGATAGATTCATGTTCCAAATTCATAAAGTCAACTAAAAAATTTGTCCCTAAGATGAGCAGGAACAG
Source organism: Falco naumanni (assembly GCF_017639655.2). Lineage (NCBI taxonomy): Eukaryota > Metazoa > Chordata > Aves > Falconiformes > Falconidae > Falco > Falco naumanni. Next base: position 19,231,470 of record NC_054059.1, on the reverse strand, counting down.
ATTTGACCAACCTGTAGGATAAGCCATAGAAATTGGAACAAAAATAGGTATAAATAAAACAGTGCAGATGGACACTATAAACAAGTTAGCATGCACAGATCAGATCCACTGCATGTATGCCTGTAACATACTAGAACACTAGAGCAGTGCCAAAGCATATTGTGGGAAATGATGGTTGCAAGTTAAAAAGGGAAAATCTAATGATATATGATGCTGCTACAGAAGAAGCAAAAACTTGTAAAAGAGCCAGGAAGGCAACTTGTGCTATGTATATAAAGGCTCTCAGGTAGTTTAGCCATTTACAACATCCTCCCACCTTCACTCTTCAAAGAACAATTTTCTGATTAAATCACATCCAAAATTTTAAGTTTTTTTCTTTATTTAAACCAGTTTCTAAAGGCCCAAAACGTTTCTGTTGAATCTTGGACCAAAGAAACATATGCAAAACAAGTACTGCACTGCAGAACTGTATCACATGAAAACCTGAAGGCAAGAGTTAGACAGGAAATACATAGACACAATCTTAAAACATCAATATGTTTATCTGGTAAAATCTAATGTAAAAATCTACAATGAAATAACAGGGATTAAACACCTGAAATACCAAATGCCCCAAAAACATGAAGAGGAAGAGTTTTGCTTTTCGCCTTAGTTTTTCAAAGCTACAATTATATCCCTATTTTAAACAGCATCAATTAAAAGACATGATAACAGATGACTGATTTGCTTTATTCACATAACAAGACTGGTGTATATGGCTAGTTTAATTTAGACCAGCTTCCTCCTCCATGACAGCCATTTATGCACCAGCTGGGCTAAAATAACACGGAAACCTGAAAATAGGACTTACACAAACAGATGAAGGAAACTGAAGGCAAGATGAAGTATTTCAGGTCAAACAGACCTAAGCTGTCCAACCTTCTACGCATATTGTACTCCAAACCAGACTTTTGGGGATTCATTAGAAGAAATGTCTAAACCAGACTTTTGGGGATTCATTAGAAGAAATGTCTATGTTTCAGTTTAAGGTAGTCTCCAAATCCAAGGAACAGTGCTCATAACGTATTTTGACAGAAAGACCAGGCATGGTAGCAAGTATCTTTGGAGCTGACAATGTATCAGAAATGGGCGGCCCTGAAAAATAGCTGTCTGGAATTACGGGAACATCACCTAAGCACAGCTTCTTACCTGAATTCATCCTGTTAATACTTCCTCCCAAACCAGATGCTTTCCCAGGCAAACCAGAACTAGGCCAGGGATTAGACAGAACAGACTCTTTGTTTGAAGTGGAGACTATGGTATTCCTTGTGCTTACTCCTATTGCAAAACCACAAAAATTACCATGCTGAAATCTCTGTTGTTACTCAGGCTTGCATTCATTCCATCTGATGCACAATCTTAGAGCAGATGTTCAATTCAGCGAACTTAACTAGAACCTTCTCACTCTTAACACGCCTCTGGGTTACTTCCCATCCGCTCATATGGGAACACTATGACTTGACATAGGCCCTAATACTGCAAAGATAACAGTGTGAGTAGTTCTGCTAGCATCAATGGCTGCTGATATCAAGGGACAAGACCCTTACACTAAGGCCATAAATATTCTCAAGTTGTAGAAGGTAAACCTTGCTATGTAAATGAAATTATGCTTTGCATCAAACGCAGCATTTTACAGCTTTAACCTAACAGTGACAAGAAAACTTGAGAGTAAATAACAGTAGATTACATTTGTCGTAGTACTGGACTCTTCTTTGGTGTATCTACTGAAACCACAGACTGTGGCAGGGTACCTAACGTGCAAGGATGCACTCACAATTTATGGTAAAGCAAAAGTAGGCTTGGGATCACGTGTTTTACAACCTCCTCCAGTAATACAACTTTTAGCTACCAAAACTCTTACATAAGTGATCCAATTTGAAAGTCATTGCAATTAATTGTTTCAGGAAAAAAGACTGATTTTACAATCATGATACCTTCTTGTTTACTTAATTTATTTTGAAGTATGAGTACTACAAGTGAAGGAACAGCTAACACTTCCTTTATAAACAGAAATGATGAAAGAGGATACATTCATATTCAGCTCATTTTAAATACAGGCAGACATGTTGCCCACCTCCCGTACTCATCCTGCCTCAGCACTGGTCTCAGTATAGCAGAAGTTGACATGAAGACTGGCAGGCAATTCCTCTATAGAGACATGGATTTGCATTCTACTTAACTCCAAGCTACAGCAGAGCATACTCCCACTATCAGTTAGCTTCTGTTCATAATATTATATACTCATGAGGTAAACATAGGGCACTTTCTTTCCCAGTCTAAAAGACCAGTCTTATCCTTCTTAGGGAAACAGGGAATACTTTGGCATATTTTCTAACACACTTCAAAGAATAAGAGTATCCAGCAGGAAGAAGTACCATGAATCCTGCCCCCTTCTTGTAAGCAGAATTTATCTCAGTTGCTAGAATGTAGTTTGTATCATTGCCATCTACATTAGCAAAGCTCTTGCTCTCCTCATTTTCTTTAAGCAGTAGCCCCACTCCACAAGCTCAAAGGATAAAGCCTCGTGTACCAATGACTATTTCATATTGCTGTTGGAATTACAGGAAGAAAAAGAAATAAGTATTTTTTACTAACCAGGCAGATACCTAGAATGTCTCAAGTAGTGTTGCTTTGCTGCAGAAACTCGCAAGGTGGGAGTGTCCTGCCGTGGAAAGGTCACATGGGAAGGTGCACTGCTGCCAGAGCCTACAGCATCAACAGGCTTCAGGTCCAAAATGCTTTCAAATCTGTAACCCCAAAATTGCTACACTTAGTCCAATCCTTATAGCATATGTTTAGCCACAGGCCTTCCCATCTCCAGGAATCATTTCCTCATACTGTGTTTGCTACAGCATAAACATACAGACAACAGGGAATATTTTCAGCCTGAAGACATGTAAGTGCCCCTGAAAATCAGATTCACACCTCTTGTTCCCTTATAAATACATTTTAAAGGTTTTATAAATCACTTGTTTTTTCTCTACTGTGTATGATCCATGGAAACTGCAGCTTAGAGTCACCAAAACTAGTTTATATGCATGGAATATGTCAAAATGGTTCATATGTGAAATAAAAGTAGATACTCAAAAGATCAACTTGGGAAGACTTAAGCTAAACATAATTTTCAGTGGGGAAGAAATGAACAAGGAATTGTAATAGAAGGGTGCACTGCCCATCAAAAAATGTCTTGCAATTCAAAGGTCAGCATCCAACAAGCAGCCAAGGCAAAGCAGGAAAGAGACAAGCTGCATGTCCTTCACTTGCTTGGATATATGTTTCTGGATCCATAGAAAGCATAAAGAGCAACATGATGAGAGAAGTGAAGCCTAAGGAAATAAGACCAAACAGCACATGGACATAAAAGAAACAACTTACCTACAAAGAGTTTCATTGCTCTGCCTCTTCTTGTTTTTCAAGTCCACCCTGGTGATGGAAGAGCTGAAATCAAGGTCTTCCAAGTCATCCCAGTCTTCAGAACTCTTCACTGTTCTAGCAAGATGTCCCCATCTTCGCCTAGTTTTTGGTTTAAGTTCACCATTTATATTCTCAGTCCCAGCAGATGTTTTCTGTTATAAAGGTTGAAAAGAAACAAAACCATGCACCGACACCATAAACCAGGTGACAGAAACAAAGAAGACTTTTTTTCCTGTCTCAAAGAGTAATCGTGGTAGTAGTGCTCTAACAGCAGAATCCTAATTTTTCACTAAACGTGCTAAGAACACAACCTGTAGCCTGTAGACACTACTACCTATCTTCTGCATTTCATCTTATAATAAAGTAACTTGCACTGACAGAATAAATTTCTCAGGTCTCAATTCTAATTCTATTTATATTTCACTATACAAACTCCCAACCAATTAGCTCATGCTCAGTTTTTATTCCCTGACCCATCTTGGGAGTACAAAATGGCATACATGTTCCTGTTTCCACAAGCCTGTGCCTAGACATTTACGAAATCTATTTTTCTTGCAGGACAGCACAGGTACAAATTTGTGTCTCTTCAGCCACTTAAAGTATCAGTACATTTCAACCTTGTGTGACTCTGTATGTGGCCAGTACAGACCCTATTTAAGACCAATGTCTTAGCAGCAGCATTCACACTCTCTGCTCTTGTAATCTATCTCATGAATACCGCCTCCTTGTACTATCAACAGAAATGGTAGGTTTTTAAGCTGAAAGAAGAAACTGTTGTTTTCCACGGCCAGTGTAGAAGCCCAAAGGGACTACTATTCCCAGTCACACAAACTGGATGCCTTTAAATGGGTGAAGGCAGAATCCCCCCTCTCCCTCATTTCAATACTGTTTAGCTTAATACTTTTCTCTCTGGCATCGATCTCATTAATATTCTGACCACTGTACATCCTTTCTGCCCGTATGAAATCACAGTAACATCCTTTAAGTGCTGCTTTACAACAAAGGGAAGAATAAAATGGCTTTGAAATGAGAAATCAACTTGCTTGTTTTATAGCAACTGGATTTAGATTTCAACAGAGTTAATTCCACTTTCTAGCAGGAAGTTATAGCTATTCTTTATTCCCATTTCCTGTCGTTTTAGTAAGTATAAGAACCTTGAAAGAGAACAAGAAAAAGAAACACAATCAAGGAAAAATCAGGAAGTGTATCTTATGCTAGATGGACCTTTACCTGCTGAGGAACCTTATTGTGAATTGCAGGCAGAAGAACCTGGTTAGACTTGTCCTCCTGTAAGTAGTTACTGTGCTCAGCCCCAGAGTTGTCTGTCCTATACGGGTACACCAGGAGCTGAGAAGACTGGCTTTGTTGAAAAGGCCTTGATGAAATGCGAGTGTGAGGTTTCAGAGGTGGCTGTGCTGGGGGGACAGGTTTAATATGCAGAGATGATTTATTATGCAGTTCCTTTTGTTTCCCCAGTTCCTGAATGCCCAGAGCATGCCCAACCTGGAAGTACGGATATCGAAGTGCCTAAAACATAATGAAGATGTTAGGATCCAACTTAGAAAAATGCAAGTTTTTAACTTACCCTAGCCCTATGTGACAGTGCAAATTTAACTTTCTCTGGGGTGTGAAAAAGCAGAAGACCTGTCTCTCAACACCAGATTCTACTGAGCACAATCCAATTCAGAATAATGCTGCAATAGTAGAAAAGTTTCAACAGATATCAACTTACCAGGACTTAGTACCGAAGTTAGTATTTTTTGCTTTTCAACACCTTTGAGAGTTTTCCATCTATTTTAACTGCTTTAATTAGCTTTAAAGCTTTTTATTACAATTGGTACTGAAGGCCTGATATAATCACAAAGGTTCAGCTATGGTCCTACCGAACTAAAGACAAATTTGAACCCAGGATCACATCTGTTTTTCAGAAAGTGCCCTGCTCATTTCATTAGTTGGGTACTACCACTACAGTACTGGTATCTGCAATCAGTGGCTACCATCATCAACAACAACTGGACCATTGTACATGCAACACATATGCTATGCTTACATACAGGATGGTGGGACATATCTACAGAGCAAATGATCTGAGATTGCCCTGCATAAGCTAGCTTTTTACCCAGCCAACAGTGGGCTGGATGAACAGACAGTGAGGTGGACTGAAATCTGGCTGAACGGCCAGGCCCAGAGGGTGCTGAGCAAAGGAACAAAGTCCGGTTGGAGGCCAGTAGGTACCAGTGTACCCCAGAGGTCAATACTGGGGCAAATGCTGTTCAACATCCCAATTAATTATGTCAATGGTGGTGCAGAGTGCACCCTCGGGAAGTTTACTAATGACACAAAATGGGAAGGAATGGCTGATATACCAGAGGGTTGTGCTGCCATCCAAAGGGATGTTGACAGGCTGGAGAAATGCGCAGACAGGATTGCGTTGACCATCAAAGTCAACAAGGGTAAATACCATGACCTGCACCTGGAGAGAAACAACCCCATGCACCAGTAGATGCTGGGGTCAACCATCTGGAAAGCAGTTTTGCTGAAAAGGACCTGACAGACACCAAACTGGACATGAGCTATCAATATGCCCCTGCAGCAAATAAAGCTAATGGTATCCTGGGCTGCATTATAGTGGGAGTGTTGCCAGCAGCTCATCCCCTCTGCTCAGCACTGGTGAGGCCACACCTGGAGCTGTGTCCAGTTTTGGGCTCAGGAGAAAGAGACGGACGTAATGGACAGAGTCCAGAAAAGGGCCACAAAGATGATTAAGGAACTGGAACATGTCATGTATGAGGAAAGACTAACAGACTGGGACTGTTCAGCTGGAAGAGAAGGTTCACGGGGACCTTACCAAAGGATACAAATACCCAAACAGAAGGTGCAAATAAGATGGAGCAAGGCTCTTTTCAGTGGTGCCCAGTGATAGGACCAGAGGCAATGAGTACAAACTGAAACACAGGATGTTCTCTCTGAACATGAGGAAACACTTTTTTACTGTGAGGGTGACAGAACACTGTCACTTGTTGCCTAGGGCAGTGGGGCTGGACCAGATGACCTCCAGAGGCTTCTTCCAACCTCAGCTATTCCGTGATTCTGCGGTTCGCCCCAACAACAATGAAAGAACAGCATCACAGCCTTCAGCCATACATCCTACCTTCACTCTGCTGCTGTTCACAGTGACTGGACTATACCTAATTCAGGTATACTTATACACACTGCAGCCACAGATTTGATCATTGATCACACACCCCATGCAGTTGATGCTGTATGCAAAACACTGATTACTCTCTTTTAATTACTCCCCTTTGTCTTTCAAATTATTCTTGGCTTCTGCTCTTCTCCCTTCTAAGAAATGCACCCCTGAGCAACTGTTAAATGACTGTCTATAAAAGGTGTCTTGCAGTGAAAGGAAGTGTCATATGCAGGTGTGAGAAAAAGAAAACAAAACCAAACCTGACTAGCTGTTGGCCGCTTTTTGGGGTCCCACTGCAGCATGTCTCTCATGAGCTGCACCGCTTCACTGCTAGCATTAGGTATGAGAGTTTTTAAGTTGTTAGGTACACACTGAGGCCAGCGAAAATTCATGGAGGCTGAAAGCTGGTAGCCTTCAGGCCAGTCATTCTGGAAGAATGAGATTTCCAGTCACAAATAAAGTTCAGTGGTAAAATATCACAATGCCTAAGTACACTACCATATATTTTCCTATCAGTAATAGACAGCTTACTGTAATACTATATATAGTATATAATATATACAATATAAATATATAATATATATAATACTGTAATAGACTATATTAAAGATTTCAGTAGAAATTTTCACATAAAACCTCTGGTGAGAGATTAGTCTTGCTTTAAATCCAGCCAAGTCAAAGGCACAAATGGAATCAGGAAACAGGAGTCTTGCTATGATTCCAGTTTCTAGCCTCTTAAACCATAAGTTTATACACAATGTGCAAGAGATAATGAAATTTCCACCTAATGAAATCACAGTCTAAGGACTTAGGTGTTCAGGGGTCCATTTCTCCTCCATATGTCAGGCTTTATAGCATAAATACATAATGCTTATTTCACAGAAATTAAGTTTTAGTTTAGTTTACTATATCTGAGATCAATACCATACAATAGCAGTAAGTGTGAAAATTGATTATTTTTATGCTTACTGCTATTGTGCCATTCTGTATTGTAGAACAGCTCTAGTACTATTGCAGTGTGGAATGTTACTTTAGCTACCTTCTTTGGTGTCCCCAAGACTTGGCAAATTTTGAATATAGTATCAATTTCACTGGCGCCTGGAAAGAGAGGCCTCAGTGTGTAAACTTCTGCCATTATACAACCAACAGCCCAAATATCTATTGGAGAGCTATAGCTGGTGGATCGCAGAAGGACTTCAGGAGCCCTGTACCTGTAAGAGAGGAAAAAAAAAAAAGCTAAACATATCTCAACAATCAACACAATTCAAGCAGACATACATGAAACCATTCAGTTCTTCGCTCTTTGCTGTTGAGAGCAAACACCTCTTAAAAAGTTCCTATCCTCTCTTATCCTATACATAAGACAACTTTTTTTTTTCTAGAATGAAGAATTAAAACCTACATACGCTTTTATAAGCTTTCTTACACTCTTCTGACATGCAGCAATCCCAGCACGTCCCATTGGCCTTACCAGGCTCCTTTTTTGTTCCTGTGCTGCTGTCATCTGTAAACTGTCTTGTACTAACTGAAACTCTTCAAATTATGCTAAGCTTAAATAATTTTTTTATAAAAAGGAGGCACCAAAAGTGGTATTACATCCAGCACAAATACAGTACTTTACTTCTTTAAAGGTTCGATTATAAGTTTCACACAACATAGGTGAATACCAGCACTTACCATCTTGTGGATACATAATCGGTATAAGGAGGTCTAGATCGGATTTCTCGGGCTAAGCCAAAGTCTGCTATTTTCACAAGTTCTGGTCCCATGCAAAGGAGATTTTCAGGTTTCAAGTCTCTGTGAAAGAACCCTAAAATTCAAATGAAATATTGATGTGCGTTGCAATGCCACCCCAAGCTGTAGCCTTTATTTTCGACCTGGATTCTTTTGCTTTAGTCTTTATTGCTGAAGTTTGAATAGCACAACACAGAGTGCAAAGTTTTTTATGATCAACAGAGCTAGTCAATATAATGGTTATTCAGTCAGACTGTGAAGAACAGTATATGGAAGTTGACTATCTTATAAAAATTCAGAGTATTCAGTCAGATAGCTCCCTTTTAAGTGATGCTTCTTTAACATAAAAAAAATACACCACTTTAATTTTAATTTCATTCTAATTGTATTGGAAACTGCAATGAAGACATCAAAAAAATTACTTTAGAAGTTCCTTTAAACAGAATACAAATTAAAATGAGGCAATTTTTTTTGCACCTTGAAACCTCTTTTTAAATCTGAGAACATAATAATCTGCAAGCACTCAGTTACCCATTGTCCTGTCAGAGGATCTCAGTGTGCTTTTTTAGTATTATCTGCATTCAGCAGAACTTGATCACAAATGAACATTTGGCAGGAGCTCTTTCAATACAAATGAGAGAACAAGGCTAGAATATTACTGACTACCATCTCTGAAATCTGCTTCCACCCTTAGTCTGGAAAACTGTAATTATGATTCTTTTTTGCAGGCATCTAAGATGACAGTTTCCTATATACAGCACTCTCTGTAGTACCTCTCTAGAGCTCTAGGACCTCCTTTTCAGAGGCTTTCCAACAAGCTTCATTTTTTCCCTGGCCTTAAATATGCTCCCACAGAGGACAGAATAAATATTCACATAGAATGTGTCTATGTTGTCCAGTATATTAACTTTTGTTTGTTAAGATTAATGCATGACAGCATCAAAGACATAGTGCTGTAGGTATCTACCAACCAGCAGATTATGTTCTTCCTAAGTATATTAAATAGATGTTCTGGTGCCAGCTTGAACTACTGCCTCTGGAAGGTACCAGAGAAATTAATGTTGTTTGTAGCATTTAGTACTTCTGTATTTTGCTGAACAGATGTGCAATGCATCAATAGAATGCTTTTGAGGCAATTTATTTCATGGCAAACGTGTAAAAAGAGCAACTGATTGTGTATTCAGATATGGAAAAGATGCTTAGAGTTTGGATAGATAAAGAACATAAAAAGTTTACTTGGCAAGCATTTCTATGCCATACAGGAGTAGAATACAGAAATTGAGAGGAAAAAAAAAAATCATGTGATTTTTCCAGAACTGTTGAAGGGAGAATCTTGGGACACCCAGTAATACACTGTAAGCCGCAAGACCATCAAGACCATCCTGTCAGACTTGCCAAGAATTTTCAGATCTTTGTAACTATGGATTTGCAACATGTTCACAGAAATACCAGTCTAGGGTGTAGCAGGTCAGTGAACAAGACCGTTTCAGCACAAAATTGTTCATTATTTAAAGCTATAGTAAGTTAAATAGTAGTAGAAGGTATTCTGAAAGGTTGAGAACCATATGACAATTTATATATTAAAAAAAGGTGGCTTAAATTTTTACAAAATATTTTAAGACAGAAAAAAAATACAGTTTATTTGTATCTCATTGGAACAGACTGGAATTTCTAGCTTGGTTTCAGAAGAGTATCCAAGCACTATTAGAATAGAGAATAAAGCCATTAGCTTGAAAATATTTTGTAAAACAAAGTTACATGTGTTCTTCAAGTGAACTGAAATGCTGGTCCTACCAGCCTTTCACTTCCAGAACTTTGGCCACTGATGTTATTTCTCTTCTGATAACCCTGAGAGCTGACCAGCAACATATACTACAGTACATTTAGCAGGCAGAATTGAACAGGGCAGCAAAATGTGGTGAGGAATTTATCATTAATTTTTTTATTAGTTAAATGGGTCTTGTTAGTACTGGCTGGTACATCAGCTTTAGCTTTTATCATTGTAAAAATTAGTTTGAAGTCCATGCAAATGAAAGTTGTTTGTCACTCAGACTTCATTACTTTAAGCATAGCTTACAGAGAATGTATGATTTCAGTATCTGTGTGTACCTTAAGAAAAAGCGTAACTCTTCCTTTATTTTCAATCTCAGGGGGCCTCTAAATCTTTCAAGAAATGTGCCCATTAACGTCAGATGAGTTTTAGCAAGTGGCAGCTGCTAGTATGAGAAAGTAGAAATCTATAGAAAAGGAAGTGAGCGAACCTCTAGACTACAGTATCAGGCAATTATAAAATACAGTTATTTTCAGTAATCTGACTCTTCTCATATAGTGCCATTCTTTTGATCACTGCCTTCAGTAAAGTTAGTAATGTAATAGCATACTCATTAAAAAACTTAAACAGCCACTATCTTGCTTCAAGACAAAATGTTTACAGCTAAAATGTAACCTACCATGCTTATGAATAAATGCAAGGCCTTGCAGGATCTGATACATAATATTCCTAACTGTAGACTCTGGAAACAGTTTGTTTCTGTGGGATAAAAGAAAAGGTATGAAACAAGTATTAATGATTAAGTTCACACATTAGCTTATGCTACCTAATGACCAAAGATAAAAGGTAAAAATAATAACACTCATGTAGTTCATTTCTCCAATAAAATTCAGACAGTATTTCCATAAGTGACACATCATATTAAGACTATGTGATATCAAGACTATGTGGGACACTGAACTAAAAATGGGAAAAATGAAAAGAAAGAAAAAAAGAGAGTTGGCCAAACTGAACAAACCTTAACAAAGAATCATAGAATGGTTTGGGTTGGAGTGGACCTTAAAGATCATCTAGTTCCACCCCCCTGCCACAGGCAGGGACACCTTCCACTAGACCAGGTTGCTCAAAGCCCCATCCAGCCTGGCCTTGAACACTTCTAGGGATGAGGAATCCACAGCTTCCTTGGGCAACCTGTTCCAGCAAATAACCATCCTCAAAGTCAAGAATTTCTTCCCAATATCCAATCTCAATCAGATTAAAGCCATTCCCTCCCTTCTCACTACATGCCCTTGTAAAAAGTTCCTCTCCGGCTTTCTTGTATGCTACCTTTAGGTACTGGAAGGCTGATAAAAGGTCTCCCCAGAGCCTTCTCTTCTCCAGGCTGAATAACCCCAGCTCTTCTTCATAGGAGAGGTGCTCCAGCCCTTTGATCATCTTCATGGCCCTCCTGTGGACTCACTCCAACAGGTCAGTGTCCTTCTTATGTTGGGGGCCCCAGCAATACTCCAGGTGGGGTCTCGTAAGAGTGGAGTAGAGGGGAGAATCACTTCCCTGAACCTACTGGCCATGCTTTTTTTGATGCAGCTGAGGATATGGTTGGCTTTCTGGGCTGCAAGTGCACATTGCTGGCTCATTTTGAGCTTCTTGTCTACTACCAGCATCCCCAAGTCATTCTCCTCAGGGGTGCTCGCAATCCGTTCTCCATGCAGCCTGTATTTATGCATGTATTTTGCTTCATGACATGTACAGGTCATGAGGCACGCTCCTCACAACAGTGAGAATTCATGTTAATTTAGTGCTTTTCATGCAACAGTTTCTTCTGGACTCTCTTCTAAAGGATATACAAGCCATATTTTTTTCTTTCCCTTATTATTATCTAACAGCTGATGTACCACTCCCTTCTCTCCTGTTAGCTGAAAAAATAGACTCATTTGCTACTACTGAAAACAAAAAGGCTCTTCTCTTCACAATATTCAAGCAAGAAAATCAACTATGGCAGGTGGTTTTATGATAGCTCCTCTTACCAAGAGAGGTTTCTGATCAAACAGCTCTGCACCAGCTGCCTCTGCACATATCAAAACACAGGAGAGATGGGCTGGAGTGGAAATTAGTGACAATGGTATTCAGAAAGAGCCTAACAGTGAATGAAGATGATGGCCTGGGACTTATTCAATTTTCTGAGCTTATTTCTCTCACAAAAACTGACCGTCACACATTTCAGAAGTGAGATCAGCTACCAGAGTAAGTTTTTCATATTTGCTTGCTTATTTTTTAATTACAGCAGAAAGAGTCGTATTTCTTCTACAGTCCCTTCCAGTAAGACTGGCAATTTTAACTAAGACTTAAGCAAATAAATCACAATCTTAAACGTTTGATTTATACAATGCCTAATTAGTCCAAGGCCTAGCTAAACTGTAGAGAATCTGATATGTAGCACACTTTACAGACATCTGCCCTTGTTGTTTTCTTAAGGAGGCAGGATACCATCATGCATTTCTAAAGAATTCCTAAAGATAATTGGTTTGTATGTTACGCACTTGAAAAATTTTCTCAAGGTTCCTTATTTCATGATTAAAAAAATCAGCATCCATATATAGGTACCCAATTTAGTTAAAGTTGTTCTATACCTTTGCATGTATAATAAGTATTTTTATGCTTAAAAGGGCATTTTTTATAGTATTCACAGAGTTACGTTATAACAATAACCTTACTTTGTTAAATCAAGTAAGATTACTGTCACCTCCTGGGCTGATTCTATGGTCCATAGAAAGAAAACAGCCTCCTCAGAGAACAATTCAAAGCAGGGAGTTATTCTGTCCCAAATTATCCTCTGAAGGATGCTATCGTGGCCCAAAGGGTAAAATTGAGACTATTAACACTCCAGGCAATATCAAAAAGCTATATTTTATTGAGAAGGTTGACACATAAAATAGACAGTCCTTTGGACATCAGTTCAAATTCCAAGTTAAAAAAAAATATCTTAGAAGCAATCCGGAATTTGACCCTTCCTGATTACTGTTTCAATCACTTTTTATTCATTCATTTATCTGAGGAAGGTGTAACAGAAGAGGTGGAGATACCACCCTCTAATAGGAAAAGCACTGCTGATTGGGGTACTTATCTAGAAATCAGATGTTCTAGGTTCAATACTTCCTAGGTGTGATGGCTGTTAAAAGTCCACAGTTCCTAACTGTCAAAAGAGTGCCTCACTTATCTGCTAGGTTAATACAGGAAGCAACACTGGAAACTCCCACTAAACTGTCTGAGATACGCTCAAAGGTGACAGCCACAGCTCCAACTGCAGCACGCAGCCTTAAGTCATAGTCATCTAAACCTAAATAAATGATCCAAAGTTCTTTGAAAAGTAACAAGGGTGTTAAAAGCACATTACACAAGAAATTAATTTGTAGTAGGAATGGGTGATGTGCTTACATACCTTTCTTTCATTAACTGGTAAAGATTTTCCTTCATGTATTCAAACACAAAATACAGATGATCATTTTCTCTGATAACTTCTTTCAGCTTTACTACATTGGCATGGTTTAATTTCTTCAAAGACTAGAAACAGAAAATACAAACAGATCTTACGAGGGTCTTACTCTAATGAGAAAGAAAAAACATTTCACTGATGCAGAAGACTTGGCTTCAAATCTTCTTCAATATCTTAAATAATCAGACAGCTCTGAGAACAAAGACCAGATCTCCAAGTATTACCAGATACATATACAGTATACATATCAATTTGATGTGCTGGTCGTTCGAAAGCCAGCTACCTGGTGTCACAGCAACCACCATAACAATTGCATTTTCTCTGTAAGTAACTTCTTAATGGCAGAATTCACACTCTTCTAGAACTTGAACTGGCAATAGTCAGGTTAGACTCATGACTAAACACAAACCTGGAAATTCTTCCTTAGTATTGTGGATTAACCCTGCCAGACAGTTGAGATTGCTCATCCCCCCAGGTGGGATGGAGAAGAGAATTAAAAGGGCAGAAAGTGAGCAAACTCATGGGTCCATATAAAGGCAGTTTAATAGGTAAAGAAAAAGCGAAGTACATGAGCAAAACAAAATAAGGAGTCCATTCACGACTTCCCATTGGCAGGCAGGTGTTCAGCCATCTCCAGGAAAGCAGGGCTCCATCATGCATTAATGGCTGCTTGGGAAGACAAATGCTGTAATTCCCAATGCTCCCCCTTCCTCCTCTTTATCCCAGTTTTTACTGCTGAACAGTTTGGTCAGTTTGGGTCAGCTGTTCTGGCTGTGTCCCCTCCCAGCCTCTTGCCCACCCTAAAACAGGTGGCTTGAGGTTGAGCAAGCACTGCTGAGCAGTAACTAAAACAACCCTGCCTTGTCATCAGTACTGTTTTGGTCACAAATCCAAAAAAATCCAAAACACAGATTCTTATGAGCTACTGTGAAAAAAAATTAACTCTATCCAAACCAAAACCAGCATACTTGGGTCTTCATTCTTCCTTCTTCTTACATCTTCAGTGTATTCCACATTCATTCTTGCTGTAGCAGCACTGTACTAACTCATAGTACTTAAGAAAAGTGACCTAAGTTTTTTTGCATGTTTGCAACAGTAATAGCAAGGACTAGAAATTAAGAGAGGTCTTTAGAACATACCCCTAAAGCTCTGCAGGTGTCAAAATTTCATGTCATATGTCTGCCACCAAACCAACTATCCAGAAACAACTGCATGTACAAAGGCTACTGCTGTTCAAAGGGCATGTGTTTATTTATCAAGCTTTGAAACACCCATCAGCTCCAGGTTTTGTGATATGAGGCGCTCTCACACACCACTCACTGCAAAGAGGAAGCAGCTCTCTGCAACCAAATGATTTTTTGTAAGACTATAGACACCTCGTTCACTTGCAGAGCCAGGAAAACAGAACTGTAATGCCATATGCCACAGCTCATGTTGGGGGACGTTTTTGGTAAAAGGGGTAGAAAGAATGCGATGTTACCTCAAAAATGTTACAGGGATCATCTACTTTAAAGACAATGATTGAATGAGACAAATACCTTAACCTCTCGAAGGTTCATGCACTCCTCCCAGGAATAAAACTTTCTCTTCATTCTATGATAGTAGAAGGGAAAAAGCCAATTAATACATGATCGACATCATCTGGTCTTAGACCCATAAGTCTCATTATATCTTAACAGTTCAGTTCTATCAAATTATAAGGTGTTATCTCCTTTGTCAAAAAACTTTACATGTCCGGATAAGGTACATTCTAATAGAATTTAAAAGCACTACTATTACACAGGATTGTCTTTTTCCTATATGTATCTTGCTGAAAAATTTCAGAGCCTTCAGTAAGTCAGGGCATGTCATTTTTCCTTCCAGTATACAATGTGGTGAAGTACAGCCTAACTGTAAAAAGAACAAGGGTTGTGACAGTTATGAACAAGTCAGACTAAGTTTTGAAACAAACCTAATGAAAAATTAAATTAAATCACCGTGTCTCAAATTTTATCATTTTCTTCTTGCTCCCCTTCTCTGTATTATTCCTCTGTAATTTCAATACTTTTCCCATCTAAGTTGTATTTCTTCAGTTTTCAGTGTCCACTGCTCCCATGTTTCTCTCCCTTGCCAGTTGCATCTATCATACCAACTTCTTTTCAAATTCTGCCTTTCCTTTCAAGCTTACAAGCAACTCTGCTCTAACAGAAACAAATTGTGTGGCAGATCTGTTTTCTCCTAAGCCAGACTATAACTCTGAACATACTATTTGTGTGTAATGTATGGTCCTATTTATTCACATGCATTTTGATTATGACTCAGTTCTTTCACACACAACTCTTATGCTTTAGGACCAACAGGATGAAGGCACACCCACACAAGAGCATATATTAAACTTACAAAAATACCCAACTGTTTAGAGTCTGGATTTCAGAGGGAGTTAGGATACCCTTTGAAGATCTGAGTCTTTGTCAGACTTTAGTAATAATTCAACATTACTTATTATTGTAGCAAGTTTCTAATCTGAAATCAGCTCTTATAGTTACAATAGTTTAAGAACTACAAGCCCTTCAAGGGGTCGGTTTTTTTTTTTTAAGCAGTTTTTTGCAACTGCCATCTTGTGTGTTCAGCCACCAGGCCATTTCTGTTCCAAATGGATTGGCACTAATGTGTAAGCTAAGACAGTACCATCTTCTGGTTTGTTCTGAAAGTTTTGAGTTCCTACCATGTTGCAAAATGAAAATCAAAGGTGCTTCTGCCAAGATTTGATACAGGAAAAATACCCTCAGCACAGAGGATTTAGAAAGTTCCTAAAGCTAGCTATTGACTGTTCATACAAACCAGCATTGTACTGAAAACTCTTTTGACAAGTATGTCCCTGGGTCATGGTTGGCATTTCAGGAAGGTGCCTGCAATGCTTTACTGTTGTTTCTTACCACAGCTAGGACAAATAAGCCATTTACAAACTGAAACCATTACTGAAGTGTCAGAGAAAATCGTGGATTCTTCAAGAAATTTTAAGAAAATCTTAGCTGAAAAGACCAATATGTAGTAGAATATAAAGATACAGATTATGGATAATGAGATCCATTGCGTTAATTATGACTTCAGCGTTAACAATACACTGGACATTAGCCCATGAAACCTATGTTCCACGTAAGCAGCATTGCAGAATACTCTAAATAATACACATAATACACGTATGACTGCACCTAGCAGCAGAGCACTGTTACAATAAGCCTATATATCTCAACCTCTTTATCTTCTGCTGAGGCTTTGGAGAATACAAGGAACTTTGGATTTGTACTGGGGTAGCATGCAAATGCTCAATACAAACACTGTGTGGAACTGGAATGTGAAGTACTCAAAACAAGCACAACCAAGTGGACCATAGAATGAAAAAACCTGAACCATCCACTGTTAAATAACAAATGAAAATACTTACTTTTTAATGGCTATTAGCTCTCCAGATTCAATGCTTCTCCCTAGGAGGACAGAGCCATAGGTCCCATCACCAAGCTGTCTGATGGTTGTATACCTATTCATGATGACGATACTTTAGCCGCAAACGCATTTCAGTCCTTAGTGTTTCTTGTGTTTCTCCTCCGAGTGTAACCAGTTCTTTCTGTGGCAGCATAAATATAGAGCACTCAGGACAGTTGGAACAGTTGCAGGAATCATGTTTTCAAGACTTAGCCTTTGGTCTGAAAGCACAGAACATAATCCGTTTGAATCCCGTACTCTTCCAAGATTGCTTGTTTGCAGACTCCATTCTGCTCCAAGATATATTCCTTCTAAGCTATACACAAACACTTGTCTTGGTCTCTCATTTGAAAGGGCCAGCCTGTACCGGGGCTAAGTGGGTATGTTCCCCAAATCCACTCTAACACTAAAGCTAGATGTACTTCACAGCAAGCTCAATGGTAGCCCAAATGGGAGAAACTATTACCAAAAGCAGAGGATAAAGCCTCATAGCTTGGAGAAAAGAGTTTGCTGTCAGAAAAATTAAGTGTTACAGTAATACAGGAAGGAACCTATTATAGCCAAATTATCAGATACATAAGTTACCATCTCACATGTCATCCTGCCATCAGTTAAATGAATTTCCTGACTTTACATAAGGTCCTATGCTAGCGATACGCCATATGTAGCCCCTTAAACAAAGCCTCCAGAGGAAGCATGTTATATTCATGTCAGATAAGATCAGATGTATCTCACTACAGTAGCCCTAAGCATGAATCAGTCTACAGAAGCAGTTGCTACATCAGACTATCTATCCCACCTTTTGTCCTGACACTGCATGAACAGAATGCTAGATAACAAAGCCAAAAAGTCCTTATTCCCTCAGTTAATCTAATTCTTGCTAGTATTTCTTAGACTTTAGTTTAGAATAACTGTTATCCATTCTATGCAAATTAACCATATGTTTGGAATAAAACAGAATTCCCCTGCAGTGAGGGTTTGGTCCCTGCATTCCCTTTTTTTCCAGCTCCAAGAAGACAGCACTATTCATGGCTGGTGACCTTTGCCTTCTGTAACCTGCATTTAAACTATAATTTCACAGTTTGGGTTTAGGTTTTTTTATTTTTTTGTCACAGCCTTAAATCCGTCCTCCATCTTGCCTTATTTCACAAAGCCAAATTATGTTTTTTAAAAGTAGTGGGATTATGTTTCTTGTACTCTGAAGTGACATCAATGCAGCGCCACAATCCTGTGGATGCAAGATGTTGTAAGGATCCTTTTGTTTTCAGTCTTCTAAGCCCATTAGCCCCACTAATACCAATAGAGGAACAAACAAAAATTAGGAAACATGATGTTAATACACCTTAACAAGCACTGTGTATAAGTAAGAAACAACATGTCTCTAACACTGTCTTAGACACTGGGTAGCATCTCAGACAGGCAGGAGGAATTGCCACCTAGCAGCACCCATTTCTCTCCACACACTACTACAGAGAACCATGACTGAGCACCTTACTAAGAGACCTAATCCCACATTTTGTCCTACTTGCCAAGGAACACAGAGCCTGTCCGTAAGAATGGCACTTTGGAGTACCAGTTTCTTTTTGGCTGGTTTTCACGCTGTGTACCTGCATAGCATAAAGCTACGTTTAGGCAATGTTCTGTTTCTATGTTAAAAAGCTTTGGTTACTCCAGCTGGTCACATCGTTAGAGCATGTGAATACAAACTACAAAACTGTCTTGGAGTAAAAGAGTGTGTTGATACTAAATAGAAAAACATAAAAGCCTTATTTTCACAATATTGTCAATGATGTTCAAACTCTGCCTCACCTGTAAACATGGTTCCCCCCCCCCCCAGAAATCAACCAGAAAATACCCTTTAAAAGCAAGCCAGATTTAATGTATCAAGGCTACTTTCTGATTCACGGCATAACTCAAACTTGTATGCCTTAAATAAGCATCCTCTCCCATTTGAAGGGCTGCAGCACTGAGAACTGAAAGTGAAACTCGCTCACCCTCTGCCACAGCTGAGAAACGCAAACAGTAAACAATCGGCAACTGCCTTTCAAAATCCGTTCAGTGCTTTGGCAATAACCCTAAGGCGTTACTAGCAGGATGCGCAGAGAAAGGCCTGGCGTAAAGCCGCGGGTTGCGATCTTTGTTGTCCCAGCAGCCGGTGTTTATGTGTGTTTGTGAAGGCACTGGGAGGTGCCCCACGAGCTGAAAGCAAAGGCAGGGGCAGCGGGAGGCACCAGTCCCTCGGCAGCAGAAGGACCCGCGGCATTTACGCGACGGCGGGGAGGCGAGCCGCGGGGCCCTGCCCGCACGGCAGGCTAAGTCGTGGCTCCCGCCCGGCCTTCACGCTGCGGCGGCGGCCGATTCCCAGCCTCGGCCCCGCCACACGCGAGTAACCCAGCTCCAGCCACTTCTCGTACCGAGACGCAGCAACCCCGCCACGCCGGCGGGTCCCCCCCGCGGCGCTCCCCGGGCGCGGCGGTACTCACGGTGCGCGGGCGCGCCCTCCTCCAGCCGAGCCCCAGCCCGCCGAAGCGGCAGAGGTCCCTAATGGCGGCGCCGCCTCAGCCCAGCTGCGGCCCACGCCGACCGCGGGTCTCGCTCAGGGCGCCGCCGGCCGCCGCGCCCCCCGCCCCGGCCCCGGCCTTTGGCGCTCCCCGCCCGACGGCGGCGGGGCTCCCCGCGGGGGGATAACGCCCCACGACAGCAGCCGGGAGGGCCGTCAAGCCGGCGGTGCTCGCCTCCGCGCCGCCCGGCTGGTCCCCTCGCGGGAGGGTGGGCAGCGAGGGCCTGTGGGCCCCGGCGCGGCTTCGGCCGCGGGGAGGGTTTAGGGGTCGCCCCAAAAGCAGGCGGCTGTCGGCGGGGGAGGCGAGAGACGACGGCGCAGCACCGCGGCTACCCGAGGGGTGATTACATACAGCTGAGGTGGGCTTTAACGTAACTGAAAAGAGAATAAAAATCCCCTGGTGACTGGCTTGTCTCACGTCCCCGAGAGGAGTGTAAATAATAAAACAGGGACGCAGAAATACCGAGCTACGAGCTAGCGGCAAAGGGTACCGACACCTGCCGCGCCGCGGGGCGGGGGGGGGCGGACACCCCTCACCAGAGCACTGCCACCCTGCCCGGCTGCGGCAGGGCCGGGTAAGGCACAGGGGGCCGGGGGCTGGAAAAAGGGAACAAAAAAATTACCCTCACACAATTGATCATCAGATCTGACAATAATAATGATTAAGTTTTACCTTCTTTTCTATGCTCCCTCATTTACATTTTAAAAGTTACACAACACAGAGTTACTTCCCGGGGCTTGCAAGGTGGGGTGAGTCGGTGTAACTTGGAGCCCGGGGGTCCCAGCTCCCCGCCTCAGTGAATCCTACTGCGAAACACACACTTGTTAAGAACTTGGTTCCTTAAAAAAGGTGTGAGAGAACTGTGGTTGCCTAGCCCTCCCCCCACCTAAATCGAGGCCAGTCTTTACATTCAGCCCTGTTTTAGAAAACCTAACGGGGTGTCCCAGCGGCACTAACAGCTCTCTCCACCGAGCTGGAGAGTGCCCTGGGCGCAGGGCAGGTAGTCGTGAGAGTCACGCGACCTCAGCAACGTTGCTATCTATACAGCTACAGCACTAACTGCTCCCTTGCTGCCTGGTTATTAATTTGTCTGTAACGAGGCCCCGGTTTGCCCGCGGTCACAGCGGGAATGGCGGCTCCGGCGCTGGGCCCTGCTGCTGCTGACGCCAGGCCGAGGGGCCGCACCAAGGCGGCAGGAGGCCGCCCCCGGTGCGCGGACACCGCCGCCTTCCCTCGGCTCCCACGGCGGAGTGCTAGGCTCGGCCTCCACCGCTGGGGCCGGACAGGCTCAGCGGCGTCCGCGGGGCTCGCCGCCTGGGGGCACGGACTACTTTTCCCGGCAGGCTCTGCCCCGCCGCCGGGGGGGATCGGCCCGTGGAGGCGCCGCTGCCCGGCCGGCGCGGCCCTGGCCCGAGGGGGTGCCGCCCGCGGACTACGTTTCCCGGCGTGCAGCGCGGCGCTCCTCTGCAGGCGGCAGAGCCGCGGCGGGCTGCGGCGCGCGCTGGGGCGGGTAGTCCGCGCGGCCGGCGCCCGCGCCTCCGAGCGGCCCGTGCGTCAGGCGGCGCTCTGACCTTGCGGGTTTGTCTGGGCGCGTCTCCGCCGCTCCCGCCCGCCTGCCCCTCACTCGCCGGGAAGATGGCTGCCGTACGCAGGGCCCGCAGTTACTCCCGCTGCGTGGTGCGCTTCTCCGACCGAGAACTCTGCTAATTTCCCCCCGCGGGGAGGACGCACGGATCGAGCAGGGGGGGCAGAGACCCCCGGGAGGGGACAGCGCCGCCCGAGCGCCGGCAGCATGGTGAGCCGGGCCGGGCCCGTCGCGCCGGGCTCCCCGCGGCAGCGGGGCCTGGGGCGGGCGGGGGGGGGTGCCAGGCGCCCCGCGGGCAGGCGGCGGCGGTGGGGGCGAGGCCGCCGTGGCGGGGGTTGGGAGGGGGCGGTGGCAGCGGCAAGGGGTGTGTGCCCGGCGGCGGGAGGGGCGGCCCCTCAAAGCCGTGCTTGCTGCCCCGCACCCTGCCCTGTCCGCGGGCACCGGGACCGGGCAGTGCCGGTGGGAAGTGTGCCGTGATCCCGGTCCCTTCCGCGGGGGATTTTGGGCTGAAGAGTGAGTGGGGCTGCTTGATTGAGGAGCGATCTAGCTGTCCGTAGAAAAACCTGAACGTACCACCACTGTGTCATTACAGAGGAGCCTGCCCTACGTTTCTCTTTCTTCCCTGAAAAGGTAGATGGCATAAAGTCATCTGGTAAACGGCTCCGTTGGCCAGGCACTCTACTTATTTTAGTTTGTGTCTTAACATCTCAGAAATACTGTTTGATTCAGTATTGCTGTTCTCACAGCACCTCAATATCGATTCAAGCATCCATGATGAGAGCTTGGTCATTCAAACTATTTATGTCATTCAGAAGCTCTTAAAATGCATTACCACCACGATTAAAACTCGTTATTTTTCAACACAGTGTTGCTTCTACCACATTGACGGAAAAATGGAGAGACTTACTGATTTTCTTATAAAACATGAAAAACGTTAGCTGTCAGTCACTGTTCCGCTATGTCATGTTTGCTTGTCCCTTGGTTCTGTGCAGTTCACACGTAGCCCTGTTCAAATGGTGACGGTCAACTTCGAACCGTTTCTGATCTTGGCTTTGTTTTGCTGAAACATCTGAACTATTAAAGGGTTTGACATTACAAACACTTTAGCAAGTGATTGTTGTGCTCTGAGGAAATCAGTATGCAATTTTTGATTGCAAAACAGTTAAAACGAAGCTGTGCAAATAAACTAGTCTTGCATTTGGCAAATGATTTCTAAAGCTTTGCAAACGAATCAGAATCGAACCTACTCAGCTGACTTTTTACAGGTTGCAGCCTAAGTCAGGTGTTTACTTTTGACATGTTGACCTTTTGACTTGCCTGGCTACCACTTTTCTCATGGAAAATTATTTGAGCTGATCAGTACACACACTAAGGATGTCTCACTTTCAAGCAGGATCAAGTCACTGTTCCGTATGACAGCTTGTTTTTAGCAGGAGGAAGGCCAACAGTGTAAAGATGGAACAGGCTAGATTTATCCACTGCATAGCTATTACAGTACAGTATTCTGTGAGCTTCAGAAACTATAACTGCAATTTAAATATTGTCTGAGTGGGGGCAAGGAGCCAATTTTTACAAGTTACAAACTGATCTAGCTGTGGTCTCGTAAGCTGTATGCTAGTGAATATCCTTGCTTCAGGGATGCCTGTGTTTACTCATTTATTCTAGCAAAGCCATAGGGTTTCAGCATTCAAGTAAATAGTGGAAAGTTTGTTAATCCAGTCCAGTTAGTCATACAGTAACCATGTGAATGAATTGCATTACTGGTAAATTTAGAGGGATGGTCACTTACGCTGACACTGCTGTCAGAAGACAAACCTGTGATGTGAGAGACTTCAGACCACACATGCACTTGGTATAGAGGAGGTAATGACAAAAGTAAGAACTTCGGTTGTAATCAACTTCATGATGTTTGTTGACAGCTTTTAGGCTGTGGACTAGGTCTTCGTAGTGTATAGTATGTATTTTCTGTTTGGATTGAGAGCACACTCAAACTTTAAAGAGCGTTGAATGATATTTTGGAAGCAGTTGGTCCAGAATCATGACTGACTGTGACTCAGAAATAGAGGAGAAGCAGGGCAGCTGAACAGAGATGAGGGGATGGAAATCAAGACTCTTGAACAGATTACTGAAACAGAAACTTTTTGAACGTGAGGTAAACTTCAGCCAGCTTCTTAACCTTAGAAATAACTCTTACTCTTAAATTAGTTTATTTACAGTCTTAATGAGCTAAGGGTTTTAATGGGTGTGCCTTTATGCACATGAAGATAGTGTGTTGTTGATTTAGGTTAGGGATTACTGGTTTCTGCATTTTGCAGATAAAACCAGGCTTATTCTTCCCAGATTGAGAGCTGACTGGGCATAATTCATCTGCAAACCAGAAGCCTTGCACTCTGCACAGGCAGAGGTGGGCCTTACTTGTGTCAGCCCAGTGCCATAATAATGCCCTTCCAGACATCCATTTCAGTGCTAACTGGTTCCTAGGCTATCTCTGTTCAGCCAGCGTAGATGTAATCCCTGGATGCTATAATAACATGGTAACTCATAGGATGTTAACTGCCTGCAAATTCTGGCATCAAAACCCATGAAACTTCTAAGTTACTTACTCCTTGCTCAGGTTTAATGCTGCTGGTGTTTTACAGTGCTCTGGTTTACCTGTTTTCTCCACAGAAAAATAAAAAATATGCAGCCTTAAAATAAAAGTGTAGAAACAGATGCAGTATCTGTTTACTTTAACCAACCAACACTGTCTGCATTATCAATTGAAAAAGATAAATTGACTGAGACATCAGTGAAAACACCTTTACTGATGACAAGTCAGTAAGTTTGTAGCTGTTTTGGAACCTGAGACAAGTGCTACAGCTGAACTCCAGAGAGGTGTTTGTCACCAAGACAAAGAGATTAAATGTTGCCATCCCATCAAGTTTGCCAATATTGTGTAGTTTGATCATGAACTTCCAGATGCTATAAAAATTTTGTAAGTTTTCTGAATACAAGAATGCTTTGATTTTTGCACTTTGATTGTGTAGGGGATAGAGATTTCTTTACGAGAACTCAAGGATCTCACTGACAGAATGTTACTTGAAGTCTTTGTGCAGCTTACAATAGGAAGGAGTGGGAAACAAAAGTTCTGTAAGTTAGTTGTGGTAATCTTAATGCTAGGTTTACCTTCTTAAAATTTCACTTTGCATTGTGTACTTGCAGAACTATAGATGTCAATTTCAGTGTAGAATGGTAGAAAACCTGGGATGCTTCAGCTGCAGGAAGAAATTTAAACAAACGTTTTAGTTTGTCTTGAGGTTTTATTTTTCCTTACTGGCATCTTGCAGTGGTTGTCATTGAATATCTTATTGATGCTCAGAATTAGTTTTTCTTTGTTTTAGTATAGATTCCATAAATCCCAGTATATTTCAAAATGAGAATTTATTTGCATCTTTTTAAGTTTTGCTCTGAAACTAGCAGTCTACATTCTATGTAGAGCCCTGTTAAGTTTGTTCAAAGGTATTAAAGTCTTACTTGTTTATCCTGTCTCACAGCAGTACTGTAAATAAAAGCAGCTGTCAAGCTCTCATGCTAGCTTTTTATTTTCTTTTACAATACATTTTTTCTTTAGTTTCTATAATAACATGGTAACTCATGTAGTTTTGAGAATGCTTGTATTGTCCCAAGTTTTCATAAAGTATCTATTGTTAGTCTTTTGTGCTTCTGTAAATATTAAACAAATCAAAACTACTGGTTATCTTTACAATGAGAAGATAGTGATTAAATTTTAATTTCTTGTATGAAGCACACGACTTTAATCTTAATGAAGCTTTGGTTCTATGCTTTGGCTTGGACGCTGAGTGTATTTATTCAGGTGTTATGGCAGCGTTCTGATGCATGTAAGCCTTCAAGTGATACATAATGAACCTGTGTTGGATTGGTGTGACTGAACTGCAAAGCCAAACTTCATTGGGTTAAGAGGAAAGTGCAAACAATACCAGTAATTGTAAAATTAATTTTTATCATCAATTAAGATTGATCTGTGGAGTAGTGGACAGAATGTGGAAAAGGGGAGTATGCTTAGAATTTTTTAGATGTGTGTCCATGACAGTTGTGCTTTGTGAATGTGCTGCAGGGACTTACGCAGGCTCTATAATCACATCTGACTGCTCTCTACTAGGCAGAAGCAGAAGAAGATTGTCACTCTGATTTGGTAAGAACTGATGACAATGAAAGATCCAGTGAAGCAAATCTTCAGGTATGTCTCATGTGTTTTTACAAACATAGTGCTGCTGCAATTTAAGCTGCATTACTTATGCTCATTCAGTTACCACACATTGTTGATCTGACAAACGCTTAATCTGTCTGCCCCTCTTTGCACTGTGTTCCAAGTGTTAGATTCAGTCTTCATTTATCTGTGTAGATGAAAAGAAAATTTGTGTCAGATTTGGAATTTGCTGAACTACAGAAATCAGACAGCAGTTTCTGTGTGGATCAAATTCCAGTTTAAGTTGTCGCTGTCTTCTGGAGCAGAAAGTTGATAAAGGCAGTCTAACAGAAAAAGTGTGTTCTCTTAGGATACTAGATTTCTGTGTAGTTGCTCCCCAGAAGTCATGAAGATTGCAAAAGACATGTAAAGTGTAGCTTCAAAGGTGCTGAAAAAAATGCATGGCAAGAATTACAACTTGTATTGTTTCACAGAGCATAGTCCTTTCTTTTTAAAAGAGAAAGGAACGTAAGATCTTATTTGTAGATTATATACAGTCTTGATTGTCATAAAACTCAGTATCCTTATGTACAAAAAATCAGGTTTTCTAAATTTTAATTTCAAGAGCTAGTTGACTTCTTGCTGGAGATAACTACATAAACAAGAACAAACATCATGTCCAGAAATAATACTTTTTAATGGAGTCTTAGGTCTTAACTGTAGTACTAACAACCACTTCTTGAAACATCACTTTTTCTTCTAGTATAGATAAAAGCACTTATGTTATTGAATGAGATTGAACAAGTACTTGTGCACTTTTTGTTCAATTTACTGTAAAAGCAGCTAACTGTGTCTAGACTCACTGAAACTATTTAAGTTAGAAGTGTAAATCATAATTTTGAAGTTCTTTTTTTGTGTTTGTACTTCATAATTTCTCCTTAGAAGTTGTACCATGTGAATATGTGGTATTAAGTCAGAATTAATGGGATTTTTTTAGGCAGAGCTTCAGATGTTCAGAGCTCAGTGGATGTTTGAGCTTGCCCCTGGTATGAGTTCTAGTGGGTTGGAACCTCTGCCATGCAGAGCATCTTCAAGAGGACCTGGAGTAAAGTCTGTAGATGCCAGAGGGAAACAGGAGATAGCAAAAGAGGAAAAGGTACAGAAAAATAATGTGTAATTCGGGGATTTTTGTGTGTGTGTTAGTGTTGCAGTATAACTACCCTAAAAGCTAATGATGAATTAAATCTAGAGGAACAACAGAGGTGATTAACCTGTTGTCATGGTTTAACCCCAGCTGGTAATTAAGTACCATACAGCTGCTTGCTCACTCCCCCCTCACCCAAGGGGTTAAAGGAGTGTAAAGCTCTAGGGTTGTGAGATAAGAACAGTTTAACAACTGAGATAAAATAAAAACTAAAGACCAATAATTTTAATAACAACAATAATAGTTACAATGAAAAAGAGGGAGAAGGGGAGAGGAATGAAATCCAAAGGGAAGGGAGACCGAAGACTAGTGACGCACAGCACAGCTGCTCACCACCCGCTGACTGATGCCCAGCCAGTCCCTAAGCAGTGATCTGCAGGCCCCGGCCACCCCCCCGCCCCAGATTATGTATGAGCTTGATGTCCCGTGGTATGGAATACCTCTTCAGCTAGTTCAGGTCAGCTAACCCGGCTGTGCTGTGTCCCCTCCCAATTCCCTGTGCCCCTCCAGCCCTCTCACTGGCAAGACCAGAGAAACCAAGAAGTCCCAGACCACACTGTTCCCATACCAAATCCAAAACACAGCACTGCATTAGCCACCAAGAAGAAAATTAGCTCTATCCCAGCCAAAACCAAGACACCCGTTGTCTCCATACTAATGTCTTACTGTAGTCCTGCACTGATTTTTCTAGTTTTTACGCTTGGCTTTATGTCACCTTCCCAGTCTGCTTTCTGAAAGACTAGCTAAGGGGTGAGCAACAGGAACATGGATAGTTTGTTGATTGGGAATTTCAGTTATGGCTTGTAGCACGTGAATATGTCTTCTCACTCTATGGAATTATTCTATTAATCTCCTTCATAGAGTACAGTAGGTAAGATGAAAAATAATTCTAAGTCAAGTGACATTGTGCTTGTATTCGTAAGAAATTTATGAGTGTTCTGTGTAATTTGTTACACAGGCAAAAGAACTTTTCCTGAAGGCCGTGGAAGAAGAACAAAATGGAGCCCTTTATGAAGGTAATATGGAAGTCTACAATAAACACCCTTATTGCAGTGGAGTCTACCACTGATTTATGTGCAAGCCTGTATGATGCCAGTGAACTTAAACTGCAGGCTAATGGTAATTTGAGAGCTCAGTTGTTTGGATAAGCAGACAGACTGGCTAATAGGAACCATCATATCACAATTCTGAGGTTGAAGAGAAGCTGAAGTGAGATCAAAGAAAGAACTTTGAACTTTCAGGCATTTTGAAATCTAGTAATTTAATCAAGCACTGAATTGCTTCTTCATATAGCATGCTTCTTTATATGACTTTTATAACATGGAATAAGCATAGTAATTAATCAAGGTAATATAGTATATTTTCTGTGCTCACAGTTTTCTTCATTCCACTTTAAACAGAACTACTTAATCCATGGAATGTTTTGTTGTTTGACTTTGACTTTTGGTTTTATTCTTTTAATTTACACAGTATGGCTTGTTTAATAATTCCTGAAGTGAATGTTTAAATTACTTTGTGAGGTTTGCCATAAATACTTGAGATGCTGAGCTTGCTTGTCCTCTTGCTGTCAGCACTCGTAGAAATGGAAATTCAAAGTTTTGTTCCTCATCGGTATTTTTCAGAATGTATAGAGCAAGAAGTCCATCCTAACTTCAAGTCCTATAGATCAATAGTGGAGATACCAGTTTTCTGTTTCTTTCATGAAAAAAAAAAAAAAATGAACACAGAGCATCTGTGCCATCCTGCTCATCCACTAGAGGCTTTGGCTACCTTGGTTGAAGTGCAGGTGCAAAATATGTCAAGATAAGCAGAACGGAGAGTACTCTGGAAACTCCTGAATTCAGCCACCCGTTGAATACAAAATTTCCTCTCTATCATGGGAGTTTTCCTTCCCTTGCAAGGGATTTCTGGTGGTTGTTCCAGATCTCAAATGAACTGAGAAAAATATGAGTCCCCAGTAGGTAATAAAATTGTTATTTCAGTTTCTAATTTATTACATGTTTTTACAAGGCAGAATGACTTTGGGCTAAGATATTTTGTGTGTTGGGTGTAAAATTAACTGCGCAGTAAAAAAAAAGACTTCAGGACTAAATCAGATATGTAATCTACCATTTTGGAAATCATGCAGTAGGTGGTGAAGGTTCTTTCATATCAAAAATTTCCAAATGATTTTAAAAAATATGGAAGGAAAGCAGTCTATTTAAACATTGTGTATATAAACATGTGTGTATAAAATGAAAGCTATAGATTCATCTGCTTGAGTGCGTTTCTTGTGTGTTAAACAGCAGTAGACAAGTATTAACATCTAACAGTTGCATTCACAAAGGCGTATTAGGCATTTGGATTGCTTGAATACGAATCCATTCTTTCTTAGTTAAATTTGGTTTGAGACTTAAAGAAACAAAACTAAAATGTTTCTACACATACATCTATATGAGACCTTAGAGAGAAGGTCCTAAGCCAGACACAGATACATTGCTGAGCATGTGTTGGGACACCTGTTTTCAGACCAAACTTTTATCTGCTGACCTGGCCCATGTCACCAGAATCCAGCTGGCATTTCAGCCTGCTTCTGAAATCTGCTGATACTTGACATTTGTGAGACAGTTATGTGCACCAGCTTGCTCATGTTTAAGTACAGTACAGGCCTTCCTGCAAGATTAAATGCTAAAGTTGAGACTGATCTCTGTTTAGCTGGCTGCTGGTATTCCTCATCCTCCCCAGCCAAAGGATATTACTTGTCAGTCAGCAGCCCTGACATAAATTTAAGGAAATAGAAATGCTTACTTGCCCAAGCTCAGGCTTCTGAGACTCATTACTGTGTCATATTCTGAGCTCCATCTCACTGGTGGTTTACTTTGGGTTTGGTTTTTAATGTCCAAACTGAGGGAGAGTTGCCCTCTGATCTTGGCATTTCCATGCGGGAATACAAACAGATGTATAAGTACATCTTAACAGTGGTATTAAAAGAGACTGTGTATACAATGAATCTGCTTAAATTAAGAGGGACCCACAGAGTTAACTCAAGAAAGACATTCTACAGTTTAAATAACAGTTTGTTCCCACAGGGTGATTTTCCTGAGTCTATTTCTCTGCTCAGTTTTCGTAGCATCTTTGGAATGTTAAAGGCAGAAGTACTTTCTCTGCATGCTGGAAGAAACCCAATCTGTCACTTTTTCTTTCATGCCCCATAGTCTTGTGCTTGCTACATAGCTTTTTGAAAAGGCTGCTTTCCTCCAGTCAGGTTCCTCACTCACTGTTTTGCGTGGGCTTGCTTCTGTGCCTTCTGTAGTTTCCAGGGTTTTGCCACAGTAAAATTTACTTGGTTTGTGTCTGTTGTTGAAATTTTAAAATTACAATAGTATTTTGTTGATCTTTCTCACCTTTATAATGTTGTGTATATCTGAATGACTGTTTGTACTGTACTGGGGATTTAAAGTACCTGCATCATCTTTAAAGTTCTCTTTCATGTTCCTCATCGTTACTTCTGAATATAATGCCTAAAATCTTTATGGCTTGTTAGGAATGCTTTGTAAGTGCTGCGCAACAAACAAAATCAGGACTTCGCAATATTTTAATGTAAAATTTTGTATTTTGTAATTGAATTTATAGTAGTTAAGGTAAATCTGTAAAAGTTGAAACACTACTGAGAGAGTTCTTTACTCTGAAAGAGTACATGAAGTTTTTAGTTTTGAAAATAGGTGCTTATGTGCCTCTCTTCTGTATTGATTTGAAACCTAATCAGTTTAGACTAAGTAAGATTTACTACTAGGCAAAGGCATTTTCCACCTTTTTAGTGCTTTTAGCTGAAGTCATCTCTCTAAAAAAAAATCTGCCTTAATAAGCCAGTATAGGCATCAGACATGTTTAAACATTAAATCTTTATTTTCAGCTATCAAGTTTTATCGTCTAGCCATGCAGCTTGTACCTGACATAGAGTTTAAGATCACCTATACAAGGTCCCCAGATGGTGATGGAGTTGGAAAGAGGTGGTAAGTATGAAAGTTTGCTAATTAAGTGCATAAGAGTACTAAAACTTGAAATTTTGTTTCTAAAACATAAGAATTCTGTACTGTGATAACACAGTTGTAAGTCTCTTAACATTTGGAAAACTTGTCTGCTTTCATTTGAATAGAATGCTTCATAGAAAGTTTACAGATGCATTAGTCCAAGGAGGGTTTTTCTGTAGTCTAGTTCAAAGAAGGTAACAGGCTTGTTTGGAACTAGTTAAATTCAAGTGGCAGGATTACAGATAGTTAGATTGTTTCTTAAGAAAAAGAAGCACCAGTCAGTTTATTAATTT
This sequence comes from Falco naumanni, assembly GCF_017639655.2. NCBI lineage: Eukaryota > Metazoa > Chordata > Aves > Falconiformes > Falconidae > Falco > Falco naumanni. Next base: position 19,200,531 of record NC_054059.1, on the reverse strand, counting down.
TGATTTCTGATTTTCATATTTATGAGTTATACATTTACAATCATCAACAAAATTGCAAATGGAGAAAAGATTAGGAAAAAGATTGCTACCATGGAATAAGTGTCATAATTAAGCAGGGGTTATATACTACTGTTCTTGTGCTAACACAGCCAAGTGGGAGCATTTCCAACAAGTAGAGCAATATATTTGGAAGCTCATAGACTGTAAACTGAGTAGTCTAGCCTTTCATCATTACAAACATCAGAATACTCCTAGCCTCAGCACACCAGATGTGTAGCCGTTTAAGGTTGGCCTAACTTGCTTCACGTTAGGCCCAAAACTTGTTATAGCTCAGATAGTGTAGTGAAGACAAGCTTATGAAAAACAGCTTCCCAATTCAGTGCTTACTGATAGCAGCCATAGATGCTGCTGATAGCCATGAGAAATCAAAAATTTAAAACTGAAAATAAGAGGAAAGTACACCCCTGTCTGTGTGGTATTACTAGCTCAGTTGTGTTGACCCAGGGCAGGACAGCTTCAATGCAGTTGTTGACTCAGTATTAAAAAAAAGAGTAAGATGAGCCAAGTGCTTTATTCACATCTGTTACTTCAGGTTCTGAATGCATTGCTAGCATGAAATCTTTGCTGTGCATTTGTGCACTAGGAAAAGCACTGGATGACAAAATACAGCCATGTAAAAATCTTGTTTTTCATAGGATTATTTTTGTATTTTAGCGTCCTTTTCCATACTCCCTTCATCAAGCCTATCTGACACCAAGTTGGGTGGGAGTGTTGATCTGCTTGAGGGCAGGAAGGCTCTGCAGAGGGATCTGAACAGGCTGGATCAATGGGCTGAGGCTATTGTATGGGGTTCAACAAGGCTCAGTGCCAGGTCGTGCACTTGGGTCAAAACAAGCCGTTGCAATGCTACAGGTTTAGGGAAGAGTGGCTGGAAAGCTGCCTGGCAGAAAAGGAACTGGAGGCATTGGTCGACAGCCAGCTGAATATGAGCCAGCAGTGGCCCAGGTGGCCAAGAGGGCCAAGAGCACCCTGGCTTGTATCAGAAACAGTGTGGCCAGCAGGGCTGGGGCAGTGATCGTCCCCCTGTACTTGGCACTGGTGAGGCCACACCTTGAATAATGTGCTCAGTTTTGGGCCCCTCACTGCAGGAAAGATGTTGATGTGCTGGAGCGTGTCCAGAGAAGGGCAGCAAAACTGGTGAAGGGTCTGGAACACGAGTCTTATGAGGAGCAGCTGAGGGAACGGGGGTGGTTTAGCCTGGAAAAAAGGAGGCTCAGGGGAGACCTTGTCACACTCTACAACTACCTGAAAGGAGGCTGTAGTGAGGTGGGTGTCAGTCTCTTCTCCCAAGTAACGAGCGATGGGACAGGAGAAAATGGCCTCAAGTTGCAGCAGGGCAGGTTTAGATTGGATATTGGGAAGAATTTCTTCCCCAAAAGGGCTGTCAAGCATTGGAACAGGCTGCCCATGGAAGTGGTTGACTCACCATCCCTGGAGGTATTTAAAAGACGTGTAGATGTGGCACTTAGGGACATGGTTTAATGGTGGACTTGGCAGTGCTAGGTTAATGGTGGGACTCGATCTTAAAAGGTCTTCTCCAACGTAGATGATTTTATGATGCTATGAATTTTCATTCAGTTTTGTAAATGTTCCCAGAACTATGTGACAGTGAGGGAAAACCAGCCAGTGCTCTTAGTTGTCTATAAAGCAGTATTTGTAGAGGTGTGTTTTTTGAAGAGATTCTACTTGTGGTGGTTTTGCTGTCTGCATTACTATTTTAGGTGTTTAATACAATCTTGGTAAGAAAAAAAAAATACACAATTTATCTGAAAAAAACAATTTATAACATGGCCTGTAGGTACTGGGACTGGCTGTTGCATTCCATCAAAATAAAGGTGTATATTGAGTGCAGCATCTTACTGTAGTCTTAGTTATGACAGGCCCAAACATAATTGTCTTCTCTATAATACCATAAAACCCATTGGTAGGTCTGCTATTTGCTTATATTCTCAGCTCATTCTATTAAGCTTGTTTAGAGGAGAACTGAATAATATTAAAAAGTGACTGGAAGATTTCTTAGCTAGCTTATATACCAAGTCAGAGGAAAAATGTTTTGTAATGAGATCAAGGAGAGTTGTGTAGTTTGTGGTTACTTGGTGCAAGCAAGCATGCAGCTATTAAAGGATCATATTATGGCATACAACTTAGATTTAGTTTTTTTTGAATGTGGTAATGTTCTTTTATCACTTAGTAATCTTTCAAGTTTACTGCCCAATAGCAAGTGTATTGTTTCTGTTCTGCTACCTTGTTCTTGCTCCTGAAATTTTTTTTCTCTGCCTGTTTACAGGATTCGTGAAAAGTTATTGGTGAATAAATTCACTGAAGATCACGCTTCAGTGAATAACACAAAAGTAAAAAAAATTAGAAATTCCTTCATTGTTTTCAGTATCTTACATTGTGACAAGGATTACAAAACATAACTTTCCATCAGTGATAATTTATTTCCTGCATGCAGTTCATCTCAGACAAAGTAAAGGATGAGGTTTGACTTTTCTTGTGGTCAAGCAATTCTTCAGTGACTTCACTAAAAAGAGTGTACTTTAAAAGCCGAAAAGAAACTGAAATTGGAATTACATGAAATAAAAAGTTGTTGCTGTCAGATGGATTCCAGGAAAATCTAAATGAACTTCATAAGATTGCAGTAGTTCTTTTGTTGTGTGATAAAATGAGATTGCTTTAAAACCATACAGGAAACAACTATATTGATTGAGGGTAAGACAGTGGATTGATGCCAAGATAACGACATCTGTTGGTATGTTTTGTCCAGTATCACAGTGTTGGTATTCCCCCTTTTCTAGCGTTGAGGATAACAAAGAGGATGACAAAATGGCTGATCTCCTGTCGGATTTCCAGCAGCAGTTAACTCTTCAGGAATCTTCAGTCAAACTTTGTCAGCCTGAGGTTGATGTCAGCCAGACCCATATCTCAGGTATGAGTTAAGATACACTGTAAGAGTTCAGAGGCAAAATTTATGGAGATGTTCACTCTACTACAACATTTATCTCCTTCATTGTAAAGCCACCTTTAAAGAAATGCACACAGTATGTCTTTATTTACTGTTATAGTTAGATGTGAAGGAAGAAGGATCATCAGCTGAACATATCTTTTTCTCATACGTGAATCTGCCTTTGTCACACAAGCTTTTCCATATAGTGCTACTACTATATAGAATTTTTCAGGATCAGAGTCATACTTCAAAGTATGCAACTTCTAGGAACAGACTTGCTAAAGTAAGCATATTCCAGTTTTCATTCCAGTTCATATTTGAAAAAGTGAAATGTGGGTTTTTTCCTGTTTGGTTTGCAAATACTTACAATAATTCTTCAGTGTGAATAAGAGACAATTGTCCTGTGAATAATACACATATTTGCATTTCCTATTTTTATCTGATTCTGTATCAGATTTTTACAACAAATATGTTTTCAGGTTCAGCAAGACTATATAGTATAGCTAGAAAGGCTTTTGAAGGTTAATGATTTTCAGTGCTTTAGTTCTAGGGCGGTCATACTGAGACTTCCTTATGATACCTAAATTGTAGAGAGCGTATATAAGCTATAAACTCTTAAAATCAGATGCCTTAAAGCATGTGTGTTTTGCATCCCAAATTATGAGTTGCTCTTGGAAATCTTGGCCTGATCTCCTCTTCTGCTTCAAGGAAGGATAATAAAATAAATGTAGCACGCTGTTCAAGTAGAAGCATATACAAGTTTTTTAAAATTTCATGCTCTTCAAGTAGAAGCATATACAAGTTTTTTAAAATTTTATTTTTATTTTAACAACTGTGATGTTGTACGCTTGAGAAAGCATTTTTTGTTTTTTTTGCCAGTAAAGTCAAGATGTTATAAACATTACTATAAAATGATCTCAGGAGATGTCTCTTTTGAGCAGCAATCTTAAGTCTCTTTCTAGTTTTATTTTATGCCTTCCTGCCAGTCCTGTGCTACAGTGTCTTGTTTACTGACTCTTTTATAGTGGAATGAAAACTGTTAAAATCATGATGTCTGCTTCAAAAGTTAGTAGGCTGGAAAGCATCCCCCTTGGTCACCACAGTAGTACAATAGTCACGGAACTCAGCAGCCCAAGGAAAACTGAAACAATGTGAAGCAGCGGATTTGGCTGAACTGATTTCCTCTGTTCCATTTTACATTTTATTGACATTCATAATCTTAGAATACTGGTTAATCATTAGTACAGGACAGAATCAAACCTCTGCTATGTAACTGACATACTGAATATATTTACTTCCCCTCCCTAGTATATGAGCAATTTTTCTTAGCAGTTTTCTTTTACATGAGTAAAGCTTAGGACCAAGGTAGTATTCTTCACCAGAAATACTGTAATATTTTTTTACAGGGTGCGTCAAGTATCTGAAGCAAAGTGTCTTCACAATCCCTGGTTTATTAGAAACTTAGAAACATGGATGATGAAATAAACAATCAAAGGCTTTTTGATTTTTGATCATTACTGACTCGTAACTATCAAAATGGAAGATGTAGACCTGCTAGCATTAATAAAAGATTTTTAAGCCTTTGTTTCTCCCATTCTGCAAGGCACCGAGAGTTCATATACCGAAGAGCTCCTCAGTTGACAGAGACTGTTTTGTACCTTGTAGCAATAATCTGCACAACTTTTGTTTACACTGGAACATTAATTTAATGGTTGCAAATATAGGCAATATAGCAAATTTGTGACTTCTCAATAATAAAACATAAATGAAGTGAGATTCATGAAACAAAATGTGTATTAAATGAATACAGAAACTGGTGGCCCATGTAATGTCTGTACTTTTTACCATGTTAGTATTGTGAAATGTGAAACTCAAGTTTCATCAGATTTTATAGCAAAAACAGTCTTGTTGGATTTGTGGGAGTGCAGCAATGCAGGTTTTTTTAAGAAGCATATTTTTTCAGTAAAAATAAGAATTCTGTTAAATTGCAGTCTCTACCATGTTTTTTTTAGCTAGTTACCGTTTAATGTACCTTTGCACTACTCTTGCTGTTTTCTCCATTTGATCTCAAAGCAGTTTATTCAGTTCTACTGAGTAAAATCATCAAGTCTTTAGTGCATGTGGTGATACAGTTGAAGCTGTAGGCTCTGGAAAGCAGCAGTAGTTGAAAATAAATGAAGTGTAATTCCTGATGGTATAAGATCAGTAAACAAACTATACCCAGCTGAAACAACAGAGGAAACTTAGGGAGGCAGAAAGCTACTAGACAAAATACGGCTTAGTATTCCATAACTTTTTTTGCTGAATTTTTAATGCTAGGAAAATTACCATATGATCTTGTGGTGGTGCTTTGATAAAGATTCTGTCATTATCTTGCATTACATTAGAAAAAATCTTTCAATACGACAAAGCTGTGTTATACCATTCCCAACCACTGGATCTGCGCCACAAAACAGTGTGATATCATATAAATTTCATAGTGGCTATGTTGTTTTAGGACCTCCTATGCAATACTGAACCTGACCAGAGCTTATTTAGCATGTCATGCAAAAGCAGTGTGCTTTGAGGTAATGTTAACACACTAGCTCAGTTTGAAGAAAATACTGCTTCACAGGCACTGTGGATGTGCAATGTCTATGTGGAATTTTTGGTATAACATCTTACAGTTCTGGATATTTGTAGTCTTCCTGTCACCTTACCATAATGCACTTTCAGCTCTTGATTTTTGTTCTTTTGTTATGCAACTTTTTTCTAATATATAGTGACTTTTAAAATTAAAGATACATTTTTTTATTCGCTGACATTTGGCTACAGTGTGAAAAAACAGGATTTTTTATGGAAAGTCAGAATTTCAGTAATTGTCAAACCTGGAATTTTAGATAACCTGTTGATCTGTGGGTTACCATCTAACAAGGATTTGTTTACTCTTTGCAGTGTTGCCTATGGAAGTACTAATGTACATTTTCCGATGGGTGGTTTCGAGTGACTTGGACCTAAGATCATTAGAGCAATTATCACTTGTTTGTCGAGGATTTTACATTTGCGCCAGGTATTGTAGATAACTTATCGAAAGTGAAGCTTCTTTCTGCTGTAAGGAAGACAAAAGAGCTTTTTATGCTCAAGCATATTTGAACAGTATGTAGAGATGAATAATAAGTCAGTAGAGCAAAACTGTCTGTGTTGGAAAGGTGGATTTTTTTTTGTTGGTTTTTTTTTTTTTTTTTGCTGTTAAGCTGCTAAACAGTACACGTAGGACTATGTCCTGCTTTTTCTTCCCATGGGAGTTTTCCTGTTATGCCCCCCACAGCATTAATCAGCTTTTGAATACACCACTAAATGGTATGTTAGATGGATGACTTCACTGTAATAAAAAATGTTGCTGAAAGTCTTACTTGCTTTACCTTGTTCGAAAGTCAAGAGTTGCAAAGTCTCAAAAATAATGTCTGTTGTGTTGTCATCCTCATATGCTCACACAAAGTGCCAGGCTGCTGTAATGTTGCTCTGTACTCGGCTGAAAATGGCATTGTGTTCTTGAATTTCACTGGGAGGAGGAAGTGGCTTGAAACACTCCAGGATTAAGTAAAATAATGATTTTAAATTATGAACTACTGTTGTTCAAGGAAGTTTCTTTTGGTTGCATCCAGACTAAATAATGGGAGTTTTACTTTACTATATAAAAGCTAAACAAGGTTTGCAGGAAAGTTACGGGATTTGCTTTTTTTCTCATTTTCACTAGAGATCCGGAAATCTGGCATCAAGTCTGTTTGAAAATATGGGGCAGGAGCTGCAATAAACTTGTTCCATATGCCTCTTGGAGGGAAATGTTTTTGGAAAGGCCTCGCGTTCGATTTGATGGTAAGGTGTACTTTTGGAAATAGTTTTGTCATTTGTTTACTGCATGTAACCCATGACAAAAGTAACCAAGAAGGGTATGATATTATGACGTTGTTGTTAGACTTAATCTGAATTTGTTAGGGCTTTTTAATCTGTAGAATATCTGTAAAGAGAAGGGAAAGGTGCAAGGGAGGAAAATAACTTTCACATATCTGAGTAACAAAAGTAAACTCAAAATGATTACTGTTTTTTTCCATCTTAAATATTTTGTGTACTTTATTCTGTTCATATACTTGTATCTTCCTTTCCTATAGGTGTATATATCAGCAAGACAAAATACATACGTCAAGGAGAACAATCTCTTGATGGTTTCTATAGAGCGTGGCACCAAGTGGAATATTACAGGTAGAACTGTAGTACAATGAGTGAGTGAAATGTTTCTCTCTCTTAAGTTCTTTAAATCCAATCCCTGATATCACAAACATTAATCATACTGTAAAACTCAATGGAACTACTACTGTGTGTAAAGCTATGTGTAGTTTTTCAGAATTGGTCTTAATAAATAGGATTTATTGTGATAATTAGAGATGGACTTGGAAACACATTTCATCCTCAGTTGCACAATTTAATGCGGATAAAACTTAAACAGTAACAACAGTAATACTCATCTACAGATTTCTTTCCCCAAATCATTTCTGCTTTAAATTTCTGATATAAGAATTCTTTTCAGTAAAGAGGAAACAAGTGGTTATACAAGAATTGTCTTTTAACTTACTTGTAACCAACTGTAAATAATAAAGAGGCTAGGCTTTCTTAATTTGCTGTAAATACTTCGCCATTTGTTTCCTTAGCCTGTTTTTTTGCCGTTCTTCATCTTGCTGTTCCCAGCGTTATGTTGTTCCATTCTGTTGTCACTTCTGAGGCTGGAAACTGTTAATAGATGTCATCGAATCTTGTGGCTATTTCTGTAGTCTCACAAGCATCATCAGCAGAATATCGAAGTACTGTAAAAACTGATCAGATCCCAGAACCTGGAAAAGTCCTTATAACATTGTCCATTCTGTACTGATACTGTACTTAAGGTTTTGTTGGATTTGTGTCAATCCATGCTGGGAATGGAGACTCTTACTTGAGGTCAGTTCTGATTCCAGGATAGCTGCCTTGCTGTCACAAGCTGCCTTGCTTGACAAAATTCTTGAACTTCTGTCCTCTTTCATAACTGTTCATAACTTGATCTCTTAATCTTCAAAACTCTCTTTTGATTTCTGATCCCTTTGTTATATCACGTGTGAAGAAATGCGTTTTGAAATGCGTTTTCAAATCCTATTACTTAGTAAGTTTTGTATCTTTCTGGGAAATATCCTGTAATTAAAAAAAAACAAACAACACCACAACAGAAAAAGGATATGTTTTCTAGGTTTGTATTGTATAATTATTTCTTGCAGATATTTGAGATTCTTTCCAGATGGTCAAGTTATGATGCTAACAACTCCTGAAGATCCTCCATCTATAGTTCCTCGCTTACGGACTAAAAATACAAGGTTATTGAAATAAAATACTTTGCTGTACAGTTTTCGTCTCACTTTTACCTGCCAATTTCTATTTACTTTTGTCTTGGACTCTGTGTCCTGGCTTAGCAAAGTAAAAGTAAACGTACAATGTTATTTGTATTGTGTTATAGATGTTTATAGTTCTGTTCTGAGAACTAGAAAAATTTTGGTCTTTACGCAAAGGTATCTTTCATTTTAAGGTCCTGGTACTGTAATTAGATTTCCTTTGCGGGTTATGTGATCTTAAACTTTTAAAGGAAGTAGATGAAAGAATACATGCTATTACCTTGGTGGTTTTAGAATCCTTTTAAAAATGGTCTTTTTATTTTTGACCGCCTTCTCACACTTCCATGACTTTTTGAAGGAAAGTGAAGATTTTGGTGGGATAGGACTGAATTATTGCTTGATTTCTTTTTGATGTTTGCACAGGCTTGTTAAAACCATATAAAATTGTTTGCAACTTCAGAACAGGTTTGAGCTGTTCACCCAAAGTCTGAAAACATTTAGCAGTAGGCTGGGTAGAACTGGCTAACTTATCTTCACTGTCCATCCGGCAAAATTAAAAGCAACTTTCAAAAATGTTTTCGTCACTTGATATCGTCAATGAGGCTGGTACTTTACTAAATGGAAATAAAAAATGGTTCCCTTAATTATGATATGCAGCCCGTCTTCTTTTCATTGCTGATGTTTGTGACAGAGAATATTTTTGTGTCCTTGACACTGTCCTCCTCTTAACCTTTCAGAACAGATGCAATCTTGCTTGGCCATTATCGCCTTTCCCAGGAAACAGACAATCAAACCAAAGTATTTGCTGTAATAATGAAGAAAAAGGAGGAGGTAGGTAACAGAATAGAATAGAGGAAAAATAGTTTACGGAGGGGGCTTTTTAATAAGTTCTTTTCTCAGACTGAGTATTTTAAAGTCACCTGAAGATTATACCAGAGGATTGAAAAATGGAATTAATTTTTTTTAATGGTTTAAAAGTAAAATAGAAACAGGCATGGTGATTTGTCTTACCTTTTTTCCCCAAATCTGTGTTTATTGTTTATTAAAAGATTATATGTTAATAATCTTTTTATTAACACAGATAAGTATCTGGTTTGCATTTGAGCAGCGGTTCTCCTCCCTCTTAGACTTAATCGCCATGCAGGGTACTATTAGGTAATTTGTTAACATTGTTAACAGGAGGGAAGGATGAAGAGGTCGCTTTTGTAGATCAGTTTTGACTGTGTGCACTTATGTTACACAGCATTAAATAGAACTAAATAAGCTGTGCTCATTAATTGAACTCTGAATGATTTGGTCAACAAACTTATATCACAAAATTTTCTGACTAACAAAGTGTCTGTCAAGAGAAAGTTGTGAAGATGTAGAAGTCTTAACATTACTTTACAGTGAGTTTGCGTAGTTTGGGTGGTGTCCTCCATGCTTACCTTACTTTCTGTGAAAACTTATTCCATAATTAACATCTAAATTGATGTGTTTTCAAGGAATACCAGTACTTGCTTTTACGTGTGAATGTTTAACAATCTGTTCTCACAGTTACTTAGGCCTCAGGATAAATAGTTGCACAATGTGTTTGCTCTTTGTAGGTCATGAAACTTCTTTTCTCTTTGCACAGAAACCAGTTGACTACCACAAATACAGGTATTTCCGCCGTGTTCCTGCGCAAGAAACAGATCACAGTTTTCATGTAGGACTGCAGCTGTGCTCCAGTGGGCGCCAGAGGTTCAACAAACTTGTCTGGATACATCATTCTTGTCACATAACTTACAAGTAAGTAAATGGAGATTAAGTTCAAAGAAGGATACTTAACTATAGAAACACAGGTGACATTAGTTTGCCCGATACTAAGTACAGAAGATATAAGGACTGTGAGACTTAGGAGGCTTCAACAAAATGTTCTGAAAACAGTAACTGGTCCTGATTTGATAAATTGCAATGAACTTTTACTTTAAGAAATCCCAAGGTTTGGTAACTTTTTATAATGGTATGGGAAGTTTCCCGAGTGGTGGAACTGCAGCATTTTAGCCATTTAAAGGATTTATGCACAGTGTTTGAATGACCTCAGAACTAAATCAGGGTTAAATGACTTAGTGTGGTGCTAGTAAAGGTGAGTGGAAAACATACATTCATTAAGGTATATTTCTTTTCCTGTGTGGATGTGCAGGGTAGAAGTGTCTGCACCCATCATGTGTGAACTGTAACATTTACAAACTATAATCCAGAAGTGCAAAATGTGTGACCAGCTGTTCTGATACTAACCAAGCAAGAGCCATAGCCACTGTTCGTGCACCTGACACCCTATAAATTACTGGCAAGTTGGCTGTGCAGATGTTTGATGTTGGCATTTACGATGGATTTAGGCCTTGTCTTCCAGTCTTAATCTCTATATTCAGTGTTCTTACAGGGGCATAGCTCAGCTATTGAGCTGTAAGTATATAAAATCTAGGAAGTAAACTACTGCTAGTTGGGAGTATAGGTAAATTCCATAAACAGAAAAATGGCTTTTATAAAACCTAATATTTTCATACCTGATTTACGGAGAAGTGGCAGTATCACACACGTTCTTTTCAGAATGAAGTCTCTGTACTGCTCAGGTTCTGTTGTACCTCTCAGTATACTGGTGTCCTTTGGAAACTAGAATTAAGATAAGTATACGACACAGCTAGGAGGAAGTATGCTTTTTGTCACTGATGTTTGGACATACTTAGGTTTCTTTTAAAAGTTTTATAAACACAAGTTTTTGCTGTCACTGTATTCTGAATCAGGGTTCAAAGTAAAAACAAATGAAAGGGGATTTTTTTACTTTGATATTAATGTCATGATTTGAGTGCCATCCTGCGCTGTTTCAAGTGTTCAAGCTAATAAGAATGTAAGGGGAAATTGGTTTCTTTGATACTAAAATAGAAGCGTATTCTATGTAGTGTGATTTGGCCAACGTTCAGATGCTTTCAGAATGAGGCAGTATGAAAGACACATTCAGCTGTAGTATGGTGTACACACTGTATTGTGGAACATGATTGTATTATTGAGGGACTTAACAGCAATTTGTGCCTAATTTAACTTTTACAATACCCTTTGCAGATCGACTGGTGAGACAGCTGTTACTACTTTCGACATTGACAAAATGTACACCCCTTTGTTCTTTGCACGAGTGAAGAGTTTTACTGCATTTTCAGAAAAGCCGCTCTAAGAAACACCTATTCCTCTCACAACTCTTGCATGAATAAAAGGTTGTAGCTTATGAGCACTTAAGTTATAAATGTGTATATATTTGGAACATTTTAAAATTCTGGGGAAACTCTTGAAGGCAGTATGTTCTGTTTGATTGTGATTGGCTGGGGTTTTATTTTGAGATCAAGTCTATGGCTATTAAAATCCTTTGTGACAAGAATTTGATAGCAAAGTTTTGTTGTTTGTTTTGGTTTGTTTTTTTAAAACAGATTTTATAAATCAGTCTGCTTAAAATATCAGTCTTCATCTGCCTGGACACTGGTTTGTCCAAATGGAATTGTTACAGGAAAATCTCACTGTCCATGGGACAGTGTGTGTGGTCTCTGGTGAGGGCTTGAAATGTGAAGGGGAGAAAGTTGTCTTATATCTGTTAAACTGTGTGACTCAAAAGAACTTTGAATAAATGTCTTCTTTAAAAACGTAATTAAACTTATTTTGTTTGCCTTTAAGGTCTGGCATTTTGTCAACATCAAGCTTAAGAAAAGAGTCTAGGGCAAGCAAGCATGAAGTATAAAGTTTAACTGCAGAGGTACATCCCCACTAATGCAGTGATGTCAGTTGGTCATAAATGTAATTTAATCTTGATGGAAGTTCAGTGGAGCCTGCCTTCTTGACAGAGTGGGCATGAAGGGGAGAGGGATATGGGCAATGAGTTGTTCTCGTGTACTGTGGGACAAGTTTGCAGGGTATGTGGCTCTGCTTGGGGAGCGTCACAGTGCAATGGTGAAATGCTGGTGTGTATTGCTTGGTCTGAATGCACAGGTAAGCAGGGCTCACTTGCACGTGATTGTAATGTGTTATCATTCATCTAACCTTGCTACAGATGCTGTAAACCCTTTGAGCATTTGTTGTACTAAGATAAATTTTGAGGCTGCTGTAGATGTTCAGGTGCTGTAATCATGAAGTGTACCTTGAGGTGTGTTGCAGGTACTGTACGCTGCTTCTCCTGCATATATTGCTTGGGGGTGTAGTGCAGACACTGTAATGCCGCTTATTATATATGTATTTTGAATTCTGAAAGAACTGAAGCTTTTTAGTGTAGTTTTTTAAAGCCATTTTGCATAACTTACCTTTGAACATCTCATTTCAAAATACTGACCTGGACTTGAGGACTAAAATGTGAAAGCTGTGGAAAGAACTATACTTGTTCCGTAATTTATAATGTGTATCTTTGCAAGGAGCTACATGATTAAAAATACATCAATAAATCATTATTTTGAACATGCAATCCCTTGCAATTTCTTATTTTGCCAAGAAATCATTATTTTCATATAGTTAAAGATGATTAGTTAGGGGCTACCATGCATAAATTACATGCTAGGCAAGATCGACAGGTAGAATTAACCTCTTAATGACTTTTTTTATTACACTACTTGCAGGTTATCTGACAAAAGTACAGAAGCTTTCAGGTACATGAGTTCTGAATAAGGATGTGTATGTCTGAAACTTGGTGGTTTTTCTAGCTAGTCTAATAAGACTGCCTACAGCCCTTCTTTGGCCTGTGTCCTTAGACTGCAGTTGCACTACTGCTTTGTAACAACAGAATGTTGAATTAGCAATGTATTGTTTTCCCCTTGCTGAAGGGAAAAATGATTGCTTAGAATATCAGCTTCTTGTTTTGAAATGTTGCCAAGTTTGTAAACAGGGAAAGATGTTAATTACTTTTGTTGAGGTTGAAAGTTAAACATTTGATTCTGTCTGCTGCGAAATGTCAGCAGATTTTGTCACAAGAATCAGAAGATTATACCGATTATTTGTTTAGGTATAGTCTTGTCCAGTAACCAAGTTGGATGGAATAGAGGAGCCTTTCAATTGAAAGCTCTTTTCATATCCGACTTACCAGCTTCTGTGTTTGGCATACACTCAGGGTGTAAAGGAAAAGCTAGCTAATGTCCTGTGGTAAATTCGGATGTTGATTCAACAGAAGTCTCAGGCAATGATTGTTTAAGATTATATCAAGTGTTCCTTCACCAAGAAAAGTATGTGAGCCTTCTGTCTGTGAGACTGAGCTGTGATTAATGTGCTTGTTCCTCTGCATTTAGCAATATAAGATTATTGCTTAGATAATATATATTATATATTTATATAAACATACACTTTTATATAAATATAAATAAATAAATTTTGTATAAATATTATATATTTCTAGAAATACATAATTTTTTTTGTCTTTTGAAACGGTTTATTGGCAGGTACTGTCACTGTCTCTTCACGTGCCACTATTAAAATGGTGCTTGTTTCAGCAAAGAAATAGATGGCTAGTTGCTCGCTCTTCCTTCATTCTCTCTAGTGTTTTTCAAGAGTCCAAGGCTTTCATTGCTAGAGGCTCTGTTCTTATAATTCAGTTTTATTGCCCTTTTAATTACCATATAAAGACATTAGTTGCTATAACTGGTTTACTGCTGGGAAATTGTCCTTTACTAATTATATTAGTAATTTGAATAATAGAATAAAGTATACACCTATGCAGTCCTTTTTCCCAAGAGTTCATTGTATGAGTTGAGACAAGTTCACTTAGAAAAATGGAAGGAGGACTACTAAGAGGTGACAGAAACATTGTTCTTGGAGCTGTAGATCTCTTTTGACGCATTGTATTACAGACAGCAGAGTGCACAGTTTTGTGGCAAGAAGATGCTCAGGTGTTCAAATGTTATGCTCATTTGACCCAGTCTAATTGGACATTAGCACCACTTAAACCTTAGTGCATAATGCTGGGCTGTAGGTGGGGGGAGGAGGTAGGTGGTGTGATTCAGTGCCCCGAGCAAAGGGCCAGCAGTAGACGTTTTCCAGCTGCCAAGTTCAGCTCCTGCCTCAGTCTGTAACCGTGAACCAAGCTGGTCAGAATTTCAAAACTATGTGGTGTTTCCACAAGGTTTTTTGTTTAAAGAAAGAAAATATTCAATAGAGTCTGTTTTGATTTTTTTAATGCAAGAAAATTCTCCTGGAATGTGTGCCAGTGTAGTTGGGAACTTCTGTCATTGTTAAAATGGCTGAACTACTGCGGTGCTTTTCCATTTTGTTTTTTCTGCTGTCCAAGGTGAGAAAAATATAAAAGTTTATATACATTTGCAAAACAGTTTGGATTTCAGAAATTAATGTTACATACGTTATTTAGTATTAGCATCTGTAAAGAAATGAAAGACTGTCATTTGATAGTCACTCAGTCTGGATTCAAGCTTTGTCCTTTATGCTAAGACCAGCAGCTTTCTCAGTAAAATGACTTGGATAATTTTTTTGCTTAAAAGGAGCAGTTGGCGCTTTACCTTACCTCTGTCTTGTCCAGACTATAGTTCCTGAATCCTGAAAATAATTCTGAAAACCAGAAGTCCTGGATATTGTTGGCTGAAACAAAGGATTTGGAAGAGAAACTAGGATGCATAATGTGTAATTTGGGGATGTGACATTCTCTCTTAGCTAAAGCTGCTTTCAGCTCTGGTCGCATTGCCCATCTGAAGGTGTCTAGATGCACCATGCTGATGTGTACCTATCATTCAAGGCAGTATGAGATAGGTGCTAAAATTACAGTGTGATGTGATTTTATGGAACACATATTCCGAGTATGACTAGAAAAAAAAAAAAAAGATGAAACATGACTGCTTCTGAAGGTAATATTCCTGCATCTTTTAGGATTGACAGCCTTCCTACCTTGGCAACTGCAGGTATTCTGACTTTTTTTAAGATGTCTGTAGCACGTTTATTAATTTAGCCTCAGAATGCTCAGAAATAGCTGGATGTGATGCAGAGCTAAGAAAAGTAAGACGAGTAGATCCTGCCATATTACATTCTTCTTTAATGTGGAAAGCCAAGATGAGTAGACATTTTTACCACGCATTTTATTTCTGAATGAATGAATCTTCTCTTGAGAAGATGTGTACATGCAGTGTGACCCCTGTATGTTTCCATGATAAATTTACACCTGAAGTAAATTTCTTTTCATATAATTCTACTTCCATAATGGTAAGATACTGCTAAAGTTGCTAAAACAGAAGTTCTGCCTGGTTTAGTTTGCGAATGTGTTTGGGTTTTTTGGTTGGGTTTTTTTGTGTGTGTGTGAAGGAATTTCCTTGATTGTGTTTTTTTTCGTTTGCTTTTCTATTTTTCCCCAAAGTAGTGCTGACCCTGCAGGTTGTTGCAGCTTAGTAATAAACAAGAGTTTTGTGTTGTGGCTTCCTAATGTATGTTGACTGGCAGCAGTGCACCATGTTGCTGTTCTGCCGTTAGGTGGCATGCCGCAGTTTGAAGTGTTCTTTTGTACTTAATAAACTATCTTTATTTTTCCCTACAGCTTATTTAAAATTAGAGAACCTTCCAGGAAAAAACAGAGAAAACACAACAGCAATAGTTTAGCATTATGTTTAGCCTGCCAAACGTTCAGCCCCTTAGGTTTCTGCGCTGTTAAGACATCCACAAGAACATGGTTGAATGGGAATAAACAGAAAGGCCAGTTCTTCACGGGGATTTTAAGTATCTGAATCTCAGTGGAGCCTTCAGTCCTGAGTGTGCTTCCTAGACTCCAGGGGGGTGGCCTCCAAATGGGATCTGAAGCACCCAACATTTAACATCCTTGTGTGACAAAGAGAATCAACTAACTGCCGTTTGGAGAGCATACGGTCTGAAAGCAGTGATCATTGTTTCAGTCGCTGCCATGCTCGGAGCGTTTCTGCTCGCAGTCCAGGTTTGCTAGGGCAAGGTGATTGGTCCTAGCCAGGGCCAGGCAGACATGGTTTTGGGGCGTGTTGGTCATCCTGTCTTGCAGTGTGTAAGTGACTCTTGCTTCTTGTAGAGCAGCTTTAACAAGGCAGACTGAATGTTTCTCCCCAGAAACCCTAGAAACTGGTAAACATGGGTGTGAATGGAGTACCTCAGCTAGAGGAGGGAACCCCTGAGCTGAAAGTGTGTTTATGTTCTATATGGATCTCCCCTAGACTTCAATGTTGCATCGCCTGCTGTCTTTGGGAAGCAAAAGGAGTGAGCCTTCCTGATAGTTTAAGAAGATACTGCAGGGATGTCTCACGGTAAGGGAAGTTCAGGAAGCTACAGCACTCCTAAGAAGTTGGGTTTAGGTCTAGTATTTCACACTTCAGTGTTTATTAACCTGGGTTGGCCAATTAAAATATGTTTATAGGAATGTTAATTTTTTATCAGCTCTCAGTTCCATGTTTGAAGAAACAAAAGAAGTACAAAACATTGGTCCTTTTTCTCCTCTTTTCCCTGAAGCCCAGTGTCCTTGCCTCCTGGTTTGAACGGTGGTCACACAAACAGCTGACTTTGCTTTTAAGACAGCTGGGGGAACAGATGCCTCAGGGTGGGTGGGGAATGGGATCCAGTGGCTTAGTGCAGAGGAAAAGGCACAAATCTCTTCACATTATGAAGGAAATTTGGTAAACATGTATGTAAGAATCAGTTATAATCAGTTTTCACTAAGAGCATATGTTATCAGGGATTTTAGTTTTGTTTTTTTCTTGTGGCTGATCTTTCCCAATGGCTGTGGCATCCTCTCCACGGGCAGCAATACTGGAGATCAAAGCATAGACTGAGCTTGTTCTTTTTACCACCGCGTCTGACACAACGTGCAGAATGAAAGTGCTTGTTCCCAGGTGATGTCTGCACCAATGCCTGCAGAGCTGGCTCTGCACCGGCCGGGGATTGCTGGCTGGAGCTTGGTAACCCGCGTGTACAGAAAGGGCTGCCAGCAGTAGAAGCTACTTAGTGGAAATGGTATTTAAGCTAGAAGTAATCGTGCTTTTTCCAGCATAGACAAATTGTTTCCTGTACAAATTAATATAGGGATGGGTATCATTGGTCTGATTGCTTCTCAAAAGCGTTTCCATTTTCTCTTTATAGTAAGCAATGTTAACTCACAACTCATTTCAGCTGAATCCTTCCCACACCTCACAGATATTTTTTTTATTTTATTTTTTTTGCGGGGGATACCCAAGGAAAAGATTGTTCCTATTGTACAACCTCAAGAAGACCTTTGAAATTCAGGGTACTTTTCACAACTTCTGTACTTTGGTTTCAGTAAAATAAATGAAAAGGTCTTTAATTTGTTCTGGATAATGTGACATCTGCCTTAAATGACAAATGTGAATATATTGGGTTGGTTCAGTGCTGCCTGGAAATTTAATCACATGGAGAAAAAAATATTGAGTACCCTTAAACTCACCTTGCGTACACTTATTAGTAATTGACAGTGTCTAGACAGATGGTGATCTGGAAATTAAAGTCTGGGGAAAATAAACTTACAGATATTAAAGTCAGCTGCATTTCCCAGCGCTAATAAAGTGGGAAGATTGGGGGGTTAACTTTCATAGCAGCTGACAAAACAGTTGCCAGCAGTTTTGTTTGGAACCTGCTCCCTCTTTAAGAAGTGTGCCTTTTTAAACATTTCACATAAAAACCGACCGAAGTCTGTAGAACCTGAAAAACTACCACAAACAGTAATCTGATGATAAGATGAGTATTTGTCTGGGTATGTACAACGCAGTGAATCAAGTTTTTCTTCTTTCTTCTTGAAGGACGCTAAGAGTCTTTTATGAGACCAAAATCATACAGTGTGTTGGCAGCATGTGGTTACTGTTGTTCACAAGAATTAAAAAAACAACAACAATGGGACACACTGTTGATCACTGAACTTCAGCACAGGAGCATTCCTGCTCATTTTAAGCTAAAATTGCATTTCTGCTTCTGTTCAGGCATGGAAGATGATTTGCTGTAGAACAATTATAACCTAAACAAAGTTTAAGCTTACAGCATATGAACAGAGAAAAGATTACTATTACCCCAGTTTTAGAGTCAAGCCTGAGTTAAGGTTTTCCAAAAGATCTAAGAGAACTAGTCACTGTGCTCTGCTTCAGTTAGTGCTCTTTGCCCTGCTGTAATACTTCAGGACTACTGAAATACAGAGGTGTCGGAGTGTGAGAGGTTGAAAATGTGGATAAAAGTAGAAGTCTGCAAGTTTTTCAGGAGCCCTTGCGTTTCAGAGATGGGTAGAGTATGCCTCGTGGTTCGGACAGCGTCTGTATGGCTAAATGCAGGGTGGGCTGGAGCATGGTGACGCAAACTGCATCTTTCTGTGCTATTTGCCCTGGGGACAGAGTGGCCACGCAGTTGTGGGGACAGCCCAAATGGTAGGGCTCACTCTTTTGATATAGAAGAGCCCAGGCTGTTCTTGGGAGGAGGCTGGCTGACCCATCGCCCTGGCACTGGCTGTGTGCCTTCATCAGTAGGCATTTGGGGTTAATGATGGGAGAACCTGGCCAGGCAATCCTAACTGTAGCTATGCCCAAAGCACCCGCATTTCACGTAGAAGTGATCTTGGCCTGTGCAAAGCTGGGTGTGAGCTTAAGCTTTCCTGAAGCCCAGACCTGGGAGCAGGCTTCATCCACTGAATGGGCAAGAGCCAGACAGAGGGAAAGACGCTAGTTTCTGAATAGGAGGAAGGGTTATGTTGTGGTTACGCAGGTAGAGCCCATAGTGTGGAGGAGCTGAGCTCCACGGAGGTAGTTCCAAGTTCCCACAAGTCTCTGCCTACTAAACACGTGCAGCTGGGCTGCATGGTTAGGATAAGGTGAAACAGGACTTTTACTCCCTTGCTATAAATCTGCATTCATCAACAGGACTAGGACGGGATAACAGCTGGTATGGTCATCTTGGGAGACACAGAGAGACTAATCGTATTAAAAAAAAGACATGTTATAGCTTACCTGGATAATAACAACTGCGTGCAGCAGCAAATAAACCTGTGCTACCCTCACCATCCAGTGAACCCCCATCAAAGCCTACCTGGATTCTAAGCCCTGTGACAGCTGCAGGTCAATTTTTAGCCAGTTCCCTAATGAAATGGAGTATTAAGCAGCCATCTTGTCAGCCTGACAGTTTCCACCAATAACTTTTGAACTCACTGACCAGTTTCCAAATAAATTTGACAGAGGGACCAAAGATTCAATCCTACCAACTTCTGACAGGTTTGATGAAAGTAGGAAAGAGATGCTGCTAGTATCTCCTTGGAGAGAAAGCCTACCATATGATGTCTATTTTCAACTGTTATATCGTCACAAACTATCTTATAGTGCTTCAGTAGTTTTTCTTATACTGTTCCATTATTAGACCCCAAAGAATTCATGAGGGAGACAGGCAGAGGAAGCAAAACCCCAGCTTCATAATTTCTACCATGGAAGACCATGGTTTCAATCAAGTAGGCAGAAGTTCTGAAGAGTTAGAGTTTTTTTAAGTGAAATTTACCTCCAAGGGTGAGTTTGGAAAAACATAAATCTACTCTGTGCAATGACAGGAGGGAAGGAGAAGGCTCTCTGGATTTCAGGACACCATATTGCCATGATGGAGTGGTCAGGCTTGGAGGAGTGTAGCCATACACTGCCTGAGGGAGCGTGCGGCCAAGAAAAACCCTCTGTTAAAAGGATCTACTTAGAAAAACTTTAAACTTCTTGCTGTATCATGAGGCTTTCTTCTTCTACTGGAATAGGGCTTCCAGAAACCCACGCACTTAAAAATACCGAAGCATTCATTCCCTAGGCACCCAAGAGGGACTTTTCAAGAAATCATTAGTTTTACAGGAAAGAGAAAATCACATGCTTTATCATGGCATTAGGCGACATCAGGGAACACAGAATGAGAACCTGGCAGGGAGGCTGACTGCTAGGCCAAGTGCACCCTGGCTTGTGTCAGAAACAGTGTGGTCAGCAGGGAAGTGATGGACCCCCTGTACTTGGCACTGGTGAGCTCGCACGTCAAATCCTGTGCTCAGTTTTGGGCCCCTCACTGCAGGAAAGGCATTGATGTGCTGGAGCGTGTCCAGAGAAGGGCAACAAAACTGGTGAAGGGTCTGGAGCACGAGTCTTATGAGGAGCGGCTGAGGGAACGGGGGTTGTTTAGCCTGGAAAAAAGGAGGCTCAGGGGAGACCTTGTCACTCTCTACAACTACCTGAAAGGAGGCTTTAGTGAGGTGGGTGTCAGTCTCTTCTCCCAAGTAACGAGCGATGGGACAGGAGAAAATGGCCTCAAGTTGCAGCAGGGCAGGTTTAGATTGGATATTGGGAAGAATTTCTTCCCCAAAAGGGCTGTCAAGCATTGGAACAGGCTGCCCATGGAAGTGGTTGAGTCACCATCCCTGGAGGTATTCAGAAGATGTGGCACTTAGGGACATGGTTCTTAGGGACATGGTTTAGTGGTGGACTCGGCAGTGCTAGGTTAATGGTTGGACATGATGATCTTAAAAGGTCTTTTCCAATATCAGCAATTCTAAGATTTCATGATCTCCGCTGTATGTAGAACCAAAGCCACCACAGCCTGGCAGCTGCATGCTGCAGGGCAGAGCTCTCCCTCCTGCAGCCATGGCTGGGAGCTGGCACTGTGGGTGCTGGAGCTCACAGCCACACCACAGGAAGACCACAGGCATGTTTGTGAGCAAGATTCTCATGGAAATCATGGTTATGGAGAATAGTTTCATCTGGCTGAAGATAAATGTTTCTTCCTTACATTTGGCAGTACTGCTGTGTGTTAAGGAGTTAACAATGAATGCGGTAATTTAACAAAGTCAGGCAAACCTTCTCCGCTCCCAAAAAAAGGGCACCACAAGGCACTGGGAGGGAGCAGGGTTAAGCTGTACATGAGATAGTATCTTTCTGGAAGTTTGCCAGAGGAGGCTGGTGCATGGCAAGAGTTTCAGTGTCATTGCAATGAAGTACTCAATGAGTGCCTTGTCTGCGTGCTTCGGTTGTTAGAGCTTGTCAAGTCACATCAGAACTCCCTGTTAAATTAGCTGTACAGCTATTATTAACTAATGAGCTGTAAAATAAAATAAAACCAGAACCAAAACCTCACTTGAACTGGAGGGAAAACCCTTCCCTGCCGATTCCTAGTGGTAGGTTGTCCTGTTGGCCAAAAGGAGGAGAGGAGAGCAGGTTACTGGCAGCCCGATAGCCTGCTGGGTGGTGCTCTGCAGGTGAGCTTGGTGTTCCATTGCACTGATGTACTGCTGCTTGTAATTTTGGTGGCACGATGGTGGTCTGCATGGGTGATCCTGTGCTCTGCCACAAATTCCCCGTCAGCAGGGTGCAGCCCTACTTGCTCCGCTGGCTGAGGCTTTCCTCTGGGTCACCGCCCCTGAGCACCAAAAGCCCCATGGCAAAGGGACCCCCGGCCCACCCCTAGGCTGCATGAGTGGGAGAGGGAAAGCGAGAAGCAGCCCCTCAGTGCATAGCATCACCCTGCCTGGACAGAGCTGGTGCTTTCCCTAGCCCACCTGTATGAAGAGGAACAGCTTTTTTCATTTCTCCAGGGGTGGCTTTTGGCAGGTAAGCGGGGCCTCTGGGAAGTTCGGTCCTTCTTGGTGGGGTGATTTAGTGCATAAAAGTGCAGTAAGGTTGGGGCAGAATTTCAGTCTGGCCTGAAGTTTTCTCCTTAGTGCATACAAAGACCAATGAGGATCAAACCAATAAGGTTTACTCAGTGGAATAAACCAGCAAGACAACATCAATTTACTTGTTATTTTAACTCACTTTGGCCAGGGTCTGTTCATTCGTCCTATGTTTCACCCACCCTAAGGCCAGACACTTGTTCTTTTTTCTCCTGGTTTCATCCTGCCCCCCGACTTTCCTTCGAGCATGGGGGTCACTGGGTCTCCAGTCGTACCATTTACATGGATACCACCTTGTCCTCACCATCCCTGTCCTTTGAGACAGGGAATCCCACTCCTGTCTGCAAAGAATCAGGGAAGTCCAGAGGCAATGACCGTGAACCACCCCTTTTGTCTGAAATACATTGCTGCTTTTGCTGTCAGCTTGGAGCGTCTTGCCTCCAGGGATCCTGTTCTGCCCAGGGCCATTGCTGGCTGGGCTGAAGATCATGGTTTCCTCCTGTCTTAGCTGTGACTTGAGCAGAGGAAATCTGGATGTTTGGCAAACAGCTTTTCACAACACCCGATGTTTATACTATCCACAGATATTAGGTCAGTCACAGCTATTCATGTGGCAGCTGTTGCTCATTGCTGAAGGTGCCTGAGTCCAGTGTAAGGCTGAGATGCCACCAGCTCACCTTGCCGCCCACAGGTGCTAGGGGAGAGACTGCAGACATGGTGACAGCAGCATGTCATTGCCCTCCGCTCCTCAGCTGGCATTTGGGGCAGGAGAAGGCCCCGCCAGCTGCTCCCTGCTGTGTCCTGGCAGTAATGTTCTGTTGGGGGCAACAGAGTGAGGCACCTGATTCTGCCACAGGCATATGCTATCTCCTTTAGAAGCAAAAAGGAGCTTGATGCCCAGTTGCTGTATGGCTTTGGCCTTTGCTTAACAGTTTCCATTTGGCACAGAAAGCAATAAGCAAAGAGGACACTCTCATGCTGTGGTTTGTATTATTTATGATTGTCTGTTTTTAGAACAGCAAATAGATTGGGCAACCCTTGGTAACAGAAGACCTAAACCACGTCACTGATGATACAATTGCCAAGTGATCTTGAACCTTGATGTAACTGGTTTTAAGAAATGAAAAACACTTGTTTGAGACAAGCCCTCCGAGGCAGTTTTGCTTCTTCAATTACTAACTGGAAACAGAAGGAATAAGCTCAGAGTGAAAAGCTGGCCAAAGTCCTTCCTGGCTTGCCTTGTCCTCTGAAAAGGTTATCTGTGCCCCAGGAACTACTTGCCATACAGGAGATCATCTCATATTGCTCACAGAAATCAAATAATCCAACACGGAGAGCAAAGGATGCTTGTGGCATTCAGATTGCTGCTGCTGCTGCTGTCTGCAGGGCCACAAAGGCTGTGTGCTGCTGCTCCAGGGTGTTCCTAGTACGTCAGGTCTTTGGATGACTTTCTGGTTGTGCCACACAGTACACAGTTAATTCAAGTAAAGGCATCTGGAGACTGCAACTATCTGGTTGGTAACAGCTATGGGTGATCCTAAGTGTTCCCAGAATCACAAAATAGCTGAGGTTTCAGTCCGCCTCACTGTCCACTTAGCAAGCCCATATTTCATCAGGTTGTCTCTGAGATTGTTATAGAAGACAGTGTTGAAAGCCTGGCTAAAGTCAAGACAAAAACCATACACTGTTCTCCCCTCATCCACCAAGGCTGTAGAAGGCTATCAGGTTGGCTAAGCAAAATTTCCCCTTCACAAAACCATGCTGACTGCTTCAAATCACTTTCTAGGCTTTCATGTGTTTGTAAACTGTTTCCATGAGGATTTTCTCCATCATTTTTGCAGATTTTGGGGTGGGGCTGGTTGACTTGTAGTTCCCCAGATCTTCCTTCTTGTTCTCCTTGAAGACGGGAGTGACATCACTTTCTTCCAGTCTTCAGGCACCTCTCCTAGTCACCACGATGGATCAAAGTTTACGAAAAGTGGCCTCACAATGACACCTGCAATCTCCCTCAGCACTCATGGGTGCATCCCATCAGGGCCCATGGACTTATGTATGTTGGGTTTGTTTAAGTGCTCCCTAACCTGGCTCTCCTGCATCCATTGTGAGTCTTCCTTGCTCCAGAAAGTGAGCAATGTCAGTGAAGTTTACCTTGTGAAAGACAAAACCCCACAGTGCCTGGGGACTGCAGCAACTCGGGGAGAAAGGGGCAGTCTGCATTGAATCAGGGCCAGTCTGCATAGCTTGCATGAGAGCCAGGGCCAGTCTGCTTAAGGTGTTCGGATATGCAATGTTAATATCCTATTCACGCTCTGCTTTGATTACTGATTGCATCTATTTTTACTCTGACCCAGCAGACTTCCTTCATTTTTCTTCTTAAATAAACTGCACCACCTCCCCGTCCTCCTCCGCCTCCCCTGGGCCCCCACACCAGTTGCTGCCCTGTCAGGTAAAGCCTGTTCCTGGCTCAGAGAAGCCGTACCCCTGCTGAGGTCTGCCACAGGGGCCACTTCTACATTTTGCTTGCAATGAAGTAAAACACATTCGATGATCCCATTCTAACTCCCTGACCATAATTACTTAAAAAGCCCCAAATGGCTACACTGAGGGGAAGCAGGGCAAAATCGCCTTAAGTACCAGACACACAGATTATTAAACCTCCCAAAGGCCATGAGGAAAGAAAAGCTTTATACAGTCACGCGTAGACTATCCCCTAAAGCTTCCTCAGCTGGAGTCCTTTCTACTAGCAGCAGTTTGACACACTTGTTTTGTTTAAAAATATAGAGAATGCATTTAGTACCATACTTTAAAAAATAGTCCATAACTCTGCAGTTTATATAAAATAGTTTATAGCCTCAGTCAGCTAAAGGGCAGGGGCTTTGTACAAAGGGTTGAAAATGAAAACATCTGGCTGTGCTCAGTCTAACCTGCAGTTCTGTTTGCATGCAAAGGCAGAGGCCTCCGGGGAAAGGAAGGCCAGAAGAAATGCAGGGTATGTGCCCAGGGCTGGAGGGATGTGGGGCAAATCCCTGTTTTGACTTCCCTTTCTCACAATGACATTCTGAGGATAAGCACACTAAAAAATTGAGGTATCCAGCTGCTGCCTTGTATTATTAAGATACTCCTTCTGATTATATGTCTAGATTTCATCTTTAAATGCTGAATGAGTCAAAAAAAACCAACCATAAAAACTGTGTTTCTGTAAGATACAGTCTGGCTAATGTATCATTCTGAGCAACATTACTGTGGTTCTCTGGTGGCCTCAGAAGAGCCATTACAGAAGCGCAGGGATTACTCCCAAAGAATATTGAGGCCAGTACCTTCAGAGCTAAGACCTTGGGCAAGCAGTAAGCGTAGACCATCCACACCGTGTAGGGACATTTGCGCAAGCTTTGGCAGGTTCTACAGCCATCTGAAACACTGATAAGCCAGAACAAAACGTTTTGCCTGTGTAATCAACCACATCCTGACCTCCTTGCATCTCTGCCACTTTCCTAAGATTTTACTGCAGCTGTGCCTTGCAGAAAACCATTTTCTGCAACAGAGGATAAGGTTAGAGAGTTACCTATGGGTGGATCCTCATATATCAGTTGCTGTTTCTTCATTAGCCTACCCTGAATAACCTCAGTGTCCAGTATATTTTTGTAAAATTGCAGAGGATTATGCATCCAGTACCTTTTTTCACTTCTGATTCTTACCATCACCCAGTTGGGCACAGTATCTTAGATCTGGTTAGAAGAGGCTTAAAGCAGCAACATAAATACATTTTCTTTCACATATCCCAGATATATTGCAAAAAAGTCATTTTTGTGAAGGTCAGAGCTGGGATTGGTATCTTTATATTCTGAGCCAAAGAGATATAAATTTGGCATTATATTGACCCACCGTGGTGAGATTGTACCCAAAGTGAAGGGAGTTACTGCCAGCACAGAAGTCACTGCAAGAACATGGAAAGGTCAAACTGACCCTGGCAGCTTGTAAATCTGGAAAGCCTTTCTTCATTTAACCTTAGAAAAATAATGAAGTCTTAGTTTCCTCCTTTTTAAAAAGGAATAACCTGTCCTACTGGAGCCTGAAATGTGTTCCTCTTGGAAACATACTGGGTGCAATGAATGCTGCATGAGCGGGGGCTGGGGGCTCCCCCGAACGGCGGGACAGTCCTGGGTGCACAGCAATACAAGTACGGGACCTGCAAGAAGGCACGTCCCTGCTCTGGCAGGTAGCTGCTGAGTGGAACTGTGCTCACAGGAATGGGTTCCGTTTTGGAAACCTTTTGGTTCAGACTTAAAAGGCAAACCAACAAAAAGCTTCCTGCTTCTCAGGCAGTAAACCAGGTTTGGTAGTAATTGCCTTTTTAGGGAGATTTGGTAGTAATAGTCCTTTAGGAAGACTGTAAAACTCAGTAACTGGATGCTACCCATCTTCAAAGACTTGAAGAAAAGGTTCATCTGCAGGAAAGCAAATCAGACATGAGGAAAAAATGCTAACAGTTGGGATGGGGATTGGTTATCAAATCCCCTTTGCTGGCATGTTTTTAAAACAGAGGAAGGGATTGGTGAGTGTAAAGGGAACTGATGGTACTTTGGTGTGGGGACAGTGTCTGAGGAGTCTCACAGCCACACATCGGTATGGTACCATTGCTGAAAGACAACGCTGGCAGCAGTGCAGCAGAGAGGTACGGAATGTAGAGGAGAGGCGAGATGAGACAGAGCAGGATGGCAGTGGGCAGGGTCCATGCCCTGTGCGGTCCCTCCCTGGTGCAACTGGTTTGGCAGTAGCAGAGGAATTTCAGCTATGGGACATGCAGCCCCAGGGAACTTGTCTGTCCCTTTTCCTGCAACTCACCTCCCCATGCACAAGTGCTTATCGCTTCTGTTGATTCCACTTTTTCTGCCTTAGAGTGGAGGTTGTCATTACCCTTGATCACAAGCTACTGATCCAAAGAATCAAACAACACACAAGGTTTGGTATTGGCGTGGGAGTAACTCACAGACTAAATAGAAGTTTGGTGAACTGACCTTCACATACAACAACGAACTGTCATTTTGTGATCTACATTTAGATTTTTTCCACATAAAACATGTCACTATGCATCCCCTGTTTAATAAATTGCAATAAACATTTTGAAGCTATAAATATAATTTGCTCATGTCTCATAAATGTCTCTGAACTCCACCCGTTGCAATGAGACTGGTTTCTCTGGTAACTAATATATTCCAAAGATTTTTAAAAAAGAGGGAATCTAAAAAGAAAAAACAAGCCCCCCCCCCCCCAAAAAAAAAAAAAAAAAAAAGACAGATGATAAGACTGAACCTGTTTGATGGACACAAGATACACCACAGTCTGAGGTACTGTGAAGTTTTTATTGCCACTTGTTTCGTAATACTGTCCTCCCAGACCCATCCCAATAAAAGGTTTATTTCACCTCAGTCCATGGGGGCACGGCTTGCTGCACAGGTAGGGCAGGACACGGTTAGGACCTCCAGCTGGGCAGCCTATGGAACCCAGGCTCTCTACCTTCATGATGGTTAAAGGAACCTCATGAAATCTGGCTCCAGACATGACATCCCTCAGCTCTTCCTTGCAGAGGTGGCAGCAGGGACGTGTGTCAGTGCCCTCACCCCTCTGTGGGGTGAGGGTCAACAGCCCCTGAAACCTGGTCCAGAGAGCAGCAGGGAAAATCAGGAAACAGGAAAATCATGCAGATGTGAATTACGGGGAAAGAGAAAGGAATCTTTGCCAAAGCTCTCTGAGCTGGCCACTAAGTTCAGGCAAGAAAATTCGTATTTGGCATCCTACTTTTTTAAACAAAAGTAAGGAACCGATAGCTCCTGCTGAAACATATCTTATGGTAGTGGTCAGAAAAGGGTGTGATGTATGGAAAGGATGCTGAAGGATTTGTAACAGTCTGCAATGAAAGAAAAGTGGCTGGAAAAACCAGCAAGGCACCTTAAATACATACATGTATGAAACTGTGTTCAGCCCTGCAGAGAAAGGACTTGGGGATACTGGTGGATGAAAAATTGGACATGAGCTGGCAGCGTGCACTTTCAGCCCAGAAAGCCAACTGTATCCTGGGCTATGTCAAAAGAAGTGTGGCCAGCGTGTCAAGGGAGGTGATTCTGCCCTTCTACTCTGCTCTGGTGAGATGCCACCTGGAGTACTGGGTCCAGCCCTGGGGCTCCCAGCACAGGGAAGACATGGACCTGTTGGAGTGGGCCCAGAGGAGGGCCATGAAGATGGCTGGGGACTGTAACACTTCCCATGAAGAAAGGGTTGGGGTTGTTCAGCCTGTGAAGAGAAGACTCCAGGGAGACCTTATTGCAGCCTTTCAATGTAAGAAAGACAAAAAATTTTTACTATGGCCTGTAGTAATAGGACAAGGTTCAAGGGTTTTAAATTGAGAGGGTAGATTTAAATTGGACTTAAGGAGGAAATTATTTTACAAGGGTTGTGAGACAGTGAAATAGGTTGCCCAGAGAAGCTGTGGATGCCCCATCCGTGGAAGTGTTCAAAGTAAGGTTGAATGGGGCTTTGAGCAACCTGGTCTAGTGAAGGATGACCCTGCCTGTGGCAGAGGGGTTGGACTAAATTTTTGAAGGTCCCCTCCAACCCAAACTGTTCTGTGATGATTCCATACCATACGTTCACAGGGCTGGTGCAGTGGAGGGATTTAGATCACTGCCTGAAGAAGCTGGAAGAGTGCAGAGGACAGCACACAACAGCTGCTGTCCTTGAGGTCATCCACCTGCACTTTCCACAGTCTCACAGGCTTGAACAAACTGAGTATCAAGGGGGATTGAAATGCTACCAAACCAGAATGGCAGCGAGGTAGTCTGTAAGAAGAGCCGATACCTTTTATTAGGTCAATGAAGTAGAGGGGGAAAATGTAACAGTTAAAAATAACAAAGACATGTCTTCAAGTATGAAAGCCTCTCCTGAGGCCTGCAAGAGGAGCAAAGAGGGGATCGGCTGGGTAGCAGTTTCACATCCACGCTGCAACAGGGATGGAGAATTGTGTCCGTTGCCAGAGGAGAGGGGAGAGCAGACATTTAAACCTGGTCACCATAATGGGTACAGGTTAAAAGCCGTGTCATCGTTGCAGTGGCTGAGACCCATACAGCACCCTCCCTCGCCCCCTTCTCCTCCACTTCCCCTCGCAGGTGCCCAGAAGGGGCGGTGGTGTGGTGCCCCGCTGGCCCTGGGGCAGGGGCTTCCCTGAGGCGCGGGGTAGGGCGGCAGAGGGAGGCCGCTGCTGCTGTGGGCCAGCGGGGGGGTCTCCTCACAGGATTCATCCCCCAAAGGGCCAGCACTAGGCCTGAAGGGGTGATGGCTACTCTTTGTCACGGGCAGGACGTGCTGGGTGCCGGGGTGGGCGCAGTGCTGGGGGGAAGGGGCTGCACAGAGCGGGTTGGCCGCGGGGATGGCAGGGCCACGGCCAGGCCTCCCGGCGCTGGGGGTCCTCCCAAGGGCTGGGCTCCTGCTCCAGGTCGACGCCTCTCCGGAGCCCCCGTCCTCCCCAGCTGCCCCTGGGTATGGCGGCCGCCCGCAGCAGCTGTCCAGCATGGGCTCCCGGGAGCTTTTGCTTAAATATCCCCTGAAATTAGCGGGTAGCATGTAAGCGTCTGGCTTGGAAAGGAGCAAAGGCAAAGCCTTCTGCGTCGGCATTGCACCTGTCAGAGACTTGGGAAAGCAAGGTGTGGTTTAGTAAAACAAGATGTTCTCTAGCAGCATGAAATAAACACTGTCCTGTATGACACCTCGTGAATGCATTCAATTAATACCAGTAATGAAGCAGACACCGTCGTAGAGCCTCCCTGTAGGGCAGTGCCGGTGGGCTCTAGGGGCAAACCAAACAGGGCTCCCAGATATGGCGGGTCTGGGTTTGTTTCAGCAGTTTTTGCCCAAATCCTGTTCTACGCTGAGAGAATTGTTAGACCTCCCATTCATAGCCCTCGGGGTCCACTGCCAGCATATACTGAAGAAGCGCCTGAAAACGAAATTATGCTAATACATTTGACACCACAGATTATTATTTTTTTTTACCCTATGGAGTTTGGAAAAGTTAAGTATGATTTTTTTGAACTGATTGTTTTAAAGTCTTTTTTTCACTATCATAATATTATGCTTCAGTTTTTGAAGACTCCTATTTCTAATTCATAAATTTTCCTACCTTTACTTTTTTTACCCCACAAACAGAAATTTTATTCAGCGAGGGAGGAGTACACAAGAATTATTCTTCTGGGTCTTTTGTTCTAGATATTTCACAACTCCTTTAACTGCCCTAATTATTAGATTATAATTTTGCAAGCTTCACTTCCTTTCAGGACACTCATTCTGTGTTACCATTTCTGATGAATACTTACAGGTCTGTCTTCTTTGTAATTCTGCTTTTGCATGCATTTAATTATAGTGATTTTGCTGACTGCCAGAGTAGCAAAGCTCCTTTCAGCTGTTCACCACATGAGAAGAAATTCCAACAGCCTGATGTAGGACCCAGCCCACCTTCAGCTAAAGGCCCGCTGACACCATTAAAGAAAACTTCCTATGTATCACTTGCTCTATTTTGGGTTCATACATGTTTCTAAACTTCTCCTCCCTGGTCTCTTGTAAGCATATTAAAATGGAATCTTTTCAGAAGACTTTTTACAGGTTCACTGACATGGGTTCCATGTGCCAAATCAGACTCCTGAGTTAGTTGTATCATAGCTGGTCTTTCAAAACACAACTAGGATTCCCAGGAAAAACCTCCTGGTGAGCCATGAACTGGAAAGCCTGCTGAGGGTGAATGGTGGCACTCCAACTGCACCGAATGAGACCAGCTGAAGAGCAGGCTCTACAAGCAGATATTTATCACATCTTTGATCTGTTCCTACTCCCACACTATTTGAAGTGAAAACACCGGGAAGGTGGTGTAGGAAGGACATGTCTAGAGGGAACTTGACCTCAGGAAGACCAGTAGGCTCAGGTATAAAAGAAAAAAGCCATGTGGCTCAGTAACATTTCCTAAGTGAAGACTAGTTTAGTGTTCATGGGGACAGAATTAAACCAGTGGTATGAAAATCATTGTTTCTGTATTTGTTAGAGATTTACACAGTGGCTCAACTGCTTTTTCTTACGCTCGTGTTCCCAGGCACTTGTGTCAAGAGGACACCATCAGTCCATCCTATACTGTCTGACTGTCCCATCCTAAGTCAGTGTGTCTTTGTAAAAGTGACTCCCAAGCTCTTTTTTTTAGTGTCCTCCTGAGTATTTCCAGTAGAAATAGCTGCAACTCCTAAACTCATATTCCATTCAAATGGGTTTAACTTCCTCTGTTCACTTTTTTAATGTACTTCTTGGGCTACTGGATCCCCCTGCTTCCCTATGTGGCCCATTTAAGAACTCTGTCCCCACCCAGCCCAATTATCCCTTTTCTCTGTAGCTGACGGACACTGATTACTATCCCAAACACCAAGCTGGGGAGGATGCACATCAAAAGACAAACTGCATGTGAAGATTGGTGGTGTACAGTTGCATGTGACACAGCCTTTGCAAGGAAGATCACTGGAAAAACCCTCACTGCCCTACCCAGTTCCCTCCATCAGGCACGCAGCAGTCCACAGGATCTCTGTAGATGCTTTCACAAGTGTTTCCACACCCAGCAGAGCTGATGTTTTAACATCAGTGTTTCTGTAAGTACTTCAAAGCACTCTTCTGCCTTCAAACCCCTCCTGGAGACCCCAAGAGCAAGCAGGGCACACCAGGCAGAGGTGATACACCTTCCCCTTATCAACCCTGGCAAAGCCCATGGGGGATGAGCAGAGGTGGAGGATGCCTTCACTTTTCTGTGGCACCTCCTCCATATCAGTGGAGGACCTTGGGACACATGTCAATGTGAAGAAAACACAACAACCTGCTGTCTTTTCAAGGATGGGGCAGTGCCTCCTGCACCTGAGGGTGCCCTCACAGCCCTTGATGGTCTGCAGGTGGCCAAATCCTGCTCAGGGGCAGCTTTCATGCAGGAAAGCATCTCTCTCCTTGATGGACATTAAGTCTGAGAATAAAACAATCCAGACCTGGTACTAAAGTAATTAGGTTTTCTTAAGTAAATGCTGGGGGACTGGAGGAAGAAGGAGTAAGGATTTCTTGATTTGCCTTGTTAATGATGGATTTGTTTTGTTTAGGATACTATACACAGTATATAATATTATATAGGTAATGTTATATATTGTATTCTATACTAAAATAGTATACAGTGTGTGTGTGTGCATGCACATACACACATACATGAATATTCCTCCTGCGTTCAATTATTGCCAAAAGTATTTCGCAGTTTTCAAGTGTTCATTTGTTACAATTTTCTCATGGGGTGGTGCAATCAATACTATGAGTTAAATCAAATTAAAGCCTTCTAATATTTTCCTTCAATGTCAATACTGATTAGGCTAAATATCTAATCACTTTATTCCCAGATTTCTGTGTAAATAATTCAATTTCTGGAGCAGCACTAAAACAGAACTTGTAGGAAATTTTGTAAAGGCAACTCTGGCACTTAAAAAAGGAAAGAGCTGGGGCTTTAAAGCTATGTCCATGCTGCTAAATAATATGAGGCCAAGGGCTGATGTTGGTAACACAGACCAAAAGGTATGCCCTGGCAGTGTCCACACTACATCCTGGCTTTGGGCAGCCTCTGGACCTGAAGTGAAATGTTGCAAGGGCTGTGCTGCACCCCACCAAGGGCTATTTCCCACAGCATCAGCTTGAGATTCTGATTGCCTGTGGCTTGTAGTGTGATGGCATGTAGGGACACAGGTAGGTTCAAAGCCAGCTGTGTACAGTGAAGGGACCTTGTCCAAAATCCTGCCAGGGGATGGTCCCTGGCACATGCTGTCCTCCTGACCCGTGCCAGGGCACTTTGTCTGTGAGCACAAGTTAGCGCTGGCCAAATCCATCGCAGAGGTCATGTGAATAGTGACATGACTGAGCCTGCCCTCCAGCCCTACTTTGTTTGCCAGTATAGATGTAGTCAGAGGCTCCAGACAGGGGGTGCTGGCCGTGGATAACGGTGCTGAGCAGAGCAGGGTGCTCAGGACAACCCTGCTCCTTGGCCCCATCACAGGGAAGCAGAGTGCAGAGATGTGAAGCCTGTTCCCACCCAGACCCAAAGCTCAGACAGCTTCCACCGTGCCTGGAACCATGGATCACTGACCCCAGAGTTTCATTGACCTGTAATAAAAGTTACCTCAGTCTCCTGGATTCTTTTTAATCTTGGATAAGATGGAGAAAAAGCTGTCTGTGCTTTTTGGACTGATCTTCTTGCTTCTGCTTCTGTTTTTGTTTCTGGACGTGGATGGTCATGAGCTCCTTTGGACTTTTGAAATAAATTATGATATGTTAGAAACAACCTTGTTATTAATCTTAAGGGAGCAGAATTTGTAGCACAGGCCAAAACCACACATGGCCTGATGTAATGCTTTTTATTTAATAAGACCTATTTAATGTGAGCTCAGGTAACAAACATATCTCAGATGAAGTGTGATGGGGTAGAAATTCTCTGAAATCATAAAACCAGTGCACCACATTTATGTGCAAAAGAGACTCCCCACACTAGACCCCCAGTTGAAGCTACAAGGTCTTCTGCAGCCTGGCTACAGTGTCCCTGTAGTCATTTCCATTCTTCTCACACTTTAGACATGTTTATCAGAACATTAACTTCCATTAGGTTCCACAAAGAATTAATTTTATTTAACCTATGAATAAGTGAAAGACTGGAAAACAGGAGACAGTTCAGTGGTTATGGTACTAAATTAGGACTATGGTGTCCAGAAATAGTGACCATTATTTAAATACTTACATACACTGTTTTCCAGATACAGTTACATATAATGCACAGATGGAATTTTCCATAGACAGTCCCTTGGGTACCACCATTTCCTGCTCTAAGATAGCCTCATGCTTATTTGTAGTACCTTGGAGAAGAGGCTGAGATAACATAGTGTTTCTGACTTTCTGAGGATTCGTTGGTTCCTATGTACATGAAGCAAAGTGCTTCATAATCAACAGGTTTCCAAGGGAGCCTAAACGAAAAATATAATACGCTGTAAAATCATAGTAGCATAGGCTAATTTAGGTTGGAAGGCACCTCTGGAGGTCTAGCTCAACAGGACCTGGCAGGACTAACTTCAGAGTTAGATCAGGTTGCTCAGGACCTTGCCCACTCATTGTGAAAATTTTTCTCCTTACAGTCATTTGACCTTGTCATATTCAATGACCCTTATTTGTTGGAACAAAAAATCTCCTTAATCAATCTTTTAAAACAGTCTTTAATATTAAATTGAATAACGTACGGTAATTTTATACCAACCTGAAAAAATATGAATTGGCCTTCATGCCTCCAGAAGTTGGTAACTGGGTAACCACCATGGCCTCGGCAGGAAAGGAGCTGCAGGGGTCCATTGCAGTTTGGGCAGCATTTTCCTAGAGCAAAGATGGTGGAAATATTTTCTATACACCACCAAACAGATGAGTCCTATGTGATACAAGGGTTCGTTGCTGGTAGATTGCCACTTCTGGTTTGGGGGTCAGAAACTACACTGAGAAAAACTATGCAAAAAACTTTCAAACATAAGCAAAAATCAATATAAGCAAACTAATAATTGCCTTTATTTTGTTCCATTATTAAATGTAACTGGCAAAAATTATTTATATTATAGTTTTATTATCATTTTATCACTTATTATCATGGTTAGTTTTAGTAGTTTTTAACTTCGCAGTGTCTGGAATGTCATGTGTTCTCTGATTTTTCTAGAGGACATAATTCTGACCTCAGTGAGTGCTTGAGTAATACCTTTCTTTAGCCAAAATGTTAATCAGATCCAGAAATCAGTACGTGCTAGCTCTACTGAGCAATCAGCAATTGTTTGGAATGGTCTCGTTAAAAATGTGTGTCCAGCTCATGTTCTTTATTTGCATTGTCTTGCTCTGGTGACATGACTATAAGGCCTGTTTCCCAGCCATCATAGTTTATAAGCAAATTCTTTCCTGCAAGACCTGCCTCTTGAATTACTCTTGGGCACGTGCAGTAACGAAGCCAACACTCAGGTCAACAGAAAGCTGCCAGTACTGCACAGCTTCCTTAGTAGCCTCACTCATGGGCTTGAGATGGCTGAGAATCAATCTCTAACCATCAGAAACAGAGAATTTAAAAAAAAAAAAATTGAAGAAAACAAACAAGTGAACAACTCCTTCCCCAACAGCAGTAAGAAATGCAAAATGCATTTTTCCAAAATCAAGTGTTGCACTTGAGTTTAATGACAGTGGGAAGGTTGGATAATGCAAAGGGTATCCTCTACTTTGATTTCTTTTATGTTGTGCTCACTTATGAACTGCCATATAATGAGCAGCCATGTTCATACTCACGCTGTTGTTTTTGCCTAGCTTTATCACATATGGCTGGTCTTAGGTAGATCTTTCTCCCATCCAAAGTCGAGCAGTCATTGCCGCAGACTACCACCCCAAGGCAGGACTTTTTTAAGATGCGAGAGTTGTGGTTGTTGGTGTTTCTCATTGCCCAGCTGCTGTGATGCTTCTGAGCATTTTTATCCTCTGAGCTATAGATACGTTTTATGTAGGAATCTGGCCATTCTTGAAACCAGTCTATTTGTCTTACATCCTGTGGAGATACCAAAGCAAGCCATGTTTTAGGCTGGGGGAGAGAAGAGCTTGTGCAAGAACCCAGCAGACCTGGTCCTCTGCTGGGTGTCTGTCCTCTATCCTGGGTGATTCCAGCACCTCAGCAGATGATGCTGGTTGGCACGAGGGAGCAGTGAAGAGGAAGCAGAAAAATCACAGCTCCCCATGGCTCCCCATGAGCCCCAAAGCATCAGGAAAGCCTGGCCAGGAGGTTGTTCTCACTCATCCATGGGTCCAGCTTGGTGCAGCACCTCCCTGGGAGGGGAAGGTGGGGTGCCTGACATGAAATAGCAGATAGTTTCCTTGCAGGCAGCGGTCACTGCCTGCCTGACTTCTGTTATCTTTCATGGCAGAGAGATTGCTTTGCCTTTCAGGCTATTCACAGCAGCATTACATTGAATAATTCAGCTTATTTGGCTCAGCTATCTGGAAAATGGGCAAATACTGAATCAGACTAAGATTATGCCCCCATTTGTAGGTCTTTAGTTCTGGACTTTCATTTGTTTTGGTCTAACTGCCATGAAAGATTTCCACGGTGATTTTTCTGAAGTCCAAAACAAAGAAACCTGACAACATGATCAGGTTTTATTTTCACTACTATGGACTAAGCAAAAAAAACCCCAAGAACAGCACTGTAAGGAATAATAAATACATAAAAATAAAATTTGTTGGGAAAAAGTAAAGAGGACCAAACACACATCATCTCATTGGGTACAGCCATCACAGTAAAATGCAATAAACTGTAAAGCACCTTACTGAACTGCTGGTGGTTCTGAGAGAAAAGATCTTACAGGAATACAAACACATAGTAGGAATTTCCTTGAAATTGCTGATCCCAGCCACTGAGAGCCATTACAGCAGCAAGAACATCAACTGAGAAGAGAACTCCTGTGCTCCCACAGGAGCCATCGGATAGTATAGGGAAGAGTGTGAAGGGAGCCTCCAGGCTGAAATGCAAGTGAAGGTGACCTTGGAGTGGAGGGCAGGGAAGGGGGCAGCCTGAGACATGGAGGCTTTGGGCAAAGAGCAGTGGCACAGTAGGGAAGAGACTGGGATCAGATAAGAAGACAGGGTTGGGAGGTGAAAGGCAGAGCTGGACCCTGAGGGACCGCAGCAGGAGGAATCTAACACAAACATGCTGAGGTGAGGCACAGGGAGATGATGTTGGCGTGCAGTGTGCTGTGGGCTTTCAGTGGAGAGCATGATGGAAATTTTTAGATACGAGGACTAGAAAAGGACTGGGGGAGGGAAAGATCACCATTCTGCCTCTGCAAATCTCTGCAAACACAAGCAGCCTTTTTCTAGGTTCTCATGAAAGGAGTGTTGCCCTCTGTGGAAAGCCAGCCCACTTGCCTGGACCCCATCTACAGCAAGGTTGAGGACCCAGAATTGCAAGGCAGTCGCAGGTGCTGTGCTAACTTCTCATAAAGCACTACACAGGGCAAAAAGCAAGTCCTGGACATTTCTGAGCACCCACAGCAAGAGATAATTTTTTCCCCCTGCTTTCTCTGCACCTCATCCACCACAGTGGGCTAGAAAGGCAACACATCTGTAACATTGCTGGTTTTCATGTATCAGTAACTCTTTCAATAATATGTTTAAGCAAAAATGCATAGAAAATTCAATATTTGCTCAATATTTTCAGCTTTTCAGTAAAACACTGTCCTATACCTCGAGATGGCAAAGATAATAAAGGCAATGAGGGATAGGTAACTGAGGAAGCGTTTAAGCTCATTAGTAAAGCAGAGACAACCCGTAGAACGGAATAAATTTCTAAGACACAGACACATACCTGGGGAAGTTTGATGTCATTGATATCCCAACTTGTAATTTCTCCACGTTGGGAAGCAGAGTCCTCCTGCTCCATAACAACATCATCTGCACCTTTCAGCATTTTTTAATTCCTTCCCCAAAATTAGCAAGAAAGTTTCTCCTGGCTGCTTTTGAAGTTGACTGGCTGTCAGTACTCTCAAGCAGCTTACAACCAGGAAGCCGTTTCCTGAAGCTAAATGATAGAGAGGCTACTCATTAAAGATAAAAATCAGTGTCCTTCTGCCAGAAAAACTTGTTCCATTAAAAGTTTTGCAAGCCAGCAATGAGTGGAAAATATAGCTTAGAGATAGCCTGTGATGTTGCAGAGGCATCATTAACAGCAAGCAAATCGTGCCTTTGTCATCTGTTCTGTTTTGCTCAGTGTCCTCTCATACCAAGTTTATAGTCATGTAACTATGCTTACAGGCTCTTTGTACGTCTATCTGACTCTGGTTCAGTATTTCCAAATCCAAACTGATTGAACAGCTTGGTGGCTGCTACGGGCTCTTTGAATCACTGCTTACCCATTAGGTATTTCACACACTGCACGTGACAAAGGTGAGCAACAAGAGGGGACTGCTACATCATTTCAGATAAAATCATGCTCAACTATTTCACAATTGTTGGCATGTCTAAAAGCTTACTGTTTGCATGAGGGAAGTATAGAAAAGGAGGTCAGGCTACCTGCATTTCCCTATCTCAACGGCAGACTGAAGCAAAAAAGTCCCACCAAGGTATGTTAAAACCAACAGGTCTTGCCTGAAAGCGTGTAAAGCAGATGGTTGTCCCACTCCAAATTTCAGTACCAGCCAAGCTTAATACCATATCCTCAGGGATCCCACACATGAAAAAGTTTTGAGGTTCATTTCTTTTGGCAAGGAGAGAAAAGGTGAATCTGAAAATGAACCAGCCAGTTTTCTCTTTCTGGAAACAGGGACAGCTTCAATGGTTTCAGGAAGGTCACTGTAATTTATTTCAGTTAAGGATTTGTTAAAGACTACTGAATAGTGGGAAAAGGAAAATCTACTTGATGCGATTCTATGAAATAGAATTAAATTTATTAAACAGAATTTATTCTATTGTTATTTCTGGCTTTGCATATGCATGGCCCTTGGAAAGTGACTTAGTCTCCATGCCCTTAGGTTACCCATTTATAAAATACCTATGATCTTAATTTCTCATGTTATATTTTCACCTCTAAAGCAAAAGTTTGCAGGTATTTGCAGAGCACTTGGGACATTTGGCTGTGTGGTGCTCTGGCAGCATAGTCAGAGCCCCAGTGCCACACTTTATGGCTCAGGGTGTGGAGGTGGGGGAGAAAGAAAGCTATGGAGGAGCATCCCCCATGGAAAAAGACCTCACAGAGGGGTGTCTGGTAGTCAGCACCAGTGTGCTCAGTAATTTGAACTGAGGCTGATTCTTGGAGGGCAACTAACCCACCGAAGGGTCAAATGAGATGTTAGACCACAGAAGGGAACATCACTGCTCAGAAATACAAACCACTGCAAGAAGCATCAGGTCTTTGTATATTTTCATATTTACTACAATGAAGATGGAGATAGTAAAGTCAGAACAAACAAAATATGAGCTGCATTGGAAAACTGAATTGAATTTAGTAAACGCATGACCCGTGACTATTGTGTGCTCTAAAACATGAAATTATTTGTTATATAATTCAAAATGATAGTCTCATTGCTTTTCAAAATGGAATGGCTTAGAAATTGATTTTTAATTTTGTTCTTGTTAGAGAAAATGGGATATTTCTTCTTTTGTGTTATATTGATAGAGATAAAACAATAATTAAATGTTACCTTAAAGATTAATGAAAGACACAGATAATTTCATAATAATATGCTCAAAAAATGAAGTTACAGAGAATCATATATATCTAGCTACTTGCAGGTAAAGGCTGAAATAGTAGCAAAAGCTTAGAATGATAATTACACGATGACGTGGCATATTAAATTTCTGATCGTTATTGTATAGCTTTAATTATTACTAAAGTGTAGCAGCTTTATAAGTTGTAAATTCTGAATTTTTTTCCCTTCCCTTCCCTTCCCTTCCCTTCCCTTCCCTTCCCTTCCCTTCCCTTCCCTTCCCTTCCCTTCCCTTCCCTTCCCTTCCCTTCCCTTCCCTTCCCTTCCCTTCCCTTCCCTTCCCTTCCCTTCCCTTCCCTTCCCTTCCCTTCCCTTCCCTTCCCTTCCCTTCCCTTCCCTTCCCTTCCCTTCCCTTCCCTTCCCTTCCCTTCCCTTCCCTTCCCTTCCCTTCCCTTCCCTTCCCTTCCCTTCCCTTCCCTTCCCTTCCCTTCCCTTCCCTTCCCTTCCCCACAACTAAGTGTTCTGCTCCTCTTAGATAAAAAGTGAAAATTTAGATGTCAACATTTATTTATTTTGATCTGGAAAAATACATGTAAGAAAAATGGCAATTATTATATTAAGAAGGAACAACGTAAGTAGCACCTGTTTGGCACTGGAATGTGGTGTAGTTAATTGTGCTTGAAGAACAGTGAAAGTACTCTAGTTCTTCTCCTGCCCTTTGGTTTATTTTTATTTTCTTATTCCTTGTAAATGCTCATTGATACAGAAGATAAACAGCAGGGTGTAGCAAGGTTCTGGTTTTGGTCCAGTGTTTAATGTATCTGCTGATGATTTGGACATGAAGAAAACAGAAAGGGGAAAAAATTGCACAGATTACAAAAATGTATCTGAATTAATCCTTTAGAAGAATTTACTTATGTTTCACCCTGACAAAATGATTCATGTTTAGAAGCGTAATAGTTAAAGTATTTATTTATCTTACAGAACTGCTTTCAATTAACTCATGGAAGTGACTGAGGGATCCCTATGGGCAGTTGCACAAACATAAGTTGTCAGGCAAGAAGTGACCAAGCTGTTGTAATACAGAAAGACTGCAGTGAAGGGCCATAAAATAAACTGCAGTATTACCAATTCACAAACCATCACTGATTTTTCACTTATGATACTGTGCAAAAAGACCAGTCCCTCCCAGAAAAAGAAAGGGCTCAGGGCAAAGGAAATCCATAAAATCTGGGACTGTTCACTCTAGAAAAGAGACATATAAGCAGGTTTTTTTTTTTTTTTTTTTAAATTAACCTGAAATACAGAGGGGTGTAGAGAAAGCAGGGGGTGCTTCTCATTTAACCACCCAACAGCCCAGGGCACAGAGTGAAAACAGCTAGCAAAATCAAAAGTGAGGCAAAGCAAATATTTTTTCATTCATTACATACTTAGTATTGCTTTGTCTAATGAAAGTTATTTCATCTCTCTACAGGCTTTGCCCCACTTATTTCTTTAGACTCTTGTGCTACAGCATTACTACTAGTATTGCTGTAGTATGTCATGAAGGTTGAACACTAGGCAAGACTGGAAAAGAGATCAAAAACATAGGAAAGAAATAATATTTGAAGATCTGTTATTTAATATTTAATATTTAAATATGCCTACCATCTGAAATATAATAAATTTAGAAAGAGATATTAAGCCTTATATTTTATGATTTATGGAAATTTTTAACTAGCAAGGATTAGGAAGGTTTCTTCTATTTTCCTTAGAAGTACTTGCTGTTAACCACTTAAGAAAAGGATGATGAATTTTAAAAAGAGATTATGTATATTACCAATTTACATGAGCCTACAGGTTAAATTAACTCAATGAAATCTGCAAACTCTTATTTGGAAGGACAGTATTGCAGACTGTAACTGCAGATAGTCAGGAATTGCTTCAACAGTCATTTGTGACGAGAGATCAAGGATTGGAAAAAGCCCTGGAGCCCTACAAAGCTTCTTGTGTTCAGGCTCATGCTCTGGAGAGGGCTGTGCAACCCTGCATCGCTGCGCCTGGGGAAGGCAGCTGTGGCTGCAGGGCTTGCCCAGCGCTGTCTCGGGCTGCAGGGCTCTGCTGCAGAACAGCAGCTGGAGGCCGAACGCGTGGCTGTAGGCTTTGCAGAGCAGTCACCAGGTCAGGCTCCTTTCTTGTATTGTTTTACCACCACATGCAGAAGGTGCTTTTGTCAGTGCTCCCATCAGTCTTCCTTTTTCTGTCTTCGGTGTCACCTTTCAGTGATGACAACCTTTAACTGATCTCAGGTGCAGTAGGTGGCCCTTTACATGTGCTGAGTTACCTGTCCTGTCAACAGCATGTTTCACCATCTTCCGTGGCTGCCTTTGTGCCCTGCCTTCAAGTGCATGATTTTCCCTGACACTGAAAGGTTCTCCCTGCTGATGGGACCTCTCTTGCCGATTCTCCACTGCAGGTGTTGGCTTTTTGCTTCTCATCCTTCTTTAGTCCCCCTTTCTTTACTGCAGAGTTCTTATGGTGCTGCACCACAGTAATCAAGGAACATGCATGTTTGGAAGACAACTCTATTGTATGAAGGTGCTACTGATACTCCTTGTGGAATACATCTCGGGATTGGCCTGACAGCTTTTGAAAAAAAATAATTTAAAATACATTCTACAGATTTTAAAATAACAATTTTATCTTCCAGTTCAGCCTTGCTATTTGATCAACTGTGGCAGCAGCATGATTAAACTCCCAGACATGGAGCATAAGCTCACTACAAATAGACATGTCATTTCTAATGAGAAGACAGTTTTGGCCTGTGCAGAAGTGCACTGGGGATACGGCTCATTTTCTGGAGACAAGTTTCTGTTCCCAGATGGCCCTCACGTATCCTCAAATTGGCTGCCTCTCTCAACATCATTTGAAATGCTTGTGCTGTCTTCACCATTCAGTATCCAAAAGTGAAAGCCTGTCACCTGTGGTCTGGTTCTTTGAAAGAAAGATGGACATATTTTGAGGTGGAAGTATTTTAATATCCTTGGTTGGTTTTGTTTGTCCTTTGTTTCTCTTTAACTCTTTTCTTGAAACTAATATTGTTAATGCCCTTGATACCAGAACTGGCTGATGATCTCATGTTTGTGTTCAGTTACCATATTTCTGAATTCTGGACTGCTCGGGATAAGAAGCCAGTTGTAGGTAGCGTAGTTTTAGCTTTGCTGCTTCAGTCACATTCACTGAACACTTTTAAAAATATTTTTTTGTTTAAAATTTTAATTTCCTACCTTGTCCAGACATCTTTTTTTCTAGAATTCCTGTTTGAAATGACGTATTCTGCAGGGTTCTCTGACAGTCATGTCATATAAAACAGACATGTCTACACCACAGCTTATAAACCAGACAGATTAGCCTAGAATTCACCTCAGAGCTCAAACACTGGTGAATGTCTTGGACTCTTTTTTTTTTTTTTCAGAATACAAATATGTAGTTTGCACCACTTTTGCCCTCATGGGGTTAGGTCACTACTCAGTACAGACTGTCAGGGCAGCTTTGTCAGATCGCTTGGGAGGTACTATGTATTGTCTGCCCGTATTGTACAGAACAGAGATGCACACTCACAAACCATTGTAGCATCCGTCTAAGGGGATATTAAAATCCTGATGATGGGATAGTAATTTCTTGAACAGCTCTAACTCAACATCTTGCAACCATCTCAGGTTTTCCTCTATGTCAGTTGAACGATACTTCAGTCAGATGCATTATTCTCATTTTTCATTTTCTGTTTACTTCCCTGGCCATTTCCAGCAGACAGATGTTGTTGTGGGCACAATTTGAATTTGCCAGAGTCTCTGCCGCATAAGCTTCATGTCCACACACTTGTATCACATACAGTAAATATCTCTTCCAGGCCTCTCAGTCCCTCCTCTTGAGGAAACTGATATTGGTCCACTTGTGGATTAGCTCCCAAGCAGTGTTCTCAGCTGATAGCCTGGAAGTTGCATGACTTACTATTGAACAGGATAGCATAAATAATCTATTTAGATATTATTTTTTTTGTCCCCCGGGCAGTGTTTTAGCATCAAACGCTGGAATATCTTTTTCTGCTACACAAAGAACATAGCTCCAACTGAAATGTTTGGAGCCTGAGCTTTTTTTTAAATCATCTATTTGGGATGCTTGAGTGTATGCAAATAGATGTTTCTCTTTATTTCTCAGTAACTATTAAAGCCGTGAGCCCTAATGTTTTGGCAGTTATGTCTAGCTTTCTATTCACTACATTGATCTCTTTAATATTTTCTCTTAACGTATCAGGTACTTGGCAAAGAACACGATGTTTTAGACATCTTATTTACTTTCTGGGGTAAAATTCATGGTAGCTATTCCACAGATGCAAAACCATCATGGTAATATCATAACAGCATTAATGTTGGGATGCTGTGGTAGACTCAGGTCTGGATAAAATTTTGTTTCAGCTAGTGCATCTTTCTGACCATATAAACTGTCTTTCCTGGGGTTTTGTTGGCTTTTTTTTTTTTCCCCACTAAGATCATAAATTCACATGCTTTAGCTGCAATCACCCGCTTCTATGAATTACCTAAAATTTTAGTTGGAACACTTTTTGTTAGCCTTATGCTTAAAATTTACAATATCTTAGTGGCAGTATTATTATGTAATATAAAAATTAGTTTATGGCCATTCTGCTTTCTTACTTTTCTAGTTTTCAAAACCTAGTGCATTCACTCATGTCATCTCTTGATCTGACATTCAGTTTCTCATCTTGCCTTTGCATCTGGTGCAAATACATTTAATTTCCTTGTTCTGCCTGGCATGAACA
Source organism: Falco naumanni (assembly GCF_017639655.2). NCBI lineage: Eukaryota > Metazoa > Chordata > Aves > Falconiformes > Falconidae > Falco > Falco naumanni. Next base: position 19,156,409 of record NC_054059.1, on the reverse strand, counting down.
TCATATGCATGCAAAATCTCATCTCATGGATTGACACTTGCTTATTGAACAGGGTGTTTTTCTCTTCCTTGCAATTCTGTAATTTTCCCTTTTGTGATTTAAAGAATGTCTAATTGCTAAATGAGTTGCCTTTCATGTCCATCTGCTTCAGAACAGGAATTTGGTATGTTGCTTTGATTATTGTTTTCCTTGTTCCCTCTCTGTTGTCGCAATGTGCATTCTAATTTTCATGTTGTAGGAACTGCCTCACTTCTGGTATCTCTGACAGCACTTTGCTTTTCTCCAGGGTTAGATGGAGTATCATATCTACTGAATTCATCCTCAGATGCAAGTAATTCCAAAAGACATTCCTATCAGTTAATCATGCCCTAACTTCAGAACAGTCACTGTTTCTGGTATCATCAGCTGCTGTGGTGACCATATATGCACACCATGTTCCCCTTTCTGCAGACTACATAGTCTCCCAGAGTCAAATGTTCAGGTAGAATTATAAAGCTTTTTGGTCTGCTATACATTAAAAAATGAGAGGAACTTTTCTATAGCCTGGGCAGCTGAAAGGGGCTTCTTGTGGGAGAAACTGAGTTTCATTCTGCTTGCTTTGAAATAGTGCATGGTTTGCTTTACTCCTGAGAAAGCACAGCTGCTCTTCCAATTGGTCTGGGCTCAGTATCCAAGGGATCGGTGGAAATTATAGCAGTGACACAAGATCAGATCTTTTTCAGTTTTGGCAGTGCCAGATTACAGTTGATTATGCAGGTCCTATCTCTTTGCTCTTAGGAGAGAGGAATCTCAGCTATAAGCCTAGGCTTGGCAGTCTGGTGTTCAGCCTCCTGAATTGGTTTCTGTCACCCCTCAGCTCCCTTCATGCCATTGGCCTGATGTGATTTAACTCAAAAAAAGCTGCTCCAGTATCCTCTATTCAAACATTTTCTCCTTAGCCTTCATAGCAGGCCCCAACATCTATTTCTGTAGATGCCCAGAAAAACTCGGTGAAGGCCAGCTGCACATCTTTCTTATGGGAACTGGAAACAAGCCAAACCTGGACAGATATGTCCACCCACATGGGCAGTCCCTGCCTGTACTGATGAGGTGATAACTACTGCCTCTTTCTTTGTCGAAATTATGACCAGCACACTCTTTTCTCATTCAGTGTCCCATCTGTCATGTCAGTGCATTTCTAAGCTTATCTCTTTCTCAAGAGTAGCTTGAAAAAAATCTACCTTCTTAGTTTTGCCTGTCCTTGCTATCGTATCTCACACAGGAGCAGGGTGTACAACTGAGTTTCTCAGGCTTCTGAGCTGGTGTCTAATGCCCACAATATCCCCATGGGCAGGACACCCACAGGTTTGCTTTCCTCTACAAAAAGCCTGTGTACCCTCCCTGTGTTTTCTCCTGGCCCTTCCTGGTCCTACATGTGGTAGACACTTTGCAGACCTTGTTTCACTGGCAATGTGGATTCATAATAACACAACCCTAGTGCTGATAAAATAATCCAATGGCACAAGACAACACCTTGTTCTCTAAAACTCTGATGGATTCTACTGCAGCTAAAGTCCTCACTTAGTATCAGATCCCAAAAGTGACGGCAGCAGCATTGTTCCCCATGTCACATCCCTTGCCTCACTTTCTTTATCCACACACATCCACCTATGCCCTGGCTAACAAGAGACTGCACGATACAGTTTCTACAAGACCTACAGCTTTTCACAATTGTTTTTCCTTATGGAATAATAGGCAGCAAACCTAGTAGCCCAGAATGCCTGGTTTGTTCTTTAGCTCCGAGGCTGACCTTCCCTATTTTGCCTTGACTGAGTCATATTTGCAGAACGTCTGACTCCCTTGCCAAGCGCTCATGCAACATGAACCCCAAGCTCTCTGAAAGCTGGGTATGTCCCTATAAAGCAGTGTAGTTGGTTAGGTATGGAAACTGTACGGCTGCATTACCAGGTTGCTTTGCCAAGTTAACTTAGCTCCTGTCTTGCACTACATCATGATATGGAGAATTTCTTTCTGCCTTTCCACTCAGTTTGACGGACGCCAGACCAGCTTGCTACAGAAAGTCTGTCCACACAAGCGGCATGGTATTGCAGGTTGTTATGAGTCTGCTCTGAACAAACTACTGCCCTCCTGGAAGATGGACCCTGCATTTGAAACTATACACAGTACAGTTTTCAGCATATCTTATGACATGGTGCAGCAATTTTCTGGTAATCTGATGACCCACACCAGTGATTGCCTACATATCTGCTATCGTGCTGCAGCACAAACTGCAGTGGGAGTTTAGTAACTATCACTGGGTTTCCTTACACCTCATGCTCCTACCAGCACAGAAGGACAAGCCTGTCTTTTGTTTTCTCTGCATTTCACTCGTCCATTTGTCCTTCATGAAGATGAATCCCAACAGTTTTTTCTGCACAGGCTATTACTGAACTAAGCCTCTGGACTTGTAGCTGTGACAGCAGTGAGGGAGGGCACCATACAGTGCAGGCCTGGCCCCACAGATCGAGGGGTCTTGCTGTCAACATTGACACAGAAAAGCAGAGACCAAGGACAGAAGGTACAGAACGGCGTGCATTTGACAAACACGAGTTGTCATTGACATTGTCCTGAAATCCCAAAACTTGACACTGGTTCCCCTCTGTGGGGCCACCAGGAGGAGGAAGACAATGCATGAGGAGTGGCAGCAGACAGGGAAATTATGTGTTCGGGCAGAAGCCTGCGGGGACACCCACAGCCTCCGCCAGGCAGGAGCTACTACTGACTATGTGCTGTTATTTATACATCTTGACCCTTGCGGAAACAAGTACCTGTGGTGCTGTACAGCTCACTCCAAAGCACTGAAACCAAAATAATTTTACTGCTGCTTTCTGAACTACCTTTCTTCTAGCTGCATTTTAGCTAGTTGTTTCTTTGGGGATAGTCTAATTTTGTGGCAAAAATACCTTTTTAATTGTTGATACACAAATGAAAATTCCTTTTAACAAGCGTGCCCCCCCCCCCCGCCCCCCGCCAATAACCTCAAGCCTGCTAAGCAGAAGTTTCTGCAAAATAAGAAAGACAAAGAAAATCACGATGTTCTTGTCTATTCTTCCACAGTATGTGCATGACTCCAGTTCACCTTGACAAAGGCAGCAAATTGATCTGGAAAGCTCCATATGAGGAATTGTATTTTCAGGAATGCTGCTAAAATAGTGGTGTCCTAGTGCCTCTAACTGGCAGCAGTTTTCATACCTTCTTTGAAAGCATGCTGCCTGCACCCTGGTCAGACACGAATTCCCACTCTCCTCACTGGGTGAGTCCTCTCTCCTTTCCACGTGGATTGGCTACAGTTTAATCCTCTGGCTTTGCAAGTGATGATTTCCATCCTTAGCTGCTGTTTCCTCACTTCATTTTGCTGATCATCCTCTTCATTTAAAATGTAAAATAATTTAAATATCTAGGTTTCAAGTAGATACAAGCAAGAGATGCTCTTATAAATTACCTTGCACACAAAGATGATGTCTCCTAATCCTGCTGCTACTATGCATATTTGGGAAGCACAAGATTTCTGATATGTGCTGTCCCTTAAGGCAGTCCAGTCACTGAAATGAATGTCTAGAAGTTTTTATACAGAAAAAGAGAAAAGCAACATCAAGAAAAGGGTCAGTAGTGTCCGCTGGCATAAAGACCTGGTCCCACAGCTTTCTGAGGGACATGTGGAAAGTGGGGATTGGGGCTGGGTATCAGGTCTTTACTGAGTAATTGTCCCAGGGCTGGAGACTGATGTTGTCAGGCAACAGGTGACCTCACGGAGACTTATTTTTAAAACGATGAAACTAACTTACTTGTATATAAAGGACTTGTGCAAAAGGACTTTTCAGCCATGACTGTAACAACGACTACAACATCTGTTAGTCACATAGTGAAAAAAAAGAGCAGAAACATTAAAATACTTGGAATGCAAACTTTAAGTGGTTACTCACTCAGGGAAAGCTGCCTCTTTCACTCCCATTCAGCAAACTCTTCAAAAGGAAAAATGAATGTTGAATTAGTCATCTTGTGCAGAACAAACACCTTCTTAGGGAAAATAATCAAATAAATGGCTGGATTTGGAATAAACATCTACTGTTGAGATCATACCCACCATGTTATGCAACACGGAAGGAAAACAGAGGACAAGGTGGGAAAGGGCTTTGTGCAGGTGCAGGATGCAAAATATGTCCTTACATGTTGCCCTGGTCCATTTTCTGTCACAGTCTTTGACACAACCTTTGAAACAACAAGAGAAGGTTCACAAACTAAAATGACTTCCAACCACCTTCAAACCCGTCCTTGGCTAAGCAGGCCTGGTAAGTACCTGCAGCAAAACACATTTTGCTAGTTCCCTTTCTTCCCTGATTCTGGCTCTTCATTTGTATGCAAACCAGAGCTTTGCCGTAGTCTACAGACAGCAGAAGACTTGGCCTAACTTTTGGGATCTTGAGAAATGAGCAGTTTCCACAGAGATGGCATGGAGGACCCCACAGTGCTGCAGATGCTCCAGCATAACTTCAGGAATCACCATGTCACTTGAGCTGTGCAGAGGTCAAATTCCCAGTTGAATTGGGTGGGAACTGGAAGCAGCAATTCTTAAGCACAAGTTTGAAAGGATATTTATAAGGTGCTCAGGTTGTTGTGGAGGCAGACATTATCTGCTCGTTCTGGGTGTTACTAGCTTATGTTTCATGTGATGTGCCTTCATATTTAACACGGCTACATGAAATTTAAAAAATGTTCCAGAATTGTAAAAACTGGGAGTAACAAACTTTGAAAGTCATCCAAACCCACTGCTTGGCTTAATTGCTTCTTTCTGCCCCAAGCTGTATGCAGTTTGTGCCCAATGCCCAATATTTTTCCAGTTTTGCCTTAGGGTGGACTTTTTTTTTTTAGGGGGAGGTGCTTTGTAGTGACCTTAATAAATAAGAAATGGTCACCTATGTTCTGGAAGGTCTTTAAAATTACATTGGAAAGTAAACACTACACAGCTAAAATATGCTTCATACTTTCCAGTGGTGAGTACCAATCCTAGAATGATTTGAAAAATCTTAAGAACAACTTGCCAACTATTTTCAGAGCTGAAATGAGCTGTGTGTGCTGAGATCATTAACAAGACCAAGAAAAGATGTATTCAGTGCAGTTTCCCATCTATGAGATTACTCTGCCTCTCCAGCAGTCTCCAGAGAGAGCCTCTGGCTGCTTCTTAAGGTCACTGAATCATTTCACTACAATAAATGACCTCGCTAGCTGGAAATTGTTGGAGAGGCTCTCGGCACCTCAGCATTGATTTATCAGTGAGTCACTTTAAGCCCTGCGCTCATGGGTGAGAACGCACCGCACCCAACCTGCCCCTTCTGTTTTCTTTGTCCTCCTTCATGTTCTTTTACTTTCCTAACAGCATTAAACCGACAGAGGTCTGTGTATTTTACAGTCTGCAGACAGAATGAGAACAGAGACCGAATCCCCTCTCAAACAAATGCAAAGCCCCACCAAGCATGGTTCAGCCTCCCTGCTCTTGGGACTCTGGCTTTACCACTTGTAGGCAATTACAGGGAAAAGTCAGCAATGTTCCCATGGGGCCCTGATGGAGCAGGAGGACTAAATGTTCTGGGGCAGGAACAAAGCTGTCTTTCGCACCGCTTAGAGCTTGGAGACAGCAAGTATGGACAGTCAGGACACTAAATAGGTGACATGCATGGTTTGGCACACCATGTAATCAGTAACAGAAGGAATAGTAAGTCCCATCAGCCCTGACTACCAGGGAGGGCAGTGGCGTGTTCAAGCTGCAATCCAGCAGAGCATGGATGAAGACCAATGTATCTTTGATAAATGCCCTTATTTTCTTCTATGGGCAATAGCAGGCTGTTCCTTTGGAGAAACAAATCCTAAAAACATCACCCACAAGTCCTTGGTGACATTTTCTCTCCTTACTCTCAGGCATGCAAGACGTTCCTCTTCCAGCTTTACTTTCCATTTCATCTTTATAACTTGCCATTCTTTAAAGCTCAATTCCCTGTTTGAATGAATCCTTGTAGAAGATGAGTACAGGTAAGCAGGGCTCCATCACTAATTGGGTAGTTCAGTAGCACTGACTACAAACCAGGTTATCGTCACTTTTTTCTTCTATGTATTATAGCACAGGTGAGCTTTGATGTGGTCCTTGGGAGGCAAAGTGGCTGTGAACGGTGTGGTGGGTTGACTGTGGCTGGATGCCCCCCAAAGCTGCTCTATCACTCCCCCTCCTCAGCTGGGCAGGGGAGAGAGAACACAATGAACGGCTGGTGGGGGGAGGTAAGGGCAGGGAGATCACTCAGCAATCAACCGTCATGGCCAAAACAGACACAGCTTGGGGAAATAACCATTCAAATCAGAAAATAAATGCCTTCCCCTACCCCCCACCCCCCCTTCTTCCCAGACCTAACTTAATTCCTGATTTCTCTGCATCCTCCCTGAGCAGCACAGGGGGCTGGGGAATGGGGGTTACAGTCAGTTCATCACACATTGTTTCTGCCACGCCTTCCTCCTCACACTCCTCCCCTGCTCCACTGTGGGGTCCCTCCCACAGGAGACAGTCCTCCGTGAACTCCTCCAGTGTGAGTCCTTCCCACAGGCTGTAATTCCTCACATACTGCTCCAGAGTGGGTCCTTTCCATGGGGTGCAGTTGTTCAGGAACAGACTGCTCCAGCCTCGGTCCCTCACGGGGCCACAGGACCTGCCAGTGAACCTGCTCCAGCACGGGCTTCCTACGGGTTCACAGCCTCCTTCAAGCATCCACCAGCTCAGGCGTGGGGTCCTCCATGGCTGCAGGTGGAGATCTGCTCCACCGTTAACCTCCATGGCTGCAGGGCACGGCCTGCCTCACCGTGGGTCTTCACCACGGGCTGCAGGGGAATCTCTGCTCCGGCACCTGGAGCCCCTCCTGCCCCTCCTTCTGCACCGACCTGGGGGGCTGCAGGGCTGCTCCTCTCACATAATCTCACTCCTCTCTTCTGCTGGCACAGAATTTTTTTTTTTTTCCTTCTTAATTTACTATCACAGAGGCACTACCGCTGTCACCGATTAGCTCAGCCTTGGCCAGCAGTGGGTCTGTCTTGCAGCCGGCTGGTATTGGCTCCATAGGACGTGAGGGAAGCTTCTGGCTTCTTCTCACAGAAGCCACCCCTATAACTCCCCCTCTCACCCCCTCCCAAAACATTGCCATGCAAACCCACTACAAATGGGGAAGTCTTTCCTTACTTGTGGGAAGCAGAGTGCAGAATAAAGAATCAAAGGGACGAAGTACAACTTGAATCTTTGGTAAATTGTTCAGGCAGGTGAACAGAGACAGGGAAAAGAGTAAAGGACTTAGGAAGTGAGGGTGAATTTTTCTAGTGACAGGTATTAACAAATATGGATCATTTAACATCTCAAAATTAATATGGGTCTGCTTGTACAAGAAGTTTTTTTATTTATTTGTTTGCTTACCATTTAATAAGAAGAAAACCAAGTTAATTTAGCAATGACTGTGGAAGAAATGTACGAGTCTGAGTGATGGAGCCTGACATAAACAAAAGACATAAACTAAACACTTGCACCAAATGGGCATGAAACATAAGCTACGACCATCACATTTTCTTGATAGCATCTTTCCTGAGCTCCAGAGAAAAGGTAAAAGCTATGCTGTGTCCAGTAGGTAAGATCCAGGGTAGAAACCCTGAAAACTATGGAACACGCACCTAGGCTAGTAAAAATCAGGCCAAGTTTCAGGTATTTTGAAAATTGTAATTCAGCCCTTCTGTACTGGACTCAGCTGAAACATTCAGGAAGAGAAGGCCTAGCTCCAGAGGAGAGTTGGTGGATCCTGAAGCGAGACAGACCATGAAACTAACTCCAGAGGAAAGAGAAGCAGGAACGCTTTAGTGCCAGCCTTTGCGTTTCAGCCCTGCTCGTTTGGGGTAGTGGGGGGAGGACGAGGACAAGGTTGTGCTATTTGTCCTATTATTGCAAAGCTCTTTTTTAAAAGTTCAGATATCAAACCATTTGCTTTAGGGTGACTTTTACTTCCTTCTTTTAGTTGCTTTTGGAGTTCATTGATGCAATGAAGTTCATATGCTACAAACTTGTCACTGGCTTTCCACTGCAGCAACTCCTGTGCAGGCATGTTTGGCAAATCTCCTCTTGCACTCTGCACTGCCACAATCACAGAAAAATTTGGGTTAGAGGGGCCCTCTGGAGATCACCCCGCTCAAAGCAAGGCTAACTTCAACGTTACAGCAGGCTGCTCAGGGCCTGACCAGTTAAAATTTGAACACCTCCAAGGATGGAGATGCCACAGACTCTCTGGGAACCTGTGCCAGTCTTTGAGCACTCTCACGGTGAAGGATTTTTCCCTTGTATTTAATCTGAATTTCCCTTGCTGCAACTGTGTTGTTTCATTGTACCTCTCTATCTTCCGCTACGCCCCTTCAAGAAGAGTGCACTCTTCCTCCTCTGTATCGCCCTCCAGGCAGCTGAGGACAGCGAGGAGGTGCATCCCCCCTTTACTCTTCAGCTCTCTTAACGTCAGTGCTCTTTAGTAGACAGAGGACCTGGAAAGACAGGTGTTTTGCCAATAGGCATCCTCAAAAAGTGAGGACAATTGAAAGATTTCAGCTATCTTAAGTACAGACAAACCACTTCGAAGTATCTCAGGTTGCCTAAAAGTCCTGTGGAGTCAGGGGAAAAGGTCACCCTCCCCCTGAACATTAGTGGGCTGGGTATCCAGCCTCACTCAATTAGAAGTTAAACATGGGATGCTGCCTTTACTCATTCAGTTCTTTTGCTGCTAAAGGCACAGGTAGGATTTGATCTGGGATCTTTGGTTTCAGAGGACAAAAGAGTCAAGCCAGAGTGTCCTCTAAGTTAGCATCTTGCAGACCTCTTCATTTCCCCACCAGATTACATTATTTTTAGAATGTATTCAGTCTCCTTATGACCTGGTTTCTTCGCATTCTACCATGAATGATTAACGTCTAATCTTTCCCTCAGAAGGAACCTGCATTTCAACAGCCAGCAGTTACTACAGTTCTGCAACAAAAGTGCACTTCTGGTCCAATTATCAAATACATTTGTTTTCATTATTCTCAGAAAAAGTTGCTGCACTGAAGCAATTTGATTTTTCAGCAGCTGACAGGACAAGCAGCTTTATGGGTGGCTGCTTTAGTATGGCAAACATCAAGCAGGCTCCCAGACACCTCAGACTGCGTATTCTCTTTCAGTTTATGTTTTAATACTGCTTGTAGGACAGTATTTTTGTGTTGTGTTTTTCTATAGATCACTGACAGAAACAGCAACATGCATTTTTTCCATAGGGAGGAAACCCGTGATATTTTCTGAATTTAGCTGAAAAATATCAGCTAAAACAAATAGCAAGGAAATGTTGTCTTAGGACCTCAGTGGCACTTGGTGTTCAGGTAATGGACACAGCATTCCCAGGGGAGGGTTCCTGGACACTTGCCAGAGCACCGCAGTGAGTGCTTCCAAAGGGACGGTATTTTGATGCAGGAGCATCACAGAGAGGAGAGAGTGAAAACTCACTCCCAGCCACTGGCCATCCTCACTCCGCTGCGGTGCTCTGGCAGAGCACAGCGCTGAAGATGGCCCCTGGGGATGGCAGTGGGACTGAGGAGAAGAGGAAGACCACCAACCGTTTTCATTCCTCTCCCATTGCCCCCATACTCCACTGTATTTCAGTTTTCCCCTAGGATGGGTGTCAGTTCATGCTAAGCTTAAATTGCCCGGGACGGAGGCTGGGTGCTGGGAGAGAGGTGCTCCCCCACAACCCACAGCTAGTCAAACTGCTCTGTCTGGAAGATGTCAAGGGTTAACATGACCACCAAGAGTTGTGGCACTTGTTTCAGTGTCAGTATTGGGATGCTATTCATGCTATTCTGAATGTCAACCTACTTCTCCCTCTACAGATATTTTAAATGATCCTACTCAGCAAGAGCCATCAGGACTGGAGAGGAGACTTATAAGATGAAGAAGATCTTTCAATAAGCAAGGCACTACCAGGTGGCCTACTCAGAAGGCACTACCAGCAAACAGCAACATCAGTATATGCAGTTGAAGCCCACCACCAGGTTTCTGTACAGGTAAGAGGAAGAGAGGCAGCCTGACTGGCAGCTGACCAGGTCATCATTTGACCCAGGCTAACACCCTGGGAAGCAAAACTGTGCCTTGACAGTGAACGTGGCTGTTTGACGTAAGGCCAAAGGAATAAAGCAGTAAAGACAGAGAACACCTGTCTTAGTGCTGCTTGAAGGAAATCTACCCTTGCAACAAGCCTGAGCTGCAGCTGCTCTGCAGAGAGCAGGGATCGTTCGGGGTGTTCATTAAGCACCTACTGCTGAGATAGACAGTAAATGCAGCTGATCAGAATACTGATCTGGTGTCATGTTCACATCTATGCAGAACCTCCTTCTCCTTGCTGAAAGTGAGAGCAATTCATATTCTCCAGTTTCTCTTCCCGTCCCTCTTCTCAAAACTGCCACCAGGGCATCCTTCTTTCTTGCCCTTTAGGGCCTCTCTCCTCATTAGCTTTTTCTTCTGCTAGTTTATGTGTGTTCTGCTTCCTCCGAATGTTTTCTACTGAACTGTGTTCCCTCATTTTTTCCTAAACAGCCTCCTGCTTTGATCAGCAAAAGGGGCCAAAAGTGGTCTTTCCCCAGTGCTCCATCTGTGACCTCTGGACAACTGTAGGACCTTGATTATCACTAATTCTAATTCTAATTCACATAGCCAAATCCCTCCATCCCTCACTCACCACGCTGTTTTAGAAGCTCATTCTTTCCATACTCCCATAATTCTGTACGTTTTCATGTTTACTCGCAGGTGAGTCAGTCTGATCTGCACAGCTCTGAGGTGTCAGAGCGAGGAGGATGCTTTGTTCCGTAATACAGAGGAGCTGCTGTCCTAGCACCGCCCTTCCTGCTCCTCTTCCAACGCCAGACATTTTTGGGTTTTCTCACCCAACTCTATCTAGTATAAAGCACGATAAATACTGAATGCTGTTAAATAATTACCAGCCATTTGTATGTGCTGGACAGTTGGTGATGTATGATGTTAATAACCATTACGGGTTAAGCTTTAAAGTAAAAATACATTTGATTTGTGCTTGGACTGAATTTTGTGATTTTGGTTTTTTTCCTTCCCTGCTTAAACACATTCACTCACCTCTACTTATCAAACGCTCTGAAATAGTCCTGGGTATCAGGATACACAGATCTGCATTCTGATCATTTTAATCAAAACAGCTCTTGTTATTCCCTGGAAGCCGGCACTCCCAAGGTTATTTGTGTAATCACAGTCAGATGCATTGTAAAAGCTATTACGTAGGATATGCTTGCTTTTAATCTCCTCTTCCTTTACGATCCCTGTTTCCACACTAGGAAAAGCTCTTGATTACAAAGTCTTTGCAGCAGTGAAATCAAGGGCAGCATGCTATTTTATTCGTGTCTCCATTATGCAAAATTAATTATCGTCTGTTCATCCATACTGCTAGGAACTACTGTGCAGATGTTTCTAATATAGGACAGGAGCTGCTTACCTAATACTTACCTTTGTGTCCAGCCCTCCTCTTTTAAAAAGGGGCTAAACATGGTCGTTGAAGAACATACTACAGTGCAATTGCAAGGAAAAGTCTCTGGCTGTGAAATCTTTATCACAATGTAAATATTTACGTGCCACCCTCGCTTGTACTAAATGCTGGCATATTTGTCACTGGTGTCAGCGCCAGCTTTTTACGAAATTCTTCTGGTCCCACCGTGCGGGCAGGCACCAGCCCGTCCCCAGCTGTCACCGCACAGGTGCCGCCAGGAGAGGGCATCGGTTTGTAGCGCATCCCTCGGGTGCACAGCCCCGTTATCCCCCTCCCCGCTCCTGCGGCGTGATGCTCACCCGATTTACCGGGTCTCACAGCCACCTCCTCTGCTTCTTCTGAGCCAGCAAGGCTGACATCAGTCCGGGGTTTAACCAGACCTGGCTTTTGGACGACTTGGTTTAAAATCCCAGTGCTTGTTTATGTCATTCTTAAACCTCCTTAAAATTGTCTGCATGAGTGATAAAACACTGTTACAGATGCTGCTTAGAGCTGTTCTCCCCACTTATGAAGCCAGAAGGCAAAATTTAACATAGTTGTGTTTTGGGGGTTGACTGAGGGGTTTTTTTTGTTTGTTTTGTCATTGTTTTGGCGGGGTGGGATGGATGTTTTTGGGTTGTGAGAGGTTTGGGGTCATATTTGGTTGGTTGGTTTTGGGGCTGTTTTTTAATGCTACTTCATAAAGTGAGATCTCACATTGCCTATCATTTTTGCTTAGTGCTCTGGCCAGCTGGAGCCAGGCAGTTGGCCCCACACTCACAGAGATTTCTGAAAACCTCACTTCTTTCTGACCAAACGAGAATTAGTTGTTAATTTTCTTATTTTCCTGTGTTGCAAAGGAAGTTTAGCTAACTGTTGCATATTGAAAAGATGTTGACAAACCAGAGCATCCATCACCAAATCGCCTGATCTAGTTTCAGGAGTTCCCACTCATTTCAAAATCTGCTTGTACAGCTTTATAATAGCAGGAATGGGCAGCAATTCTTCCCGTTTACTTTGCATGGAAACTGGAGTCAGATGTAAAGATGACTTCTTAGCTCTTTGTTTAAACTTCTGAGGACAGAAGGGTCTTTTTCATGATGATTTGCAAATATCTGTACAAACAATTTAAAAAGGAAACAAAGCTGATAATAGCCGATAATAGTTATGCCATCTGTATGCACGGGAGGTATTTCCTGGTCTTTTCGGCAAACTCATCATTATTCTGCTGAGCAAAAGTGCATTTGCATCAAAGACGTCTCAAGTCCCTAACAGCTCAGCACACCAAGAGCTGCTCTCACTCTCTCTCCCAACCCTGAGAGCTGTGGGAAGCAAAGCAAATTGTTAAATTAACAGATGATCTTTCAGAGAGGCAATCCTTTCTAAAGATACAGAAATGTGTTAGGAACTTAGGCCCTGAGGCACCAAGATCCTGTTGATTTTAAAGGCAGCAAGGTACTTAGGTAACTGCATAGGCTAAAGATTATTATATTTTTTTCTTTTCAAAAAGTTCCTATCTCTGCTGTGTGAGCTGAGATTCTGATTTCCTATAACAGCTGATAAAATTGATTTAGTTGCATTTAGCAAACATTTGGCTTCTAGCGGCAGACAGAACAGTCTATGAAGACATGCTTCCTGCATTTTGCTAAGTGGGATGAGACAGTGTGTGTCTGATCAGCTACACAAACACCATGATGCCTTGCTTCAGTACGCATGGAAGAAACGTTACTTGGTTTCACTTTAAATACTTTTACTGGGTAGTAAAAAAAATCACCACATAGCATTACTTCTGGTGCTGGTTAATCCTAGTGGGAATGCTGTGAATACCTGCTTAGGCAAGTCTAAGACTAATAGTACAATTGTGCCATAGGAGTTGTGCACACCCCATTACAGCAGCTCAGGAGCAGCAAATGCCCATGTGGGATTGCATCTTTGTGTCAACAGGTTCAGTTCCCTCGAAGTTTTATCTGTTCCTGAATGAAATGCAACCAGAACAATTTTGCATATCTCACTCTCACACAGCTGGACCATCCCTGTTTGAAAAGCCAGAGCTCCAGCTGCTCCTGAAGGTGTGAGGCAATTCCTCTCATGAGGAAATTTAGGACCTTTCTTCTGACCACAGGCTTGCTCCACACGTAGTGCCACAGCTGTACCTTCCCTCAGCAAACACAAGGTTCCTCCACTGCCTTTAGGAACTTTCCCAGAATTATGGGCCAGATTCCTGGAAAAGGTGTTGCTTTAATATGTATTAGACTCGAAAGAAGCAAGATAAAAACAGGAAAACAATTGCTTCACTCCAGGGATGAAGTTTTCCCGGACTACAAGAGTTTCAGCTGAACCACGATGGCTAATTCCATTTAGGCTATGCTTTCTGGTGCCGTGGTACCTCATGGCATTTGATAGATCTTCCTTACATTAAGGAAGCTGCCTCCTGCCCAAACTGCTGGATTTGTAAGAAGAAAAAGTACCCAGGTGGGGTGGAATGGCCTTGGCCAACTGCCAGACACCCACCCAGCCGCTCTCTCCCCCTTCTCAACAGGACTGGAGGAGGAAATATGATGACAAGCTTGTGAGTTAAGATGAACACAGGGAGGTCACTCACCAATAATCGTCACGGGCAAAACAGATATGGGGAAAAATAATTTAATTTATTACCAATTAAAATAGAGTTGAATGGTGAGAAACAAGGACAAAAAAAACCCACTTTCCCTCTACCCTCTTCTTCCAAGGCTCAGCTTCACTCCATTCCTGCCCCCCCGACCTCCTCCCTGCTCCAAGTGCCGTGGGAGGGTTGTGGTCAGTCCACAACAGCTCCTCTCTGCTGCTCCTTCCTCCTCATGTTCCAGCATGGGTCCCTCCTGTGGGCTGCAGTCCCTCAGGATGAACTTGCCCCATCGTGGGCCCCTCCACCTTCAGGGCACGTTCACTTGCTCCACCATATGGTCCTCCACAGGCTGCACTGTGGATGCCTGCTCTGGTGTGTTCCTCTCCACAGGCTGCAGGGGAGTCTCTGCTCTGGTGCCTGGAGCACCTCCTGCCTTTCTTCTCTGACCTTGGTATCTGCAGGGTTGTTGCTCACACTTTTGTCCTCACTCCTCTCTCTGCTGGGCAGTATTTTGCTCTTTATTAAATATACTTTCACAGAGGCACCAACAGCTGCTTTTTGCCTGAACAGAGGGTGGGACACCAGGGAGTCTCATCCCCTGGTCCTACAAACTTTAGAAGTGGCCAGTGCCTTGTTTTCAAGCAATCACCCAGACCTCTATGCTACTCTTATCGGAAAACTGCTCCAGAGCCATATTCCACTAACAAATGCCCTCTTCCCATTTCTAACACAAGTTTACTCTCGGTAACTTATACCCACTTGTTTTGTGTCAACACAAATAAAATAGCTCATTTTCCTTCGTGCTGCTTACTGTCGTGATGTCTGTAGGCTGCCGTTACATTCCTTCCGAACCTTGCTCCTGCTACACTCCTATTTTGCAACATTTCTCCATTTCTCTGACCATCTCAGTACGGTTAATCTTTTAGAATCAGTTTTCATGAGAGCAGGTGACCGCAGTGGGGGAAAAACGTGTCCTCATGCGAAGGAAGTCCCCTCAGAGCCTCAGCCTCGCCCTCCCGCTCTAGCACATTCCTCCTTCTACTGAAAACAGATGATTAGCAAATCAGGTCTTTTCCCTCTCTCTTTTCATAGTAGCAGCTCTAAGCTGTTCAACAGATGACTCTCAAATATCTTTCCTTCTTTCCTCTTCAAGTGGTTTCCAACTAAACTCCCATGGAAACAGCTGAAATTCTGTTACTGTCCCTAAGGAGGATTTGCGCTAATCCCGCCTCTCTTACTCCAGCCATCAAGGTCATCTGGCTGTTGCTGTAGGATATGTAATCTTCCTTGGCAGTGACAGTGCTTCCTAATGTTGTCATCTGCAAACATCTCTGCAAATATTTCTACTTTCTAGACCAAGGTCATTACTAAAAATGTTATTAATGGGCTTCATTCAAACTGAAAGCCTTGAGACAAATGATCTTCTCATCAATGTCACCCTTGCTGGTTCATAGATCCTGTTGCTGGTCACCACACCGTCTGGTTTAGATAATAATTTCCAAGACTAAAAATAGTACCTATTCCAGATGGATGTAAGATGTATTTCCTTTGTCTACACAGTATTTTTTATCAAACAACAATACAGGTAAGTCAGGTGTGATCACTTCCAGAAAAGCTGTGTTACATTTTCTCCCATTTTCTGTTTACTGCCTTGTACTCAACCGTTCTTCCCATTTATTCTGAAACTTCAATTGTACTGAAATCAGACTATCAAGGCTACCAGTTACTAGGTATCACTTTTTACATTCTTCCTATAGAAAAGATAGTATCTACATTATATATCCTTGAAACACAAGACATGCAATTCTTCTTCATCCTCCACAACTTTACTGGCTTAAACATTACACTTACTTTTTTTTTTTTTTTTTTTAACTGGACCTTTGTTACTTATTTCCCCTCTTTGTGTTTGAGATGATTTTAGCACCTCTGACAAAATATAAGGCCTCTGCTACTGTCACGTCATGGAAACCCCTAGGGACTCTAGCTTCCCCTGCTTAACCAGATTTGCTCTACCAAAATTGAGAAATATTGTTTTGAATATCCATCTATTTAAATTAAATGGATTGAAAGTTGAAAAATTAATTCAGGTTTGCTTTTAAAACCAGTTCGTGCAACATCCTGATGATTACAACTAATCACCTTTGTTGGTTCAGTAATTCTTGGCAAGAGGATGACAGTGATGATGTAAGTTAATCTTCAGTTACCAACGCAACTGTTGACAGCATTTCTCTAACACGAGATCTCTATCCATATTTTAATCACTCTCCCCAGTGCTTCAAGGGGATTCCCAGCAGAATCCACACTGTCAAAGTAATTTGGCCCCTGATTTTATTTATCCTTTTCTCCAGCATCTAGGTTACTTTTACTTCTCTTTTTTTTAATAATGCATACTTTTTAACAACATATATTCCAGTATCATGCAACACATGGGCATTTCTCTCAACTTACGCCTCAAGACAGTTACCAAATATCAAAGGTACAGGCAACCCCCAGAAGCTCTCCATTAGGTTTGGGGCTTTTCTTTGCCCCAGTTTTGGTGGCCGAAGTCCTATCAGAAGCTCCAGTACTTCCTTAATATCTGCCCTGCAGTAAGTAAAATATACGATCAACCGCAAAGATTTCCTGGATTTCCAGAATTGCTCCCTGCTTTTGCACTACCCTCTGCCAACTCCAGAATCCCAGTGCCTGAGCAACCCTGGCTGCCAGGGTGGCTTACACGTCCGTGGCACGGCACTCAGGGTCTTCACATCAGCTCCGCCATAAGGTAAGCTGTGTTCCGGGCACCTGAGCTTACTTATCCCATCCACAGCTCAACAAAAGTATTCACTTCCCTCTCCCTGACTCAGGCTGTAGGGCCCGAGTACAGAAAGAGATTTGGTCAGCTCATGAGCTGTGCAAGATCTTGACATAACAGTTTGAAGCTTCATCATTCACTCTTTGCAAATAGGTACTGAAGCATTTCATTCTCCTTGGCTAACTTTACATGAAACCTCTCCATCCCGTTGGCAGCAGCTTGTCTTTTTTCATCTCGCCAGCCTTTACAACTCAAAAAGACCTTTTGGAGGACTCTTACAATCCCAAGCACCAATCACAATTCTATTAGAAAACCCGCAGGCGATCAGGGAATTGAGGCAATCCAAAGGCTGTTACTTGCCCCAGTTCAGGTAACACACTGGAAGCCAAGTCAGGCAGGCAGAGCCAAGGATCCTGCCTCGGTCCATCAGTTAAGGTAAAGTGATGCCTGATCTAACCTCTACAGCTCCCAGACACTTTTCGGTTGCTGCTGAGACTGTAGAAGAGTACCCAGGAGCCACAATCTCCTACCTGCAGGCGTGAACACTACTGATGTTGTATGTCTTCCCAA
Source organism: Falco naumanni (assembly GCF_017639655.2). NCBI lineage: Eukaryota > Metazoa > Chordata > Aves > Falconiformes > Falconidae > Falco > Falco naumanni. The sequence continues at coordinate 19,138,828 of NC_054059.1, read as the reverse complement.
GACCGCAGCTCCTGCCAGTTTTGGACAAAGTCACTGGACCTACGTGGTGACGAACGATGATAAAGCCATCACACCTTGTCACTGTGTGCCACTGACCTTGAAGGCTAGATTTGGAGTGCAGCAATGCAATCTCTGCTGGCCCACTTGGGAAGGACACGTTGGTGCTGTGGCTTCTGCCTTCTAGGTATTCACTGTAGATGTAGCTTAAACTGCACCTTACTGAGCCCTGCTTAGAAAACCACTCAGTTTTGAAGGTGAACATGCACGTGCAGGAGAGCAAACTGTTGTAGCAACCATCTCGGGCATTTGGAGCCCCCTCCCAGAGACCAGCATAGCATGAGACCTCTGAGCCGTTCACACAAAGTGCAAAACCCATTTCCCTGGTCTAGGTTTCTCGTTTTAAGAGCCTGCAAGTAAGAAGACAGACAGCTACATAAGCAGTTCTGTTTTAACTAAGTCTGTCACCAGGCTATCTGGGCTTGTTGTAACACGCTGATTAAACACTCGAATCAGAGAGAGCTCAGAAATCATCACTTAAGGGCAAGGAGAGCTGTAAGAAAATTGCAAAAATGTTCCTGTTCTGGAAAGAGGTATTATTCCCATTTTATAGACGGGATATCTGAGGCACCAAGTCCCCCTCAGCCACATTAAGCTTTGCTCCTGGCACTCATCATCTCGGAGCCTTTGGGGCTGCTCTGCATTCAGTGAGTCAGTAATCCCAGTAGGTTTAATCCTTCACACTGACAAGTATTTCAACAACCAGGCAAGGGAAGAGCATTTAGTAACAGCCAAAGGTTTCTGTAAGGAATGTGTTACCAAATCTCTGGTACACTACATTTCTCTGAGTACCCGCAGCTGTCCTTCCATCACGACAGCTCCTCCTTGGTCTGACACAGGATGGGGAACTGTACAAACCCACCAGAATTCAGGCAGAGATCATCAAAAGTGTTTTAATGATTAAACCATGTCAAACATTAACAATGTAGGTATATTCAGATGAGCCAAGTGTTTAATTCTAGCACATTTAGACAGCCTATTTTGAACATTATAGCTGCTGTACTGAGCTATGTAAAGACTCTGCAAACCAGTACCTAGAAATGAAGACACACGCACAAGCTTTGATAATGTAAACATAACAGACACTGTCTCCTTCAAATCAAGGAATGAAAACCCACAAGGCTAGTAGAACTTACTAATTCTCTAAAAGATGTGCAAATTTTTTTAAAAAGATTTAATTAAAAAAACCCCAACCAAACCAAACATGTTAAAACTGGCATTTATATAAATATCAAAAAACAAATAGTTAAACTTGAGCAAAGACCAGCAGAATGTCTTGCACAATTCAAATTTTTAGAGCTTAATGAATAAAATATTCATAAGCCATACCTCACCATGGCAGATACCAGAATACCAGCAATAGATACTGGCTTTGCAACTGACTCCTCATATGTGCAAGGCAAGATTTTACAACAAGGAGTAACTTTAACAAGGACTCAAACAAAATTGTCAGATAACAAGCCAAAACATTACTGGTGATATACACAACTCACATTACAGAAACAGACATTTCCAGCACATTTCAGTAACATTTAAAAAACATTAGGTATGATTTTGACTGTTCAATTTTGCTTGTTTGGGAAAAAACCACATTTGTTAGGCACATTTTAAAAGTGAACATATGCTACATGAAGAACAGTTCAGGTACCAACTTAAATACAGGTAATTCCATCAGAAAAGCATCTTTCTGTCTTTGTTTTTAAATACACTTTTGGATATGTCACAGACTTAAACAGTAGCTCCTCAAATGTGGATATGGCTATGGTAATAACACTTGAAATTCTGCCAGTTTCCATATTAAAAACCACTCTCATCATTTAGCATTTACGAATTCTCAGAAATAAGAAAAAAAGAAAAAGAGAGAAAAAAGATGGGTCCACCCTGTATATACTCTAAACCTTAGAGACAATATTTAAATCTTAATGGACTGTGTAAGCGCCAATTAGTTTTACATTAGTGACATACTTCAAATAAAAAAATAAGATCTATTAAAAAGGTAAAATAAGTTTTCCATCTGGTTTGTGACTGTTTAGTCAGTTAAAGCCAAATATACAAAACTAAATGCGCCATTTCCAATTTCACTGTATCACGTAAGAGATACGTAACATTATGTATCACATACAGAACAGCAAAATGATCAATGGATTCTTCTACATGACTTTTTAATAAAAAGTCAGTCAACTGAAAAGTTGAAACATACCCTAATTTTTAAACCAGTAATAAGCTTTGGGCCCTGCTTTTTAATTTAAGGCATGTGTGTTTATCGACTGAAACCAGCATTGTACAAATTACCTCTACAATCACATGCATGACCTACAGTAAAAAAAATGGAGGTTTAGATTACAGTGTTTTCAAATTGTGAATCATAATTCAGCACCTATCATATTGACTAGTAAGGCAACAGCAGTGTCGGATACTATGATAATACTCCCTTCCACAGTCTATAGCGGGGTCAGTGACAGCCCAGAATTATTTTTAAACTTTAACCTACTTTTATGTTCTGTATACAGTTTCTAGGGTGTTTGCACTGGTTAAGTCCTACATAAATCACACTATTCTAGGCAGGAATAGTTACAGTAGCCGTTAGAGTATTAGTGCACAACTCTTATTGTGCTTACAATCAGATGATTTTGTTGTTGGGGTTATCAAAATGTTTTTTCAGTTTGGTCTTCAATCCTTCCTTTGTTTCCTTTGTTTCACATTGTTCTCAAGGGAAGAAGAGCTGTTTGTGTACCCGTTCACAGTGGCCGTAGAGCCGTTCTGATACTCTTTCCTCCTCGAGGATGCCTTCTTGTTGTAAGTCTAGAATATACGAAAAGACACATGGTTTTGCTTAAATAAATAACCATTTCCTCACAGTAACTCTAGAAACACAACAGCAAACTCTCATCCACCGTTTTTAAGGACCTTGTGCCGGTGGCAGAGTCTAACAAGCTCAACCGTTTTTTGAGTATGAGGCTATACTATGTCTGCCATTCATCACAGCAAGAGGGTTAGTTCACTGGAAAAGAAAAAGGCTTGGTAGTAGGATGGTAGCATCAGTAGTGTTATGTTAATTAGAAACAAGGGAAGTGCTTCTATGAGCAGACTATGGCATAAGACTATATTCAAAATGACGAGGAAGGAGGTTTGATGCACTGCGGGTGACAGTACCTCAAACAAAGCCAGAACAAGAAGTGGGTAAACAGGAACACTGAGGGAAGTTCAGAGACAGAAACGTGAAAGGAACTTGCACTGGCCAACATGGTAAGCAAAACCTAACAGGAGCAGCGAGTCTCAATACACCAAAAAAAATATTTATGGAAGTGAAAAAATATACATGAATTAGTCTCTGACAAAGGGGCTCAGTAGCCTGACAAGAGCATGTTTCCCGAAATACTGTGTGAAAGGAAGCGAGATGGTTAAAATTTAAAATATGAGTAAAACTGATGAAGAAAGTCAAGTAATATTTGGAATATACTACCATATTTAATTAGCACGTTCCTATGCAGCAGGTGGTATGAACCACAGGACTGATTTTAAGTAGTACTGGCAGTTCAGATAGGGAAGCCTGTTTCCTCCCATGAATCGATCTTACCAGACCTGAAATCCTCAAATCTTTCAAGAGACGTTTAAAACAGAACACAGTTTGCTTGTTTGGGGGCAGTAGGCCGTGTTGGTTTGGTTTTCTGAGGATGGGTACATCTTTGCACAGAGTCCAACTACGAACTACTCAGAACAACACACACCAAGTCTGGCTGCACTCAGAGACAAAATGAATTTTGTAAAAACACAACTCAAAGTGCTAATTTTCCATATGAAAATACAAACAAACGCCTGTGAAGATAAGTCAAACCCAGATTTCTGTATGTTGGGAGTTTGGGAAGTTTCCCTGGATATAAACCAAGCATTTCCCCTTGTGAGAGCACCAACGAAAAATTCCTTTGAGTGCTTCACAGGTTCACAGGCTGCCGTTTTATTTCAGACTGGAAAGCTGTTTCTTATTAAAAGCTCTTCCTCTCTCTCATCTGCTGTTAAAATTGCTTTAGTAAACTGCCGTTTTGTGCCGCTCTGCTCACTGAAACTACTAATCATTCTGAATTACAGATACAAAACATCAGAGGATAGGAAACCGGAGGGCAGACCAACAAGTAAAGTACTTTAGGAACACATGCATGTTACTGGAAGACAGCAAAAGGATATTTCAAGTGTATCTTTCTGCAAACAGCTTTCCAATGAGATACAGCCAGCAGAATGCTACAACGAGTCAACGAATATTATTTTTACCTGAATATAGAAATTTGTGAAGAGGATAATCAAAGAAATCATATAAGAAATCTGGAAATACAGCCAACCCTGAGGAAATGCACATGGCCAAACAACACCACAGCTGGTCTGGAAGATTGTCAGGACAAACTGAATCTGGGGAGAGAAAAAAACCCAAAACAGAGAGAGAGAAGTAGCACATTAATACAGGCAGTAAAAACCCCATTATTGACCAAAGTGCCATTCGTTATTTCCAAAACAAGTCAAAAACATGCCATACTGTGTCTTTTGACAAGTTTACCCTCTCTTCTAACAGTGTAAACCTGAGTTAGTAGACATTCGGGTTGTGGGAGTCTGTTGTTTAAATGGGTTTATTTGATTGATATTGTTCTATTTTAGAGCACTAGAATAACTTATGTAGAACTGATTTATAAATATAAAAGGAACAAAGACCACCATCTTCCTAGTGAGAGCTCACTGGGGTTTGACTCCACCATCCTATCAGAGCAGGTATGCATCTCACTGCTCCAGCTGCAAAAGGTCACTGGGTCTACACATAGACCCTGCAATCCTCTGCCTCTGACAGGGACTGCCTGACATATGGCTCCAGTGGAAGAAATTTAGGGGTAAAGGATGTAGGGAAGCTGGGAAGGCAGGGAAGAGGACCAGGGTTTAATTACTTTCAATTACCTCTTTTGGAAAAACAGAGTTTGGGTTTAAGTGCTGCAGAGAGCCTTAGGCAAAATTCATCCTTACATGAAGGCTACCAGATTAGGGAATGTTTATTTAAAAAGGGAAAGACTGCTGTGTTCTGCTGTTATTTAGCTGCCCTTACAGCTGTGCATGCAGAGCAGGCAGGGAAGTGAAAGCAGCTATTAGATAGCCAGGGGAGCAACCGAAGCACCGAGACACTTGCACTCTGCAGCACTCAAACAACCAGGATGAAGAATAGAATCTGGAAGTAGAAACCCCCCCCAAACACAAAACAAAACCCAACAAAAAAACCCCACAACAAACCTCCCCCCAAAACAATGATCCCCACTGCCACAGTACTTAGACATTCCTCAGTAAGGAAGGGTGCTAAAACAAGAAGATTTTGAGAATCAACACTGAATTGCTGGCAGCCAATGTTATTAGCGTGTTGTGAAACTATTCACAGTTCTGAGGGAGTACTGGAGGGGTAGGGGCGGGAAGATAACCAAAAAAAGTTCATCTCTAGGCTTCAGTTTCCCCACCTACAAAATGGGGAAGACAGAACACCAGAACAGCCATGCACATTTCCTTATGGTTTCTGACGTATTATACATATTGAAGCCTGGCTCTCATGCAGTATCACTACAGCATGTGCCATTTTGCTTAATTTTGTTGCCCCTTTCATCTCCAGTGTGTACTCTGGGCTTCATCACTGTACACACAGGAAACAATACAAATGGATACAAGGAGTCCAGCACAGAATTACAAGAGAAAAAAATCTGCCCATTTAAAGTGCAGGAGGAGACTAGAAATATTGAACAGTTTTTAATAAGCCATTTACAACTGCATGCAAAAGTGAGACAGAAAAGCCATTGTCCCGCAGGACTAGAATGACGGGCCTTGTTAGCTGTGGACTGCGTTGCACTCTGCTTCTGGTCCGTCATCTCAACATCAGGCTGAGCAACCAAGCAGAGAGAAGAGTATCCTAGGTCGAGTGGGTTGGAAGAAAAGCTTCTTCCTTCTCCCTGGATAGCAAGTCCCAGAAAACCCAGCGCTGCAACTCCCAAATACATCTAGTCACCCAACATGGCAAAGCGGAGAAAGATCCCACTGATCTTGGCACCGATTCATGTACACCATCAGACCTCAGGTCCCCATTGTTCCGAAAACAGAGCAGAGGTGCAGAAGCCGGATTTCTAGGGTGACTTAGGCACTTAAAAATGTAGAAGGTACTAGCCTTCATTCTCCTTTCTTCTACACCCTGCCAAGATTTTCTAGCTTGGTAAACAAGAGGACCTCATCACAAATACAAGAGCCTGCTGAAACAGTGGAGAGCTCATCACTCACCAGCTGCCCTTGCGTGATGTACTTCTTCCACCACAGATAAGGACGCATTGCTGGCACAGCAGACAACCCGTAGTAGGAGTACATGAGGACATGGATAAAGCTGTTCAGTGTGGCACCAAAGTAAGCTAAAAAAAGGGGCAAAGGAAAAAGCAAGTACACTGTATTACCAGGAACACGCTGTCTACAATCTACAAAAATAACAAGTTCAAAATGTTACCGTTTAAAATGTTACCGTTTAAAATAAAATTTCTCTTAGAAGAAAGGCAAGAGATTTACTCCCTCCCCCAACTTTTCTCCTGCTCTTCTGTTCACCCAACGGAGTGGCTGAGCTGCTTTGCAGCTGCATGCTTTATTCCAGCCTTCTGGTTTTGATTCCTTGATTTATTCTTTTTTACATCTACATTGCGGCTTCTCAAGGGAACTGAAGAAGCTGATAAAGAGAAGGCGTGTAAACATGCCCAACGATCCACAGCTTCACCCATCTAATTTTAGGCTTATTGCACTTCCTTTCAGGCACAAGCCTATTTTCTCATTTATAACCAAAAGCAACAGGTATCTTCAGAAACGGCAAGTTAGCCATTTTATTTGTCCCTGTTTACAGCACCTTTAGTCAGTAAAGAAACTTCTAGTTTAACAACAAACTGCATAGCACTGTGATGACCAAGCAGAACATAAAGCTTGGAAAGGAAGAAGAAAAACACATAACTAGAAATAGCACAAAAGTATTTTCAGGACCACACAAACACAAGACAGATCTTACATATCGGCACTTTTGACCACTGTATAAACAGGGACTGACTTCCCCGGAGAACATGGTTCCAGATGCACACTCTTTATAAGTTCAGCACTACTCACCGTTGTGCCGACAACAGAAAACAAATACGAGTTTCTATGTTATTTGGCTCAGAAAGCAGATGCTGAGCAACCCAGCCTCTTGGCCTGCACTGCCAGTAGTTCACATCCGCTGGATTTTGAAAGGTTTCTCTTGGATGCGCGTTCAACAAAGCCAGTATCTACAAGCTGCACATCTGAACCACAACTAAGCCACACCAATGCAGTTAGGAAACTAGATGTCAGCTAAAAGCAATGAAATTAAATATCAAAGCAAGATTAGCAGAGATTAGCAGGATTTAGACAGGAGGGGCATGGAAATCTTCCACTTCAGATGCATTCGGTCAAGTTCATTAGCGCTCAGGGACAAGATTTTAATTGAAATCATTTGTTATGGCTAGTGGTATAATGAGATTAAACTGAGAAAGTAACAGCTCAAGTGAACTTGACAGATACACGGACAAGAGTCACTATTCACCATCTTGCAGTTGAAAGAAGCTTCTGGTCCTGACTGAAAAGTTTATTGTTTCATTAGAGGGTCTGCAACCATTGCAAGAAAGAGAAAGCAAAGCTGACGGGTATCAGACCTGGACTACTACAGCTGATAAACGTCAATTGCCACATGAATGAATTCTTCAAATTACATAGGCACACCTTTTCTAGAAGCTTTGTCAGCAGCTTAATTCCTGCAACTATCTACAACAGCTGCAATTCAGCAAAGCAGCTTAATATGGGACAGAACAAATCCCGAAGCTGAAGGTACCAGAGATGTCTGGTTTGACCAAAAGAAGATCAAACCAAGGCCCCTGTTGCACGTCTTCCCCACCATAACCCAGTACTTACAGTGACCACAAGGCACCCAGTTCATCACAAACCACCAAATGTTCAGCATTGTTGCATGGTGGTAGACATGCAGAACAGTGATCTGATGATTATTTTTCCGCAAAATGAAAAAGAAGGTATCCATGAACTCGATGAGTTTGGAGAAATAGTACCACCAGAGGACACGTATGATCTAGAAAGGAGGAAACAAGTTTTAGAAGCATTGCATGTTGTGGGGGCTTTCAACCCTTTTGCTGTCTCAATATTTTAAATCCAGATTCTGTCCTGCACTGCTTGAAGACCCTGCTGAAATCATCTGTAATGCTTCCACCTTAGGTTTTTCTATAGGAGATCTAGACACAAACCCATAGCTACAGCTGAAAACAGGATGACAAACACTTTTACAAGGCTACTGCTGTGCACTTGGTGCGTCCTGGGAGAAATAAAAAAAATATTTAACAAGAGTTGGTCTTGCAGTGCCCTCTGTAAAGGAGAGGTCTGAAGACTGACCAGAAGAAATCATCACCACATCTCAGGAAGATAAGGGGACTCATAGCACACAGTGGTTGGATATAGTCTGAAGACCAAGTCCTTGGTTTTTGACCTGAAAACACTTGAAAATTTACAGATAATTGCTCAATAAAATACCAACCATGAATACGTTGTAGATTAACTACTATGTTTGACAATGTGTTGCCATTGTATTGTAAAAGGGGGGAAAAAAAGCATATAGTTTGGACAAAATCTGCATAATCAATACTGTTCTGCTCTCCACTTACACACAAGTGGACAATTTGAAACGTTGTTAGCTAGAAGTCCTGATTACGTTACCTTCATATCAGCTTCTCCTCCACTGTGTGTATCCTGACAGAAGAAATTGTATCCTCCTTCCCATACTCCCGTCACCAGCTGAGAAGACCAAAAAAATAAAGTGTTATCTGGGCGGAAGGCTGCGCCCCGCAGCACACACAAACCTCCACAGCGGCTCTGCCGAGACACGTGGCGTCGAGGGAACAAAGGATTCGTGGGCACTCGCGTGTGGCATCGGGTTGAATTCAAGCACAAAGCAGTAACAGAACCACAGTGGAGGGTGAATTAAATTCTTTCTGTTGGGGTACACCTGAATAAAAATCGGAGGTAGCATTATCCCCAATTTACCCCACGTAGCATATGTGGTTTGCAGCGCCCTACTGCATGCAGACTCTCAAGATCTTTCCTTCTTGGCTGATGGTCTTATTGCAGAAAGTGAATGACCAAAGTAAAGTGAAAATATTTTTCTTCTGATTATTTTTGGAAAGAAGAAGTTGTATTTTTAAAAAGTTTCATACACAGAGATCTGACTACAATTTTTTCAACCATGTAGCAGAACAAATCTTCAGCTTTGCTATCCTTAACAGCTAACAACTGATGTTTTACCGTATTGCGATTCCTCAAGATCTTTTTAAATACCTCACTCCCCCCAAGAACATTACATCGCTCCCAGTACAAGTGACCCCACAGGATACACCCTTGCCGGCCCGACTTCCTCGTGTAACACGTAACACCTCAAACATGACAGAATTACTTTTAAGAGTAACAACCAGCTGTTAGTCATGAAAGGATGACACAGAGCCTGCTGCCAAGAGGCTGGCTGAAACCTCCAGAGAAGCAAGAGGCAAGGCTGGACATCCACATTCCAGCCTTTCACAGGTGGGAGATGGAGGGGCAGGCTGAGGGTGGGATGGGAGGAGGGAGCGGGTGCAAGACCAGGAGCAAGCCCCCCTTTTAACATCACAGCAGAAGGGATCACTGGATGTTGTTTATAAAGTTTTTCCTCTTGGGAATAGCACGAGGAGAGAAGTAACAAACTTAGACAAATCCCAAGTGAGAAAAAGAATTGTTAGAGATCCCAAAAGCATTTTAAAGGCAGAGACAGATATGCTGTGCAAGCAAGTTGCCCATTTTTGGTCTTATCTATGCTTGTGCAGAATTAAAAAAAAAAAAAAAAAGCTTTGCAGAGCCACAGTGGAAAACTCTGTACCATAAGCCATTTAAAATAATCATTTGATTAAGGAACTACATAACTGGTACGATTCAATGCTGCTCAGACCTGTGAATGAGAAGCTAATTCTAAAAGGTACAATAAAGATTATCACTTAAATGATCTACCTTTTCCTAATATTATTTCTTTCATGCCTCATTTCCCCCCTAAATTAGCTTTTAAAATACCCAGTAAGCCTAGGTGATTATTTTTGACCCTCTGAGATAGAATTATTCCCACTATTTAAGGGAGAGGAAAAAAAAAAAAAGAAAAAAAAAAAGACATTCAGTTATACCATAACATATAGACCTGGAATTATCTCATGTATCAGATCTAAATCAATACCACACTGCCACAGTGAGAGCCAGGCAGCTGTGCACATCAGTGGCAGACTCAAGCACTTTCTCTATCCAAGCAGCAAAGGAAACACCGCTGGAGGAGCACCCTCCTAGCCATAAGGCAGGCATGGCTGTGCAAAGCACAGCAGTTTAAAGGTGGTGCCCTGCTAAAGGACCAGCTACATCCCGGAGCAAGCCTTGCACCAAACCGCTCTTAGGGCACTGAGGGAAACGTCTGCGTGGCTCTGCAAGTGCCCGCCAGTCCCTCAGACAGAAGACCACATTGTGCTGTGATCACGTTGTTAAGAGCTTACAGATGTTTTCATACAGTTCTCATAGTTCAAGGAACTGTTAGGAATAGAGAGAAAATCACAATGTTTATATTGTAATTAATCCAAATAGCATCCATCACTAATGCTGTGGTCCATCAACTTCTCCCAAGTAAAGGCTAGCATAGTGAAACCCCAAGAATTTTCCTTGCACTTGATACAGGTTCGCTACCTAAAGCGTAACACAACCACAGGTGCCTGGATGGATCCCACCTCTCTGAAGGACAAAGGCATCAGTGTGGCCATTGGAGCTTCAGCTAAATCCCAGTATTCCCTTGTTTCCAGAAGAGCATATAATAATATGCTGGGAGCTGTAGTACTCTCACAGCCACAGGTGCTTGTTTAAATGATAGAAGCAAAGCAACACCGGTAGGAAACGGTAACATCTTTTATCATATAAATAATTAGCATAGTTACAAAAAGAATTTAATCACTCCCTTTCCAGAAGGAACTAAATAGTGACAGGTGCTACTGCTGCCCACAAACCTTGCTGGGTGCAACATACAAGACGGATAATCCTCCTGAGTTAGCCAGCTGCTCCTTTGCCTGACACCACTATTTCTTGCACCCTCAATACTTTCAGCACACGCTGGAAGGCTTCAGAACACAAAACCAATGGGCCACCCTGAGACCTGACCACGAATGGTTCCCAAATGGCTCTGTTATGCACAGGGCTGGGTGCACAGCACCAGGGAGCTGCTTGTGTGCCACCTAGAAAGCAATAAACAGAGGCGTCTTCAATTGCCAGCTCGCGTGTTTAGGTCATGGCTCATGCTTGCTGTGGTCTGCTTCCAAGGTGGCCAGAGTTTCTAATCCCTCCTTAAAGCTACCGTACAGCAGGTCTCAACTTGCCCAGCAACAGGCTGGTGGCTCCTCAGCCACCCCAGGCTTGAGACAACCCTTCCCTGCTCGCTGTCCCTACGAAGTCCTTCATCTTCAGCTTGGCAGGAGCCCAGGCTTGCTAATGGCATTGCTGATGCACAACCACAGGCATATCTTCTCCCGAGAAATTAACTTGTCCAGAAAAGGCTAACTATAATAATTTTCACCAGAGTATGTGATTTTTAAGCGACCCAAAGAGAGACAGGTCTTTCACAAGCCAGTTAAAATAGCACTTAAAGTCAGCGTTAAGTCTCTCAGCTCTGGAGAAAACCCTGCAGCTTGTAGTTGCTCTTGTGCTCAAGCAACTCATACCTCCTTCCCCTGCACCGACATTTTTTTGGTATTGCTTTCGTTTTGTAACGCTGTTGGTGAATTCTTTAAAATGCTGTGGCATGTGGTTTTATCAACTCTGCTACCAAAATAAACCGGCACACAAACACCAGTCTGACTGGGCTGTAGGAGAGGTGTTACAGGGGAGGATTTTGTAGGATTTTTTTTTTTATAGAACCGAAGTCTGAGACTGGCTGGGAAAGGGCAGATAAGGGTCCCAGCACTGCAGCACTCTGCCAAGGCACAATGGGTTTACGAGCTTCAGAACAGAGATAGATTAGAGTGAAAAGAAACAGACGTTCACACCTCTGATCAAAGAAAGCAAATGCCTGCAGAGATACAAAATTTTATCTTTACATGAACACCACCACCTCAGGACAGAGGTAAGGCTTTGGGACCTGTAAAGAAAGAAAGGGGAGAGGAAAGAGCCGCTTGGCAGCAAGTCACCACCCGCAGCTCAGGTGCCACGGCACCTCTTCACCAGGTCCCCTCCTTCCTGAAACAAGGTGCAGCTCTTAGAATGCTTTTCCTACAGCACATACAACGCCTCCCTCATCAGGAAAATCTGAGACTTCTCTCAAGCAGATTCAGTAGGGAATTAGTTTTTCAGCGGAGAAAAAAAGACAGTGAAGAGATCAGTTGAAGTGAGCCTTCACCACTGACCAATTTTCTCAAATCTAAGTCCGGGTGGTCCAGACCACTTGGCTAGTTTTGCTAACAAACATCCCCAAAATACAACAGGTCTGCATGCCGTGCAGCTGGGTGCCCTGCGCTCTCCCTGCGTGTCCAGGTCACCCAGCCGAGAGCTGAGCAGAGGCACGGTCCCTACCCACAGCATCGCATGACCGCTGGCCCCATGCAGAGCAGTGACAGGGGTGGAAGCGGTGCCGCCCCTGCCGCTCTAACTACCCCCACAGCTTTCAGATACAGCTGCGGCAGCCAGCAGGCAACTGACCCGCATCCCGTAACCCCTCCGCCAGCCACCCTGCTACACACCCTGTCCACCATGCAGGAGGCCACCCCTGGCTGCTCCTGCCCGAGACAGGAGTGCTATTTCCCCTCAAAGTCTAAGCACCGTAGCTTTACACAGAATAAAACTTTGCTGTTTGCCCCTAATGAGCGTCCCCTCTTCCTGAAGTATGGGAGCGACAGGTCAGCCTGGAGAAACCTCTCCCACCCCCCGGGGTCTGCCTTGCCTTTTGTATTGTCTGGGACAAGCACAGGCCACTACTCTGTTCTGCTAACACCAGAACCCAGCCCGCTCATTATATGCCCAAATAAATAATTTATAGCAAGTACCCACAGAAACTACTATCTTTGGAATTCCAAATAAGAGGTGTAAGATTTCTAGTGATTTTAAAATGAGGTTATATTATATTACATCAGTAGACCAAGCGGTGCAAGTACACAATAGCTAGAATTATACAAATCCTACAGTGCAAAATTTTTCCCCCCACGTTACTGCATACAGACATTCAGATGTAAGGTCAGAAAACCAAGTAGGTCACCTTTTTCATCCTAACTGGGAGGATGCGTCACTTGAACATCTTGTTTTGGTCGCATAAACTGAGCTGTGATGCTATGAATCACAACCTGAGCGACCACAGCTGTAACCTGGGAAAAACTCCAACGCAGGGTTTCAGATGTGTTGTACACAAGCTATTAAAGCAGCTTATTTTCAGACAGGCTACTAAACAAGTTCATAAGTGGTGATGTTTTATGACTTCTCAAACTAGCACTGAAAAAAGTTTTATCCAGCTGAAATTCAAAGTGACAACAAGGAAGAGAACAGGGAGTTACTTCTCTTTTTCTCGGTGCTGCTCTTCATCATCTTAAAAGTTGAGTACACGTATTATAAACCGCAACTGACGTGTGGCTAATCCTTCAAAGCCAAATTTCCATGACTGTTGTGATCCGAGCGAGGGTATCGCCTGCTTTGCACTAACACAGGTAATTGAGGAGGCACTACAGCCAGAGAACATACCTGGAGGTGCAGGAGGCTGATTTTTTTCCCTATCACCTAGCCCTTCGGCTCTCTCCCTGCAAACATCAAGCAGCACGGTGTTATGTCAGCACAGCTCTTTACTTGGCAGCATTTTTGTGGGATCAGTCACTCGTCACAGAACGTTGCCTGCCCTCACATCTAGCATGTAAGTGCTGTCAAACACATTTAGTTGCAATTATTAGGAGTTTAACAGTCTTTATAAAACTGTGGCTTTCTATATTCCCATTTATAAAGAGAAGATATATTTACAACAGTACCAATGAACACTTCCACATAGATAATGTTAAATTAAGAGCAATATTCACTTTCCTGTAAAGCGTTTTGCTATATAGGAAGGAGAAGCCTTAATATTTGCTGTGTTTTAGTTGTCTCATTCCTTCACAATGTAACCAGGTGAACAGCTTTTGTAAGTACGAGGACTTTTTCGGCATACAATAAATAGTCCTTTCTGGGTAACCAGTTAATTGTTGACAAGAAAAAGACATTCATAAGATCAACAGTTCGGATATTTTCTATTTTTTAAATTTATCATCAGGTTTTGGAACATAGCAGAATGTTACAGTGAATTTCATTTGGAAACTATGAGTATTACTCCAAGTATTTAAGGGAAAAAGATTGGTTGTCCTGATCTACCCGCACTTAGTACAACTGAAGAAAAGTCTGAACTTGTAAATCCTCAATAACATAGCTGGAGGCTAAAATAATAGATTAGTATATAACTATAAATAGAATCTGTGTAAAATAATGCAATGATGCACATGAAGTCCACAGCAACACTACTTTCAGACAAATTAAACAGATGAAGACACTAATTTTTCTGGATTATAACAACCTGACAGAGAAGTTAGAAATGCAAACATATCAAGAATACAAGTTGTTCCAAGTACCTACTCAATCCAAACCTCTTCCTGCCCCCCCCCCCCCCAGGAATTAAGTATCAAAGTTCTTAATAACTCAGCTCAGGTTTTTTTGACTAGACAATTCACTACACAACAGAAATTACTTTAAGTTTAAATAATTTCTTATCTAAAAACTCACCTTGTAAAATACTATAGAATTAACTACAAACTTAAAGAAGAATTACAGCGTGCATATGCTTCTAAGCAAACAACAACAAAAAATAATAATTGCCTGTTGAAAATGAAATCTCTCCTTATGGAAAGGAGAAACACTTTTGGTTAAAAGCAAGTCAGATTATTGTGTACATTAAAACCACACACTCAATTTTCTGACCACATTCTTATTTACACTGCTGTACTTCTTCATTTTCGCTTTACTAAAAAACATATAATCCTGAGTAGAAGCAGCTAAAAGTGCTCTTGGGGAAGCAGAAAACTTTATACTGCTTAAATCTTTGTTTTGTTAGGAAAGAATGTAACTCCACAGAAAGTCTCATTCAGTTTGAAATACATTTGTATGTTCAGATTTTAAGTTCCAAGAAACAGATGAATCACAATGACATTGATGCAATTGTTTCAGCAAAACTAAGAGGACACAAAAGAAGCTACTGCAAGCTTACAGAAACGGATGCAAAGAGTGTGTTCATGATTAATCACACTTAAATAAAACACGTTTTGCACTCCAAATCAAGCTGTAGTTTTGCTACAAAGTACTTTGTACCATCCACCAGCACAATCACGTTGAGCACGTCTTCTAGGAAAGGAGGAGTTACTGAGGGAGTAGCCAGGTTCATGCTGAAAGGTCAGACCTTCACTTGCCCTGGGCGAGAGAAGTGCATTTGAAACATTGCTAACCAAGTTCAGCAATGTTTCAGGCAAGGTTTGTTTCACACCGTCCTTAGGGGTAACATTACAAGTATGGTTTTCTTCCCTGAGAAGTGACATTAAAGAACGATTGCAACGTGTTCTGCAGATGTTTCCCCAGGTTTAGGAGAACTGTCCTCAGAGATCACTCTCAACACAAGCCAATACAATTAAAGCAGATACTGCAGAATAACCCCAACCCAACCCCTTTTCTCCTACCTCATAAAACATATACAGAGAAAGCAGTGTAAGTCCAAGGTTGTAGACCACTAGAATACCCCTGCATGAGAATGGCTGCTTATTCCGCATGTACTTTGGTCCTAGCCATACGATTAGCAAGTACAAGACTGAGAAGATAAAGGTAGGTGTATAGTTCTCCAGAAGAAGCCATCCTTTTACTCTGGGATCTGAAACAAACAAAAACATGTGAAGACTTAGATTTTGTAAGGGGAAGAATTCAATGCATCCAGAAAAAAAACTGTACCCAAAATGCTTCTATTGCCAGAACACTAGAGAAAGATGAAGGAATAGCAGCAAGCCCTTTTATTAAGGGCCACATTACTAATTACAGCCAACCTTTGCGAACAACAAGATTTTAGTTATACAGTTAAAGAAAGCAGAAATAATTCTCTTCCTAAGGCATAAATATTCTTAAATTATTACTGCTATTATTTTAAAATACTCATTATATTCAGAATCGTTGTTCATCTTGAACACCACAGATACGCTCAAATTATAAAGAAAAGCTTCAACGACCCTCTCCCCCTTATTCTCTCAAGCCATCCCGTCCCAATAGCACACACCTTATTTCCCCACAGTGCCAAAGCTAAGAGTGAAGCAGGTACCTCTGCGGTTATTGGTAGATGGACCTGGTAATTACCTTCTAATTAATACTAAGACAATTAAATTTACATATGTGCTACTCAAAAGGATTAAATTTTGGAGTTCTTGTATGAGCAATGGAACACAGAGCAGTCAGTCCAGTCTGATTAACCAGTCCAGTTGGCAACAGTCAGGAAAAGCACGTAAGCCACTGAGAACCGGGCAGTTTCAGGGGAGCGCTTGGGACAAGCGCACGATCTTTCAGAACCTCAACTGTGTTGTCCATACTCAGCATCAGTATGGTATCTCACTCCTCTCACTGAAGGCAGCCCAAAGGATTGAAACCAAGTTTACCAAACCATAAAGGAACAATCCAAGTATTGCTGGCATTCACAGCCCTGACAATTTTAAATGAGTCATATGAGGATCCTGCATGTAAGCAATGAGGTTGGGAACCCGTTAAGAAAACCGAGGAATTTGCCACCTTTATGGTTCATTATTTTTAAGACAGACCATATGCCAGCACATGCAGTAAATTACATCAGGACATCCAGACTAATTTAAATGGGCTTAGTACAAAGAGGGGGACAGCAAGGGCACTGAGCTACTAAAACCGAACAGAAAACACACTCTGAAGGATCAGAGGCCTGTTCCAACTCCTGTGGACTTTGCCCTGTGAGGAAGCAG
This sequence comes from Falco naumanni, assembly GCF_017639655.2. Lineage (NCBI taxonomy): Eukaryota > Metazoa > Chordata > Aves > Falconiformes > Falconidae > Falco > Falco naumanni. The sequence continues at coordinate 19,121,657 of NC_054059.1, read as the reverse complement.
CACCACCACCAGAGTTTCACTGGGACAAAGTAGAAAAGACGATACTGAAGGGATCAGAGGAAGAAAGCACACACCACTGTGCAGCACTGCTACGTACACTCGGTACGGGACGCATCTAATCCCCCTGGCCAGGACCAGGTGGAACAGGGCCATCCCTACCCTAGCTGGAAACCCTCACCTGCCACTGCCTGCCCCGGTCCCACTGCCTTTCCCTTCCTCACACTGACCAGGATCGCTGTTCTCCACCTGTAGACCTTTTCCCAGTGAAAAAACTACCAAAACCATTGTTTCTTTAAAAAGAATGGTTTCAGAGAAGCAATGCTTTTTAAAAAAATACAGCCTTTTTTCAGTGAGAAATTCCTTAGCAGCTCTAGTTATGAGGGCAAGAGTATTTTTATTTTATCAAATGCAAATGTAAAAAATATCTTTTAAAAGTAACTTAGTAAATTTAAAAAAAAACACAAACAGGCAGCAAAGATCTAAGGTAAGTCATTCATTAAGGCTAACAACAGGAGCTTAACTGATAGTAAGAAGAATAGCACCTACGACTGTCATAGCTGAAAAATCAGCAGCTCTTCAAGTCAAAAGATAAGAAGCATTGAGCAGACTTATTTATTACAGATTCATACATTTTGATGCTTTGCAGATACTAAAGGAAGTAGTCACCTGTCAAAGTCAGGATGTTAGAAGGAAGCTGTTTCTCATGTAGCTGCTCTTTAGTATCAGTTTTATTTCTGTACTTAATCTTTGACAAATCTTACCTCTGGGTCCAAGCCAAACATCAAGGTAGCTATTGATTGTTTTATCCAGAAATTCCATTCTACAATCTATTGAAATGGAAAGAAGAGGAGAAAGTTAGTTCTTCAGCTCACAAAACAAGTTTAATCATCTGAATACTGACTGTATGTGAGGGTTAACAAAGAAAATACTAATATGCAAAAACTAATATGCAGCAGACATAGTGGACATTCCTAGCGTGTATAAAGTGAACGAAGCTTATTCTAGTCTCAGAGACACACTGGTGTAAGCGTACTATTTACTACTGAAGTATTTAACACACAGAAGCTTAAAACAGCGAGTTCAGATTAACCTAAAATTCTTTTTAATTCTGTTTTGTAAGTGCAAACACAGGATGACAAGCAACGCCCCTCTGCAAGGAGGAAGAGGACTGCACCCTGAGAAAGTCAGCAACATTGACGTTCTCAAATAAATACTGTGAAGCTCTTTTAACAAAGAGCCTCCAATAGCTGGCAATGATAGCTGGGGAGGAGGACGGAACTAAAAACATGAAAACTGGCTCTGCTATGGCCTTTGCAGATAGGTGACTGATTACAGCTCTGATTAACAGCCCATAAACCCAAGAGATCAACAGTTACCGAGGCAAGGGAGAAAACTGCAGTTCATGGTATGAGTACCTCCAGCTCCAGAATGCTTACTGGTAAGACATTACCAGATAAAATCCATCCAACATCAGAACAGCAGAGTGATTCAAATGTCATCTGTCAGCTCCTCCACAGCCAGTATTTATTGGTAGCACCTGGTATATATACTGCGGTATATAAGTTGCTGTACCTCCCTCAGGTTAAAGCAGGAAAGCAGCAGCAACACCTCCCCGAGCAGGGGCAATTATAGACAAAGCTGTTCTCAAGAGAAGAGGAAGTAATTTTCTTCTTGATTGAGAAAAACCAAAACAAAACATCTCCCCCCTAATTTCCTCTTTTCTACCCAGAACTGTACTTAAGTTTCACTAGAATAATTTTATCCATTTTTAACAGCACTGTTTTCACTTCTTGGTGTTTCTCCCGCCCCCGAACTCGTAATATTAACAGCAATTTTTAGTTATGGGGGAATAACATAAGCAACACAAGCTGTCAACATACCCACAGCACAAACTGAAACAATTGCATGAGTTTATGCATAGCTGCTAACAAAGTTTATCTCTACTTTTTTCAGCTCTAGCTAAAGAAACACCTCTCTCCCACCTCTGAAAGCCCTGCCTCTAGGGGATTTCTTATTGATGCAAGTAAAATGAAAAGCAGGTCCTCTGGTTTTAGTCAGCTGGAACTGACATCTTCCTTTCTTTCGAGTCCTGCAAGAAAAGCCAAGCAGGATGCAAATGAAGTCTACTGCGGGTCCAAAGCAGGACTGGGAGCCACCCAGCCTCCGCAGGAGCTTCGACCTCCCTCTTGCTGGGACCAAGAAAATACAGCGGGCTTGGATACATGCATTTACATCGCATGGTCTTCCATCGCAGAGCTCTGGGCAGGAGGCTGACACGCTCACCAAGGATTTCCAGCTGCATCCCCAGCCCATCGTTTCCCAGGGGGCTCTTGGGGAAATGGGCAGAAGAGGACTTTCCTCTCCATGTGCATCAAGTCTTTGTACAGCTTTGGACTATACAAAGGCACAGAAACCTCCCTGGAACCTGGTCACCAGGCACAAACGAAAAAGCTTGATTAAAATTATCGGGAGCGTTAAAAAGTCTTTTCCAGTCCTGATTCATACCAGTTTTATTTTCCGACTGAAGCTGCCCAGCCCAAATAAGCAGTTTGCAACAAGGTGCATTTGTGGGATTAGGTCACCTCACCAGCCGTGACACACAAACCGTGAGCGCTTGCGTGAATGGCCACAGCACCGGCACGCTGGTGTCCTAGGAATAAGGAAATGAAACTGAGAAGCTTATGCCGTCCTACCAGAAGCACGAACATCAGGAAGGCTGTGAGAAATGAGTATATGATTTCCAAGGACAAGCCAGATAGACATCCAGAGCAAGCTCTTCCCCCTCCTCCCCCCATTTTTTTTTTTTTACCTGTCAGCTATTAAATATCGCCAGGAAAATCACTCTCCAGTCGATAATTAATTTTGTTGCTTGAAATCCCCACTTACTCAATTTGTCTGTTGCTCCCTTGATCCAGTACCAGTTGATTTAGTTACGCAGCACTGCATCATCCAATAACCCAGCATCTGTGCCTAACTTCAATGACTTCCAACTCCCTTTTTGCAGAGGAAGACTTCAGATGCAAGAGTTTGTTTCAAAAACAAAGACAAAAAAGCCTAATTCAGAACTGACTTGCTATATACTGTTGGTTGCTGGTCATTAAAAATGCAGATATGTAAACAAAACAATTAAGAGAGCAGAAACAAACTCCAACTAGCTATAGCAAAGACAGCAAGAAATGAAACTCCATGTTCAGCCTTCCATAAAACTGGAAGGAAAAACTGATTCCCCAAGAGGAGGAAGCTTCTGCAGAGGTCTCAGCTTTTTTGGGTGGCTACCCCAAAGCAGCTTTTTGCGCCGGCATTATCAGACAGCAGATTATAAAAGGCACAGCAAAGGAAGAACTACTCCTGGTGTCGATTTCCAGAACTTGCAGAAAAAGAAATTGTTTCAAAAGGAACTCATTTGTGTAACAGAAAAACAGAGGGAAACAATCTGCTTTTGTTCCAAGGGGGGGGGGGGTCATGTGAAAATGCGTTGAGTCTCCTGCCAACAGCCACACAACATTAAACACTGCTTCAACGGCAGCAACTACAAGGGTTCTTTTTTAATTAGAATAGTTTCCCAATTCAGAGGAACATCGACTCGAGAAAAATTAAACCAGTGGCCATTTGAAATGCTGTAATGAGCATGTTTCCTAATACTGAAAGTAAGCAAATTCTGTGGCTCACCACATAGATGAGCGGATCTCTAGCAACGCTCCTTTACCTAGACCATACCACAGCAAGGCACGCTATTCACAGTATCATAGAACCATAGAACAGTTTGGGCTGGAACGGACTTTTAAAGGTCATCTAGTCCAACCACCTGCAATGAGCAGGGACATCTTCAACTAGATCAGGTTGCTCAGAGCCCTGTCCAACCTGACCTGGAATGTTTCCAGGGATGGGGCACCTACCACCGCTCTGGGCAGCCTGTGCCAGTGTTTCACCACCCTCACTGTAAAACACTTCTTCCTTATATCTAGCCTAAATCCATCAACTTTTAGCTTAAAACCATTATGCCTTGTCCTGTCACTTTGTGGCCTGCTAAAAAGCCTGCCTCCGTCTCTCTTACAGGTCCCCCTGTAAGTACTGGAAGGCTGCAATAAGGTCTCCCAGAGCCTTCTCTTCTCCAGGCTGAACAACCCCAGCTCTCTCAGCCGGTCCTCACAGGAGATGTGCTCCATCCCTCTGATCATTTCTGTTGCCCTCCTCTGGACCTGTTGAACAGGTCCATGTCTTCCCTGTGCTGGGGACCTCAGAGCTGGATACAGTACTCCAGGTGGGGTGTCACCAGAGCAGAGCAGAGGTACAGCATCACCTCCCTCAACTTGATGGCCGTGTTTCTCTTGATGTAGCCCAGGATATGGTCAGCTTTCTGGGCTGTGAGTCCACACTGCTGCCTCATGTCCAGCTTTTCATCCACCAGTACCCCCAAGTCCTCCTCTGCCAGGCTGCTCTCAATCCCTTCATCCCCCAGCCTGTATTGATACCGCAAGTTGCCCCGATCCAGGTGCAGGACCTTGCACATGACCTTGTTGAACCTCATGAGGTTCACATGGACCCACTCCTCAAGCTTGTCCAGGTCCCTCTGGATGGCATCCTGTCCCTCAGCTATGTCAACCACACAAGTCAATCAGGTGCGCTCAATCCCACTATGTCATATATGAAGATATTAAATAGTACTAGTCCCAGCACAAACCCCTGTATTCCTCATCCATCAAATATTCCACCCACCAAATCTGTATCTCTGCAGTTTAGAGAGAAGGATGTTGTGGGGGACCATGTCAAAGGCCTTATAGAAGTCCAGAGAGATGACATCCATAGCCTTATTCAGTACCTATGGTCAGAAGAAAAAAAAAAAAAAAAAAAAAAAAAAAAGAAAAAGACAACACCCCCTCCATTATGCCACACATTGCTTTTTAAAACAGGTACCTCTATATAACCTAGTTCTTTTTCCCTAACCTGCCCTTCTACAATGGACAGGAAAGAAAACACCCCCTCTGATACCAAATTTTAGCAATGCAGTAAGGCCCCTGAACACTAGGACAAGCCGGATCAGGGTCTGGAAGTACTCAGGCTTACAACCTGAAGGATGCTTTACTTCTTCAAGTCCAAATATTTAATCTAGAAAAATGCATATCTGACGTTTTAAACAAAACAAGATTACTGAACTTCCAATTCTGCAAAACAAGCATAATGAAAACCAAGCGTTGCACCTTGCCCCAACAACATCGAGCCCCATCGTTAAAATATTACTTTTTCAAAAGTCCTCTGGATTTAGATAAACAGGATCGGGGTTTTTTTGGACATCCACAGAACATTTTGCAATCTCAGTCCACCTCTGGCACCACGAGCTGGGACATGCACTATGCTCCAGCAGCCACCCATGTGTTTGGTCAGAAGATGTGAGCTCTGCCCTGCTGCTCAGTCCAAGCATGGATGGCCCTGGTGCTCCTCGGTGTGACAACTGAAAATACAGACCAAAGGCTACACAGAAGCGTGCTTTTCTTGCAGTATACATATATATATATATTAAGGTTTATTTATGTAAGTTTTTCACATAGGCTACCAGCAGTGATAACCTGCTCTTCTAACGCACATCGCTACTCTCTGAGGAAAGGGCTACTAAATACTGAAGTACTTTACCAGCTCCTGTCCTTCAAAGGAAGTTCTCTTGTATGCTTTCCACAGAAAACACATTCTGGGGAGTTTATGCCAAAAAGCGATTTAAGAATTCTTGGTCGCATTTTAATGTCGTTTCTTGAGTTTCTTCTTGGAGTAACTTCAGTTTCCAGGTGCAAAAATAAAGCGTGAAAATACAAAGGTTTGCCCCCCGTCCCATGCCACCTTTTCCAAGCAAACCAAACAGCAGCAACAAAACATTTTGGGCTGAAAGCTCAAAGCTTTGGTAACCTGTTCCCTTTCAGCAGGATCTTCCAGCTCTCACTCTGCTGCTCAAGTACTCCATGAAACAACAGATCCCAGTTTTTACATTTAAGTACCTGCACTTAAGTTCCAAACAAATCCCCAAAATAGGCATCTAAATAATTGTGCTGGCTTCTGAGAGCAATGCACCATCAGGCCTGGGTGCTCAGCTTCCTTGGAAAACAGCCACTTTCTCCGTTCTTAAATTAGGACTTTGAAGCTTAATTTTAGGCACTTGATTTTGGAAATTTGATTTGTGTTTTCTTGTTAAAGTGATATTTCCCAGTCCCTGCCACTGCAGAGGTGACTCCTCTTTTCCCTCCTCCAAAAACACAACAATCATGCTGCTGTTTGCTTTTGTAAACGTACTGGAATTGAAAACGCTCAGTGGCTTGAGAACTGGAAGATGCACTGATAACCAAAGCTGCCAACCAACCATTTTCTGTCCATTTTCCAAAGCTGCCCAGTTTCTCCTTTCTATTCCTAAAGCCTTAACTGTCCCTTGCATGTATTCCCTTTGCCTTTCAACTTGCTGCTAACCCCAGATTCCCTTTTTTTGTCCTTTCTGACTATCCTCCTAGACCCCAAGCACGCTTAATATTAGCAATAAGAAGGAGCTTAGAATAAATAGGTCCATATTGATCTGAAAGTGCAAGTACATTTATTTCATAGGAAACCAGGTAAAGCACGAGTGCTGTGGATTTTGCACTTTAGTTTTGACAAAAATAAAAGTAACTATTTTTAAACTTTATTTTGCAACTGCATCTCTTGCAAAGCAGTGCAGATTTTTGGCCCCCCTTGCATCAGTGGCAAGTCCTCCAGCCTGCTGCTGACTCAGCAGGACCCACAATGCTGAGCTTTCACACTCACCGGCAGCATCAGCGTAAGGAAGTTTAGAAATAAATGATTTGTATAAAGCTCAAGGAAGTGTAAAAAATGCAGAACAAAGGAGAGAAGCTAGTCTCCAACAGTTTAACCTTAATGGTATTTCAAAATGTTCAAAAATGCTGGGGGTAAAGAAAGACTTTAGCCAGTTAACTAGGGGGACCATTTCATGCTGTTACTTTTTCTATCAGTCCACTCTCTCAAATCCTTCAGTAATGATTACTTTCATGCATAAACACAGTTGTAGTAATTAAAGTACTTTACAGATCAGAAACAAATACACGAAAGAACACTGCAAAATGGAATAACTAATTGTGCTCAACACCCAATACCTCATTAAACCAGAATCTAATGATCTTCAGATAGGTGAGTAAAGACAAACCATAGGCGTTGTGGTCTTTGCAGTTTTATTCATGTTTTCAGCAGATCTAAACGAGCTCAAATTAGGACCTGCACATCCAAGGACTAGGACATTGACATGCATTTCATCCCCTCAAAGTCAACAGCTCTTGCTGCACCACAGGGTAACTTCAGCCAGAGGGAAAACACCAGGTGTGACGGTCAAGCAGGAAGAGCAAGCTGGAAGCAAACACACAAATACACCCATGGAAGTACTAAGAATCTTAAAAAGATGCTACGCCACTTCCTCTCCACCCCAGAAGGATGCATCCCACTACAAGTAAGGATCTCTCATGCTGCGAAGCCCCCCTCAGCAGCAGCAGATCTAGCATCCCTCAGCACTATGGTAAAATGCTTTTTGCAACAGCATCCATTTTCCTGGAAGAAAACGTTTGAGGGTGTACCCTGTACCCAGCTGCTACACCCATACCCCAGCATCAAGATATTGGAAACTTCCTCACTGCTGCCAGCTTATTGCATGGTGCTGTTAGAGTAATAAAGTGCAGATTGCTAAACTATTTACAGAAATAAAACAGGGAGGAAGAAAAAGCAAAGCACGCAGGTTTATTCAACTGCTGTGTTTGTAATAGCATGCAACTATGCAATGTGCAAGGACACTGCACAGACAATTCCCAGCTGGAGGTTAAAGAACTGGGGTTTTTTGTTTGCCCCCCCCCCCCCCTTCTTCTTTCTTTTCTTCTTTTTTATAGGAAAGAAACAGAAGAGAGGATCTGTAGCAAACCAGGTTAAATGGAAACAGAGAGAATATGTATGTGGCACAAGAGCTACAGTTGACGTTTCTGGAAGGAAAGCCAAAGCACAGCATTTGCTTTGGTCCAAAGCCCTCCTCCCGAAACAGTATGTGAGTGTTTATTAACAGCTACTGCTTTAACCTGGAGCTCCCTCTCTTCTTTCAAAAGCTGTGCTGATATTGCAATTGGGAAAATGTGGCTAGCTGTAGCTTACAATGGCTAATTAGCCAGAGGAAGCCTAGGCAGCTAAAGAGAGCGCACTGGGAGGATGAAGGAGTCCAAACCTAAGTCCAGAGGGCTGTAAGGACTTCAGCTTTCATTTCAAGTCTCCTTTCTCTTATTCAAGTGCGACCTGAAAGATAGTCTGAAAAAATCCTCTTCTCCCCTTTAGTAAAGGGGCTCCTCTAATCTCTGTGCACCTCAATCAAACCAACTTTTTAATTCCACAAGAGAAAAACAAAGGTACCGTCCCCAAAGCCTATTTTAATGAGCCTTCTTGATCAAAAGGCTGCATTTTCTAAGAGAGCTGATGAGACCAACAGGTCCAAAGGATGCAGAAATCCAGTCTTGCATGACCACTACTAGCAGCAGAGTTCAAAGAGTACCATGTAGCCTCAAGACCGTAAGCTTCAATTTATTTATTTTTTTAAAATGCCCACATCTCAAAATTGCATATTAAACTTTAAAAAGCAACAAATAGGAAAAGAAGTTACAAGCGGGGCCGTCCTCCCGCGTGAGCCCCCATTTCCTTCAACATCCTGCAGCAGCGGCACCAAGTCTGAGCATTGACAGGTCATCCGCCACCAGCCTGCCCCCTCCTCTTGCGTCAAGGCTGAACCCCGGGGACATCTCAAGAACAAAACCAAAAGCGTAGGGTAGATCTATAATTCTTGGTTATTTTCTTTGCATTTGCTAGCTTGACACATGAAAGCTTGCTATCAGACCCATGAAAGCACCTGCAATTCCCCTGCACATGTGAAACACCGTACAAAGCAAGAAATGGCTGTGTGCAGCTGTCCGGTGAACAGCAGTTAGCTATCAAAAGGCTATCTGCGGTTCACATGCTGGCTAGATACAGCGATCCAATAAAAAAGCTGCAAAATTAGAGGAAGATCATGAAACCTGAGGGTGATGGTCACAAAGGTAGTGCTACACCATGCAAATCTGACTAGTACAGGGATAATAGTGCACACAAAACCCAAAGTAAGATATCCCGCTAAGATGCGTAGCTACAACTCCTGTGCTCCAGTAGGTAAACGACACTTTTTGGAGGACCCTTTGTGTTTGGGAAACCAGATCACACTGAAAAGCACACAAATCACCATTAGGCAAGTTACAGTATTTTAAGTATTTATCTGTGTGTATACTTTTATTTCCAATGAGCGTGGGGTAGTACCTGGAGTGCTATGGGAAAAGTGAAATTCCCTTGTGGGCCCTAATGCACAAAAAATACATGTGAGTGAGTCAGCTACATTCCTCAATAAAAGTGAATTTCTACACTTAAAGGAAGAAAGGACGCATACTGACACTAGATGCATACCACAGCTTGCCTTGCTGCTATTTCTTCATATGGCCAGCCATGCTACGAGAAGTCAGTCTTAAAACTTCTGTATTTTCCTGCTGCACCCCTGTGCGACACGAGTTAATCCTGTACGGCTGCAGCTGCACCAATACTTGGTGACTTCATTTTAAGATGCTAAACATCATGCCAGACAGTACCACCACACGTAGTGAACAGTACTAACAGAGAGTCAAGCAAGTACGAATAAACAGCTAGCATTAAGTAGAAGGTGCTAAAAATGTTCTTTTTCCCACCATTCTGATAATTAAGAGAAAAGAAGAAAAAAAAATTTACTCCAGGTACAACTGTTATGCCATGGATCCATGCTGCTCAGGACAAAACGCTGCCATTAGACACCCTGTTAAACCCCTGCCTTCAAAACAGTATGAAAATAATAGGCTCATCATTCAGAAAAGCAACCACCTTTGAAGATCTAATCTCCTTTCCAAAGGATAAAGAAGTTAACGCTATGCAAGGCAAGATTGTGACCTTGTTTTCTTCTTGCCCAGGTCTGACAAGGAATATTGAGAGTGCAGACTGTATTTTCTGGTATAGGAGCAGAAGATGCTGAGACAGGATCGTCATTACAGGTGCATCACTCAGATCATTCCCCCTCCTTTCCTTTCCTGTACAACACTTAGCACATCTGTCAACGAAGTATTGCCAAAACACGCAGCTGGCTGATGGCATTTCTGCTACAGAAGCTCAGGGCTGAAAAGCCTGGTGTGTCCCGAGGAGTCTTCCCTGCAGCAGACTCACACTAAACCAACCCTTCCCGCGAATCAGCAAGTATCAAGGTACCAAATAATCGCTGTAACAAGGGCCCCTGGAACAGGGGACCGACTCCTGGAGTAGTCAGAACAGAAAGCATTTCTACCTGTACATTTCCTTGGTTTGATGCTGGCAGCATGTTCCTAAATGTTACTTCATCAGAAGACCCTGCTCCAGGAGGCAGGACTGCAGTTCCTTGTAGTTTATTCTTTGTTTTAAGGGGAGAAAGACCAACCAACCAACCAATTAAAAGGCAATACTGTAACAGTAAAGCTTGGTGTGATCTTATCACTCGCGCTTCCTATGAACTTTAAATAGACTATTGGAGGAAAGAAAAACCCTACACTGCCCACACATCTGGCAACTGCCAAGCTGTTTTATACAAGCTCATAATATAAACAATTTGGGTACCTGCAGAAGTCAGGAAGGGTATTCCAGCAAAATAAGTCAATTTCCTCTAAAACTTAGCCACTCTTTTCTTACAATAAGAGGCAACAAATTCCTGGTGCAGTGGAAACCCCACTGCCATTAAAATATGTTCCAACGGAAAACATGTCTAGGCTGAACCCCCAGCACCAGCACCAAGGTGCAGAAGGTTTTACCACATTCGCTTTGTATTTCCAAAAGCACCAGAGCAAAGACAGGGCCAATACTGTAATTTCCTATAATATCTCCGCTTTAAATACAGCGACAAACCAACACCCACACAAGCAGCAGGTGGCAGGTTTCCCCCCCAGCCCTGCAGCTATCCTGTCCTCTGCAGGGCAGCAGTCCCCTGGGACGGAGGGTACCAGATACGCCTCCTCTGCCTTGCCGCTTGTGCGGCGTCTCTCTCAAACAAAGTCTTCAGCAGTTTATAAAGATAAGAAGCTCCCTCCACCCAGGCATTTTCCCCACTCATGCCTGTTATGGTGCCAGCTCATGCCCACCAGTAACCCTCAGGCTGACAGGCATCACATCACCTCACCCTTGTTCTAACTCCTCCATTCAGCCACGTCCATAGCTGTAAAACCATGCCCAGAGTGTGTGGGGTGACCAAGAGCAACCAAGAACAGATCTGACACTGCTGCAAGGGGTGCTTTCATTCCTTCCCTACCCTCCACCACTGCCTGGGTGGAGGAAGCAAGGGAAAATTGAGGTAGCCCCAAGGAAACAACCAAGCAAAAAGATCAGCTTTCAGCCAGGTCCATCCTGACACCTGATTTACTGCAGAAGAAGCACCAGCACAAAGCAGGCACCTGGGTGACAAAGAGGTCTTACCTGCCTGAAGCTGAGCAAAGCCATTGCATTGCACTCGGCAAGAAACGAAGATCATAGCAAAAAGAAAGGCAAATAAAACAGATAGACAAAAAGATGTAGAATTTTTAAAGCAGAATTCTATGATGCTATTAAGAAAAGGCCAAATCAAAATGCATTGCACGCACATCATTTTGCATGTGGGAATGGTTCTAGTGAAAAGTGCTAGAATTGCAGAAAAAAGAAAATGTGAAATAAAAAAAGGTCACACAGGATATGTTAATGTCATGCAGAGTTAACACAGAGATTTCTTAAATATAATCGTAACAGCATGGACTGACGGATCATTGCACTGTAAAAAGCAAACAACAACAAAAAATCCACCCTGAAATGTTCAAACTATGAAGGAGACAGATTTTTCAGATGCATTACTATGTTCCTGTCTTGAAAACTGCAGGACTACGGATAATCTCAGGGCAGGTCAGATGTGATAGGGCAGGACTCAAGGGGAAGGGGCAGAACGTTAACCACTGAGAAACCCAGCAGATGAGGACCAACATCACATTTCTTCCAAAAAAATGCAATTTTAATGTTTTATTCTATCTAAACACAGCAAAAGTTTTCCAACAGAAACAGAGCTAATGAAAAGAAATACACAGAAAAAGATAGAAATAAAAAGCTAAACAGGCAGTGCATATGACCAAAAATGCTTACTACACACTGATCAGCCTGCAGCTGAGGACCTTGAAGACAGAGGGGAAGTATCCCCTTTTATTTTTGCATCCTTAAAACACGTTATCTTGTAGGAAACAATAATCAACAACCTTACTAGTGACCTGAGACACACCTTGAGTACAGTATCCTAAGATTAAATTTCAATAGGAACTTTGATTTTCTGATGATACCAAACATTTTTTTTTACTTGAAGTCAAAAATAATTAAAATTATTATTATATTTACTATACTGTTTGCAGGAAAGTGAAAACTTAACTTGCAGTGCATTTTATAAGCACTCATTTTGTTAAGAGTGAAAGATAGGAAAGAATTAAGTTGCATTTCATCAGCCACACTAATAAAGCAACTTTAAACTCCGGGCAAAAGACAAGCTCTTTAGCTTCTATAGTAAAACAGTGCACATCTACTATATGGATGGCAACATATTAAAAAGTTGCTCAGCAGGTAACCCCAAACCTTTACATTCCAAGTGTACCTATTTCATATATGTTTTGTACCGACTGTGTAGGATACAGAACGATGCTTCAGGCAATGAAATTGCTCATTCATGTTGGCAGCTCTCTGAAAGTTTCCCCTTCCAGAATCTTACCACCACGGCAGCTCTATTTTTACTGCATGCTAAAAGCAAAACATGCTTTTGTGCAAAGAGCTCTTTCATGATCCAATTTTTCAAATATCAAAAGACAATTCTGGTGGTTGGAAGTTTTTTTACAATGTTTTCATCTCCCTGGAACACAAATCCTCCACACAGATGTGTCATCTCTAAAACAAACATCACCAAATGGACTCTTCATTTAAATAGACCTGATCCTCTGGACCAGGCTTCAGTTCCATAGCCTCATGCACGAACTGATACATGGTGGAAGAATAGAGGAAGAAAAAAAAAAACCCACACCAACAAACACCCAAACCACAGGTTCAATTAACATTCTGCTCTCAGGTTAATAACAACCAACAGCTTAGGAGGGAATTTGGTAGAGGTCTCAGCAGAGTGATGCTGCTGTGAGGAGGGATGTGTCAGAACTGCCAGTGGCTGACTAGGGCTCCTTCACTGGTTCAGCCCAAACCCCAGTCCTGCTCCTCTGTTCTGAAAAAAAAAAACACCTCCCAGGGCGTTGGGTGAATAAGCTTTTAAAAGGCAAAGCCTGAAAAACAGATAGAAATATGAAAGCGAGAAATGGAGCAGTAAGGAAAAACAAAGAGGGGGAGGCGTGGAAAACCCCTTAACCTCATTGCTAAGCTCCTTCATATGTGCTACCAGCAACTCACGTCCCTGTCACTGTAGGTTCAAAGACTGTCATCTTCTCCCAAGGGCATACATCTCTCCTTCGGAGGCAACACAGCACTGAAGGATGTAAAGCACTTACTCCAAGACAGTCACTTCTCATGCACTGTGAACAGTGGTTAAAAACCAGAAACGCCCCCGTGTTCTCGCCAAGTGCATCCTTCAGGACTCAAATCTGTGTTTTATCAGCTTCCTAAATGTATGTTTTAAGACTCAAAGTCAATCCCCACAAACACTTAGAAAACTGAACTGTGCTATATGCAACCAATACCCATGCTGCTGTATCATTTGAGCTTGACGTGTTCTGTGAAACCAAGAAGTATTCAGTCTGTAAAACTGGAAATTCATGATAGCTCTGCAATTGCTCAACTAGAGTTTAGATGTGACTATCTTATCTAAACGACTGCACTGAATTTAGAAGGAATGAGCTAACTACACGGACTTCAAAAAATGAGAGAAAAAACTTTGAAAACAACATTAGCGGTCCCTTCCTGTACCTTAATGCAACCACTTAGCAGTGGTGATAGAGCAAGAAATCAATATAAAGTAGTACCAGAGGATGTTATTTTTGTTCTGCAAGACACGGCAAGGCGTACAGCCTGCTTTTGCGTGCTTCAAAGGGAGATGACAATGGCTTTGAAAGGGCAGAAGTAAGGGCAGGGAAGTTAGAGGTTCCGGGAACCTGTCAAGTAAAAGTGGAGGACTGAGTATGGCCTCTGGAGAATTACTCGGGAACCTGATGAAGGCTGCAAAACCAGAGGACAGAGCTACAATCATTAAACTCTCACAAGTGGTCTGGCACCATCATTGACTCTAAAAATGGCTTACACCCGTGCACAATTTTTACCTTAAGAAACTAGAGGCGGCAGCAGCAGCTCACGCATTAGCAGGGCAATGATCCACACTGAAACACAGTGGCCCTTCTGTGACTGCCTGTATCATTATTATTTTTCCTCCTCATCTTTAACTGAACAGACAAGGCCTGCTAAATGCAGCACCCCTTACTGACTTGCTTAGTGCCATCTCTCTACATCTATATGTAATGGGTCTTCTGCCACCCTATATATTGCTGGTGTTCTCTCACACTTGTGTTTCCCTCTAGCCCTTACACTGCATTTTAACCTCTTGCAGAAGGTGATGGGGACACCCACCCAAAATTTCCCAGCCCGTGGTTGACTCTGGTGGACAGGGAAGTCCAGCCACCTCTTCTGTAGCTGTAGCAAATGAGAGGCTGTGGAGGCAACCGTGGTGTAAGCCGTGCCTTCTGAGTGGCATGCAAGACAGATTTCAATAAAATATGAAAAAGCCGACTCCAATCTTTTGCAAGAGGTTTTTCTGCTTAGGCTTGTTAAGGAGGCAGAGAAAAATCCATAAGTAACTAGGTCTGCTGGACTAGCAACCTATTTTCTGTCACTGTATCACATATGTTAATAAAAAAATTGTGAACGGTGTTATGAGTGCAGGTATCTTCCCCATTAATAAGGCTTCATGTCACGCAGTAAGTCAAGTTCACAAGACTAATGTAAAGCTTAACAACACACCAAAAGGCCACTGTACACGAGTGAACTGACAGACAAATACATGATGCAAGGGATAAACGCATAACCCTAATACAGAGCAAACAGCTACGAGCTTGCACCAGTTCATGAGGTCTGTGACCAGCTAAGAGCCACCTCTCCATGCCAGCATCACAGAAGAGAAATGAACCACCAAAGCAGACTCAGGTGTTCACCATAAGCATCTGCTGCCCTCCAATCCACATATGCACATACATAAAAGTGCAAGCACAACTAATATCATTGCGCCCTTCAAAGCCAAATCCAGATTCCTGTCCCTCTACCAACATTGTCCTGCAGCTGCCACATGAGGTCTGGCTCGAAAACATGTGAGCAGCTACATGAATGAACTGAACATGTTGATGCTTTCTGGTAAGCACACATGCTATGCACCCAAACTAGCACACCATTTGAACTTCAGCACACAAAAAGGTTTCTTGAGTTTCTTTTCCTAAAGGGCAGGGTGATGTTAAACATTGGAGAATGTCAGCCTCCTAACTGGCTAAAGGTTTAATTATTGTTAAGTCAAAGGTTTTCCTACTGCTTGGCTAGGAGATGATTCTCAAAATGATGATTCAAAACATCAGTATTTTATAAAATCCACCCAGGAGCAGGAAACAATCCTTCATGAAAAGGTTAACAGATGCTTTCTGATTAAATTATGTCATAGGAATAGCACATCTAAGGGGAAGTTTACAAAGATTAAAGTATAAAGGTCTTTAGTTTCCCAAATCTTCATCATTTTGAGTAAAACCAAACTTGAGGACACAGGACCAGCTCAAGAACTAGACCCTTTTGTTTGGAACCCCTATGCTGACAATAAAGTAGTGTCAAATGTACAAGTAGTTCACTTTTGCTCATTTCTTACTGCTTCAAGATCTGATTTGATCTTCAGAAGACCTCTATCTGAATAAGATGCCATGGTTTTAACCCAGCAGAGGGAGAGGAGCTCCTCCACCAAACTGCAGTCTGCTCCAAACCCACAAGCACATGTCACCTAAGGGAACAAGACATTTTCCCATAACTAGCACTTGCTGGGTGTTCCTTAGCCAACAAGGGCACAGCAGAAACACTGCCTTAATCCAAAACACTTCCCAGCAAGTTTGTAACAGCATAAAGTAAGGGGAGGGGGGAAATAAAAAAAAAAAAAAAAAACAACAAAAAAAAACTAAACAGGCAAAAATGCAAACCTGCATGCTTAATGAATTAATTATCTAAACATATGGCCTAAAACTGTAAGATACTTCGAGGTGTATTTGGTCTAATAAGCTAAACCACATTATTCTGCATATTTAATACTTGTTAGGTAACATCTTTAAGAACCATGACACCAACAGAAATGTCCATCAGCACGCATATACCTCAAAAGCTGGAATGTTACTTGAAATTAAGACTACATCCTTTCTGAAATCAAGGCTACATTTCAGAGCAGAGAGCCTGAACTTGCACATAGGAAGAGAGCAATTACCCTCCAGTTACAGCAAAGCCAGCCGACAAGAAGAAACAGTTTTCTGAAGGTCACAGAGGGACAGGAGCGCTTCCAAGCGATAGAGAAGGAACGGTCACTTTGTTCAAAGTGCTGACCCAGTGTCTCAAAGGGTAGGGATCAAAGAGCAGGGCAGGATTTGAAAACGCAGGAAAACACATTTATTCCACGTTTGCCATAGCTCTGCAGAACCAAGTTTTGTCTCCTGTAAATGCTAGTGCAACTCGGCGTGTGTAGTCATCGCCCAAAGCATCTCACTTGGCAGGCGGATGTTTAGTACAAAGCTTTGACATGGAGGTCAGTTAAATCCAGACAACTTTAACATAAATACAAGTTCAGGGAAGCTTTTTATATTTCTACCTGCTCAGTATGCCCTTGGTCATCAACAAAGCATCATTAATGAAGCACAACCTCTACATCTAATATTGCTTTAATAAGGGCGTGCAAAATACACAGATGCAATGGGAGGCTGAGACCAACTCTTAATTTGCAGCACTGAGTTCAGTGTAAGTAGCATGATTCATTTGTTCTTGGAGAAGTGACAATTACACTTACCAGCCTGCATCTGTAAAATCTCTACACCTGGCAAGGGAATTTATTAGACTGCCATTGTGCTTTCTAAATGCCTGACACTTTGTGTTTCATATGAGTCAACCATTTCATCGAGGAAATAAAATAATTCTCCAACGCATCGAACACATCAGAAAATTATTTACCGACAACATACTTTGGACAAGTTTGCTCTCGTGCTTTTAGTTACCCTGTAAGATAATGCATCCTAAATGCCAAAACACAAATAGAGAAACCAAGGCAATACATTCTGGGAGATTAATTTCATTAAACAGATAGAGGGAGAGCCAGTGCATAGACAGTCCGCAGCAACTATACAAGTTATCTCCATAGCAAGATCATCGGAGGCAGCATTTATTTGATTTGTCAAAGAATCAATTCAGGTCACTGTTTGCAATACCTTTATCAAACACAGATATAACTGCTGTTCTGTCAGACACAAGGTACAGACTTCAGCGGCCTCAGGACCCCAGATATAAATCAGCACTTTGGAACTCCAGGGATGTCAGCCTACACAACGTCCTCTTAACCATACTGCAGCAATATCAAATTTAAACAGCCTTAGGAAAGGCCATAGCAAAGCAATTTGAACTGGACATAAGTTTTTAGACAGACTAACTTCTATGTAATTCACTGATTATCCTTTTCATTTGTCCTTGAGTGTGATCTTCCATCTAAGGGGAAAAACTGTTTCCAATGCTAGCGTGCATAAACCAGTTGGATTGCAGAAATCTTCTGCATTTTTAACACATTTAAGAATCACAGAACAAATTAGCAACTATATTGCATATGACAAAACAGCTACAGACTGTAAGGATTATTGTCAGTTTTGTGAAGTGTTCGGATGCACACAGAGAAGTGTGCTCTGACTGGAATGCAGTAAGCATCCGTTTCTTAAGCCTATTATATAGTCAAATAGCTTTCAAAAGCATATGTTGCATCTTGAAAGAACATAATCTTGTGCATTGTAAAAACCAGGAAAACAAAAGCGTTACTGCAAAGAGCTGAGGCCAACAGCCCCAAAAGTATTCCTACGTTTAAACAGTTTTATAGATCTTACCCCTATACAACTAATTTCAGACATGGCAATGAAAGAAGGTTAACAAAAGGACTGAGATTAAGAGGACAAAATGAGCAAGTTGTTCAGTTACGCAGGGGAGGTTATAGCAAACAGCACCATCACCCATACATGCCTTCATGACCTGCATGAAGAGCTACCAAGTCTAAGAGGAGCTTTAGCAGCTTTGAACAGGCAACAGAGTTGGCTTGTGACCCATCCTAAGACAGCATGACACTCACAGGAGTGAAAAAACCCACCAAGAAATAATAGGTAGAGGTGTTTGTGGCTCTGCTCCTCAGCAGTGAAAAAGCATCCCCACCTCTGTTTGTTCAGAGAACAGACCCTCAATGCCTGGAATAATAAAAAAAAATATGTCACCAAGAGGCCATTTGCTCCAAAGGCTCTCCCAGTCCAAAGGAGACTCTACAGAACGACCCATCCCAGGAGATGGCTCTGCGCTGAGCCCACCCTCCCAGTAAATTGCTGCCCTGCCTATTGGGCAGCAAGCAGGCAGGAGCAAGGATGAATGCTCATTGTGACATCTTTTTAGTACTAGCTCCAAGAGGGACAGAGGGCAAAACAGGACACAGAGGCACAATGCTGTTTTAACATGGGACTGCACGCATTTGCTGCTTCTCTCCCAGAGATCTGTCTCAGGTGGAACACAGACAGAGTTAACCAGGAGACTCACTTCATCCCAGGACTGCTGAGACCACTAGAAGACCGACAGTAGACAAGTATTTTAACCTTGTAAGCACCACCACCTTGCTCTGTACAGGTGGGGTTTTTTTCTGAGCTCAGCAGAAACAGAAGCTTTTGATGTTGCAACGCTTGCTGCCCCAAAACTGAGGAAGGTAAAGGAATGAGGTCAGCTCAGTACTTGAGAGCATTTAACCAGCTGAATGTCACTTACAAGGAATACGATTCCCAAGGGGCAGCTCTGGATTGCTCTCCGCGCCAGGCTTTCCACCTGCGGCTGCTGGACTTGAGCACTAAGTCAGCCTGAAATCCTAAAATATTGACAGTTCCAAAAATCGGAATCTTCAAACATTATTGCCAAAAACCTGCTCCTAGCCAGCTGCAAAAGAGCGAGCAATTAAAGGTGCTGCCCCGAGGCCTGACAGATTTACAGTATTATTGCCAATTTACATTTTTTTTGTTCTGTTAATCTTATCTTCTCTAAGTTAATTCCTCTTGTAAACAACTCAAAATGAAGGTCAGCAGGGAAAGAAGAGATTAGACCAGAGAATTCAAAATATTTTATTTCAACTCTGGCTGCACTAAAGGCAAGGAATGCAACAAGAGGAATTCTTGCTAAGAAATGTAAAGGCAACATCAGCTTACTAAAAATACTGCAGTAAGCGCACCCACAGACTGGTCAGACAGCACATAAACTAAGTATCCTTAATGATGCTATATTTATGTACCAAATATGCACCAGTTTTAGTCAAAGAGACTTCATTTGATCAGCTGCTGGTATGTAAAAGCTAGTAAATCACACAAAGTACAATTGCTTTTTAGAAAGCACAGTGAGGCAAATAGATCAACAGCCAGACCCTTCCCCAGCCTGCAAGACAAAGCTACACTGCACATTAAATTCAGCAGTGCTCTCTCCGGTGGCATTTGAATGCTAAAATACAGGGGACTTAAGTTAGATCATTCACAATAAATTCACTTAGCAGCTTACGGATAAAAAAATACAGAGTCCCTAAGGGCTTCCAGCACACATTCATATGTAATGTGTACATTGTAAGAAATTCAGGAAAATCCAGCAAAATTTTGGCATGTCCTTGACCCATGTCAGATGGCAACAGTGTCTCTGAGGGGAAACCCACTCTTTAAGTTCAGGAAATTCAGCACAGCGGTCTCTTTCATCTGCTCCTCAGTTCATGTAAAGCTGGAAAGGAATCACTACCCAGCTGACCCCAGTCATCTCCAGGCTCCACAAGCTTTCAAGGGAAATCCTCACTGAGTGTGCAAGTACAGCTCCCCCCAGGCAGAGCACATTGCCTTGGCTACTCTGCTGCTCTGAAAGCAGATGATGTCTAGTGCACCCCAAATAAATGAATACTTTTATAAGAAACTCCAGCTTTCATTGCCGAACAGCATCAGATGATCATGTGTGCCACAGGCTTACTCTCCCTGATGCAGCTTCAACTTCTGTTAGCAGTGTTGAGGACACACCAGTATTTCCCTCTAGCTACAGTGTTTTCCAACAGCAGAAAAAAATCTCCGGCTGGGACTGCACAAAGGAACAAGGAGGGCTCAGAGTAAAATATCATTTATATCACAAAACGCTCCAGTGTATTCACAAGTTCATACGAAAAGTAAATAAATCCCCTCCTGCTACACTAGCAGCTTTATACTGATGCAGCAACACCATGAGCCTGCATCTACAAAAGCTTCACAGCTGCAAACCCCTGCATGCAGCCACAGCCACCGGCAATAATTTAAGCCGACCGTTTGCAGCAGGCCCACGGCTGCCAGGTCCTGGCGGAGGGCTGCGCTTCAGAGATAACCTCACCCTGGAAGCAACCTGGCCCAAAACTCCAGCGAAGGGCTGCACGGCCACCGGAGCCACCGGAGATGCCTGCACGCTTGCCCTCCTCTGGTTTCAGCTGCAGGGCGTGTTTCCATTTACACAGAGCGGTTTCGTAGACTTCCTGATCGGAAGCATCCAAACTGGGCAACTGCTGCCAGGCCCCTGCCTTGTTTTCACTCGCCCTCGCTAGCGGCCAGCTGAGCTCTTCGCTTGTGTTTTTCACTGCCACGGTACCAAATCCCACAGCACCAGAGATCACCCAAAGCACGGAGAATACAAATTAGCGGTACGGGGCACTGCCGTTCAACCGTGGCTGGGATGCCGAGCAAGCAGTACACCCAGCTGCCAGAGGCACGAAACACCTCTTGTCATCTACCAGGAGCCCTCCTTGCTGAGCCAGCCAAGGTGTTACTATTCCTGCCCAGGTCTGCAGGACTGGCCTTTTGTCTCCAGACTCAGAGCACGGATCGGTGCCGGAAAGCTCTGCGGAGCTGGGTCCTCAGCTGCTGCATCCCTGGGAAACGGGGAGGGTGGGGTGGGGTGCTGAGGGCAGAAAAGCAGCCAGTGCAGGCAGGGAAGAAGGAAACACTTAAATTGCCCAAGATGATACTCGCATAACCCTGAGCGCTGCCAACTTCTAATGCTGCTGCTGCCGCCCGAGGGTTTCCAAAAGATGGAGGAGATAAAAGCAAAGTCATAAAGTTTTTAAGAAAAGTCCCTGCATACGCATCTGACATACCGACACATTTCTGTCTCATGCTCTTCCTTCTCTACTTACTTCCGAAATGCTTGCACTCTTTAAACATTTAGATTCGAAAGCGGGCAGGCATCTTTTAGAAGCACTGCCCATCTCCCCGGCGCTGCTCTCATGTGGCGCCTGCCCTGTCCCGCAGCCGAACCCGGGAATTCCTGTGCCAGCGGCTCCATTCCTGATCAGTAAAGCGGGGGGACCGGTGAGCGAGACGATGGGCTCAGGGAAGAAGCAGCAGCAGAAGCCCAAGTCTTCGCTTGCGAGCCCGACGAGACCTTCCGCTGCCCCGCTGCGGGGCTGCCCGGGCCCGGCCGCCCCCGCAGCCCCGCTCGCCCGGCCCGCCCCGAAGCAGGCGACCCCCGCGACGCGCGGGGCAAACGCGGGTCACGGCTTTTTGCTGGGAGCCGCAGCAGCGCTCAGCCCTTCCCCAGCTCCCCGCACGGCCCGGGGCCGCTTCCTCGCCGTCAAACGCAGGCGGGGCGGGGGTGACGGGGGGGTCCCCCCTTCCTGCCCATGTTATTTCTCTCGACTCCGTGCCCCGCCACGGCGGAAGGAGCCGCCGCCGCCCGGGGATGCAGTAGCCATGGCAATGCGAGATTGCATCATGCTCTTGACTAACTGCACCGGGGAAAAACGCTCCCGGCGAAAACCCCGGCCCTTCCGCCGCCCCGTCCCCTCCCTCCCCCGGCTCGCCCGCCCGCCCGCCGCTGCCGGCCCCGGCCGCGGCTCCGCCGCTCGCCGCCGAGCCCGCCTGCCGCCCCCGTCGCCGCACTTGTTGCGCGCCCCGCAGGCTGGCGCCCCCCGTCCGCCGCGGCCCCACTCCGGTACCGGCGCCCCTCCGGTACCCTTCCCCCTTCCCCCTCCCCTCGTCGTCCTCCTCCTCCGGGCCCGGGCGGGCGCGCCGCATCCCGCCGCCGGGCGCGGAGCCCCGGCGCTGCCCTCCCGCCCGGGGGACGCGGCCCTACCTGGCGGCGGCGGCGGTGCTGGGGGCGGCGGGTGGGCACCGGCCAGCTCTGTCACGCTGCGGCGCGCGGGGGCGGGGCCGGGGCCGGGCTCAGGGCGGGAGGCCCCGCCCCCCGCCGAGCCGTGGGCTGACTGTGACGTAAGAGTGGTGCGGGGGGCTAACGGGCGGCGGCGGAGGGGGTGCTATGACGTCACGGCCGCCGAGGGCCAATCCGGCGGCCGCGGGAGGCTCGGGAGCGGGGTGGGCGAGCGGCGCTGTCGCCGCGGGGGTGGCGCTGGCCCGGGCGCCGCCGGCACACCGGGCCGCTGGGCGCGGGGGGCTCGGGGCCGCGTCAGCCCGTGAGCGTTACGCGAAACACCGGGCGGCCCGTCGGTAAGGGGGGTTTCCAACCCGGGCGATGGAAGCAGGAGGCCCCGGTGAAAAGCAATATGGGACCATGTCATTAAAGACTGCCATAATTAGATAAGCCACAGGCCTAAATTAAAGGTCACCGGCAAGCACAGTTGATTTGTTTCCCGTGTTTTGAGTAATGGGCTTAGCGGTGCTACGGGGGCTTTGAATATAAGCTCTGGGTGCAACAGAAATGCAGGATTTTAACTTGGTCATGTAACAAACCCCCTGGTGTTGTTGGCTAATTCAGATGCATATACTGAGCCTGTCCCCACAGTGTCGGCTGTCCAAGAAAGGAATTTCAAAGCATCCTTTCTGGCTCCTCTCCAATAGCCGGCCGGGATGCTCAGCTCAGCGGAGGAAGAAAGGTCCCCTCTACATGCTCCCCACGCTCCGCAAGGTCCTAACAGGACAATAGCAAGGGAGCCTTGGCGTCGGTATGGCCGGCGGGAAGAAAGCAGTTTGTTTCTTTCCCTCTCTCACATCCTCCCTCATGCTGGAATGACCTTTTAAAATTATTTTTTTCCCCCTAGGAGTGTGTTCCGTCTCTTTGCTAATTAGATTAACATGTTACATAAATAAAGAACAGCTTTGCTTTGCAAAGGAGAGGAGTTGAACAGCAATTTGCATGGGTTTTATTCAAGATCAAGTATCTGCACTCCATGGGAAGCAGCAGTTTTAGAAAGCTGGAGGGAAAAGGGTTTCATGAAGCTTCTCTGTGGTGGAAGGTGCAAGTACAGGTGAAGCCATCAAGGCTAACCCATACCAAGCCAAAGTCCAGTAGCTTCTCCCGGGTAGTCAGACACTGGTCCTACGCTCATGGTCATTCAGCTGAAGCTGTGTGTTGGAGCCTCATCTAACCCGGTTGAAGCTCAGTGTGCAAACTGTTCCCAGGTGTGATGCTGAGCTGTGAGCAGGCAACGCCGTAACGCAGCGTGTTTGCCCAGTGGGAGCAGAAGCAATCTGCCTTAAGCTCTCACTGGGACAAGAAAAAAATATCTCTCTCCAAAGCAGACATCGAGGCTATGCCGTAATTTTTTTGTTTAATCTTATTTCTTTATTAGAATAAGTCGTTAATAGGAATGCTTTTTGGTTTGGATTTTTTTTTTCTTTTTCCTTTTTGTTTTAAAGCCCCGTTATACATTTCCTTTCCTTTTGAAGGACCAAAGCCCCGTATGATTTTTGTGTGTGTGATCTGAGGCTTTGTAGCAGTATTCAGTAAGGTACGAGCACTCACAACTGTCCTTGCCAATGTATTTTAACATTTGGAAAAAAAACAACAAAAGCCAGCACAACTCTCAAGCGAGTATGCCTTTCTGAATGCCCTTTGCCCAAGTTTGTGTTCTGGATGTTTCTGAGGCATTCCTTCTTGTTTGCGGGGAGTCAAGCGATCTTGCTTCTAGCAAAATTAATGGAATAAGGCACAAGTCCCTTTTTTTCTCACTTGAGCTAAAATGTCCTGAGCTCATTGAAACGTGACCATTAGGTCTTTCCAAATCTGTAAATCTGAACATGATTTTTCGATGTGCTTTAAATAAAGTTGCTTCCCAACAAGTATACACACTTGTTTCCATGGTTCATTGATGAGAGATGATTGCACCAAGTGTTACTTTCACAGCCAAAAGAGGTTTCTAAATCTGGAAGATGTTTAAATAATTAAGACTCAATCTGGCGGTTTAAAAATAAAAACTTAGAACCTTTTGCAACTCTAGATGTAAAAAGGGAGTGAGCGGGGCATAGGGAGTGTAGGCAGAGAGGCAGGTGGTAGCTGGGAAGTGAGTGGCACTCGTTGTGGGAGAGGGGTGTGCTGCTGCCTGGTACCCGTGCCGTGCCGTGTCCTGCCCTGCCAGTGCGGTGCTAGCAGGCAGGGGAGCCTGACCAGAGCCTGCTGGAGGCTGGCACGCACCCACTGCGGCTTCCTTCGCCGTGGAGCTTGCTCTTCTCACTTAGCAGTGGGTTTTTTATGAGGCTTTGTACATGTGGGATGTTGAGTATCTGGCACTGGAGAGGGGGGACACAGCTGCTGATGGGGGGGGAAAGGATGAAGCTGGGGGAGGACTTTGGCTTTGCCAGCATGGCTCCAGTGTGAGGCTCCCTGCTTGCCTGCTGAGCTGCTGGTTCATCCCTCTCCTGGCCTCTCCAAAGTGCTCATGCTGTTGTTATCGGTCAGAGAAGAGCAAGGTCACGGCATGGGAAATGTCATTTCAGAATTGCCCATTCAGGAGAACTAAGCAAATAATGCCAAATATTTTGGCACTAAACATTAGGCAGTTGATAAGGGGTAAGGGCTGGCCAATGTTGTTCTGGGCTGCAGATGTACTGAGTCCTAGTGTTCTACCTGTCCTCTCGGGGCATCTGCAAGTTTGCCAGGAGTGAAGACATTGTCATTGGCCTCTCCACCAAGCGCTGATGAAATTGGTGCTGCTATGTTTGCTCAGGATGGGCTTCAGAGACCTTATTATCGGTGTGGGATCAATGAGGCTGGAGTTCAGAGAAAGGCCAATTAAACAGTATTAGAACCGTAGATAGAAAGATTGCTAGGGCAGATTTAAAATAAGTTATACCTTGCATTTAATTTATACCTGTGTCTCATGACCATTGTAATCTTGCTTTTCAAGAGAGAAGGGGCAGAATCTGAGCGCTGTGGAAAGCTGAGTCCTAAGTGACCCAGCCTAGGTAGCAGCAGCAGAGGTGACAAGAGGCCTCAGCAGATACAGTTATGCTCACTAAACTGATGGTAAACAAAGGGAAGAGGTTAAATAGATGCTAGCTTTTGAGAGCATGGGTAGGAAGAGAGCAGCTGGAACAGCTGAAAGTAGAGTGAAGAGTCAGTGAGGGCTGCAGCACTGGGGAGAAGAAAGAGTTTGGAGTAGGTCCATCAGTGTGGTGGCTGAAATTAGCCTGGATAAAGCGGTAGGAGTGTGTGTTGCAGGGAAATGAGCCTGAATGTTGTTTGTTGTTTTTTTTTTTTGGGGGGGAAAGACCAAATCCATCTTATTTTTAAAAAATTGTATTAGAAATCCTAGCTATACCTATTTAGTAGCAGTCATCATGCACACTGTAATGAATAGCTCCTTGTTTTGATTATAAATAAATTAATCCAATTTTCCCAGAAATAAATTAACAAATTGATTAGAACAAATAACCATCATTTGCCACTCAGTCGTCTTAACGGGAATTTTCAGTTCTGCCTAGGTTTGCCTTGGCTTTCCTCCAGGCTGACTGCGGCAGCTCCATGTTCTTTATCAGTAAGATAAGTGGGATGCGATTACAGTTCACTTTAAATCAAACACTGGACTAAAGTACCAGGCTTGAAATTTCAGCATTTATCTCTTCTGAATGCAGTGTTTTCTTCTGTTGTGCAAACCACAAATGCTTCATACTGTTTGTACAACTGTGTCTAACTTTAAGTACTTGATCTTCATAGAAAAAGATTCCAGCCAAGGTTTTCTTCACAATTTTTTATTTGGCAGGTCTTTGTAAGCAAGTGGCTGGATGAAGCTGCTATTTTGAGATTCCAGCACAAAACTGGTGTGAACACACTGACTCTGTGTTCTGAGGTATGATCATGTTACAAACTGGTGTGAACCTTTGAGGGTCATTCTTGCCCTCTGCCATCAAGGGCAAAATTCTCACAAGCCAGAGTGGAGGCAAGTTTTTGGCACTAACTATGTTTCTAATCCAATGTCATGCATTTCACCTTAACAGCAGTTACTTTTCTGCATTTCCTTTTCCTCTTACATCTCCCTGCAGGGTGCTGTGCTGTAGACAAATGATTAAATAGGACTGAAGACCTGCACCAACTCACCAAACTTGCAGTGTATTTTAGAGAGTCAGGTTTGCTCCAGTGTCCCATAACAGCAAATTGTTTCTTGCCAAATAGGTCAAATAATTAGTAAGTTTACTCTGCCATTGGTGTTAGTATGTTTTTCTCTCTCACCGTGCTGCTCATCATCTCAGAGAGAAAACTTTATTAAAGTCCACCCTTGTCAATGCTGCTTACCTTAGTTACTTGGGATATGTGCATTTTAATTTGATGTTGTCCATTGGCTGCTAAAGCATTAATTGCGCTGAACTGAGAAAATAACAAGCCCTGGGAATTTTGCCACTATCTGTTAGCTGGTTGGTCCCTATGGCACTGCTAGACAGCTGTCACTGGCAGCTGCTGGGGCTGCTAATAGGAGACACACAGAGAATTAAAAGGTGTTTCTGATAAGCAAGTAGTAAAGGAGCATGTAGTTTTGAAATGAGCATGAAGAAAGTGGTTACTTAACCCAGAGGCACAGATACTCAGCTAACCCACGCGGGTGGTGCCCATGTGTCCTTTCAGTCTGTCTCCTTTTTGCCAGTGTCTACAGGAAAAGTGGCCATCAGAAGCATCTCATTTACAGCCCTGTACTCAAACCATACTGCTCTCTCTGGGGCAAACCCGATGTTTGGTAAGGCACGACCCACCTTAGCCCTTATGGGGCTTTTGCTGACGGTCACGGCGCGCAAGGGAGGGAGCAGATGTAAGGATCACCCTGGTGCTCCTCTGTCCTGATGGCTCTGCTGTGACCCCAGTGAGCCCTGGGAACCCAGCCCTGCTCTCTCGTTCCCTGCCTGCTTTTGGGTATTCCCGTCATGATTTGGGCACATCTGCAGTTAAGAGTAGAAGCTCTTCAAGGGGGAAAGTGCGTTGTCACTTCACCTGGCAAGCAGTTTCTGCTGCTGTAGAGTGATTTTATAAGAGCTAATGGTAATCACAGTAGGGTGAATAAAGTATAAACTGCATTATTTTGCATTAGTAATTGGATGCCTGCTCCTTGCTTGTTCCTGTTATGGTGCCTTTTTGTTGATTTACTGTATGGGTTACAGCATCTAATCCTTCAAAACAATGTTCAGTCCTCCTAAACAACATCATAAACCCATCACTGTCCACTGCAGCCTGTCACCCATTTTCTGCTTTATCTCAAAACTAGTGGGACCTATCACGTTGCTCAGTATAATGGGGCTGGTAGGAGTACAACACCGTACTTCTGAGTATTAGAGGTTCTGGTTTGGAGGAGCAGTTAAGGGCAGCATTTGCTATCCCTCTTCATGTGCCATGCTCCCTATCGCTTTCTCTTAGTCACAGCCAGCATAAACTGTTTGAGATAATCCTGTTGAGAGAAAACATTGTCTCCCTGCTTACAGCAAACAGTAAATTGTGCTTAGTGCAAAAAAAAAGGGATGAGGGAAAGTATTTTTTTAAATGCTCCGATTTATTTGAAAACATCTACATGAATCTGAATGGTTGTCATTCCACATTGGAATTTTTCAAGTATTAAATACATTCATATTGCCTTGTAGCTGAACTTCGTGACGCCAACTCTTACATGATGGTTAGATTAGTTATTAAGTCATTACTGCAGTCATATTTTTGAGGCAGCTGTTTCCCTACAAAGTCATCAGATCCTGCTACAGCTTCTTCCCTCTTGCAGACTTAAGTGTTCACAGAAGATCTTTGCCGCATTTTGAGAAAACCATTATACCTGGGCATTTGTCCTGAGTTAAAACTATTGCATATGATTGTAATATTCTGTTTTACTGGGGGATCACCGTGCAGACCAGCCAAAAGTCTCCCTTCCTGGCTGCAGGATACTAAAGCCTCAGTACACAACACTGAGCTCTCCTCTGCCTATCTTCTTCCCAGGAGATCAGTTCACTGCAGATCCAATGTGCTGTCTCTGCTGTCTGCTCAGCCCACGTCCTAAGGCAAGAGTAACCTTTTTGCCTAATATAGAATGTTCAGGTAACCTTTCCCACTTCTAAGGATTGTTCCAGCTCTCACCTAGGAAAGCAGAATCTGCCTTTGCCCTGTGGTCTCTCCAGCCTTCTTGGGACCACAGCTTGCATGGCCTGGGAAGAAGAAGGCTGGGAATGTATTTTACAGGCAATTGGAAAAAAGCGCCCAGTTAAATATTAAACATTCAAAATAACTGCTGTTTTAGGGGTTTTCACCTTCTCACTGACCATCTTCAGAGGCTTTCTGAAGTTGAGCAGCTGAAAAGTGAGCCACTGACACCAGTGACTGCTGTTGATGTTTCTAGCCCTGATGCTGGCCTCAGGAGGACTGTGAGAGGACCCTGGGTGGGTTCCCTGGCTGCAAGCTACCACTAGCTATTGCGAATAATCTCTGGTGAGTGATGCAGCCTCCAATCCAGGTCAGTTTTTGTGTAGGGGATATCTTAGCATAGGCTTGCTTCTTGTTAGATGAAAATTAGTTTGGTTTTCCCTGGGAAGGAGGGGTGGTTTGGCTTTTGTTCTCCTAGGAAGTCTTTATTCCCGGCTGTGAACAATACTGGATAGAGGTAGGCACAGAGATAAATAACGGTGGATGTTAATCTTTTCCTCCCTCCCTCTTCGCTTGTTTTGATCACTTACTCTGTAAACTCGGGGCAGGGACTCTTCCCCACTATATGCATGCAGAGTGAACTCAGAGATTTAGGAGATGGGAGGACAGTATAGAAGTTCTGCACCCCTGTGGAGTCATTTTGATAATGATCCAGGGAGATACAAGGTAAGACTGGGTGCAGTCCTGGTAGCTCTCCAGAGAGGCTCATCATGAGGTCGTAAGTAAGAAAAGGTCTTGAAGGTGATTAGGTCCATTCCCTAACCTTAGGCATGTTAGAAGAAGGGTTCGCCGGAGTCAAGAAAACGCTCAATATGAGTTATGCATCTTGCTCACCTTTATTAGTTTCTAACGCTACTTATATAGAACCGATACACGTGCATATTTGTAAAGCAGAAATATAATTGGTTAGTAGTCTCTAAACGCGCGCAGTTCTCACACCCCTAATTATCATGACTAAAATAAGCATTCTATCCATGTAGCTGTGTTGCTGTGCTTCAGCCTTGTAGTTTGTTACTCCCTATTTTCCCATACTGGTCCCTGTCGGTCTTGGCCCTGCACCTGCTTTCCCAGCAGCTGTAGCTTGTTACAGCCACGACCTGTTGGCACAACACAATTACTCAGTCTCAGGATTCAAGAATAGCTCAAGGCTACCTTTCTTGTTAACTTCAGCACAGCAACTTCAGGACAATTCTGATTACAGGCCTATTCTAATACCAGGCCTGGATTGTGCAGATCTTCAGAGATTCTAAGGCCATGCTTCTGCAGCCATTCTTCTACACAGGCACAGTGGGGTTTTCTTGAGCATTACCAAAGATCTGAAACTATTCCTGGCTGTGCAAGGTTAGCAGCCAAAATGAACATCCCCTATCACCATGTGTATAAGGCCGAGACTGTGACAGCCAGCCAAGGCCTCATGTTAATGTCCAAAGTAGGTCATGGTGGCGTCCTGGTAAAGAAGAATAGTTCTCACTTTGAGCAGAGGCTTCTGACTCTGAGGGCATGGCTGTTCATGGGGCTGCCATTGTTCAAAGAAAGAAGCCCGATGTAAACTTTTGAAAATAAATTGTGTTAAAAACAATGCCCTGGTTGGTCTCATTAATTTCTTGAATCCATTGCCTCCCTCAAAAGTATTTTAACCAAAGAAATACCAATAATTAGACACAATTAAATATAATAAGTGTCTACTTATGACTTCACCATGAAAGCAATATTTTAATATATTTGGGGTTGCTTCCAAAAGTATTTTTTTTTTCATGCTGCTGAGGTGACATTTCTCCAGACTCTTCTTTTATGAACAAATGCATTTGTGTTTACAGTCCTGTCTTTTGGTGTTATGGTTTTTCATTAAGCCTTACACCTACTTCGATGACACCTAACACTTCTCCTGTGCCTCTGGTACAGTATTCAGTCTGTAATCTTAATTCCAACTTCCTGCTCATGTAATTCTTTTGCATTTATAACATTTTCAGGCTGTAGTCTGCTAAAACCTGTGCACTTGTCTGCTGTGATCTTTGTTTTCAATCCTGTGACATATTTTTGCTTAGTACTTGAACAGTCTCACTAACAATTATTAGGGTTTATTGCATTTATTGGTTTATTTGAAAAGTTGTAGGTGGATACCATGATTATGCTGTTATCTGAAACTACGGACTAGCCTCTCACATCAATATCCATCCTACTCAGATGCAGTGTGCTGTGACGTGATGTGGATTGTGTTGACTGCTTCCCTGAGTAGAAGACTAGTACATCCATGACTGTGAGCAGCTACTTTTATGAAAATATTGGAATTATGAGGCTGAGTCCTTGGCTTTTTGTCTGTCAATATTTCTCTCATAGAACTCCATTTTAAATGAGGCGAGTTCCTCTTTTTTGAGTCCTATTACATTCCTTTTTCAGTGATTTCTGTGGTAAAAGATTCTGTTTCTGTACTTGATCTCATTTTGTGGTTTGGCTATATCAGTGTCTAGTAGCTGTACTGTTATTATTTGATAACTTTAAATATCAAATTTTTATTGAATCAAATTCAGAGGAATTCTATATTCTTGTAATCTTCTTTTTCATATTTAAAAGAAAGAAATTTGTATCATTGGACTTGCAGCTGGTTTTATTTTATTGTTGGAGTAAGCTCATGCACTGAATTTTTCTAAAGTTGAAAGCAGTAGCAACATATATCCAACCTCACGTTTTTCTTGTGTTTTCAAACGGAAACCGGAAGTGGGATTTTTGAACTCTGAAAAACTGACTGAAGACCTCCAAATATACAAAAATTGGCAATTCATTTGAATTTTGTGGTAGTGCAAGGCAAATAGTTTGTGTTTGGTGTCATTATCTCCTACAATGTGATGAAGGTGAAGACTCAAAGGAGTTGCTTTTTCTCCTGTTTCAGGTTGTCTGTTAAAATGAGAAGGATATTAAGTATCTTAAGGTCTACTTCATTTCAGCTGGATGATCCCAGATTTTCTGAACCTCCAGGTCATGTTAGCCTTGTAAAGTTCCTTCCTTAAGGCCCCCTTGTTGCCACATATTTCATTAAAACACAGCAAGGACCAAAAACTTCTTAGCAGTTGCTGTGGCTCGTTCACTGCTGCCTCCAGCCTCCATGTGGGAACAGCTGCTGTGGGATGTCCCTGGACCCTTTCATCTCTGGGCTGGCTTCTCTGTGTCAGGATGAAACAGCTGGAACTCAGCAATGCCAAGTTACTGCTGTTTAATGAGTTACCACATCACTTCAACCACAGAATTAAGATGTTTGTGTTCTTACTTCCTGTTGGAAATAAGAAATTAAGTACATCAGCCTACATCTTTGCAGATCGAAGATAGCACGCTTTGCTTTTGCTGGGGATGGAGAGCTTTTAGCTACTGCTCCTGCATAAGGACTTGTCCAGCTGGAGGGACCGCTTCAGTGTCTGAGCCCTTAAATATATTTTAAAAAGAACTAAATTAGCTTGGTGTATACCAGGGACACTTATCCTTGCTAACAGCTCTCCTTGGCACCAGAAGCTCTTCTAGGCATATAGATGAGAGTGCCTCTGTTCTCATAATTATAGTATTGCTACCAACATGCTATAATTAGACAAGTTAAAAATTGTCTGAGCTTCCACTTATTGCTGAAACGCGCTAAATTCCGGATGCAGTTGTCGTTGAGAAAAACACTTTGAAGCTTTAGCTACAGCATAGGCAGTCTTTTCACACCCCCCTCACCTTTCACTTGAAAGGAGCATTTTGTGTGGACTTAACATGCATGGATGGTCTTTGTAAACAGCTCTTCTTGTCTTTTTGTTACATACCAGGAGAAGCACTAGAGGCTCAATGGAGTGTATTTTTAAAAGTAATTCCTTTATGCCACCCACCATCCTTAGCTGTCAGGGTTTTGTTATTTTGTCACAGAAGTTTCTCACTGAATATGTTTATTTTCTCTGTTGGGGGCTGCGTAGAACATCCTCTGAAACTCGGGAAGAATAATTAGTTCACTCCTTTGTTCTGTGCAAGGTGTCCATGCTCCTCATCCTTTACCTTTTGCGCATAGTGGGGTGTGAGCTGTGCAGAGCATGGACAAGAGGTTCTAGCTTTGAACTGCTGCCTAATTCAATAAACTGTCAGCTTCAATGTGTCTTGGTTTTTTCAACCTACTTTTATGAGGGGGGGAAAAAAAGTATCACCGACGCCTATTTGCTTTTTGCTATAACCACTCCCCCTCATATCAATTTGACAGTGCAGTTGCCTTGTTACATCCCTTGTACGGATCATTGATCGTGTCGCTTTTTATAGCCATTGCATTTTTGCTCAACCCTGCAGTGAGAGCGCTGATGGCAGAGGAAAGGCAGCTCAGAGCTGAGACTTCTGGTCCCGTTCTCACGAGCATAGTAGCAGGGGATTTATCATCAGAGGCTCTCATCAGAAATCCCCATTCTTCACATAGTTTCTTATTTGTCTCCTAGCTCTTGGCAGGCTTTCTGCTTCTGCCCACATGGTCAAGGCTTGTCTAATAATGGCAACAGCGTGAAGCCCATTAAGATCAGAACTGCAGACTAACTGAGCCTAACTCCCCCTTTTGACAGCGGAGAGTTCTCCTCTTTAAAGGAAAACGGGAAAGTGGCTTTTAGTTACGAATGGCTGGCTGGTTTCTGACACTGAAGCAGTAACGCATGCTGGCCCTGCGAATGTCTGGATGCTAGGGCAGGCTGCTGCGGCGTGTCTTGTCCTCCTCAGCTGTGTCTGCACCATGCCGGCTGCAGGGAGGTCCTGCCCCACTGGTGAGGAGCTCCCGTGGGCCACGACCTGCAGGCAGGATTATTAACTGTCCCTCCTGCTTTCAACAGATAGCTTTTTACGGTTGGATCCTGTGTTTTATTTCAAGATATGGTGCTTGCCTTTCCTCTGCCCTTTCCTCAACCCTAGCCTCTGCCAGAATAACTTAAAAGCTGCAGTCATCTGATTTCATTCAGAGCATCGCTCTGATGAGGGGATATAGCATTCCCAGTGCCCAGGCTTTAAAGAATGATTGTCACCAGGGGTGGCAGGATGGGCCACACAGGCACTGAAAGGCTTTGAACTCTGCTCTGTGTATGTTACCACCACAGACTAGCTCCTGTGTTTAATATATACACTAATCAGTGCTTCTTACTGAACCATTACACTCTACAATACATGGTGTGTATTTTGTCATGAATCAACTATGGAAGCTTACGCTCCCCAAATGAATTATGTGCATAATATTAGCTTTACAAAATATGCATCCCTGCTTCACGATCTCAGTACAGCATCCTGCACCTGATAGCACGCACACAGCAGTACTAACAGACTGACTCCTGTTCTTACCTCTGCCGTCAAGAGTGGTTCCAAAGAACGTTTATGAATATGGTGATAGGTGTTTTTTATATATAAATATATATATATTAAAAAAATATATATGTATATAAAATATATATGTGCCAGCAACCTGTCTGGGTAGGGTGCAGTAAAATTTCCTTCTCTGGAGAATTTTAAAACCCACCTGGATGCGATCCTGTGCAACCTGCTCTGGGTGAACCTGCTTTAGCAGGGGGGTTGTACTAGATGATCTCCAGAGGCCCCTTCCAACCCTGACCATTCTGTGATTCTGTGATCTGTTGTCCAGATCCTGTTTTAGCTTAAACAGGGGGCAAAGTCTTCTAGGAAAATGAAGCTTGGCTATTTAAATTCAGTTTTCTCCTGATGGACTGTATGCGTCCAATTTTCATTCCTGGTAAATCCCAGGATGCATCAAGCAGATCAAAGGTCAGTAAGATGGGTCCCTTCCCTTAAAAACTAACAACTTACATGGACATCCTGGTAACTGAAAGACTGAGGAGCTGGAATAAGCGACTGTAGGCTTATAGCTGTGGAGTAGCTCCCTGCAATATCTTGGCCTGTCTGATCTCCCTGAGTTTCTCTTCTGCTTCCCACTGAGCCCTTTCTCCCCAAGAAGATGGGGTCTTCTTTGGAGAGCCTTACACTTATTCCCCTCAACAGTGCCTGTGACATCTTTTTTCAGGTGCCACGGTCAGCTTAGCCTGACTGCTGTCAAAGGCCTGGTTCGCTGCTTCACCCATCACTTGATGCAGCTGCTTGTTGCAGATGTCCCTTCATTGCTGCTCACCTGATCTCAGGGCTGAACCCTGGCTGGTATCTAACCCAGCACAAGCAAGGAAGATTTGCAGAAAGTTACACCAACGTGAGGGAATCAGACTTGTCCCAGGCTGTTCTCTGGCACTGAGGATGCCTGTGCCCACACTCTCAGACTCATTGTAGAGTGACCACCTGAAGCAGGGTGTCCACATGCAGCCTCTCCGGTGAGCTCGTGCTAATCCCCGGATCATGCCCGGGAACTCCAGAACTTGGCTGGGAGATGGCCAGAAGGCGTTGCTATTCTTATTTAAGCATGGATGCCTGAGCTCCAGTGCCTGGCTACATTTCTTGGCATGCTTAATTAAATGAATAGGTGTGGTCCATATGGCTGTGTGACCAACCAACAAGCCCCTGCTGTGAAAAAGGCTCAGAGGAGGTAGGCAAGGATGGTGCGTGGTCATGAAGCTCAGGAAAGAACATAGGAAGTGACCACAGCTGTTGTAAAGGAAGCTGAACTTAACACTACAGGGACCGGAGGGTGACTGCTGTGTGCAGGCTACGGTATCAGTTGAGTGGGTCATCTGGTTGTGTAATTGGCCTGCCCTAAAATAATCTGTAGAAATTATCTTCCTGAGTCAGGCAGACCGCAATGGGGGAAATGTATAAGCCCAACATGAAATATAAAAGTCAAAGAACCAGCAAAATTAACTGTGAAGATGGCAATGGCTTTGAGCTGGCTTCAACCTACTTATTTCTTCCTGGCGACTAGAGATGCTCAGCATCGTGAGCATGTAGAGAATGGTAATAGGATGTGTTTGAATTGTGATTCAGTCGTGTATTGAAATTGCTATGTTGTGCTTGTATTGTGATTTCAGTGTATTGCTGTATCCATGTGTTAAACCGTAGTCCTGTGTAATATTAAATACCTTTAAATAAGTAATTTAGTATTAAACATTAAACCCTGCTTATATGTGATATCAGAAAAAACCTGTTCAGAGACGCTCTGGCAGATTGCGTGAACATTGGTGGAGGTGTAAGGGAGACTGTGGGAATGAGAGCTGGGAGCGGGAGGAAGACTGAACCACCCCTTCCTGCTTGAGTGAGTGCTTGTGCTAGATTAAGGGGTCATGGAACTACGGTGTCAGTTGTTACTGCAGACACAGGTGTAGGTGCTGCATGCTTACTGCAATTTTTTCCTGCTCTTGGTCTCCTTCACTAGAAAGTACCTAGGATTAGACCTCTCATTTCCACCACTTGTTTCAAGCAGACTTGAAAATATTGACTTTATCCTGCTTTCATTGCTTGCAGTCTCTCAAAAACAGACACTTAACACATTTTCTGATTTTATTCTTTCCTATTCTTCTCTCCCCTTCTCTGGTTTATTTCCCTGCATTAGCCTCTCTTTCTTTGGCTGAGTTTGCGAGGAGGAAGAAAACCATGCTGTCAGATCTTGTACAACTAGAATAGAAAGAAAGCATCTCTACAATGGCATGTTTTGACTAGACCTCTCTCACTTCAATTGTGTTTTCTATTTGTCAGTGAAGCCCTAGAGCGAATTAATGCCATGACTGGCCCCTGCAAACTGCGGTATGTCCACAGGTGCTGGGAGTGATGGCTCCTCTTTCCAGGGTCTCAGGAATGTCCCTGAGGCTTGTTAGGATGCGCAGGGTATGAGTCCCCAAAGTCACACAGCTACGAAAAACTGCCATCTATGTGAAAGCTGTTCAGTCCTATGTACTCTGGGAAATTCACATACAGTTGCTGAAATACCACAGAGCCAGCTCCGTAGGTAATATAATATAAAGGAAACATCTCAGTCAAAAGAGTGAAATATTTTTTGCAACTTCAAAGAAACATATATTCAGAAAGGAGGGAAACTTAACATGATGCAGGTTTGCTCTGTTTAAAAAAGAGCAGGGCCAAGAGGGAAAGACCTGGTTTACATTCACACAGAACCAGGGCCCAGCTTCTTGTTAAACTTGCATTGCTATTGATTTCAACAGCAGCATGAATGAGCCTTGCATTGATTCAGATAACAACTAAAAGTTGGATTTCATGTGGTAAACTGTTCTTGGATCACGACTAATTACATCACTTTGGGTAAAAGCTATTAAAACCCCTATATTTATCATGTTACCCTTTTAAGTGCCGTTTTCATAGAGTCATAAAATGGTTTGGGTTGGAAGGCACCTTAAAAAACATCTAGTTCCAACCCCCCTGCCATGGGCAGGGACACCTTCCACTAGACCAGGTTGCTCAGAGCCCCATCCAGCCTGGCCTTGAGCACTTCCAGGAATGGGGCAGCCACGGCTTCTCTGGGCAACCTGCTCCAGTGTCTCACCACCCTCACAGTGAAGAATTTCTTCCTAATATTTAATCTAAACCTACTCGCTTTCTGTTTAAGGCCATTACCCTTTGTCCTGTCACTACACGCCCTTGTAGGCCTTCTCCAGCTCTTATCTGAAAAACACCTCTTGTGAAGGGAAAATTCTGTATTCAGTTTGGTTTTATCTATTGGACAACACTTCCGCATTCTGTAAAAAATGTAAGTAGAGGGGTGCAGTTACCGGCAGGGGCAGTGATGGCTGGAGAGCAGGGCCACCCTGGCTGTGCAGGTCAGCGCGCACTAGCTGGATCGCGGCGCGGGCAGTGGCGTTCCCGGCGTGGTGCCCGCTCGGAGGGCGGCCGCCGTGTCTCAGGTGCAGCAGTTTGGCCCAGCCCTTGCCGGGAAGCTTGTGTTTTGTTTTCCACGGCCTTAGTCAGCGCTGCCTCTTGGCTTCTTGCCTCAGGATGTGCTGTTGCGGGCCACTCCCTGAGGTACTTCAAGGCATGTTTTTTGCCAGCAAGGCCAGGAGATTTTGTTTAAATCCAACGGCAAGCTGGGCTTGGCTTGGTTCAAGCTCCCTCCTTTCCTGGCAGTGCCTGGGGGGGTGCCCGGGGGGGTGCCTGAGGGGCAGCTTGAGCTGCTGAGAACAGCCCAGGTGGATGTTACAGCAGATCTGTGGGGACTAATAATTTGTGTCATGCCCTCTTTACATTGCTTTAGCCTTAGCTGAGGTGCAAACGTGCCCTGCCCTGCAGCAAGCAGTACCAGCAAGTACAGCAAGCGTCGGTCTGGGGTGTGTGGCGGAGGCAGGAAAGCAGTGTAGGGTTCCCAGAACGTGCAGGAGGGGTGAAGTTCTGAACGTGGTTTTGCAAAGGAAAATAAGGACTGGAAAGGAGCTATCTTACGAGGCTTCTGCTGCAAACCACAGAACTTAAGGAAGGAAATCAATTGGCATTATTTGGAGCCCCCACCTCTGCTGAGCACAGTGTTTGTACAGTAGGTATCATTAGCAGAAGCTTGGGTTGGCGAGAGAGCTACAAGTCTCTTCTTGTGTTTAAACAGTCCAGATTTTATTAAAAATTAAATTAAGTCATTTTAATTCCAGCAGCCAGTGCTAGATGTGGCTGTCCTGGTGCCACACCTGGCACAACGTCGCAGCCCGCATCACTTGCTCTTACCTGTTGGGAAGGGTAGTGAGCTAAACAGAAGTTTGTGACCCAAATTGCCTCCATCCTGGTCTAGTATTTAATCACTTTGTCTCACCCATTTGCAGCGAAGTTTCGTGTTGGTAACATGAACCTCTGTTTGGGATTTTCTACTCACACTGACTGTCCCACTGACCAATATCTCCTCCAGGCTGTCAGCCTCTGCTCTTCTAACCATGGCTATCGAGTGCAACCTTGCAGCCCAGCATGGGGGTGCTTGGGCCTTGTCCACTGGAGGAACAGAGAAGTCTCTTTCTTCATGCTGTGTTTGTGTGGTCATGTTGTCATCTTAAATTAAGAACAGACTGATCCCTGTGGTCAGAAGCAAAGTTCCTGCGTCAGGCCAGGATTCGTCTCAGATATATCCAGATCATAAAAGCATTCAGCCACTGCATGCACAATTTTTTCAACACCATTATCAGCATTGCTGGCCTCTCTCTGCAAGTACTTTCAGAACATGCTATTTTTCTAAAAATATGTACTTCCTTCCTGTGCCTCCCTCCTTTTTACATTATATAGTATCACTAAAATCACAGATATACATGGTGTTGGCTGTTCATTTTAGTTAGCTGAGAAAAAGAATCAAAAAAGAAGCTCAGAAAGTAAAACTGAAAGCTGGTAGAAATGATGCAGAACACTAGAAAGAAAAAGAAGTGGTTATCTTAAGGACAAAGCTGAGGAGCAGAAAGAAACCAGATAAGGTTTGAAGAGACGGTAACAAGGAAGTATTAGATGTCATCATCAAAAAGATGTCAAATAGATTATGACATTTTGAACAGGTTAACTGAACTGTAAAACTGTAAAGAATACAGCCGTTCACATCAAATCTATTTTGACGTTCTCTTTTTGAAATACCAGTGGCAAACCCCAGAACTGTAAATATTTTAGAACAGCAATAGAAGCTGTAAGCTTAAATTTCTTGGAAACGTTTGCTAGTGCCAGCAGTCCAGCCAGCTGAAGACAGAGTCCCCAGCTTCACAAAGCACCCGAATCTTCCTCCTCCCAAAAAAAGGCAAAAGACCAGAAGGAAACAATGCCTGCAACTTTCACTGCTTCTGCTCAGCTCGCCGGCTGGTCATGGTGCAAAGGGCAAATGGTGGGAGAGCCACCGAGCGTGGCGGGAAATGCAGCGCCCTGCACTCGGAGCCCAGCAGCAGCTCATCAAATAGCCGTCATCATCACTGATCCCCAGCAACTTTTTTGTAGGGTGGTAATCAGCGGCTTAGCTGTTTTCCAGCCCACATGACTGCATACCGCCTGCTGAAATTATCTTCAGCAATTTGAACGGAATTTGGTATCTTTCTGCATGTCACAGGTGCCAGGAGCGCTAGAGAGGCGTGTTCATGCCACTTCGGGACTGCAGCTCCCAGCTGATGGGGTGTAGGTCACACCCTCCTCCCTCTGCTTCTATCTTTTCTTTTGCGTCTTAGGGCAAGGCGGTTAATACTTTTGCAATGGTTTCAGATCACAAAATTGCTCTCAAGGTCCAAAATATGGCCCCGGCCTTATTAGGGGCTGCATGCTTCCAGTCAGCAGAGACTCCTGCATATAAGTGCCACCTAGTACTTAAGGAAGTGTATGTGCAGGCAATTGGACATAAGTGCCTTGACAGCTTCCCAGGTGACAGTTGGCCTCCATTACCTAACTGTTCGCTGTCAGCCTGCGGGATGAGCATGTAAAACCTGTTAGCTGCAGGGATTTAAATAAAAAACCTTCTCTTACAACTGTCACAGACTGAGAAGGCAAGGCAGGACTCGCCCTGGATGCCATGAGCAGGGCAGGCAGCTGCCACGGGAGCAAGCCTGCCTCAGATGCACTTACTCTCAAACTCCTGGCACCTGCCTGCCCTGGTCTCACTTTGCTCTTTCACCTCTTCCCAGGACCATAAGCAGAAAAGCTACACACTTCACCTGAATTTTACTTACACCACTGGGAAACCTGGAGCCAGTTGTCAGGTGCCCAATTACTGTGCTTCAGTTGATAAACAGTAACTCATTAATCATGGTAATTTACCCTCAGCAAACCACTGTAAGAAAACAGATGAAATTCTTTTTCCAGCTCTGTTTGGGCAGTTGCACGCCTTCCAGGAGCTTAAGCGAGGGGAGCATCTGGCCCCTAATCTCCTGGGAGAGTCACAGTTGCTGATCAGAGCTCCTCCTCCCAAATCCTCTGAGCTCTCGGGCAGTTTTCCTGTTGCAAATTGCCCTGAAAAGTATTTAAAAAAGAAAAAGAAAAATGGAAAAAAAAAAAAAAATATCTGTTGAGGCAAGCTTGGCTGAATGTTTCATTGTTCCTTTGTTTCTGAACACATCGGAGCTGATTTACTTCTGCTGCTGTCCACTTAGAGAGGAACAACTGTTTTAAAATAAAAAAAAACCACAAACCACCTCTGGAAACACGAGGGAAAACAATTGGGATTTGAACATGAATAGCCATAAGCCCAAAGAGGACCATGTCAGACAAAGAAGAAAAAATAAATAGATTTATTCCTGCTATATATAAAGCAAACTGTATGTTTTTAAACCCATAAGAACGAATACCCTTTGTTTCAATGCATGTTTGAAAATGGTGGCATTGGTAGCAGGGAGAAACAGTTTTAAAGCCTTGCTGGGGGAAGATGGCAACAGTGCTTCCCATCTGTGTCAGTGAACCATTCCCTAACGCTGACAAACAGCCAGGCCCCTCCACTGCATGGCTGGGGTGCGCTTGCATTTCTCCCGAAAGCCATGTTTCCCCCTTTCCCCTCTAAGCTGTCAAGTTTAGTGTTTGCTCTGAGGTCACTGAACAAGCCTGTTAGACAAGCACAAGGTATTGTTAACACTGAAATATCCCTAAGCTGGTCTGACTTTTTTATAATATTATCAAGGATGTTAGCACATCTCTCGCCATTTCTTGCCAGGCAGCAACTGCAGAAGCCAAACTTATGATGATAGCTAAAATATATTTTCAGGGTCCATGGAGGGCTTTACTGAAAGTACAAGAATGTTTGCATGCTCCTTTGCTTGGTTTCTTACTCTTCCTTCCAGGATCCACAAAGAGTCTAGCTTGCTGCAAGCGGTGATTTTGGTTTTGCTATGAAAACAGCATGATTGAATAGTTTTCAACAGACCTTAAATTGTTTGCTAATCTTAAGTACCAAAAGTTGAGAGTAATTTAAGAGAAACCACTTAAAGCACTTTGTGACCTAATTACGCTTTTGCATCCTCTGGCAGTGGAAAAAGGCTTTAAAATGTGGATACGCTGCAAGCTATTTTATCTTGCCAGAAAGATGTATGTAAGTACATGTGTCAGTAGGGCAATAACCCCTGTTTTCTGTTGCAGTATTTTGCAATTATATGCCATTCTCTCGTACCTCCTGGAAAAACGACAATTAAGGAGACAGTCTTAATTCAGCAAAGTCACCTACCGTACCTTCTAGATTTTGTAAAGGATAAGCTTTTATCAAAATTAAGCTTTCTGTGACTTTTGCTTTACTGTCCTTTTTCCTGTAAAGTGCATAATTCAAACACAGCATTCAAAAGGGGAAAATGCTCCTCAGAAACAGCTTTCTCTCTCTACCCATTTGATGCTAATATCTGCTGTAGCGGAAAGGGCTGGGCAGCAGGCAAGCATGCTGTACGTGCGGTCTGCCTTCCTCTTACAAAAATGTTAAAATTTTTCCCAAAATATATTCAGTGTATTTGCAAAGGACTTTAAGGATGTTGCCTCTTTATGTTGAAACAAACCCTGAGTGCAGGTGTAGGTTATATAACATTACCGGTGAATGGGTAAGCAGATGAGAACAACAAAAGACAATCTGTTTACCCATTCCAATTGCAAAACCCGCCTGCTGGATGACTTTCTGCTGTCTCTTATTGTTGGTGCAATACCGAGGTAACCTCAGTGCTGTAACTCCACAGCTATAACAATACAGGTGAGAGAACCAACATTTGGCTGCCTGCCTCACTTGGATACTAAATGCTCTGGACATCCATTACCATCAGGCAATGGTTTGCACAGATGGCTCTGCAGAGTCTTCACGTAACACATCTCTGCCTTGAGGTGCGATCTCTTTCAGACAAATGCCATACGACTGGCAGAAGTTAAGAACCATGAAGTCAGTAGCATTGGGAACATGCCTTGCACTGGAAATCCATGTGAAGGAAAAGGGGATGTGTGGTTTTGTGCTTGGAGGGTTTCTCCAAGTCCTGCAAATAGTCTAGCAAAAGGTCGCCAAGCTGGAATTTTAAAGCAAGCATCAGTAGGAGGGAGGATATGAGGGCATCGCTCATCATGAAGTGGGCATATCTGGAAATACGTATGCTCTGTTCTGAATCAACTAAATTGTTGATGTGACTACCTGTCTGTCATCTGACAGAGGTAAAGGTCCCACAAAACAATCATGAATACAATCAGGTTTGTTGGTACAAATATGAGGAAGTATGAGAACTTCTATTAAAACTCCTTTGTCTTCTGTTCTGTCTCCTCCCCTCTGTGCTCCTTCCTCTCTCTCTGTTCCTCCTTTCCATCAGTCTTTCCATTTCAAGCCTTCAGAGGAAGGAAGATCTGCTTTTCTGCTGCCAGCTGCAGCCTTACCTCTGGCTGCGGGTTGGTACCCGAGGTAAAAGGTGTGAACTGCTCACAGCCCTACAGCTTTCCAAAGGTGCTGGGTTTCTGCATGGGTCCTGGGTACACCCAGAAACAGAGAAGTGGGGACAGGGAGGAGGAACACCCACAGTATCTGCCTTCTGAACATCAGGACATGCTTCTTACAACCTGTCCAAACTTCCCTATGCAGTATTTAGGGCACCATCACCCTTTGTGCCAACCATGAGACGTCATCTTCTGCTCTTTTAATCTCTCGGTTCGTGTGTGTCTTTGCTGCAGCTCAGTCATTGACCATGGGACTAACTTGGAAACGCACACGAAACTGAATGATCATTCATTTTGTTCTAGTGGGCAGACCAACTTGGTTTACATTGCTGTGGGTATCTTGTACAGGTCATTGGATTAGGAAGAAGTAGTAGATGAGGCCTTCAGATAACTGGAAGAAGCCTCACGTGATCAAAGTGATTTGGAGTCGTCAGCATGGATTTATGAAGGGGAAATCGTGCTTAACCAACCTCATAGCTTTCTACGATGAGATGAGTGGCTTGGTGGATGAATGGATTTTTTTTTTTTACATTAGCTAGGCTTTTAGCAGTGTCTCTCGTAACATGCTCATAGACAAGCAGAGAAGTATGGGCTCAATAAGTGGACAGTGAAGTGAACTGAAAACTGGCTGAATTGCCAGTCTCAAAGGGTCGTGATAGGGTGGTGAAAGGCACAAAGTCCATCTGGGAGCCTGTCACTAGGGGTGTACCCTGAAGCTGATACTAAGGGCAAAATTACTTAACATCTTCTTTAATAACTTGGATGACGGGACAGAGTGCTCCCCCAGCAAATTTGCTGATGAAACAAAACTGGGAGGAGTGGCTGATGCACCAGATAGTTGTACTGCCATTCACAGGGACCTGGACAGGCTGGAGAAATGGGCAGAGAGGAATCTCATGAAGTTCAGTAAAGAAAAGAGGCAAAGTCCTGCACCTGGGGAGGAATAACCTCATGCTCCAGTACAGACTGGGGGTCAACCAGCTGCAAAGCAGCTTGGCAAAAAAAGGCCCTGGTGGACAAGCTGACCATGAGCCAGCAATACTCCCTCATGGCAAAGGAGCCTGAAGGTATCCTGGGCTGCATTAGGCAAAGTGTTGCCAGCAGGTCGAGGGAAGTCACCCTTCCCCTCTGCTCAGCACTGGTAGGGCTGCACCTGGAGCTGTGTCCAGTACTGGGCTCCCCTGCGCAAGAAAGGTGTAGACTTACTGGAGGGGGTCCCATGAAGTGTCTGGGAGATCGTTAAGGGACAGGAGCAACTGTCATATGAGGAGAGGCAGAGAGAGCTGGGACTGTGCAGACTGGAGAAGAGAAAGCTCAGGGGGAATCTTGTCAGCGGGTATAAATATCTGATGGGTGAGTCTGAAGGCAGAGCCTCTTCTCAGTGGTGCCCACTGACAGGATGAGAGGCAATGGGCACAAACTGAAACACAGGAAGTTCCAGCTGAAAAAAGAAAACACTTTTTTACTGTGAGGGTT
This sequence comes from Falco naumanni, assembly GCF_017639655.2. Lineage (NCBI taxonomy): Eukaryota > Metazoa > Chordata > Aves > Falconiformes > Falconidae > Falco > Falco naumanni. The sequence goes on along the minus strand of NC_054059.1, from coordinate 19,077,206 downwards.
AATTAAACACTGGCACAGGTTGCCTGGAGAGATTCCGGAGCCTCCATCTTTGGAGATATTCAAAAGCCATTGGGACATGGTCCTGGGTGGACTGTTATAGGTGACCCTGCCTTGAGAAGGGGGGTTGGACTAAATCTCCAGAGGTCTTTTCCAACCTCAACTGTTATGTGCTTCTTTTCTGTAATTTCTAAATCGCTATGTATTTGAATTGCACTTTATCAGGAAAGCAAATGTGTTCCTGCTCACACTGCAGGGGACAGGCAGTGAGAGCAGACCCTCTCCATGCCCAAGAACATCTGTTTACTATTTAAGACACAAAGTCTAGATGTAGATTTTCAGATATTTTACAAAAGACTTGGACTTGAAAACAGTGCGTAAAACCAACATTTTTTATATGAGACTCAAATGCTGCTTGATTTTCAGAAGGTTGAATCATACATTTCTGAAGCTTTGCCATTGCCTGGAGCTGCAGTACTTGACCAGCCTCCTCATCTGTGAAGGGCTCCTTGGGTCCTGTACAGTATGTAATGTACCATCAAGTACTGCTGGATGTAACCACAAAGGCATAACATTCCTCTAGTGCTGTAGAGATTCTGGTGGCAAAACTGAGAAAAGATGTGAGTACATGAAAGTTAGATGCCATTATGCCTAATTTATAGCTGTAGCTTGTTCTCGCCAGTGTAAGTTGGTGCGAGGTACTTATGCTATATCTGTACTGGTAAATGAAACAGTTCAAGGGGGCCAACTCACCTTGAGGCCGGCGTGACTCGTGTCCATACAGGTAAACTCTCTCCCCCTCTGAGCAGTGTGGCCGCATCCTGCCTGCCTGCGTGACTCAGGCCATGCCTGCAGAGTGCAGGTCAGCTCAGGCTAGGACTACGCAGGGAATTGGCTAACCATATGTTTTCTGTGCATATGTGGCCATTCAGGACTGTTTGCTTTCCTAGGACTGTTTATGAGCCCCAAATTCTTATTCTACCTCATGGGTAGGGATAGGTATCTCCATGGTTCCAAGCAACCAGGACTTCCATCAAAGGGGTTTGTTAATGTTAACAGGTTGTTAGAGCAGTGCTGCCCAAGATGTGGGCTGTACCCATTAATCAAGTTATAAGACATGATTGGGAAGGTAGTTGTGGCATGAAAAAGAGCACGTAGAGGTTGATTGAGTAGTTAGGAAGAAGGGTATGAATGACTGAGTTCACCTAGAGCAGGAGCGTGGAGCAAAACTGTTGAAAATGCTGCTGTGTCGCAAAGTCAATGGGAAACATTTTCCTTACATCCTGCTTAGTCAAGGTTGTTAGAAAGGTAGTCCCATGAGAGCCCTGAGTCCTATCAGGAGACAAAGCATCTACTTGTTCTGTGTGACTGTTGAGAGGGCTGGGCAGGCTTCACTCCTCTGTCAAGGAACACGGCAACGTGGCTGCAGCTGATCTATCCGTCTTCTGTGCAATGCTGTTGTGTTTGGAGGGTTCACCCTGAAAACTGAAGACTTCAATTCATTTGTGTGCTCAGCTACTAACAATGACCCTGCAGGAGGAGCCACCAGGCATGGTCAAGGCTCCCACCAGAGAAGGGCATGTGTAGGCCTGGTGATTGGGAGTTTACCTGCTAGGGGAGAGGTCTGAGTAGTCCATATTCTCTTTTTCTATAGTAGTGTGGTAGTGACTGCTTGAATGCTAATCCAGCTTCCAAAACCCAGGACTCCTAACCCAACACCTGTCTGCTAGGCTATAGTCCTTTCTTTCTCCTATGCCATCTTCTCAATTAACATTGAATTGTGTAAGAACGAAACTCAGTCAGACCAGAAAGCCAATGTTTTCTCCTTGGCAGGTATGGATGCTTAGGGAAAGAACATGAGAAACAGCTCGTTTCTCAGGGAACCTGAGAAATGGTCCTTCCCTGACATATTTCCCATGTTCTAGCAGCTTCTGGTTTGGGGATTCCCTTGGACAGACGTGGCACCCAGACCATGGCAACCAGAATGCAGAATATTAAACCAGATAATAACAATAACAGTAATAACAATGATGATGATGCCACTGTCTAACTACTGTAGCTATATCTTTTCCATTAATTTGGCTAATCACCTGCCAAACCTTCCCATATTTTGACCTCCATAACATCTTGCAGTGACCAGTTCCACAATTTACTTGGATGATTTAATTTTATGTAGCTTTATCATGTTATCCCCCTGGATGCTTATTTTCCAAGAGAACAAGTTCGAACTTACTTTGCCTCCCTTGTTATGAAAGACCTTCTGTTTTTCTGAAAACCCCTGTTGGCCTTGGCCATCTCTCACTCTGTTTTATGCTTTGTGTGATTAGGCAGGAAGAACACTGCACGGTAATGAAGATGTCAGCACACTGCAGATTTATACAGAGGTTTAAAAATACCTTGTTTTGTTCTCTCTGGTAGCAAAGTCCAATAAAGAGGATGGAGAATTTCCATCCTTTCCAGAAACCGTTTAAAAAATACGTTAAGGAATTTGTTTAGGTGCTCTGTGCAGAGATTTTGTGTATTTGAACCCTCTGAGGCAGCAGAGCACCTGACCTTTCGCTTTCTGAGGAGTGCCCTAACCACGAGAGTATCCTATGAACTTTGAGATAACACCTTTTTCTGCTAAGCCCTTCTTGAAAAAAAGAAAGCGGCCACTATTGCAATTGCCCATTGCTTGCCTTCCAAACCGAGTCCCTCTGGGATTTCGGCATTGCTGGTTTGGGCAGGGACTGGACCTACGAAGGTTTCTTGGTGCTCCCTGCTGTCCTGAAAGGTGTGTGCTGACACACCTGGGAAACCTGGAGGTCAAATGTGAGAGGATTCTGGAGTTCAGACCCTTGCAGAAGACAACAAATGAGCAAGGGTCTGATGCCTCAACCCATCTTGGGAAAAAAAGTCAACAAAAATAGACTTTTATCACTTCTGATCTAGGTAAGAAATTGCTGTCAGCCTGCAAAAGCCTAGGTTTATGTTAGGATCGCTGCCGTAAGTGATATAAAGCTTCAGCTGCTCCTCCATGGCTGCAAGACATAGCTGTCATCACAGTGCTACAATAGACATGTTGGACCCACCTGCTTTCTAGCTAAACCTGTGAGAAGCTCCCCTCCTCAGCACCAAGTCCTGACATTTCAGCTGAGGCCAGCAGCCCAATCTCCCTGTAAAAGTACTGTTTTATCCCCGGAAATGCTTCATTCCTTTTCAGTTTCTATCTGCCACACAGAAAGAAACAGAGGGAGGATAGAAACCCAAGCTTTTTTTCAGGAACAAGGAATTGCTAGGATTTCTGGAAAAGAGTTGCCAGTTGCATGTCCAAAACCGGTTCCATAGGAGTCAGACACAGAGGATTTTCTGCCAGCCTCGCCGTGTGCCAAAGCTAACGAGTTAAGAATATGAAAGCATTCTTTGGCAATCACTTGAGGATGTCTATGTCGGAAGGAGTGGCTCAAAATTAGAGGAGCTTTACTTTTTCATTTATTTATTTTCTTTTAAAGATAAATTTTTACAACCAAAAAGGTCTTCCATCCCAAATTATACGCCAGCCTTATCTCCCTTGGACCACCAGGCTTCACAGATGCTGCCGAACTCTCCCTCTGTCTAATCTTGCTTGGCTTTCTCCTGTTGTGCCTACTCTCAGGTTCCTTCCTGACTCTCTCCTTGCTTTATTAGGTTGCCTTTGGTGGGTTCTCCTTGTCTTCTTGCCTCTCCTACATGGCTTGTGGGTCTCCGTTTCTGTTGTCTGTTCTCCTGTCTCTGGATAAAAGCAAAATTTCATTTGCCTTTCTCCTTGCAGACAATTTACAGCTCACTCTCAATGCCAGACCTGCTGCCTCCTGCCCACACTGAAATCCAGCTTGATTCTTTGAGATTAGCTGCCAGATAAACTGAGCGTGGGCCAACTGGAGCTCTTCAACTCTTTTCCTTCTTCCTTTTTTTATTTTATTTATTTTGTTAATCATGGACAAAAAAGCCATACACAAGCTTGTAGTTGTGCACTCAGTCCTCTTGTTCAGGCTGCCTAAGCCTTGCAGAGTCTTCCATCATAAAGACAAGTAATGAAGCATTTTAAGAGGACTGTTGGGTGGCTTGTGCCTGTGTCTGATTCCACAGGTTTTTCTGTCTTCTCCACCGCTTGGGCTGTGGGAAGCAGGCACAGTCTCCCAGTTTGCATCCTCAGGGTGTGGCATTGCTGGCCCACAGCTGCGGAGGGGCAGACAGCTGCTTTCCCCTGAGACAGGCAGGAGGCAGGGTAAAATCAGGAGGCAGAGCTTATGCAGGAGCAAAAGGAGCAGCTGGACAGGAGACTCAACTATGGAGATGTCCTACCTGGAGAGAGAGAGAGGGAGATGGGTAGGTGGGTCCTGAAGGAGAAGATAAGGCTGGCAAAGAGGGAATGATTAAACTAGCCTTTTTCCCTGAAAACCATCTTTGCAGTTCCTCTCAACTAGGTTTGGCTTTGATTCTTGGAGCAGCAGACCTTATGGGAGCACTAGGACAAAGTAGCTGGGACTTACTGGGTACATGGGAATTCAGTTTTTTTCCCCCCATTCTTATTCCCACAGAAATCATCAGGCAGGTCACACAACTGGGAATTATGGTATTATGTCAGTGTTCCCTACCCCATCAGAAAAGCTTTTGAAAGTGGCTGCTAAATCACCAGCTCTTCTTGTAGGGCTTATCACAGCAGCTGATCTCCAACTGGAGGTATGCCATGAAGACACAGCACTAGTATTTAGTGATTTCTGCACTGTCTTGTAATGTCCCCTGGGAGGCACATGCCACCTGTAGTGGCCCAGGACATAGCCCACATGGCAGGTCTTTCCATGGTAGGTGTCCCGATGCACACATATCTGGCTGATTTTGAGTCCTTATTGCCAGTGGGCTTCACCAATAAAGTTGTTTACGAGGAATTAGCTAGCACAGACCGAGCTTATACATGCTCTTTATTTGTTTATGATTAAAGATAGGAAGCGGGTGTGCAAGGCTGTCGCTGTGTCATCTCTCAAACACTGGGTACAGTCAAGGAAATGTTGTGAAGACAGACTTTGGTGATAAAATCTATCATAATGCTTTCACTTTAATTGCAATTAAAGCATCAGACTCACCACACCACATCATCCTGTGGGCTCTTCTTAGACCAGCGTTGTGCCTCTGGTTGCCATACATCAACAGGAGGATCTAACTGTGTGGTGCTGTAGCATGTCATTGCAACAGCAAACCCGTTTGGCACCAAAGTTTTCACACTACAAAATTCTGTTGGCTGCATTAGAACAAAAGGGAGATAAAACATCCCTTTCAGGATGGAAGCAGGGCTGGAAACAGAAAGCAGCTCCACTGATATACTGACCAGTGATGTGCCTGGCAGATTGGCCCCTCTGGACAGCACCGTCCTGGAGGAAGTGTTCCTCTCCCCCAGAGAACAGCTTGACCTGGTGTATCCTGAAGACCATTACAGAGCTTTGTACAAACATACAAGCACAGAAGGCACAGCGGCACAGCAGCCTGCAGAGCTTTTCCCTGGATACTCCTGTTACACAGTTTGAATTTTTTGAGATACCTTTCTGTTGTGCAGATTTTGCTTTTCCAAAAGCAGGATGAGAAATAACATCTTGTCCTAGCGCTGGGTTTGGTTTCAGTTTTATCAACTCACGGCAAGGCCAAACACACCACATTGCTGGAAGCCAAAGCCACAGCCAGAGGGACCGAAAGGAGCTGCAGGTCTGCCCTGTCCCCTCCTCGCCATCCTACAGCTTCAAACCCCTGTGGCCTGAGTGGGAATGGGCAGATACCAATGACACCATGTGTGCTGGGATGACTGGGAAGCGGAAAGTAGAATGAGTTTCCAGGAACATGTGGTCACTCCCTTCTGGAGCTCTGCTTTTCACATGCACCTCTGGAAATGGTCCCATCCCTCAGCCAGCAGGACCTGTGGCAGTCAGGCTGTGCCGTAAGTAAAGCAGAAAAGACAAAAATCTGAAGTATCTTTTGTGGCATTCTCTGAGGAGGCCCAGGCAGTTTTTTTAAAACAGTGAGTGAAGTTTGTTGTCCAGAGTTGATGATTTTAAAAGCAAGGCCAAACTGCATTTGAAAGGGGAATTCTCTTCACCTCCCAAGGCTGTTCAGGAGGTGTCATGTCCAGAAGCACCTGGACATTACCCGTTTTAGTTCAGACAGTGGCAGTTTTGCTCTCAGCCGGGCAATCGTGCAGCTGAACTGAATGTCTGAAAGGGACAGGCTGGCCTATTGTCCAGCCTGTGCTGTGCCACCCCCTTTAAAAACACACGCCAGCCCTGCCCGGCTCGCAGGACATTTACACAGCACGTCTGTCCGGAGGGCTCCTGGCAGGGGTGTCCCCGGGAGCCCCACCACCAGCCTTAGCGTCCCTCTGCCCTCTCCCCGGGGGAAAGCAGCAGAGAAGGGCTGCAAAGTCACCGTAGCTGCTCCACCAAGCAACCCCACTGGTGCACCAGGACATGCAGAGGTTTGCACCAGTTGCACCGGCTGGGGCTAAGCCCAGGAGTGGAAACTTCGGCCAAAATCCACAGAGGATTTGGAATCAAAGTACTGCTGCGGCTCTGGCTCCTTTTTCTCTTTATTCCCCAGAGAACAATTATTTCTTTCTCCAGCTCACCGCGTTGCCTCTTAACTTAGGAGGCCACCTAGGGCTGGCCCTGGGCTTAGCAGAGAGCTTTTCCAAACCCCACGTCTGCCTGCGACATGAGCACGCTCCGGCGAGGACCCCTGGCTGGTTTTCCACCCTCCCTGCCAGGGTTATTTCACTTTGCCGGCGATGTTTGTGCTGTCAAAGCTCAGGGGTCACAATGGAGTTTATATTCCATTGCTCTGGTTCACCCTGCCGGGGTGAGAAATTACAGGCAGAAGTGGTTTGTGCTCGGTGGTCCGGTTTGTGTCTGAGACGGAGCACGACACCGGCACATCTCCCGCTCACTGGTACCAGGGGAGCTCTGGAGAGCCGGCTGCCAGCCGGGCCCCTCTCCGTAAGGTCCCTGGCAATCCTCTGCCCTATTGCCATTTAAAATCAGAGGCGCTGTAGCTGATGCCAGAGGGATGAGTAATGGACAGGAACGCTGCAGTGTGGGATGAAGGGTATGAAATGTGGGTGATGCCGAGCCTTCGGTGGAGAGGGTTTTTTTCTGGAAGGCTTTTCTGTTTTTCGTTAGGCAGCTGTGTGACGGTCTCTGGGCAAGGAGTCCCAGTGCCTTACACTGCCAAGAAAAATACTGCAAGTTCTTGGCCTCTGAATGCCCATGTTGTGGGTAAACTGGCAGGGATTAGGTGTCCAGCACTGCATGTGCATGCACGGATGGGAACGGATGGGAAGGCATATAGTCCAACCTAGTAAATGATTGAAGGGAAAGAATAAACCTAACTGAAAAATGCTGGAGAGCTTGAGGACATCTTGGCATAGCTGCTTCCTCAGCCCAAATCAGAGTGGGGAGAAAGCAGGCTGTTTCAGAGGCTCAACAGTAACAGGCTTTACTCCTTCATGCTTTCTTCCCTGCCACCCCCAGCCTCTTCTCAGCATGACCTGCCAGAGCAACACGCACAAAGTGACTCCTCGCTTCCACACAGACTGGCTACAGTCAAGATAACAAGGCACTCTTTAAGATGCTTTCATCAAAATCTGTTCTGTCATCCTCATAAAAAACTGCTTTCTTTTGATCTCATTGCATTTAATAGGAGCTTGGACTTTCTCCAGAGTAAGAACAGTTGTTGTTACACAACTTTTTCGATATTTTATAAACTAGCATTTTTCTAGTCAGAACACAAACTCTTGGAAGTCAATGATGAGGAGCCATCATGCACCAACACTTTCATTTATGATTTTTATAGCACGTGTCTTTGGGTAATACCCTCACTTTGCTTCACTGGGCTCATTTTTACCTTCTTGCTGCCAGCGTAACAGCTTTCTCTTTAGGTCATGTAACGGGGAGTTTTTGGAATATCTTTGTGACATGTAACTGAAGTCAAGGGCTAAATTAACAGACTGTTAGACTGTTTTCTAAGTCAGACTTAGAAAAGAATTTATAGCCCTTTATTGCTTAATATAAGCCATAGAATTTCATCCAGTGGTTTGATTTGTAACCAGCATTTGTGGACAGTTACACTCATCTTCTGGAAGGACACTGCATTGTTTGAAGGGAGACAAGATGCTGTGGCTTCCACCTCTAAGCGTTAGCCGTGGGGATGGCGGGGTGAGCAGTGCAGGCAGCAGGAATCCCTGCCAGCTATGAGGCACTCGGTGGGGCTGCTGCCAACGCTTGTAACCTGCCATCAAGACCATGTTATTTCTGTTCAGGATGGTGGTGTCTCAGCAAGGAGGAACCAGAAACACCAAAAGTGCTGCCTGCACTGTGCAGGGTTCACCTTAAGGGAAACTCACCTTACAGCCTTTACGCTCCCCTAGCTGATTTGGGAGGGTGTAAATAAAATAAATCAGGGACATTTTCAGGAAACAATGTCCATTATAGTTTGCCAATACAGTTGGAATAAATATTGCATCTGTCAACTTTGATAAAGTCCTACAAGGAACAAGGTGGGCTTCTGTCTGGAAATGTGCTCCCTGCCTGAGCAGGGCTATTGGCTGCACTGCAGCTGCCTATATATAATTTGGGTTGCAGGCAAAGCGGTGGGAGACCAGCATGTCTTGGACCTACAGCTAAGCAAGCTGTAGAAACTTGCTTTTATTTCTACCATTGCTCTGCAGAGTGAATCCTCCTGCCTGAGAGGGAATGGACAGAGCGCCACAAAGCCTGCAAAGCATTCCCGACTTGATCTTTCTAGGACAATCTTTTAATGAGACTCTCCTTTGTAGGAGAATCTTATTCCAGGGAACAGGCAAAGTTTTGGTTGTGGGGGGACTAAAGAGGTGGCTTCTGTGAGAAGATGCCAGAAGCTTCCCCTGTGTCTGACAGAGCCAATGCCAGCCAGCTCCAAGGTGGACCTGGTGCTGGCCAAGGCTGAGCCCATCAGTGACCATGGTAGCATCTCTGGGATATTTAAGAAGTGGGGAAAAAAAATCCTGTGCAGCAGCAATTGCAGCTGGAGAAAAGACTGAAAATAAGTGAGAGGAGCAGCCCTGCAGCCCCCCAGGTCGGTGCAGAAGGAGGGGCAGGAGGGGCTGCAGGTGCCGGAGCAGAGATTCCCCTGCAGCCCACGGTGGACACCACGGTGAGGCAGGCCGTGCCCTGCAGCCATGGAGGTTGAGGCTGGAGCAGGTGGATGCCTGTGACCCGTGGGAAGCTCGTGCCAGAGCAGGCTCCTGGTGGGACCTGTGACCCCATGGAGAGAGGAGCCCAGGCTGGAGCAGGTTTGCTGGCAGCACTTGTGACCCCGTGGGGACCCACACTGGAGCAGCCTGTGCCTGAAGGGCTGCAGCCCACGGGAAGGGCTCACACTGGAGAAGTTCACGGGGGACAGTCTCCCGTGGGACTGACCCCATGCTGGAGCAGGGGAGGAGTGTGAGGAGCCTCCCCTGAGGAGGAAGGAGCAGCAGAGACAGCGTGTGATGGACTGACCACAGCCCCATTGCCTGTCCCCTGCACTGCTGGAGGGGAGGAGGGAGAGAAGATGGGGAGTGAAGTCGAGCCCAGGAAGAAGGGAGGAGAAGGGGGAAAGTGTTTTAAGATTTAGGATTTATTTCTCATTATCCTACTCTGATTTGATTAGCAATAAATTAAACTAATTTCCCCAAGCTGTGTCTGTTTTGGCCATGACGGCTGATTGCTGAGTGATCTCCCTGCCCTTACCTCCACCCACCAGCCGTTCATTGTGTTCTCTCTCCCCTGCCCAGCTGAGGAGGGGGAGTGGTAGAGCAGCTTTGGGGGGCACCTGGCATCCAGCCAGGGCCATCCCACCACAAAGAGTTATTATATATGCTGTCCCACTGTTAATGCTAGCTTCAAGTGTCTTGTTTACCAGGCTCTGCAGAGTGCTGCCAGCTACAAGGCCATGGGGTGGTGTGGCTTCCTAGTACCCACAGGAGCTTATCTGAGCTCTGCTGGCATACCTGCTGTTGTTCTCCTCAAGCTCAGAAGGACTCCAGGGATAAACCTGAAATATAGTTGCCACCTTAAAGAAACCATGAAATTGCCCTTGAGAGAAGGGGAGGTAAGTTCACTGAGCAATATATGTAGCAGAAAAGGCGGCAGGTCCAGGAGCAGAAGCTTGGTACACTGCAGCTTGCTTTTAATACAAACTTCGTAATTCTCATTGAACTTGAAGACTCTGGGGAAAAGCACAGTAGAGCATAGTTTTGGGGGGTTTAACACCAGTGGCAGGGAGACGTACGAGCTCTGCTGCTGCCATCTCCAGGGCTTTGCTCAGAGGCCACAACCAAGGGCAAGCACCCGCACACCAAAGCCCAGGGGAGATCTTGATACTGGCCTGCAGCAGTCAGTGAAAGTAACGCTCTGGCAATCACAAGGATTTGAAATTCAGTGAACTGTTTTACCCGGTACACACGGAATTGTTGTGGCCTTCAAAAGAAAATACGGTTAACACTTTAAATTGTTCCTAAATGAACTGATGGAAAAAAGCAATGGAAATCCCTGTTACAGTTATATCTGCGTATGGGGTGCACTGCATAAAGGCGAGGGGGAACAGGCTGTATCAAACCCAGAGAAATTCTGAGGCTGGATGCTTTTATTGGGGACTACTGACCTAAATTTGCCATCTGCAGCTCTTGGAGCTCTAGCTCTGTCTAGGCTTTAAGCAGCCATGGCCCTCCTCCGAAGCTGGTCCCATCCAGCACCAAATCCTTGTACCACTTTTGCCAGCGTCAGCCCATGGTCCCAGCATGTTTCTGGATATATGCGATTTTCAGAAGGGTTTGCAGAGGGATTTTCCACTTTGGTACTGCATAACCTAAACCACACCACTTTATTTGCCTTTGCTTCATTGTTCCTTCCTACTTGATTTCTTCTGTAGAATTCAGAAAGCACTTTGCTATCTCATAATGCTGTGGGGTGTTTTCCTTATTTTGCGTCAGTACAGTATTTTGATTATATGATGTTTTACATAAGAAAAGGTCAAATGCCACTTTCCCCTCACCCGAAGAGGTGTCCCACAGCAGGCGGCCGTCTGGGGCAATACACTAATCAATTCTTACCTTGTGGCTCATAGAGAAGACACCAAGCACATATAGTCAGAGGGGGGAAAACCTACTATCCCATCTTCCTGCTTACAGTGACGGCTGTGGCTGTGCGGGCTGCAGGACAGGTGAGGGACCCATTTGCAGAGGACTGCTGCTGGCTGGGACGGCCTCCCCTTTCCTTGCAGCAGCCTGCGCGGTGCTGTGCTTTGCATTTGCGGCTAATGGTGTCGGTAACCCGCCGGGGCTGGGGCTGTTGCTGAGCAGTGCTTGCACAGCGTCAAGGCCACCGTTGTTTCCCACTCTGTCCCACAGTGAGTAGGCTGGGGGTGGGCAAGAGGCTGGGAGGAGACACAGCTGGGACAGCTGACCCAAGGGATGGCCCATACTACACAGCATCGTGCTGCGCTGCAGAAGTGAGGAAGCAGCAGAAGGTGGGGGGGTTGTCTTCTAGGGCGGCTGTTGCTCAGAAATGGGCTGGGCATTGGGGAGCTTGGGGGTAGCGAGCGGTTGCCTTTGCATCACTTGTTCTTTTCCTCTTTCCTTTATTAAACTGTCCTTATCCCAACCCACAAATTTTCTTGCTTTTGCTCTTCCTGCCCTCCCCTGTCCCACTGGGAGGGAGCAAATGAGTGCTGCCAGCTGGGGTCAACCCACCACACAGAGAAAGGGAGGAATCAAACCTGGTTTATTAATCCTTTCACATCTTTTCTTGGAAGCATTTGAAATGGGGCCCTCGACTCCTTTCAGTGTTAGTGGTTCAGTTACAGGTAAGAGACATTGCAGACCAGCTCTCCTTAAACTAGACCTCATTCCTGTAAAACACCCCTGATTGCGTGCACTCCGTTGCCCTTCAGTTACAGGGTGCAATGAAGAAGTTACAGCAAGACTGGTAACGCTGTGCAGATTGTGGTGTAGCTCACACGACGAGAATCACAAAAACCTGCTACCCTGCCAGCTGCTCACCTCGGGAGCTGCACTGCCCCCCCCTCCTCTGCCGGGGTACAAGTATGCTCATTGCGAAGACCTCTATTTACAAGTGTTGTTTCTGTTTCTCCCCAAGGTGGCTTCAAGAAAATTCCGGTGAAGCATCATATCTTTCAGACCTTGAGAGCGCCAGGGTTTCTGCTATAATGCTCAATTTGCACATTCTTGCTTCTATTCTCTTGTAAATCACTGGTTCTTGCACAGCTTAGCATCAGTCAACAGACATCTTCTGATACCCACTGCAGCAAGGGTCACTATTCTGTCCCCTCATCTGCTCTCCCGGAGTAGAGCACACCCTTACTAGCCTATTTTTGAATGCATATATGTTGCTACTTATCCTTTACAGGCAGTTGGAAGGGCCTGTCTCTTGTGAAGGGACTGCAGTGATGCTTTCCTGCTGAAACCCAGCTCACACCATCCATCCAGCTGCTGAAATAACCTCAGCTATCACCACTCCTGTGACCCGCTTCCCATGTAGCAGGTGTCTCTCAAATTTGCTGCAAAACACTATTATCACCACACCAAATGCAACCCACTTAAAAATATTACACAAAATGACTGCAAACAAATGACAAGGCAATTTTTCAAGAAAGCTCAGTGCAGCTTTTACAAGCTGCGTGCTGCTTGTTTCACAGAGGTGAAACACAGACGTTTTTGCAGGACCAAAGTGCTGTACGGTGCTCTTGATGCACCGCTCCCAGAAAGGTAAAGTGCTTGCAGAGCTCTGCATGCACACACAAGGAGCCACCTTTTGAAGATTTGGGCCATGGTAAAAACACAGCTGAAATAATCCAGAAATAAAGACACTTGTGCTCAAGTAGTTGGACTCTCAAGAGAAAACTAGGCACCAGAGTATTGTTTAGAGCATCAAGACCTCTAAAATTCACAACAGGATCTTCTAGCTGAAAACTGAGTGGAAGAGGCATGATGTGAATTACTGGGGTTGAACTCAGGCCAACACATTAGCAACCGTGGGATGCGCCATGACTGACACATTGCCACTAAGGTCTTTGGGCACGGCAGCAATTGCATTTCACCTCAGGTACTTGGTGCTTCTTCCCCTCCCTTTGCTCAAGTGGCTGTTGGAAAGGCTCTGTGAAAGCACTTCATGACTACAGGACCAAAAATCTTGAATTCGTAGTCCAAGGGAGTTTCTCAGCTCTCTGAAAAAGGTCAGTGCCTCAGCTTGGCCTAGGGCCGGCTTCTCTAAGGCCCACAACCACCTCTAAGGCATATTCAAAACTAGCAGCAAAGCTCACCCCTCCACGCAGCCACTCTGGTTTGCCCTGTGAGAGCCTTCACCGTGCCCCACAACCGTGAATAGGCTGGAGCACACACCTTAACTCTGCATCTACGAACGCAAGCTGCTTGGATACTGCAGCCATGGAGACCTCAACCAACCAGCAGCAGCTCGCTCTGACCTTGCTCATCCCTTCTGAAAATAAGCACACAAGAACTCACGAAGGAGTTCCAGCCACAGCTTGTAGGCTCTCACTTGCAGGACAGTAGCCACCTACCAGGTCAGATGGCTGATTTAATGTCAACTGAAAGGGAAAAAGGACATGTGTTGATGCAGTCCCAGCAGGAAAGCATTCTGACTTTCTTTAGGGGTCTTCAAAGCGGAGCACCTGATGCTGTGCAATCAGACAGATGCTACCGTGAGACTAGCGAGAGTGTCTGTTGCAGGGGTGGTAGGCTATCTGCAATTAGTCCCGAGTAGTTTCACTGCGAACAAAGTGAGTCTGGACAAACTGTACTTGCCAGGTATACAACTTTTTTGAATCTGAAAACACGGGTTCAAGTCATGCAAGTGACCAACACATACTGCAAATTTTATTTTTATTTCCTTCTTACAGAAACTAAATTAGCATATGCCTACATCTTGATTAAAACAAATTTACCACTGCAGGAAAAAAAAACACATTCTTTTCATTCTCTAAAGCACACCCATGAACACAGAACAAAGTCTAACGTCAGTACATAAAAGCTTCTTAGTGCACCTCTTCATTGCAGTTTCTCCATTAGTTCTTTTAAAAAAATCATTACACCTTAGGTATTTATATATGCTTGCATTAAGCTTTGCATAATCTACCCATAATGCAATTCACTTCTAGAAGTCAGTTAAGAAGCTAAATCAAAAAAGGCCCCTTAAGTTTACTTTATTTACAGTTGCAATGGCTAAATTTTAAATACTTTACAGTCACTCCCAGCACTGGCTCCCAATTCATAGGATTAGTGCATTCCATGGTTTCTTTGAAACTATTTTCTAGAGGGGATTAAGTTGTCCATACCTACAGCTTTGTAGGTACTTCAGCTATCTACATAAAGTACCTTTTAGGAAACATGCTGACAAAAATATTTATAATAATGAATGACAAATGAGAAACTCAACTTTTAGGAAGAATGGACAGGTGTTTGGTTTTGCACTGCAGCTGTCAACTGTGCTAACAGCAGCAATGTGGGAGAAAGAGCAAGTTAAGGAGTGCCGAAGTCTACGAAGAAACCAGAGACACCCGCTGTGGAGACAGCTCTGTGCTCAGCTCTTGTTTCCTTCACTCTTTCACTGCGTTTCCCCCATTACTGCTTTTTTGTTAAATCATTCTGAACTACAAGAGCACAGAAATTTACTTCAGAAAGGAAAAAAAAATGATGCATTTGCAGACAGGCAGACATGCGTTATCTAAACAAAGGCAGATCTGTTCCTCTGAGTTTTAGCTCATGAGTGGATGCAGGTCTGGTGGCAACTGAGAAACTACTGTAAAGATTAACAGATAGGAGGCACATGCATTTATCTGTTCTTACATACTTTCAAAACCCAAATGGAATATGTATCTGTGATTCAGGTAGGTCCAGAAGATTAATTTTTTTTTTTCTTACACAATAAGGTAGATTACCTAGCACATTCCAGGTTAAAAAAATTACAGTAAACATTCAGTAACTGGAATGCATATAATATACAAGTACCATTACATTTACAAAGCTGTTCAGGACGATTTTTCTTTCTAGAATAAGCATAAAAAAGTTACAAGCTAATTCACAATAACTTTAGATACAATGTTATTAAAATACATTGATGTTAATCATAAAAATATTTTACTATTTACATGTACATTGTATAAACCTTAACAATAAGAATATGTCTATTGTAGGATGCCTTTAATGCATATTTAGGCAGATTGGCCCATTTTATAGTGCAGTATCCCTGTTTTGGTCTTTACACCATGAAACTGTACCAGATTCACAGTATCTTTGCTAGTGCTTTGCTAAAAGGCTTAAACTTTCTATTATTTAAGAAAAATTCATTCATTACAAAGAGCCAGTTTTGTTTCCACTTTGTTTCTTATTAAATCCTACCCCCAACAGTTCAGGACACTCTGCCTGGCCTTGTGCGATTTGGTTGCATTTCCAAATAAGGCTATAATTCATTTCATCAGTTATCACGCTATCTTGCTTGTAGTCTGGATGCTGTGCAATAAATTCCCTCATCCATCGAGCAACTGTCATTAATTCTCCTGTAGGCAAGGGGAAGTCAAATTTCAGTTTATACATCTAATTTAGTAGTACAACACCTGAAGTTCTATGCATTATATACACAATTAATGAATAGTTCATGCTTTCATGAGAAACACATTCCTATGCTTTTGTTTGGTTGGTTTTTTTGTTGTTGGTTTTGTTGTTTTTGTTTTTGTTTCTTTTTTTAATATGGTTAAACCGCAGGCATAATTAAGCTGATATATCACTGATAGTCTAAAACCTACTCATCTGTTGTGATCTTCAACCTTTCAGATTGTAATGAGACAGCAGCTACTGGAACAGTGTTACCAACGGCTTGTATATCAAGAGGTCTTAAACATGTCATTTAATAGAAAATCTGGCTGAGACTAACCAATAGACACCTCTACAACAACTACATATACATATAAATTCTGTAGTCGATTCATCCAACTCAGTTCCTAGCTTTGCTCTGTCTACCTTGACTTACTATTCTTTTGCCCTCTGACAAACTCCCCTAGCAAAAAATAGGCAGGTTGACAATAATACCAACTCCTGGTTTGTGCACAATGCCTCTGCTTCACTATGCAGTCCACAGTGCAGCCAGCAGGTGCCTAAGGGTCCCCAAAACTTCTATACAGGGTCATCAAATAGCACACACCACTTGCAGGAGAGCTGCATCCCTATGAAGCAGTAGCTGGAGGCCAGCTAGACACCAGTGTTTAGGCTACTGAATCTTCCTCCTGAACGTAGCAGATGCAAGCAAACCTTAACTAGTACTGTCGGAATTACCTTACACTTGTAAGACATTAAGGTAGGCTGATGGGATACCTGAAGAGCCTACAAAACCTTCATTGCTAGCTACTGGAACCTCAGCTTTCTTGAAAGAGTCAAGGGCTTCCACTACAGAAATCTTCGTTTTAAGAATATTATAAAAAGTAAGAGGAATCAAGTTAGACAAAGCAAAGAGGAACACACAAACCAAAAGTAAAAAGCATCAAAGACTGTTTAAAGATATCTTATCTGTGGTTTTGAACAGAGGTGCAGGAACACAAATCAGAAAAATTACAAGTAGTACAGGAAAGAAAAGCAGAATAAAAAAGGTTATTAGAAATAAAAATGTCTCTCAAAAACCGTAAGTCATGTTTTAAAGAAATGAGGCCAGTTTACCCTTCTACATATAAAAAGGGCAGAAAAACAATACCAAAGAACTCACAAAAACAAAAAGCAGGGGGCCTGCAAGAAAATCGTTGGGGCTGGTTGATGAGCAGAGCATAAAAACACATTTTTGGACTAAAAGCTGCTGCAGGTAGTCAGTGCAGGAGAGCAGGCTCACTTACACCAACACAGAGACCTAGTGGTCAGGCAGCCTAGTCACTCCCCATCCTTCCTAACTGTGAAAATCTCAAGTCTGCAGCACCTTTGTCATGAACGTAGCATGCAGCTCTCAAAGAACATATTGGGGACAAGGCAAAGACAAGACTGGCAAAGGGTGTGAAACAACTTCCAAGCAAGGAGAGACATGACAAAGGGAATCGTAAGTTCAGAAGCAAATGTACTTGAGAAGTTTACAAAATTATGAGTGTTGATAAGAAGTGAGTAGAGAAATATTATCTTACAATGTGGGAACTAGAAGGTATATCATGAAGTAAATGGGAAGAGCGTTTAAACATGCAGAAGTACAGAAGTTACATTTTTCAAAAAGCATATAATAAAACTGTGGCATTTCTTATTGTATGACTTTATGGGGACCAAAATGATAACTGCTTCAAGAAGGGTAAGGCACTGATCACGGAAATCATGTTTGTGAACAGTCTCCAAGCACCACGATTACTGCCCTACCCTTGACCATGAAAGCACCTACACTGCAGACAGCTAGGAACTGGGAGAGCACGCCAGGACAAGGATCACTCGATGCTATCTTAATACTGTGTTCATTAACACCTGGTGGTGGTCAGCAGCTGCTGCCTGCCTAGCAGATCTGTCTGTAGCCTCCCTGAGCGGTGGCAGTCACACACCAGCTAGACACAGACTAGGAGGACCATACCTAGCCATGCGGCAAGAGAAGATGGGACTGAAGCAGAGATTAACTGTGTCAGGGCAAAGTTAAAGCATCACAGCTGAAGTGCCAGTGTCTAACTCTGAGTGCTCCGTTTTCACCATTTGAGGAGAGAAATCTAAAAAAAAAAAAGGGCCACTCTTTGTGGACATGTCTCATGCTAGACAGGCTGCAGGCTCATGGACATTTAAGATTGAGAGTAAACTGGAATAACCCAAAGCTTGCTATTGAGAAACATCATGGCATAATACTACAACACCTAATGCATTTTATTCTGTGAATTCTTAAGTTCTTAAGAAGCAGCATTTAAAAATTATTTCAGGTCAGCAGAGTTAAGATCTATACTCTAGACTCCATGTACCTCACCCTCACACCTTTTAGGTCTGTGTAAATACACGAGCTGACTTTTGCAATGCCTGCAACTTTACACCAGGTAGCAAAGTTGTTCTTTGGAAGGGGAACACCTGCATGGAATCAAGCCCAAGTCATCAGCTCTTGCGGGAAAAAAAAAATAAAAAAAAAATCTCTGGAAGACTCAGGCATTCCTTGTTTTTTCAACAGCATTTTTCTGAAGGGAAAAAATCAGTAACAAACAACGGAATATTTTGAAAGCATTGTTATTTTGAAGGTCTATGTGCCTCAGATGTTTTCTTCCTGCCAGTTTCTCTTCTCTCAGTGAAGCCAAGCTTCAAAACCCCATCTATGTTACCTGAAGGACAAAAGCCTCCTATAAACAAGCAGCCTTAGGAAAGAACATTTACAGTGAAAGTTGTAATTAATTCAAATTTGTTACCATTCTGAAGTACTGCTAAAGTACTGAATTACCAGGTGAGAGAAAGTCCTCTTTTCCACCTCAGGTTTATAAAGGTCTTTACCTAGGAGGCTCTCCAGCAATTTTTAAGAATTAAAAAGGAATGCAACACTTCAGCTTAAAATTTTGTGTGTGTGTGCGTAAAACTGCTACTGTGCTACATGCCCAGTTCTGAATTAACGTTTAGCCTACATCTTTTACTCATTACACTGCTGCATTTTGAAAAGCAGAATAAAGTTTCATTACGCTGCTTGTCTTTGAAAACACTGCAACATGGGGAACACAGGGGAAGAGCTTCGTCTGCTCTGCCTTGAAGGAGTTTTGCTACTTACAGGAAGGATTTATTGGGGAGCTTATCAAGAGGTATGTAGAGGTCCCATGCTCTACATACCAGAATTTAGACTTATGAATGCTTTGGAGCAGCACACTTTGGAGTCACACTAGTAACAACAGGCGATCGGACCCAGCCTCACATACTCTTACAACACCCAAGCGTCAGGCAAAGGGGATTAGTATATGTGCAAACTAGTAAGAAGTGGACAATACACTGGCAAAAGCAGCAGAAAGTGCGTATGAAAAGAGACATCTTGAATTCGAGATACAATTACAGCTTAGAGGACAGTGTAATGCTATCAATTATTCCTAATTTAAGTTCTAACGTGGATCACAAAACATTTAGAATCAGAACTAGCCAGGACCAGATTTAAGCCAGAGAACACACTCCAGTCCTTTGCTCCAATAATTCAACACTTAACCAGCCAACCACAGCTTCCACTAGTTTTACCCAACTGAAAACTAGAGAACAGCCCAATTACTGTTTAAGTAGAAAAATGCCAAGAAAATCAATCTCCAAAAGTGTCAAACATACCAGATGCTCTCTTTTTTATAAGCTTCAGGTAGTTTAGGATGGTGCACCTTGTGTCTACATCCACTTCCATGTTTTCAAGATAGGAATTCAAAATTGGGATCAAACCAGGAAAGACTCCTTCCTGTGTAAGAGAACAGAGTCAGCACAAAACATGCTTGATCTGGTTTCTTGGAGGGTGGAATAGAGGGGAAAGTTGTATGTTCCAGGTAGAAGAGGCTATGACCTTCCCATTGATAATTGTATCAATGCTCATTAAGGTGTACTCTTCTGTGCCTGTCCCATTTTGTGCAGAGCCGCATCCATCCACAACAGCATTTCCACCTTCATGGGTAACAAAGGGAAAGAAAGAAACAGTTAGAAGGCAAGAGATGCCCTGAACATCCACAACAGCGTAAATCAGTTTGCTTGTTGTGATACCTTTGCAAATATCTTTTCTGAAGTAAAACATTCCCTGCCGGACAGCATCTCTTTTCTGGGCCATCTTCATGTTTTCATCCACCTGGCAAAAGAAGTATTTCAGAGATTTGTGACATTTTAGAAAATCAGGATTCTCCCATATCCTCACATTTTGGTCTCATTAACTGAAACATCTACTGTGTTACTTCTTTTTTCATCACAACAGGCCAAGTTTTATTACATTCTTCATGGGTCCTGGGCAAAACCACAAAGAGGTGACATTCTATGAAACTAGGTCTCCAGCAGAAAAAGTAGTAGTATTATGTTAGAACATGCTGCACTAAACTTTTAAGTTTGGATGAAAACACAGAAACAGCTACGATTAACAGGTTGCAGGCCATCTGGCAGACTTCTTTGTCTATTTATATGCAATTTAAGTAAGTACAGACGAAGAAAATTGCCATTTCCCTAGCCATAGCTTGCTTCTTTTATTAAGACAATGACTGAAGTCTTTTAAGTTATCATTGTATTAAACAAAATTTCAGAAACAGAACTCCAGTAACTTGGTATTGGACTTGTATCTATTCCCTACTCAAACATCCATTAGACAGCTAGACTTAAGACTGCTAATAAAGAAGTTCTAAATAGCAGGCTTCTCTAAAAGTCTACAAAGTACTGCTTATATTATATGCTGTGCAAGTGACATAAGCATTGCTCTGTCTTTTTGGACAGAAGATTTTGTCCAAGTGTTTTGGTTGGTATGTTCTCACGGAACTAAAATCACACAGCTTTCAGACATTAGCTTTACCGTATTGTCTTGAGAACAAGGGATAGGATTTGCTGAATACTTTGTTTGACCTTTAATTACAGGCAATGCAAAATCTTCACTTCTTGTTTTGAAGAGCGTTTTCATTTATTGTACATTACAAAACCTATTTACACAACAGGCTGTTTTGAAAGTTTGACAGAACTCCAGTCCTAACAGATGGGAGCACAACTGCACTCAATCAGACCACAAAGATTACCATCAGATTAGCCCCATAAACCTGTATTATTTTACTTGAAAGAGGCAGGCTTACCAATGGTTGTGCAGTTCTGTGCTGCGTTACCTGCCAAACTGCTTGGCAAGCTCAAGCAGTTTTAT
This sequence comes from Falco naumanni, assembly GCF_017639655.2. NCBI lineage: Eukaryota > Metazoa > Chordata > Aves > Falconiformes > Falconidae > Falco > Falco naumanni. The sequence continues at coordinate 19,056,342 of NC_054059.1, read as the reverse complement.
GGCCCCCAACTCTATTCAGGTTCTTTCAGCACCTGGTCTCTTTTTCAGTCTTAACTGGTATTCTTCACTAAAAATGTTGTGCTTTTGAGATTAAAAATCTTATTCCACATAACAGATACATTCCAAGTAATAATGTAATTATGCACTGTAGGTGCTAAAGTGCTGCATTATTTATGAAGCCTGAACACCCTGACACCAGGAAGAGACTTTCTCCTTTTAGAAATCATACCAACTGTACAGTACGATTACTGTTGATTTACAACTTCAGTATTTTTCTCCATTTTAATTAAAAACACTAAGAAAAGCCACAGGATATTACAGCTATGCTGTAGCCAGTGCTTGGCAGTATTTTCTATTATACAGTCTGTCAAAAGCCTCCTGCACTGCAAGACCTTTTTTAAAGTTACCTATAATGTTGCAAGGACTATCCCTTTAAGAAAACATTTTCTGATCACATACCTCAGAAAGACAACATGTAAGGACAGTTTCACACCAAAGAGTTCAACAATTGTGAGAACAAGATTAAGGAAAAAGCATATTTTGTATGGCTGCTCTGTCTAAAAACAAGTCATACGTATGAGACCTGAATCAGCATATTTGTTCTCACTCAAATACTGTGCAACACTAAGCATGCTGAGCTCCTCCTTTCCCTCTCCACCAGACACAAACAAAACAGTGAATAAGAACACAAGACACATGCATCAGCCACATTAAAATAAGTACCTAATACGTTTATTTTGACCTCCACAGGTTAAGCTCCTTCCACATGTAAAATGGTGGAAAAACGCCCTTTCCCAGCCTAAGAACGTTGTGACGATGGTATTTCTAAACATTTCTACAATGGTCAGACACTGTTACGTACCCCAGAAATTCCCACACTATTTGTCTCTAACCTTAATTCCATGATGCAAGTATGCTGCATTTGGCTCCAATAAATCTGATCTTTCACACTTACCTTGGACAAAGGAATGAGAAAATCCAGTTTATACGACAGAATCACTCTGGTTAGCAATACCACGAACACAACATATGCAGAGTTTTCAAAGTCTGTTAACTGGACCTAGACACAAAAGGATTAGAGGTTAAATTACTTTAGTGGGAACACACTCATGAAGTGGGTAAGTATCTGGGAGAGTTTAAGACAATTTGACTGGAACGTTCTTGTTGGTACCTGCATTCACACACACTCTACTAGCAGAGACGGTGATGCATAAGCAGGAATCATCAGCAGTGACTTCAAATGCACAATGCACGCACACACTTCAAGCTCAACCCTTTAATCCAAAGCCAAAACACACTTGAGTTTTAAAAAACTATCTAATAACCTGTACCTTCAGGCTCCCTGTGTAATTACAAATGTACAATAGCTTTTAAATTTCCACTTTAAAAGGATTAAATTCAGAGAGCTCAGAAATAGACAGCTATAAAATAAAAGCACTTGTGAAAAACAAAACAATGACAGTGGAATTGTTCAGTGCCAGGAAACGTACTGGAGAAATACAGCACCTAGAAGCCAAATGGGCCTTTGTTTACTGTTGCTTTAATACAAGCCCAACTCCTTTCCCCATCACCCCAAATCCATTAGCACGCTCTGCTATGCTGCAGTGCATTCTCCTGTCAGTTACATTCCCACAGTCTATGTCTGTTTAAACACTGCTGTCCACTTTGCTTGCATCTAGCAATTCAGAGGGGAGAAAACACAGCGTCAGTAACAGAGGTTTGATACTGCACAGCAGAATCCCTGGTACTTTTCCACTTAAAAGGGAATGAGATTTTGTGCATACTGATGCTCTCCTTACCTCCATCGGTCTGAATTCCACTCTCCATCCAATATCTGAATTTGGAGGAGGCGGCTTAAACCTCATTGTCTGCCAGTTTGTAGACTGAATATTCTGCAAAGCACATGAAATAATCTGTCACAATCAAGACATGCATAATTCTATAACATAATCAAAGAAAAATAAGCAGATAACTAGAGTCCTAATATTTTCCCTGGAAGAGCCCATCACGTTAGAGAAGCATTTCCAACCTAAGTGTCCTGCCTCCCTTAAAAACAACAGTATAACTACCCAACCTACGAGCAAATACTTTCTCACGCTATTTTGTTTGAGGATTATGTGCAAAATACTAGGCAGCTGAGATTTAGTTGATTACTATTTTTCTTTTATGAGACTGATGCACACCCAAACTACAAATACCTAGTATTACTATAGCTATCACTTCATAAAGCTGTATAAGAGACATTTATACATCAATGTCATGCAAAAAAGTTTTTAGGAAGCCATAAAAATAGACGGTTCCCCATAACACTTTATATACATAGAAACAAGTTTGGGGCCTTCATGTTTTATTGTGTTTAAGGTATAAGCCACCACTTTCTCCAAACAAAAATAAATAAATGTGCTTACAACTGCAAAGTCAAATGACACACTAAAGAACTAGCTGAAGTGAAAAATTCAGGATAAAAAACTTTTAACCAATACAGACATCCTCCAATTAACCAGTACTATAAAGAACAAGCAATTTTATGTATATACTTATTAAATTCCTTTTCATCAGACACAACCTCAAAATGGTCGGATTCATTTGCATCATCTAGATGTATTTTTTCCTCAAATAAAGTCAATGGGTCTCGAATGAACAAGTGTGCAATATGCTGTGCCAAAAGGTGGTCAATACCTACAAAATGAAAATGCAAACAACGATTTACACATAGCAAAGAAGGCTCTAGGTAATGATTTGTTCCACATGACTGAAAACATCCAACTCTGCAACGCTACCTTAACCCACCACATCCTGTTAAAGTTTAAATAACGACTTTGGGAAGGAAGGAAATGATTAAAGAGAACAAAAAAAAAAGAATCCCCCCAAAAACCCAAACCATGAACAGGTTCCTGTTTGGAAATGGCAACCAAATATCGGCGTGGCTGCCATTCTTCCTGTTTTCTGATGCACCTCTGTGCCACGTTTCCTAAAGCAGTTCTGCTCTCTCCACAAAGATAAAACATTGATTACTTAAACACTGAGCTTCTCAAGCCGGAATTAGGGACAGTTTCTGTTACAAATGAATACTTTTTAAAAAACTCTCAGGACCATGCTACACAGAAACTTCCTGAGTAGGAGTCACCCTAGGGGATGCACAACAACTGAAACAAACAAGAATGAAAACGTAAAATATTCCCACACGCTGCAAGCACAGTTCTTAACCTGCTCATAATGAAGCAAACACTTACCTTCCTTTATTAGGTGCTCGTAGATATCTTTGTCTATTGTCAAATCAATGTCATTGTATTTCTCACCACATTCAGATAGATAACTGTCTATGGAATCATATCTGGATTTACTGATTCTATAATGGTTGTTCTTCAGTGGCTATACAATTTAAGAATACAATATTTTAACAGCTTGTTAATAATGTTACCTAATTTTGCTCACTAAATGACACTTATGTGAGAATTATTATCCTGTTTAATAAAACCTACAGCCTCAATTAAAATTACTCAAAGCAAGAGTCTTAAACAGGCTTAACAGAAAGTGATCCTGGAATTTGACTATTTTGTTTGCAGATGTATGTATCAGAGTCAAAAAAACCCAACAAACAGTCATCACACATTGACTAGACTTGTCTAAAAGTGGTAACATTTCCCTGATGTAATATATCATTACCCCAAGTACCTGGAAAGCATTATTATACCTATTGCAACATACACCGATACAGTTCACAGAATGAGAAAATGGGTAGTTCAAATAGACTTTTTAAAATTAACTTTTATTTTCTTTAATTTTTTAAGTGCTTTGAATGCCAATTCCTGCTTAGAGGAACTTCTTAAGTTCCAGCTTCTGGCAACTGGCTCTTTTCACATAGTTCTATAAACTATACTATGGGATTACTCAGCAGCACCTGCAATTTAATCCAAAGCAATTTCATCAATTTTTGCTTCCTGGGCTCAAACACAGACCCCAAAGTTTCATCACAGGGGGACCTTTTCAGCAAGCTGTGGAGTAGTGAGCGGTGTTCTACTGGGATTCCATACCTAATTAAAAATACCTATTTGCTAACGTAAACTGTACAATCAAGTTGAATGTTTACACCTGTATTTACTGTAAAGACTGCCATGTCCCCTCATTAGGGATTCTGATGAACATAAGCAGAATTTGATGCTAAAGGAGTTTCTAACTTTTTCGCCTGAAAAAAACCAGACATCTCATCTACTACCTAACTTACCTCCAGCCCCCTCTCTTCTCGCGTTCGATCATCTACAGATGCAGAGATTACTCCCCAGCGACAGTCAATATCAGACACATAGCCTCTGTAGAATGGAGATGCAGCACTCAACGCCATCTAAAATAAGAAGTCTGATATGAAAACGCAGAACAAGCCAAGGAACCAAAACCAAAACAATCCCCACTGGAAAGGGAAACTTACTGGTCCAGAAGTAACTGAATATATACACTTCACTTTAACGTAAGCCAAAGCCCATATAACAAATCTCTCAACTGCTACCTCCAGAAAATGCCTAGACAAAGGGTTATTGCTTTACAAATTTATTACATCTACAGATCAGCATTTAAGGAACACAAAAATGATACAGACAGAAGCAATTTCGTGACAAATCAGCAAGTATTCTGCTCACACACTTCCAAACTCTAAAAGTTCACCTGGCAATTGTCTTATTTTGCTTTTGTTTGGCCAAGCACCTTAGCAACACAGCTGGAACATACCTCACTCAGAGCAGGATCTGCTCACCACCTAGACCAGACCAAACCAATACTTCATTTTTGTAACATTTTTATAAACACCTGTTTATGACCAGATGCTTACAAAAGGGACAGATTTAAATAACTAAGTTGAAAAATTAAGAATTGTTTTAGGGACTGAGCTTGTCTTGTCTTCATGAAAAACTGCCCAAACTTATTTCTAGAGTTATTCAACAGGGGTCTCTTGTACATGTGGGAAGGTGGGCAGAGAAGAAACAAACATTATCTGTTTTGTGGTGTCATTTCGACATTAAATACATCACACCGCTCCTGTGACAACCTAGCAAGAGACTGACACTTCTCCCAAAGTACTAAATTTGTAAGTAGCATTCAAGTTTCGTATTTTAGATTTTTTACTTTTTTACATGTAGCAGCTTTCATACAAAAGGGTGATGTGACAGAAGTCCATTACTTACCACAATGGGACAAATCGTGGCTAGCTGATCATAGAGATACCTTGCTTCAGAAATGCTGCAAGCCTGGAATGTGACCTGTTGGAAGAAGTACAATTGCCATCACAAGTTCTATAATCGTAAATGTAAGCATAGTCTTCCTAGATTTAGAATCAATGATAAAACAATTTAAATACCAAGAATTTTAAGGGTGGGGTTTTTTCTGTTGGTTGGGTTTGGGTGGGTTTTTTTTTGTGTGGACTCCTTCCCCCTGCTCCTCAGTTCTTGGACAAACTTTTGCCCCATTGATCAGCAACATCTGTATCATCAGCTTCTTTCTGCACCATTTCTATGTTCATTAAAAGATTTCAGACCACAACTCTTGGGCTGTGAGGCTAAATACACAAACACTTGCCAGAACCAAAGAAAACTGAGTTAACATCTCCAACACATATGGGTCAGTAAAGCACCTTCAGAAAATAAGCCAGGAACCTACCTATTTGGAACAACAGTCAGAAACTATTGCAGATGCAACATTAGTTTTATATGACAGCTAATCCTGTTTTAAAGAACATGTCAAGACACCTTGGTTTGATCCTACAGAACTGCAAAAAATAAGTATCTTCTTGTCTACTGTAATTTCTAATCTTAAAAAAAAAAATCCAGTTTTGCCCAGATTAGAGGCCAAGACATTGCGAAAGATGGAAAAGAAATGTTATTTGCAGAAGCCATTAATGATGTGGAAGCCCTACCACATGTAGCCACTGGAAAATATAACTTCTTTACAACTTGTGGTGGTATTTGCTCAGAGCAGCGTCAAACACAAGATGCATTTCTAATAACAGACCTTACCCTCCAGACTTCCCAAACTGACATTATGCATTTTAAAAATGCAGAAGGGGGATCGATTACCTCAAAACTCTTAAAAAAACCCACTAAGCAGATTAAAAGCCTCTCCCCCTAATAGTTTACACGTTCATACATTGGAGGATAACTTAGACAGGAACGTACCGCGGTACCACTATCTTAACATTGAACAACAGACTTCAGCTCTGAATCACCATCATTGCCTGATGCCCTGAAGAACACCAGCCAAACACGAGTCCCACAAAACATTCTAGATGTTCTCAGTCTGCCACTGAAGCCCAATCTAATCCCAGGTAAGCCTTAAAAAACAACGAACCTACCAAAAAACCCTCCACAAAACTCCTGAGTTCACTTGTGGGCTCAGTGGTGTGTTTGGTTGTTTTTTTTTTTGGTTTGGGGTTTTTTTGGGTTTTTGTGGTTTTTGGTTTTTTTTTTTTTTTTTTTTTTTTTTTTTAGGTGGGGTGGGGTAGAAGAAATTTGGGATTTGTTTGTGTTAGTTTCCTTTGTCTTTTTAAATCTAAAGCCAATAATCATTAGGAAGTTAGAAAAAGGGTGTGCAGTGTAGAAAATGTGTCCACCAGAAAAAAAAACAACCAACAAACCAAACCCCAAAACATACTTTGAAAAGACAAGATTATTTAATTTCATTGCAGAGAAGCAGTTAATTATGATTTCTCACCACTAATTCTGGAATTCCAGCACTAGGGAGCCTGCACTAGGGGCAGGGAGCAGGACACCTACACTCTTCCCCCTGACACAGTGATGCCTGCCTCCCCTTCCATGTTTATTCCAAATCACATTAAATCTGGGATTTGACTCAGTTTCTAGCAAAAAAAAAAATCCCATTACAGAGGAAACTGGCATGGCAGCCTTCTCCAGAGGACAGCTGCAAGGGCAGCACCCTCCCACCCCACCGTCACCGTGGGCTGCCCCAGCCGAACTCAGCAGGGCAATATTTTTAACCTTGCAAATATATCAAACCAAGAAAAAGTGAGAAAGAGGAAGCATGCATACTGCAAACTAACTTACAAAAAACAGGTGGGAAACGTGTTTTCTTCTAGCCTGTCATCAAGAATTATCAGCTGATACAAAAGCAGCTGCTTATAGCACTTGCCAGCCTTGTTTCCATTCCCCCTTTGATGATAACAAGACTACCAAATTTGAATTTGACCACTGATTACAAGACTAGGGAATAGTAAAATGGTATGCCTTAAAAAGGAATTCAATAAATTTTTTAAAAAGTTTATATAATGACTGAATGGTAAGGCTGTACTATTTTTATTGGTCTTAAATAAGAAAGAGATGGTACAAAACAGACCGTATCAAACTTAACACCTTGTAAAACCATGCAGAATATTATGTACACTTTACTACTTCTTCAGATTCTCCCTGGTTTACCCTTAGTGACAAGAAATCATACTCGGCAGCTGTCAAGAATGTTTTATCTACTCAGCTTTTGTAGTTTCTCAATCTCAAAGGGAAGTGCTTTGAATGGGGTTACTTCTGCCACTGCTGTGAAACAGGAGCAGCTTAGAGAATTTCCTTTAATCCCCTAGAGACTTAACACTAGCCTCTTCCCAGCTCTGCTCCCAAGACAATGGTGGCAACAAGGCAGACAGTCAAATACATCACTACTACCTACGGCATCAGCCCACTACAATAGACAAACATTTAAAATAAACATATTAAGAGGATTAAAGCATTCCCAAGGCACAGCAGCCGGATTTAAAAAGAGGATACTGTAAAATGGTCGTAACTTGGGCAAATGAATAAAAACAATAAAAAGTGTGCACACATTAATGGGAAAAAACAGAACAAAGAATGTTTCCCACCACACAGTAACAGGAGACAGCCACCCACGTGGATTTGGCAGGATCACAGTACAAGCAATGAGAAGATGACTTCTTAGCAGATAGCTAAATATATTTAAGAATGAGTAATTTTATACAGTTCATGCAGTTTGTAAATAAAATAAAGTTACACAGGAGAAAGCTAGTTATTTTAAAAGATATTCCAATGACTTCTTCTTACTCCCTGCTTGTGCTGTTCTAAGAGTGGGGAAGAGGGGAAAAAATCCACACATTCCTACAAGACAGCTCAGTTTCCATTCCTACAGTGTCCTTTGGTCATGTCTGAGGAAACACCACAGTGGAAGACCTTTCACACTTGAAAAGTGCTGGAGTTCCCAGAGCAGGAGCTCATCAAACAGGGTTCGACCAGTTAATCCTTTCAGCACTGTATCCAACTACATTTGAATATTATCAGAAAACAAGCATAATGCAAACAAATAAATCTGTTACAGTGGGTTGGCCCTGGCTGGATGCCAGGTGCCCCCCAAAGCTGCTCTATCACTCCCCCTCCTCAGCTGGGCAGGGGAGAGAGAACACAATGAACGGCTGGTGGGGGGAGGTAAGGGCAGGGAGATCACTCAGCAATCAACCGTCATGGCCAAAACAGACACAGCTTGGGGAAATTAGTTTAATTTATTGCTAATCAAATCAGAGTAGGATAATGAGAAATAAATCCTAAATCTTAAAACACTTTCCCCCTTCTCCTCCCTTCTTCCTGGGCTCGACTTCACTCCCCATCTTCTCTCCCTCCTCCCCTCCAGCAGTGCAGGGGACAGGCAATGGGGCTGTGGTCAGTCCATCACACGCTGTCTCTGCCGCTCCTTCCTCCTCAGGGGGAGGCTCCTCACACTCCTCCCCTGCTCCAGCATGGGGTCAGTCCCACGGGAGACAGTTCCCCGTGAACTTCTCCAGTGTGAGCCCTTCCCGTGGGCTGCAGCCCTTCAGGCACAGGCTGCTCCAGTGTGGGTCCCCACGGGGTCACAAGTGCTGCCAGCAAACCTGCTCCAGCCTGGGCTCCTCTCTCCATGGGGCCAGAAGTCCTGCCAGGAGCCTGCTCTGGCACGAGCTTCCCACGGGTCACAGGCATCCACCTGCTCCAGCGTCAACCTCCAGGGCTGCAGGGCACGGCCTGCCTCACCGTGGTGTCCACCGTGGGCTGCAGGGGAATCTCTGCTCCGGCACCTGCAGCCCCTCCTGCCCCTCCTTCTGCACCGACCTGGGGGGCTGCAGGGCTGCTCCTCTCACTTATTTTCAGTCTTTTCTCCAGCTGCAATTGCTGCTGCACAGGAGTTGGTTTTATTTATCCCCCCTTTCTTAAACATGCTAGCCCAAAGGCACTACCACCATCGTTGATGGGCTCAGCCTTGGAACCGGCTGCCATTGGCTCTGTTGGACATGGGGGAAGCTTCTGGCATCTTCTCACAGAAGTCATCCCCGTAGCCTCCCCACTACCAAAACCCTGGCACACAAACCCCATATACCTGGATTTTAAGACTAGATTACCAGGTGTAAGACTAAATTTGTTGTTTGATTCCCCCTGTTGCCACTCTGAAAATGCATCAGTAGAATGTAAGCTAGAAAAATTAGACACAAAGAAAAAGGGAAGTGTTTAGAGAAGACAACATTCAGTAATATCTTGAAAGCAGACGCATTTTACCTGAAGACAACAGTTTCCCATTCCAAAACCCATAGCATCCATGTATATATAGTCTGGCTTAGCCGCCTTTGCTGCTTCTCCATCATCATTAGGAAATGTTTCAATAAATGGTGATGGCGTGTTCTTATCTTTAAATACTGTGTGGAAAATGCAGGTACTCAGTAACTCAGTACAACAGATTGAACAATTATTTTGAAAAAGAAAAAAGATTAGAATTTACTTACTTGGTACGTTTATCACAACCTTCTCTCCTCTTCGGTGCCGAATGTTTCTGGTTAGCGTACTACAATAAAAAAAATGTTTGTTGAAATACCTGAAAGTTTCTCTTTTATATAAATGTTTTCGCAGTTAGTTTCTCAGCAATTCTCAACGTTTCAGAATGTCAACTTTCTATCTACATCGAGCATTTTCCTTCAGGACTCTTCTTTTTCTAGTTTAAGGTAGACTATAACAGATTAAAACATCGAATTTTTCTTCAGCCAAGTCAGTCTTATTTTGATGGACTTCACAGTACTATGCTGACAGAACAGGCAGAAGTAAAAGGCTACTGACCTGAAGAATACACAGGCCAGTGAAAAGGTATGCTTAGTTTTTCAACAGAACAATTTTAATTCTCTGAAGTCTCACCTTACAATGAAAATCCCTCTCAAGACTACAGAATAGTTTGATGCCATGCTCTGTTTCACAGTAACTAAGGCAAGTTACTGAGTACACTGAGACGGTGCTGTGACATAGATGAGCAAGAGCCAGATTAACTGTGATGGAAGTGGTTAGCCACGGGATTTCAAACTGGAAACAATTTTGCAGTAGCATGATCAACACTTTTTGCACCATAATGGCGTGAACTACTAACTACATAAGGTTACTTGAACAGTTTACTTAAAGTCACTTTAACAGAAAATACATGTCATCATAACCATCTCTGTCAAAGTCCCTGTGGTATCTGCAGCGATCAGCCACACAGCTGTCTGTTCCAGTAACGTGAAGAAGTTGCAGGTACGCTTATGACATTTAGGCACAGAAAAATATTCAGCTTTTCATTCAAACTCCCCAGATACTCTTACCTAAATCTAGGATGTTTATTGATGGCTTCATCTGGAAAAAAGAGGGATTTTGAAGCTCCTCCTTCTACTGGCGTTGGCTTATATTCCGGCAGTGTAAACCCAGGACACCCTAACCTATGTAACAGAACAGTAAGATCTAACTGTAATAAAACCAGACTGTGATACTGTTCTAGCAAACAAAGGAATAAGATTTTTTTAAAAAACTTGCATGTACCGTGAGTATTTCTGAAGCACTGTTCAAGACTGCTACCTATGCATTAAAGGGTCAGCACCTGACAACAACCAGCTTCTGTGGTGGTTAAAACAGACCCTTTAAAAAAAAAAAAAAAAACACAAAACACCACCCACAGCCCCCAACCAAAAAACTAACCACTATTCTATCACTGGACAGTAAACGTGGACCTTTCCAGTGGCTGAAGCAAGAAACTTCACAACATTATGGAGAGTACAAGCACGTTTTAGTGTGTTAGCACCAGTCCTTAATACTGACATGCAGCTCCATTCTGTGCCTTAAACAGTTTCTCTAGGGGCACTGGTTAATGTTGACCGGTTTATCCAGCTCTGCTCTCAATAATCTGCCCCTCTTAAGAGGTACCTAACCAACTAAGAATCAGAATTAGTTTCAAGCGATACACACATCCCAAGTCCCACAGCAGTTTGCCATTTTAGAACTCTGAAAAACTGCATGAGAGAGATGTAATAAAAGCAAAGAAAAATTATAGCTATCAGGTGTAAAATGCTGACAGATATGCAAGCAAATCAGAATACAACCCTCCCCCCGCTTTGGAACCCCCCCATTGTAAGTTTAAGAGTCATCTGAAATAAGAATAACTAGGTTTTCAGTACAACTGAAACAAAGGAGTATTTTAGTAGTTGGAGGCAGAGTTGCAGAAGATTAGTTTCTCCATGCTGCACAGCATAAAGGACAAAGACTGTGCTCTTCAGAGGCTCTAGTATCTGGATGTATACAAAGGGTTAGCCAATACAACTACAAGCAAACTACTTGAAACACCAGGAAACTTTTCTGGAAATACTATTTACACTCAACATACTGGTTTCTTCTTCCTGGTTTAAGTATACAAGTTGTCCTACAACACATAAACCCAACATCATCACTCAGGTAAGTATAACATTTTAAACTGCACTATTCCAGTTCTCAAGAAAGAAAACAGCTTTCTGGTCCAGTAGTGAGGGCTCACAAATTTGAGAACTAGGGATATTCATGTAGCTTCTAAGCTAGTATTTTTTTAATATTTAAGCATTTTCAGGTTTGTTGATTTTTAACTGAGCTATTTTTATTTGAATAAGGCTACTACTCTACCTTTCTTCTGTCAGCACTCTAAAAGTTTTTTTTGTCTTTTCAGATGCACAGATTTTTATTTTTGTTATACACACATGTATATGTATGGACATACACAGGCATATGTACATGTTACTGTAGAGAGAATGTAGCAAAAAACCCCAAACCCGCAAAACCTCAGAAATACACGTTAGCAAGACTCCAGTCAAACCAACAGGGACTTGCATGTCAAAATAGCAAAAGGCAAAAGTAAGAAACTAAATAGCCTAAGGAGAGAAATCTTTGAAGGATGAAACTATGTTTGGGATGATCCATATGTAATAAACAAACCACATTTCATTATTTATTGGCTTTCACTGAAGTTCAATGTATTGTTCCTACAGCAATGTAAAAAGCATCCATATCCACAAAGTGAAGAACTCCTCTCTCTTTATTCCTTGCAAGACTCTGTCTGAAGTGTTTGTATACAAAATTTATTGAAAGACATAAACTACTTTTAAGGTTGCAGGGCAAAACCCCCTCAATTTTGAAACACACTGAACTACTTAACCATTGGACTTTAAATAAGCTCTTTAATACTTCAAAAATATCTAGTATAGCTCAAATAAAGCAACAGCATATTTCATCAGCACCGTGTTCTTGAAATAGCAGTCATGGGGCATAATGCAGGCATTCTGGTATCTGAACTTTGCTGCTAAGTCACATTTTGTACTGCTCCTGCTCTCAGCAAGAATTTAGGGCCATTGCATTCTGTACCATACAAGAAATCAGGCAGTAAGGCCCGCTGCTTCCTCTTCTACCGCAAAGCAGTTTTTTTACTACTTTAAGCATAACGATCTTCATTCGACTGACCAGGCTAGTTAGAATGGATGTAATAAATCCCTGCCTAGAATTATGTTTGGAAGGAAAGTCACAAAGTACAGTTTATCATAGGTAATGAAGTACATCCTGAATCTAATTTCAAGTCTCTTTACAGCAATAAAAAGGAGGAAATCTACCTTTTGCAAGGGTGTTATGAACACAGGAGAGGTACTCTCCTTTCTAGATTCAGGAAGTACAGTATTATAGAAGTTTATTCTTACAAAGTGAAGACTTAAATCACATTCCTGTTCTACTGTGTGCTCCAAAGCCACCAAAGGAAGTTTCCATGTGCTTTAGTGAAAAAGCAGTGCTAAAAAATAGAGCAGGTTAGCCATGTTTTATGAAACTAGTATTTATAAAGATCAATTCTTGCAAAATAGGTAAAGAGAACTCTCATATATATGATTCGCCATATCAATTCAAGATGGCAGACTATATACAACACTTCACGTTACAAATATTCTGGTATTTGTTCCTAATACAAAATCATCACAGATCAGAAGTAACCTAAAAATATAAAAGATGCTTATTTGTCTCACTGCAATAACAATTCCAGGAAATACAACTGGAACATTAAGCCAAAATCCTTTAGTTGAATCTTGTCCAGCTCTCTTTCATTGTACAGTTTAGCTACATGCAGTAAGGAGAAGTGTGTAAGGAGAACAGGAAATATAGCATTACACTTTAACAACCATCTCACCTTGGAAATGATGTCACAGTGCAAACAGCCTCATTTTCTTTGAGCACCGAAGCGGCCTCTTGTCGTCTTTTCCTCATGTTGTCTTGCACAGTGTTGAATTCAGACATGGTTCCCCCATATGGCTGCCCAGGTGTTCCTTCAATCATATAGCTTCCATATTCTGGTCGCCAGAGTGTTGGGTGGCTACAATAAAAGAACAGTCTCATTTAAATATTTCTACAACTTCCGAAAAGATGGATTATTTGTGAGAATTTCCGAAAAGAATGCAACTTTCAAGAAAAATCTCCTAAATTTGATTAATTGATAGAGTAACACAATGTACCTTCCAATGTACCTCACTGCCAGGAGGCAGCAAAAAGAAATTAAAGCACAATTTAGCAGTAGGAAGCGTTGCTGTAGAGCACAAGTAGGATTTGCCGATGTCAAACTGTAAACACCTGGTCTCAAGCTTTGCTTCTTGGAGTTGTAACTGAAACCAGAAAATACAGAACATCCTACTGCTTCCACAGTACAAGCAAAGGCAAAAGTTATGCCCAATTTCTTCTTCCTACTGCCTGTGAATACCTGGTCGTGTTTCACAAATTTATCAGGCTAGGAAATTAAGTATGAGTGCACCTAGTCACCCCTGAAAAGTAATACCTTCCCATCCCCTCGCGAAGCCATGCCATCTCTAAGGAGCATACCACCAGAGGCAGAGCCACAACTCTCCTACTGTTCTTTTGGCAGTAAGTTTTGAGCCTAAAAGCAAAGGAATTCCTTCTTGTAGGCTTTCAACTGTCCCTCTACTGAGGGAGGCAGGCAGGAAAGCCTCACTAGAAGATGAGGTTAAGGTACCTACAAAGAAGCAGACAGGTCCAGGGCACAAAAGTCTTCTTTCTCCCTGTATCTCTACCGTCCTGTAAGCTGTGACTTGCTTTAGGCTCTCTTCAGCTAAAACACTGGGCTGCCTCTGGTTTCATTCCTCTGCTGCCATCGGTTAGAAGGTAATTTACAGTTCTCTGGTTAGCTGAAATAAGGATGTAATATTATCCCTGAAAACTCCATGAGAGAGAACTGCCCTGCGATCCTTAAATCTACCTTCCTAACTCTGCCAAGAACAGCAGAGGGCTCCTACAGGCAACAGGCTTCCCTATACAGCCAGCCCCCACTTGGTCCTGTAGCCAGGGATACAGGAGCAAGTGCACATGTAAGTATGCTTTATGGGGCAGGGAAGGGCTATAGTACATGGTTACTGTGCACACACAGACACAAAACCAGAGCAAGACCAAATACCCGAACTGCAACTTCTGTACACTCACCATCACATCCTTCCCCCCACCCCCCCCAGACATGACACAAAAGGCGCATGGACTGCATGCAAGAGTACTCAAAATCTTTCAGTTCCTGCACCCCAGGATATATTTGTATTTGTGGTTTACAGTTTTACAACAGCAGACTTGAAAGTTAAACCACCTCTACAAAATTCTGTACAGTATCATAACAGGAGAAAAAAAACCAACCAAAAAAAAAACAAAAGAAAGAGCTACTCACTTGGGGTTTACCTTCTCTCCCTTGTCTTGCAGTGTTTGAAGAACTTCTTCACCGCAGAGCAGCAAGCGCACTTTCTTATTCTCATGATCAAATTTTACTAACATATATTCCACCTTGTAAATAATAAAAAAATAAATGGTAATTTTTTGTTCACACACAAACACACTGGCATATAATTTTAAGCCTCAAGTTAAAAAAAAAAAAAAAAAAAAAAAAAGGATGTCAGAATGAAGTTTACCTCTACAGAAGCTTACAAACCATCACTAGCTATGAATGCGGTAAACCATTCTGGAGAAGATGGCTGCAAGCTTATTTCATCTTTAATATAGAATTGAAATTCCTTGAAATCAGCCTTGACATTTCCCCCCCCCCCATTTCTAATTGTGAATATTTTGCAAAAAGATTCCTGAATTTGTATCTGTCTTCACATTACCTTTCGGACAAAAAATTTAAACCCCTACTACTAGCCACACACATCTCTTTGTCATTCCATGAGTCAGTCTCTGCTGCTGACAACAAACAAACAAACGAGTCACTCTACAAACAAGACATCCATTTACACCCATCGCTTGTTGGAGCTCTTTAAGACTAGCAAGACACCTCATTTACACAACAGAAAGCCCAGGGTCGTTACAGGCAGCATCAGTCCTGCTATTAACACACTCTAGCTCGTGGCACAGCACTGAGGTTTCCATCCCTTCTTGACTCAGCTTTGCAGCCACCTTCTCTTCCCCCCCTGCCCAGCAGCATACCTCACCCATGGACCTCTGTCTCCTTGCCCCTGTCCCTACTCTGGGGTGTGACCCACACTCGATCCAACAAGCCACCACCAGCTGTGCTGCGTCCCAGCACTGGAGAACATTGTTTCTCTAACAGATTAGCTGAAAGCATGAACTGAACCTGGAACATCCTCATGTCAAACTTCCTAACCACCACGCACACTTGCTATCAAAGCTCCTATAAAGGCTTTCAGAACACTACTCAGCATGGCAACCTAACAGCCACTGGACCTTGCAGCCCTTCAATACTTCCTGATACAACCTACTTCCCAACACCTATCTGGCAGGGGGTCCTTTGCATTCTTCTGGAAAGGGTGAAAAGACAAAACAGCCCCCAAGTGCCATGTGTTGCCTACCATGTAAAAGCAGAAGTACGTGGAAATGCATCACAAGGGTACTGGCTTTGAAAACCTCCAGCTGAACCAGCAGTGATACACAGTGTCTTTCGTTGGAGGCTCTCAAATCTCTGCCTCCAAGACTTCCACAGCTCATCTAATACAAACATCAACCTGTAGTTAAAAATTGAGGCTGTAGTTCCACTGCTACAACTCAGAGGTTTTGTGCTGCACTCCTCAGTTTTGTTTCCTGACACTGCCTAGAGCTGCACCAACCAATACTTACCAAACACCACTGCTCCAGCCCCAGGAATTCAGATTAATGCAAGATGGTGGCACTGAAGCATACCAGCTTACGGCAACCTCTATTTTGTACAGAAGTCTGACGCGCACAGGAAAAGCTTGCCACAACACAGGGAACTTGTGCAGTGTTTTCCACCACGCTGCAAGTGGATCTGTGGGATTCATGTTCTTTGGTTGCTTCAGTGTTCGAGGAAGAGCTATTGCTTGCTACTGTTGACAATATAATCCTCTGCTGGGATTTGTGACTAAATCACAAAGCAGCGTTATCCAAGTGTTTGTAATTCTACAGAATCTGATTAGACACAAACTCTGGAGGGACTCGTTCAGCTATTAAATATATCTATATTTTTTTAAGATCAAATTTTAATCCCCTGAAGAAAAATAATACCTAGTTTCTGCGCAAGACAATTTCTTTGTGTGGTATATTTTACAGTTTGTGTGTATTATGCCACAATAATTACTTGAGATAACTACAGGCTACAGTCAACCAGAACACACTCCAGCACTAATTTAGTTACTATCTAGTACCAGTCTCTCCAGTGACACTTGACCCGTGATTACTGGCAAGAAAAAAAGGACTTCTCTCATACCTTCCAGTTTCCTACCATGTTCAACATCATCTCCTCCTGCTTTGCAAAAGCATCATCCTCACTCAGACCCACTCTAAACTAGAGGAGCTGCACAAGGGCACAGTTCTCCAAGTCATACAGACAGATGCATGAATGGACATCAAGCCCGCCACATGCCCAGCCTCCCAACCATACAGCCTGCACGGACAAGCAGCAGAAGGGAGCACAAAGGAACTGCAGCTGCCTTTGAGAGACCCCAAAGCTAAGCATTTGTCCACCGTTACATGAAAATGTTACTGTGATTAGCCTTCTGTTGTAAAGCCCCTCTCCCAACCTAACTGCAACGAGCTGGTGGTGAGAACACCCTACTTCTCTATAAATGTATTACAAGTTTCACAAAAGAAAATAAACCAGAAGCGTAAAGAAAACTTAAGCCAAGAAGGCAGAAGCGAAGAAATCAAAATGTTTCATCATCCAAGTGCAGTTGTGAATATATTGCGCTTATGCATCTAGCTTTAGAAACAACTACTACTCTTGCCTCCAGAAACACTGACTAAATCTTCAAAGCTGTCTTAACACACACAAGATCTGCCATTAATTTTAATGAGAAAAGAAAAAAAAACCTTCAGATGGCTGCCAACAATTCCAAGTAACCCACAGAGTATCTTGCCAACAGAGGGACTGACTGAATGGCATCCTTAAAGAATTTAATTTAAGCTCATCAAAAGATTTAGCCTACAGCTAGAAGGAGAGAAACAAATTCAGAGTTCACACATTTTTTACATTTAACTTCAGCTCATCATTCACAGAGTTCTCAACATGTTTTCTACCCACAATAAAGTCCACAGAACTGCAAACAAGCTAAAAGCATCAGCATGCCTGGCAGAGCTTCAAGGGTCCAAAAGCCAAATATGTGGAGTTTCACCCAGCATCCATAATTCATGATTTTGCCACGCTCTTTACAGAGTTCACTTCTCTCCAATTTTAACTAGGCTCCCTAGCAAACAGCAAAATACATGTCAGGTCACATTACTGATGCAGATGGCTGACAAGCAGCCTTGCTAAGGGACAGCTAGGAAAGGGCACCCTGCCATCGTAAGAAAGGCAGACACATTGCCCTGCGGGTGCTCTCACCCTGCAGCAAACCCTAGGCATCTCCATCCTCCAGGCAGCACGTACTGCAAGGCTGCAGAGGATAAGAGGCGGCCGCCCAGCTTTGCCCTGCAGACAGACACGCTTAGCACTGCTTCAGTGGATGAACCTCTCCAACTAGCCCAGGTCTGTCTGACTCGCAGAAGTGCTGTGGCACCTTACCAGGAGAAGGAAAAACAGTTTGGCCAGAAAGGTTGCAAAGGAAAAGCTGTAAATCCTACGCACACATACAGGGTAAGCCTCCAACAGTGGTTCAAAGTTCAGCGCATCAAAAAACCCAAGTAAATTCTCAGTTAAAGCAACTAATCAGAGTACAACGGATCTGCCCATGAGACAACACAAAGAAAAACTATTCTTTACTGGCTTCCTTCCTCTCAACTACTGACTTGCAACATAGTGTACCTACACAGTACTTTCAAGCCAGCTTCACTCCACCGCTGTATCTTCTGGGGATGGAGTATGCACCATCAGCTTACCAGCAGGACAGCACCCAGAACAGTTTCTCACAGTCAGCTTACCAAGGAAATCTCAGGCTTTTGACAATTCTTTGATGTCGCCTCTATAAATAAGAGCCACAAGTGGGACCTTGAAGCCTCTCAGATGGGGAGGAGCGAAACGACTCTTTGTGCATTAACCAAACAGTTGTGTTGGACTTGCCCAGTGGCCAAGTGAAAGATGGTCATTCTCTGGAAATGGGTATGTCTGAAATTGTATTTGAATGCCTGAGTTATTTGACCATAATTACACATACTATTATTCTGCAGAAATGACACTACTTAAAAATGAAGAAATATCAGTCAAGCGCCTAGTAGCAATTCTAAGGAACAAGGAGAACTGAAGTTGATGCATGTCCCACATAGTATCACCGTGCAAATACTTAACAGTGGTCTGTTTTCCAACATCAAAATGCCTCCTCACATACCATCATACTAAGTATGCTGGGAACGAAACCCATCTAATAGTTGAGAGTAAAGCCTCTGCTCTAGAGTTCATGTTAAAATCCCTTTTAAGGTATTTGCCACAAGGTATTTCTGCATTTGAAAACACAGGCAAGCATGAAGCCTGGCCTTTGGTAAACTCAGAAGTAAGGTGCTGAGAAGATTATAAAATAGAAGAAAATAGTTTAAGAAGAATGATCTGAAGAGAAGCTTTTTTGAAAGGAAAGCAGTGCAAGCCTGTATGCTCTCTACCTGTGAAGAAGTTCCCTGCATTTGCCTTTCACCATGCTCCTGATCATCCATCCGAGCTGTGGATACCCTATCTCTGGAAGTGTTCAATATCAGGTTGGATGGGACTTCAAGCAACCTAATCTAGTGGAAGATGTCCTTGCCCACAGCTGGGGGGGTTGACTAGATGACCTTTAAGGTCCCTTCCAACCCAACCAATTCTGTGATTCTATAAAAGCATGATCACAGGTTACTCATGGACCACTGCTTGTTCCTCAAGGACAATCTTATTGACTGCTTCTTTCTCCTTCCACCAGACAACTATTGCCACATGTATTTGGAGTAACTGTTAGTGGTGGTCTCATACATACCTTCCCTCGGGCCTGGAGCTTTAAGAGAAATAGGAATTTTTTCCTAAACACCTGATGAGGTCTCATAGCTTCTGTTTACTATTACTAAAAGCAACTACAACATAACAATCATTCTCATGCAGTATGCCTCATATCTATGTATACAGTAGAAAATGAAATCAAGGTAAATATACTTCAAGAGCATCAAAGAAACAAACCCCCTTTCACTAGTTATTAAGCTCCATTATGGGGGTGGGGGAAGTAGCTCCCCCATATCTTTATTGGTCAGTTAACGCATCATTAACATACCGTGTAACATTAAAATAGCAGTCTAAAGGAGAACAAAGCTTTAATGATCTGATTGTTCATTAAAGAACCTTTGCCATAAGTTTTCAGTGTTAAGATGGAAAAAGCAGATTTTTCCAGAGCTACACCTACTTCTGATGAATGTAGAGCGTAATACTCAATTTTTTTTTAAACACAGTTATTTTCTCACCACTGCTATGATAAAACATGGAGCCACAGTAATAACCAGCAGGTAATGTACCTTTAATGAAAGGCTTACTGGTCCACAAAGGTTAGCCTAAGCCCTGAGGGAGCAAATTTCAGAAGAAAACAAGTCTGGAAATGCCACGGAGGCTCATTACCCTGTTTCTAGCCAGTAAGCCCCCAAACCACGCGCCGGCACGAGGCAGAGCACTTCGCTTATGAGATTACCATGGGTGTTCTCTGCCACAGAAAACATTTCAAAAATCTGCCATGAACAGCAGAACCAAGATTCAAATGTATTTCCCAAAATGCTTAAATCAAGCAGATTGGAAGCGGCCAATCCAATGAACAAGCACTGTCTGCAGCTCCATACAACACTGACTCGCAGACTGCCCCAAAACCAAAACACAACTAATGCTTTGTATTACACTGGTAATAAGCAAAAAACGACGAACTTCTACACCACACTAAAGATGATCACAGATAAAGAAAACGAAGAGGATGCAGGGGCTCTCATCTCAGTCAACACAGCCAGCCCCAGTGAAGTGCTCTTGCCTGTTCCCCCTCCCGCTTGCTGACAGCAGGGCTGCAGATCTTCTGCTGGTGATACAAGGTGACTAGAGGATGTCCTGTGCTGCACACACCACAAACCAGGAAACTGGGTTATTTAAAACTAAAATCTAGATATTATAACCATTTGCACACTTCTGAAGAACAACTTGCGGTCCATTGCAGAACAAACTGTCTCTTCTTTACTGTACTATGTAACACCTGAGGTTAACATGATATAGAAAGACTCGGCCAATGTTAATTTTAAATTTCTGCAGCAAAGACAACTTTAAGACACTCACTTATGAATTCTTAGGTTTCAGACAGAAAAAGCCAAGGATTTTTTGGCGCAGTTATATTTTCTACTCCACACAAGCTAGATGTGTTTATGGACTAGGAAAAGACCATTTATTCAACTGTGAAACAAGATGCTGCAAACTTCTTGCATCAGAAAGCAAGAAGAAAAAAACCCAAACAAACCAAATAAGCAACATCAACAAATTTTTTTCCTGTACTCATCCTTCTGAGTCACCCTTTCTCATACTGTTAACTAAAATAAGGTGTCTGCATAGCAAGAAGAGGAAGTCCTGTGGCAAAACAGGAATTAGAACAGACAATGCCATGACAAGACCACAGCAATTCACTTAACATCCACAGAGGAAGTTCTCTGTGAACAGAGTAATTCTTAGCAGAAATATACAAACAGCAGACAACTTAAGCTTCTCTTAAGATCCGAGAGTGGGAAGGAAGAAATCAATGTTTACTACGGGGGCTGGTCACTGTTTGTGAAAAAACTCAACTTGTTTAAAGAAGAAAAAAGAAAAGGCCCCGCAAACCCCACCTCCCTTCCATACTGGCTTCCATGAATTGCAAAATTAGCTATTGAAAAATTATCTTACTATAAAACTACCGCGAGTCCTACACTGTCACATGCTTATAGCATCCAGCAGCAAAGCTCACAGATAGGTCAGTGGTGCCACACTACAACCTACACATATCACCCAGCCATGGAAGAACTGAGCAGGAGGGAGCTGAAGCAAAGTAATTGGTCACTGGGGAGGTTAACACATCACACACATTTTGAGAGCTAGAGGGTTTAGATGTAATTCAGTTTAGGCTTTCCCTGACATGAGGATTACAGCCAGGCAGAAAAAGTAGTTTCATGACCATCAGCCAAAGCAATCAGCACGGAATGCATAAATATGGAGACTCTTCAAGGGCACCCATCATCTTCAAGTCAAGATTTAAGGAGTTATATTTGCATACATTAGTGTACTCATTTTAGAGGTTGCATATATACACTCAAGACTGTCAAGCAACATGAGCTGATACATTAACGTTATACCTTTAGATCCTGCCCCAGAAACGCCACTATGATAAATACCAGGTGCAGCTACAAAACATCTTAAGGAAGCACTATCTATTTGTAAACAAATAATGCCACTGTCTCTTTGTTTAGCCAAATAAAGCTCAGAGAGAGAGGCTGAACAAGCAGACACGATAACCAAACCATGCACGAGTGCTGCTTCCCCCCACGCGGCAAGCAGGCGAATACATTGATTAAGACAGCTCCCATTCAGATGCATCCACACATGCTGCGTTTGGCAAGGGGCCATCATGAGGAATTTCTGCATGAAAGAAATTCAAAAACACATTCTGTTCGGGGAATTTCGCTGGGGAAGGAGGAGGCTAAAAGTGATTGTCTTAAAATGACAAGAGCTCAAATGTAAAAAACAATTTTGTAAGGCTTCAGGCTACGTTAGCTTTACTCTAAGCACAAGATGCCCAGGAAAAGCTTTAAAACAAAGTTCTGCACACCAATATGCTGCAGCAGTTTGTACAAAGTGAGAATGCGAAATCACCATAATATTGATGATGAATCCGTATAATGACTTGACTGAATTTTTTTAGAAGAAGTTCTATTATTGTCAGCCAGGAAAATACAAGTATTTTTTGTGATTGTTTTGTTTACAACATATACAATAAAAAGCTAGTTAGGGAGTTTCAGATGAACATTAAAGAAATCCCATGAGTCACCTGGCAATTATCTAAGTGGTTTGGGTAGAGGGATGTACATCTGGCAGCACATGGAATTTAAAGAAACCATAATAAATTGTCTATTCTTGTTGTCCATTTAAGTGTCTATCTCTGCCTCAAAGCTATCATGTAGCATCTTGTTCCACAGGACATCTAGGCTTTGTAAAGTAATTATCCTAAAAGGACATCTGCTGTTTTTCTGTTACATCAGGTTAGCGAAATTTTTTGTAAACTGAGAACACCACCTTTACCGTACAATGTGATGCTCTCTGAACCTACTGCATCTTTGCCCTGGTTTCAGCTGGGACCAAGTTAATTTTCTTCTTAGCAGCTGGTGCGGTGCTGTGTTTTGGATTTGGTGTGAGAACAATGTTGACAGCACATGGATGGTTTTGGTTGTTGCTTGGGAATGTTTATACTAAGTCAAGGACTTTTCAGTTTCTTGGGCCCTGCCAATAAGAGGGCTGGAGGGGCACGGGAAACTCTGAGAGGACACGCTGGGACAGCTGACCCAAACCAGCCAAAGGGGTATTCCCTAGCATGGGATGTCATGCTGAGAACATAAGCTGGGGAGAAAAGGAGGAGGAGGGGAATGTTCAGACTGATGGAGTTTGTCTTTCCAAGGAACCGTTAATGCGTGCTGGAGCCCTGCTTTCCTGGGGATGGCTGAACACCTGCCTGCCGGTGGGAATTAGTGAATTAATTTCTTGCTTTGCTTACATGTGCAGCTTTTGCTTTAGCTATTAAAATTGTCTTAATCTTAACCCATGAGTTTTCTCAATTTCACTCTTTCAATTCTATCCCCCATCCCGAGGGGGGAGTGAGCCAGCGGCTGCATGAGGCTTAGTTGCCAGCTGGGGTCAAACCACAACATTCTTTTATCAGTTACAGTCCTTCCTTACCTCTATTTGAACATCTGTGTGCACATGTGTGTCTCTCACCAAGCCTCACTGTTCTAGCGAAGAGATGACCAAAACTTCAGCTGTGTATTTTAGGGACAGTAGTGATACTTATTTTATGCAGCTCATGAGCTGGACTCACTGGTATTAAAAAATGCCCTAGACTTTGTTCCTGATTTTAAATGGGTGACAGACAAAAAATAGACTCAAACCATGTGCAACTGAACCCAAATCCATTTCTTTAAGATGTACCAATTATTTTACCAGTCTCAAGTTCTGCAGACTGTAATGCAACATCACCAATCATATATTTTACACATTGCTACTGCCCTGAAAAAAAACCAAAAACATACAGGCTGTAAACAGCAGCAAGACATCAGTGCAATAGCTAGATCCCTGGGAAGAATCATGCAAAAGGAAAAGCAGCTTTTTTCACAGCCCAGCTTTTCATTAGGAAAAAGAAGAAAGTTTTAAAGAGTCATGCATCTCCTAATCAGAAGCAACACCTTTGGGCCATTCTGGTAAGAAACCTCTGGGCTCCCTTCCTGCAGCATCTGAGAAGCGCTGCTTCACGCTGAGCAGCAGAAGTTCACTTCAGTTCTCATTTAACTTATTTACAAGGTATAATTTAAAAAAAAAATGGATAAAGAGGGGAATGAATCAGAAGTACAGAAGATGGACCAAAAAAAGGTTAAAAGAGACTGAGAAAGAAATAACAGGCACAAGAAAAACCCCACAGATTTAAGTTGGGAAGGAAGACTTCAATTTGCAAGCACTGCAGTGGCACAATTTTCGCGCTGTCTCATACAATTAATTATCAAACCTATTTTCAAGACCTCCAAATTTCACTTCAAAGTTTCCATGAAGAAAACAACTTTCTAAAAGCTGAAGATGCTTATTGTGCGCTCTCTCCCAATACTGACAGGAACAAGACTCATACACAAAGGGTCATTATGCCCAGTTTCACTAAACAAAGCTGGGCAGGTCAAGTTGCCATTTCATTCATACATACTTTCAAATAAAACTGCCATGTTTTGCCCATGCTTGCTTTCTACGCTCCTCCTCCTGGGCAGATCTCTCTCCAGCACACCTTTCTTGATATTTGCATATGCTGAAGCAGCTCCTCCTTACTGTGTCGTTTTTTTTGCCCTGTCAATTTTCCTTTTCCAACTTTTCTTGCTTATATCATTTCTTCCCAATCCAGATAGGTCTCCAGCCTGGAAAACAACCAACCTGTCCCATTTAGCAGCAATACAGACCTCAGAAGTATACATTCATATACATATGTATGAAAGCATACATATATGTAGTTATGTGTGAAGTGCCGCAACTCATACACTTGTGTGCACGCTCTGCACAAAGCAATGGCAGTGGGCCTAGCCAAGGGTCAGCCATTCCATTTGTCTGATCCAAGTATCCACTTTAAGCTGCAAACTGAAATTTAAGCAACATCTGTCAGCTAGAGGAATGCAATCAGCAGACAAGAGGCACTAAACAGCACAGAAAGCTGGTAATGCACTGGCACAGAAGAGAGCTTTTGGGGACAAAAGCTGGGAAGCAGCACAATAGGCTTTGCCTTACTCTCAAAAACCCTTTGAGCTCTTCTGGTACCACTAACATCTACCAAGCTGCACAAACCGTTTCATGTAGTATCTCTACTAATTCTACTGGAGTTTTAAAACACGGTACTGAAAAGTTGCTGGGTTTTGTATCTGCTGCACAAAAACCTAATAAACCTAACGACCACTGCTCTGCAAGCCCAAAGATAAACATGCATTGCTGGATGGGAAAGGAAGAAGAAAACATAAGGACACTATGAGACCTTACCGGTTAGTGTGACAAGGTCTCAGCAGCAGATCTAATTGTTGCCCAGTTTCTGTGGGCATTAAGGATAACGAGGGGTTTTGATGAGGGATAATGAGGTAGTTCAGTGTTTTGTATCTTCAAAGTCAGGAGAAGTCAAGCATAAACAGGGAGGCCAACTGTCAGTTTTAAATGAGGCAGAAGGATGACTAAGAAGCAAAGAACCTTTACCTGCAAATGCAGGTTCAAAAAGACTTTTAGAAGGATTTTGTGTGTGTATGTGTGCACGTTAAGTAAGTCTTATTCTCTGTTCTACTCACATTTGTGGGCCTTTTTCTTCCATTGCAAAGTCTTCACGGTTGTGGAAAATGGAGTAAAATAGAACTGGCCCAGAGACAATATTCTTGGTTCTACTAACCCCACAAGCAAGAATATAGCCGGTTTTTCAAGAGGTAGCTGAACCAGTGTTTTGACTTTGCCAGCTCTTTACTCAGGGAAGGATGAGAGCAGTAGGGAATGCCACCCTACAATGCCAGTTGTGATGCTGCCTTGCTTCCTTCAAAACAAATGCCACCATCCTGCTTCATTAGCACTTAGCCTCAACACTTTTGTCTGGCACCCAAGAAACAGAAAGCGTACAACAATTCCCCACACTTTCATTCCCTGAATGGAAGGCCAACAGGGGATGGAGTCCCTAGGAGGTTACAAGCACCCCAAAAGGACCACCACAACTTATAATGAGTTAGAACACACACTGTGAAGCAGACTCCTGTTGACAATAGATCCAAAGCAAAGGCTGGCTCTATACTCATGAGGAAACACAGGATTTCTTTTCACAATAGCATTAGCTAGATGGGGACTATCTTTAAAGTATTCCTGTCTGCCCTGAAAGACAAACTCAGCATGCGCTAAAAAAGTTGGTTTCTTCCTCGTTAGCATTTCTTAAAAACAAGTAAAAAAAAAAAATACATCTTTCAGCAAACACTGTCTCAGAAACATCTCTTGAATACAAGTAATTCTGTTTATTCTGATTTCATCTCTACCATTATGAGAGTGCTGTCATCTTCATTCTTGATTTCTATCTTCAAGAGGTTTTTAAAACAATAAAACACCCTCAGGCTATGACTTTATACATGAAGGTCAAAGCATACAAAAGGCTTTTTATGAAAACTGCCCAACTAGTCAGTTGATTCATCTAAGCTGCATGTAAACGTGGCGCCACTTTCTAATAACTAGGTATTTGAGAGGAAAAACAGAAAGCAAATTTACTGCTTTCCCTATTAGTCTACCTAAAGCACAGCTAAAGTAAGTTAGGAAGACAGCATGTTTTTGTGTTTGCACAACAAGAGCAGACTGGCAACAAGTATGTGGTACATTAACACGCTCCTAAATGCTGTTACATAAAAAAATAATTGCATAATACAGTAGAATAAAGATGTTGCCACACCTGAGTTTATTACCATTTGCTAAAATCAGAGATAGATGTCAAATTGGCTTACCTGACCTCTGAATGTTCACAAGCATTTCAAATACGGCCCTTACCTCCTTACCAGAATCATAGCTGTAATCCTTCTCCTCTTAAATTCTGCCTCATACCACACTGGACATGACAGAAGAAAACTGTGATCTCCTTAAACATAACACACCATCATCTATCAAGCAAAAAACCCCAACTTTCTTCAGCACAGACCCCACACCAAAGGAAGAACGAGGGTCCTGGGGTGCAGTCTCATCATACAGCTAAACTTACAGAGTCACTAAGTGCTAGTGCTGCAGGGACTGGTTCCGTTTGCCCCTTTCTGCCACATGATCCTGCTACTTCCCTCACATCAGGCAGAATTTATTGAATCTCGCAATGGAATAGTGGAAGCTCTGCTGAGAAAACAAACCACCCTAGAAAACTGAACAGGAGAAGCAGCAGCAGAACTGCTGGCTTAACTTCTTGAACTCACTTAGTAACAATGCAAGGAAGGCAGAAGAAACAGGAGCCTAGAGCAAGGGGAGGGAAGCTGAACCAGCTCACAAGCAGATCAGTGTTCTGTCTTACAAAACCACATCCCGAGAAAGCAAGGACAACCAAAATATAGCACCCATTGAAAACCAAGTACCCCATCTTAAAGATTAATGAGAAAACCCTCAAGCTAAGTGTCAGAGGAATAAGGAGACACTGTATTCCTGAACTTAAGACTGTGAGGCTCTTCTGTCAGTGTAACTTCAGTCATACAGGAGATGTAGGAACACAGAGATGTCAGACAGGAACGGTTATAAGTATATTTAAATTTCCTGAGTCCACGCCACTCTGGCTGCCAAACCCTGCAGTGTAGGCTAGACATGCTGGGAGCATCATTCCCTTCACTGGGCAGACTGTAGCAGCCAAGCTCCCACTCACTGCCCTTGAAAGCTGCTGGGGCACTCCAATGCTTGCCATGCTCAATTATGTGAAGTACAACAGCAATTCCTTAAAAGCAGGTCTTCAAGAGACAAGGTCTCTCTAGGCGCACAAGGGGAACAGCATTCTCCTCTGGCAAAGAGCATCTGTGAGCTGCTACTGTTACCACCTGGATAAAAGTTTTCTCGTAAATGCCTCTGCCATTCACCAAGGAAATGAAGCACGAGGCAGAGGTGCGACGGTCAAGCCCCCACACTGCTTGCTTCCAACTTCCCTGCAGTCACATCACAGGCACCTGCAGGTGAGAAACACCGGACCAGACCACCACTACGATCAAAGACGGCTTCTAGTGCGTGTGAAGCTGCTCCCTGCCTCCAGGGAAAGCTGGGACCCTCAGGAAATCCTACTGATGGATACTCCTCGCAGAGTGCTGCCAGTCTGGGACAGAATTCGGCGCCAGTCTGTGCGCCAAGGCACCTCAGACCTACGGATGAAGTTACGGTCCTCGGGCACAAAGCACCTGTAGCCGGCGCAGCCCCCCTCGCCCTCGGCCGGCTGACGCGGTGCAGCGCAAGGCCGGCGGGTCCCCCTGCCCTGGGGCCAGCCAGGGCCCCGCAGGGGCTGGTGCGCAGCGGGGGGCAGCGGCCGCCGAGCCCACCCGCCCCTCCAGCCCCCGCTCCCGCCCCAGAAGAGGCCCCGAGCCGCCGGCACTACCTGGCGCTCAGACGGGCAGGTGCTTCCACCGGACCTCGCAGCCGAGCGAACAAAAACCCAGGGGCACGGGCACCGGAACGCACCGGCCGAGCGAGGGCCGGCTCAGGCGGACCTACAGATGCCTGACGGAAGCACCGAAACTTATTTTCGCCTTGAAAAACCACAAGGTAATACCGGGGCAACCGTGCTGCGCAACGCGGGCGGCGGGCGAGCGAGAGCGTGTGCGGGGGGAACAAAACCCCTCCGGCAGCCGCAGCGCCCCCCGCCCGCTGAGCAGCCGGACCCGCTCCCGGGCAGGGGCAGGGCCCGGGCCGCACCGGGGCGGCGCAGCGCGGTGCCCGCCCCGCCGCCGCCGCACCTGCGCCCGGGTGGCGGAGGCCGCGGCAGGCCGTGCCGTGCCGGTCCGCGCCGCGCCGGGGTCTCACCTCGTCGCCCCACTTGAGGACGTCCTTGTGGCGGTCGCGCAGGGCGCGGTAGATGTGGAGGAACTGGATGATGCCGTGCTTCCGCACGTGCTCCGCGTGCCGCCGCGTCTCCTCCCAGCTCAGCGGCGAGCCCTGCGAGAGCAGCCCCATGCCGGCCCGCGGCGGAGCGGAGCGGCGGCGCCGGGAAGAGGAGGGCGGCGGAGCGGAGCCTGCGCGGCGCGGGGTGCGCTCTGCGCCGCGGCGGCGGCGGCAGGAACCGAGCCCGGCGCCACACGTGACGGTGGCGCGCGTCAGGCCGTGACTCAGCACTTTCCGCCGGCGGGCCCCGCCCCCGGCCGGCGCGCGCCCCGGGCGGGCTGAGGCGCTGCGCGCGGGCGGCGCGGCCCCGGCTCGGCGGCGTGTGGCGGCGGCTCGTGCCCCGCGCTCAGGGCGGCCCCGGGAGCCGGCGGGCAGGGAAGCGCCTCAGGGGACAGCAAACGCCGGGGAAAGCGCGGCTCCGGCAGCGCGCCTGTGCGTGGCCGCCGCTGCCCCGTTGCTTCCCTGGAGCGGGCCCCAAACGCGGGGGAGGAGGCGGCCCTTTCCTGCGGAAGGCCTGCTGAAATGGCGGCGGGGAGCGCCCTGCCCGGCCCCGAGGGCGGCCGGCGCCGCGGGCTGGGCGCGGGAGCGGGGGGGCGGCACGCAGCGTCCGCTGGCGTGGCGCTGGCCTGCGGGAAGGGGCTCTTGCGCGTCAACGGCGTGACTGAAAGAAGTGCCCAAATAAAGGTCCTAACACGTGGACCGCGGCCTGGAAGCCACCGTGTATTTACAATAGATCAGAGCACACATCGCAAATAAATGGGGTGCCCATAGATACTCGGAGTGGGTGGCGGAGACCCTCGGGCCTCCCCAGGCACGGCAGCTCGGGGTCTACGGCCCACATCCTGCTGTGCCGAGAAAAAGGCCCAGCTAAGGAAGATGCTGAAAGGGAGTTCTGTTAGCTGGGAGCTGACCTGGTGGGAATTGGAACAGCATTCATCTCGGGAAAGAGGAAGGAGGAACATGCCACTGTGTGCATTTCACATTTGATAAAAAATAGAAGGAAGCCCACTGGTGCTACTTAAAATGTTTACTACATGAAGAGACGCAAATAAGGAACTGAACATTAACATGAAGAGAAATGCTCTCACTTAAAAGAAACTGAAAGTCATTATGCCTGGACACTCATTTTCGTTATATTCACAGAGCTCTTTCATCGTAGGACTCAGGATAAGCGTGGCTGGTATGCAGTAGGATTGCATAGCTAAGGGTTGGAGAATTAGTAAAATATTTATATTGTGGTATAGCCCACTAATGGATGAACTGTATTATTGGATGTTTCATTAACTGAATGACTATACTGACAAGAACTGCTTGATTGTCTTTATTCCAGGATATGTCCTCAAGGATAGGATGAGCTCCCAACACATTAAAATAATAAATCTAAAATACATTCGTGGAAAACATCAAATATTCAAGTAAAACCACTCAAGAGTAAAGTGGTTTATATCTTGGTTATGTTTTTAATGACCTAAGTTTGTACACAAAGGGCAACATTCACAGAACAAGAACAAGCAGTGACCGTTATAATTAAAATTACAAACATTTGATTTATAATGTGCTGGTTTTAGGGGCTCATGACTTATTTAAAACTCATGGTTTTGGCTGAAATTTTAATGGCTGATGTAATTGAAAGCAATACTGGTTTTGGTGCTGCTGTAGATCTAGAGAAGGCTTATTGGGTTAGTTTGAGGGAGAAGAAAACAATCTTTTAGTTGAAAAAATCCTACAGCCTTTTTCATTTTTGAAAAATCAGGAGGTCAAAAAATCTCATGCTTCAAACAGGAGTCTGTTGAGGCATGTCCCTCACACAAAGACAGAGTTGTACTTTATTTCAGATCTGAGAGGACAAAGGGACTTCATGCACTGCCCTGCATATTTGAGGGCAGTTGCACCAAAGATCAAGATTCAGCATTTGTGCCATCATGCTGCCACCCAGCTTTAAATTTTTCACAACTTTAAGTTTGAGCTGGAGCACCTGAGGAGCCCCAGCAGTGATAAATGTGGCCAAGTAGCACCTAATGGCTTTCCTGCCAGCTGTGTTAGCCCCTTTCTTCTCCGGGGGCAGTCAACCCTGGTTTTGAAGCAAACATTTTGTCAGAGCAAAATTAATACTGTCATCTTGTGGCTCTGGGCAGACCTGTCTGCGTTATCTAGGATCTGTGCTCCCAGTTCACTTGGCTGATCGTGAGAGCACTGTGTTGCTGAGAGACTTTTTCTGAGAGTTGGGTATTTGGTATGATCCCAGCTGCTCTGGGTATGCTGCTATGTATAATTAACTGTAAACATTTCTAGCAACATACACAAAATTTCCAAACTAAGATCAGCTTTATTATAATGCAGGCTATTACCCAGTCCATACTTTTCAGCTGACCACTAATGCTACACTTTGACCTGAGATTCAAGAGCACATTTTCAGTGTCTGTCTTTCTCCATGTTTAAAGTCAGCTCATTTTTGTGTTTTTTCAGTGCCATTATCTGCTCTGTTTCCAATCCTGTGTGCTGAGTCTTATCAACTGTAGAGCTAGTACTTTGTTTATAACAGCAATCCAAGATATTTTCCTTCTGCACTGGTAAACTGATAAAATTATAAACTCTGCTTTCACACATTGTAGTCTTTAGCATAACAGTGTGATGTCAGGTCTATTTATGAGGTGTTTACTGCCTTCAAGTGAAGCTTTTTTCCCTTCAGTTCTAATGTATGTGTTCTGCCAGTGCAGAGCTATCTATAGTCTTTTACCTTTGCAGGGTACCGTAGCACAGAGGAGGAGTGTAAGTGTTCATTGGTGCATCACATAAAATATGACTTCAAGACAAACCAACTTTGTATAATATCTACCTACATGTATAATGTTGTATAGTTATTTCTAGTACAGGTAGTATCATGTGCTTCCAGTATATTTAATATGAAAAAAAGCTTCTTTAAATGTACAGGCAGTACTTTGGATGACGTTATTAGTTTAGCTTTGTACCAGTATCCCCAGCCCCAAGACTTGACTAGTTTCTCTGGACAGACCAAAGGAAAAATATTCTGGATTAAACTTGCGGGAAAAAAAGTTTGCTAGAAAAGCATTTTCTGGAGAAGAAATATCTCCCTGTGAAAAACATCCTTTGCCTGAACTTACCAACATGGAACTTACGTAAGAGTAGACTTAGGCCAAATTCCCCTTAAACCCTCCCTTTGCTCCAACAGGATCTGTCTTACGAGTAGGCCACATTATTATTTCCTTATCTCTTGAATAGTGGCTTTTCAGTGCCAGGTAGGGACTGTTCCCCATTCCTGAAACAGTATCCACTGGTCACAGAGCAAATTAGCTTTTATTTGGGAAATGTGACCAGGGAGTGTGACTTTAGCACATTTTCAGTCTTTTAGGGTTTGGGTTGTTTTGTTCTGTTTTTTAAACTTTGTGTTCAGTTGAAGCAATTAGAATAATTGTTCTAATTAAATTAACCAAATAACAGCTTTTGGTTTTCATTCTCCTCCTTGCACTGTTTTAGAACAGAAGCTTAATGGAGAAGCCTTGCCTTGTATGAAAAGGAACACAAATGGTCTTCATCAAGTTGTAAAAAGGAAACATAGTTTATTTTTTACAGAGAAGGAAAAATTGTTTCCACGTGAGATTCAGCTATTTCTTGACACCAGTGTTGATGCAGTGTGACAATACCCAGAAATGTCTGTGCCAGGAAACACAAATATTTTAAGAAATAAAGATGTACTGAAGTTACAAAATCATAGGAGATATTACTGATTCTTGCATTGAAAATCATTAGCAAGCTATCAGCTTTTAGAATTTAGATGAACATCAGTAGGGACCTGGAAATACTTTACAGTTGGAATAGTCGAGGGAAAAGGCCCATGTACTTTTAAGTTGGAGACAGTAAGTTGGTAGGAGCAGAATGTATGACATAGCACCTGCAACAGTGAGGAGCTGCCCTTAAGGTTCACATGTTCCTGCTTTCCTCCACAGAGGATAACTCACTTCATGTTTTCTGTATCTGCAAAGCTATTCAAATCAGCTGCCACTAAATCTAAATAGAGTAGCTTGGCACTTTGGGAATATACCCTCGGGGAGAGATGGAAGATGTGTAGACTCAAAGGTGAAACCACTCCTACAGAATCCTTTCTTTTACTGACTGTCATTAGAAGGAATAAGTCAAAAGTAGATGTCTTGTGATGAGGCTGCTATTACAGAGAAAAAGGAAAGGTTTGTTTTTCTTAATGAATCACCTGCAAGATTTTTTAAGGCAGCATTGTTCGAGGTGATTGTGGAGCTGACATTGCTGAATGTTGTGTTATTCTCTGAACAAAATCAAAAGACTTCAGATGGAACAATTCACTTTCAAAGTTTTGGAACGGTATGCTTGGTAGAAAAAAAGATAATTGCCTCTTTTTTTGATAAAACTTTTATGTTTCCAGGTCTATAATTTATGATGTGCACCTGTGTCCAGGATAATTGACTCAGGTGAGCAGCAGATGTGGTAACTGCTTCCATCTGAGCAAGGAGGCCTCTAGGCATTTCCTGAGGCACTGGAAGAGCTCTGTGCTCTGGTAATTACTTCTTGATGCAGAAAGTCTTGCTGACTAGCAACTTGGGTTAAATATTCTCTTTGGGAGGAGAGGGGAGTTGTGATACTGAAAAGATGCAAGGACCTTCTGAAGGATCTTCAACTGAAGGTCTTTCTGCTCTACAGTGAAGAAGATTACTAATGGTGGCTTATTCCAGTCCTCTCCAACCTAACTTCTCAATTAGCTTATACTGTCTTGACTTCTTAGTACTGCTTTAAAATTTCTTTTGCTTGCTGTCACCTGATGTGTGGAAATGACTGCAGTAGGATTAAGCTCTATCGTGAGTCTGGTGTGCTTCTTGGGTTTTTTTATGGGATTTTTCATTCATACAGTTCACCTTGAGGGTTGGAGTTTTTTACTTCAGTAAGGCTAAATTGTGCATTTCAGTCTCTAAAGTATTATGTGTTTATGTCAAAATTGAAAACCATTACATGGTTTTCATAATTGTGGTCTGTATGGTCTGTAATAGCATCTGCCTTTTGCACAGAACTTGAATTTCTAGCATTTTAGTAGCCCACGTATTCTTTTGCTGTGATTTTCATGATACATGATTATGGTGCCTTGATTGAATCTGGCATATCAAATCATATCATGAATGCTGCTGGTGGTAATAGCAGAGGTTGTAGTGTGTGAGTTACTCTGTGTGCAAATTGCAGAGTAGTCTAGCATGGTGGCTGATGCCTGTTTCATCCTGTTCCCCTTTTCTCCTGTCGCTATCTGTTCCCTTGGAGATACCCTCTTCTACCAATTTACCTCTTACTGTGTCCTGATCTCTCCTAAAGAGGATCTTCTTTGGTGATGCCTACAAGATACAAAGTACTCCCAAAGAAAGTAAGAACTTCCAAATAATATCCCAGTTTATCTTCTTTCCAGTATCTTCTAAGCTGGAGAGTCTATATTATAGGATTAGCTTTATATTCATTTCCACACGCTGACCTAATTGGTTTTTTTTAGTAGATAAGAACTGTGTAATATAAAATAAAAGAGTATCAGGTGTTCAATTACAAAGCAGGAGACCGACTGCCTTCTCATCCTCTCTGCATACCAAGTAGTTTTCTTTAACACATCATTTCATTCATTGTGAGTACCAGAAGCAGTAAAATTCCCTTTTTAGGCATAAGATGGGAGAAACAATAGAGACACTGCCTGAAACGGGGGCTGTGTGCAAAGTCCTTCCAAAGACTTTGTTGATTGCTAAGCTTTACAAAGGACAGAATGTGGACATGTGTGCAGCTTAACAAAGCCACTGAATTCCTTGGTTATTTCGATCCCCACCACAGACAGGAGTGTAGGTCTGTGCACTTTTCTTGCACTGAAAGAAGATACGCCAAAAAGTCCTAACTCCATCTTCAACTGCTCCTGAAGAAAACCCATAACCTCCCAAATATTAGTTGCATGTTAGTTGGAGCATTCGAAAGTTAGTTGAAAAGCAGAATAAATAAATGATATTTTTCTCTTTAGCAACTGTCTTATCTTTCTTGCCATACACAAACTGTAGCATATATTTTTTTATAGTGACAAATTTTGCAGCTAAGAGTAAAGTACTGATCCATAGTGGAAAAAAAGCAGAATTCCTAAGTAAGATGTATTAGTAGAAGCTCTTACCTCTGTTTTAACACCAACTTTCAGCTAGAAGTGTTTTCCAGACCAAGAAATAAAAGCAGAGCCAGTGAGATGCTTTACCATGTATACCCCAGGCCACCAAGGGGCAGAGGACCTGTAGCACCATGCTGTGCTCCTGCTGTGGGACGGGTCAGGGCAGGTGTCCTGGACTCTGTGGTCCCATTTGGAGACATGTTCCTCCTAGGCAGCAACCTAGAGCAACAAGCTTTTCCCATCCTGGGAGCAGTTTGATGGATCCTTATGCCCTGCCTGAGAAAGCAGATGTCTGAAAGGTGTGCAGGTACCAAATATGAATCGCTGATTCTTCCATACACGCATGCATTCAGTCAGGTCTAGCTCAAGATACTAAACTGCCACAGTATTAAATCTGCAAATCTGGAGATACCACAAATTTCCCAAGACAGGATCTGTGGGTGTCCCCTGCCCCTCATCCATTGTGTATTGGTTTATTGCCTGGCAGCCTTTTGCGTGTTGCAGTTTTGTCTCCTTTTATGACTCAATATTGTTACTGTGGTTTAAGTAATGATGGATTGATTCCTGGTGGGAGTAGTTGATATTTACAAGATCACTCATTCTGCAAGGTTTTGGTCATGTATGAACCAGATGGGAATAATCCTCTTGCATTTTAAATGGGCATACATACAGGTGTTTGTATCTTAGAAAAAACAGCAGCAGGAAATAACCTAACCTTCAGGAAGAAAATGAGATAGCAGAATAGGATTTGATAAGGTAAGCATTTTTCAGAAGCTACAGTGAAAGCTTTCCAAGCCCCTAGATAAGTCCAGAGCCTCAAAAAATGATCTGACTTGAACACTTAATCTTCCTGTCAATTTGAAGCAGGGATGGTCACAAAACCATAAATTTTCTTCTATTGATTTTTGTCCAAAGTTCCAGACAGTAGATCAGTCTCAAGAACTGTACCTAGTTAAAGAGACTGAGGCAGTCAGCAAATACCCTTTGGTATTCTAATAACCAGGGCATACTTTTCCTTAAAGGCTAACCTACTCTTCACACAGCAAGAAATGTAATAGCTTACAGGCTTTTATATAATAGTACTATTTAGCAATGGTCATTATAAAACTACTGAAAAGCAACCTCAGACCTCTGTTGAGTGCCATACCTTAGTTCCTCTGACTTTTGATAGCTAGTGGAGGCTAATCTGTTTGCAGGCATAATATTACACCAAAGTATTTTTTTCAGGAACATGGTGAAAAAACAGGATGCATTACGTAGCAGGAGTGGAGAAAATAGGCCACTAATAATCACACACTGAATAATCTCCAAAGGTCAGTTATGCCTTCCTTAATTGCAAGTTTATCTCCAAATCTGTAATTATAGAGTACTTTCACCTCATCTACTTAATAATGTACATTGTATGTAAGCTACTTTCTACTGAAAACTTGAAAATTATTGGAAATGCATTCTTGTCTCTCTGATGAAATTGGTGGTTTGCTGATTTTCTGAAGGGTTTAGACAGAGATGAGTGCCAAATCAAAATAGTAAGAAGAAATCTTGAAAAAGGAGGACATCAAGAGAGAAACTCAGTATTTGCTATAATATATTCTTTGTAGGTAACTGGTATCACCATTCATACCTCCCAAGTGTTTCCACCAGACAAGTACCTCTCAGGGTCTCTTTTCCAGAAGCAAGTTAGAAATATTTTGGAGACTGCATTTCAAAAACAAGTCAAACCAAAGATACTGAAAATGCTTCTTGTGAAATTTCTCTAAGTGAACTAATTGATACAATTTTAGATGTTGGCCTAGTACTTAGAGTTATAGCACTTCTAGTATGTTATTGTTATTTATAGCACCTCAGAGGAACTGCAAGTGGTCTACTGTACAGGTAGACAAGCTGAGGAGCAGAGATGTTGAGCTGCTTTGGGTGGGATCTAGGATGCTTAATTATAAGTAGCTAGAGTAACTATTGCTTGCCTTGCCTGTAGGCCCAGCTCTAGTGGCTGATCCAGATACCTTTGAGTAAGAGCCTCAGTTTCCCATAAGGTCTGCCATGAAATGACTGGGTAAGAAAGAGTAGTGACAACCCGTCTGGACGCTGGCAGTGGAGGGTGGCAAGCCTGCCTGTGAGGAGAAGGAGCCTGTGGGATGCAGGGCACACAGCTTCCATCCATGCCGTGCCCTGCTGCCATACCTTCCAGCAGGGACCTCCAGGCAGTGAATCAGGCAGTGGCTCAGCAGACACAGATTCTCATCCTGCTCTCTCTGTTCCCCTCTGCTTGCATCTGCATAGCTAACAGGAGCCAGGAACTGGTTAGTGGTATCCCTGCCCTATGCCATCCTTTAAGACTCAAGAAACTGCATCCTTGGTGGGCTGTAACTCAGAAAGGAGGTAAAGACAGAAGCACCAGTGACTGGGAAGTGCAAGGGAGAGCACTAGGTCAAAGAGGACTGTTGAAAAGTCAGGGCTACTGAGGGACCTGTGGTTCTAAGCTGTATATTCCCTGGCAAACCCCTGGCATGAGACTCAGAGAGGGCTGGTGAGCTACTCATCTCCCTGTGCAGAAGGTCAGAGGAGCAGGTACATGAAGTGTGTGCTGTGTCCTTACCCCTTCTCAGATTTTCTCCCTTGGGAGGGTGGACAAACCATATTCTTCTGGCCATTCATCAGCTGATTCTAAAGCTATGATCATAAGATATGATGGAGATATGCAAAAAACTTTTAAAATAGGGCTAAGCCTTCATGTAATCAAGTCTGTGTTTATAACTTTGCTTTGCACAAGGTTCATGTTTCAGTTATGTTCCCTGTTTCAGCTCAGGCTCTGTAATATATATGCCTTTCAGGTGGTGTTCAGGAAGATTTTTCACTTAAAACAGGAAGAAATAGTTAAAGCTGAGCAGGTGAGGTAAGAGTTGGAACCCAAACCATACTTTTCATTACTAAATCCCTCAAGGCTCCATTGTTCTAGTATTTGAGGTTTATAGGAAATAACTGCCTGGTTTCTCTCCTGTGCCTGTAAATGATTATATGCCTCATATTTCTAACCCTGGCTAATACTGCCAGTAACAGTAATACAGCCTCCATGTGGTAACCCAGTTGTTCGCATCTGTCGCTTCTTTAATCTTTGTCCAAATCCCCATTTCTGCCAAAGAATGCATCAGGCACCAAGATAAGACCAGGGAAAACGTAACCCTTGCCCCAAATAACTTGTAATGTACTGTAATGTTTTATCACAAGCACTGTACTTTACACAGTTGTGTAAAAAAGCAACCATTGACCTGCCAAACTCACAGTGCTCCCAGCTGTGGTGCTGACACCATGATTCCCGGGTTTTGCCTGTGGGATTAGCTGCTGCTAACTGGTTCTTTCCAAAACTAGGCTTGTAGAATAGCAGTGCTGCCAGCAGGATTTGTCCCCACACAGATCCGTGCATGGTGGAAAGGGGCAGAGAAGGCTGCAGGGTTTGCTCAGCGCAGGCTTTTCTGGTCATATAGCAGCAGAGCTAGAAGGAAGAATGGCAGATACAGCCGAAAGACTCCATGCTCAAAGTACTTCAGTCTAGTGCTAGTTATTTTCTTCTTGGGCTTTGATACGGCAATAATGGTCCCTTATAACCTCCCTTTTAGTATATGCATTTGTGCAGGTTTTGGTCATATGGATCATCCCATGAGAAACCTTTGATCTTTTCCAGTTTCTCATGACTGCAGTTCCACCAGTCTGCTCTAATCTTCCTTTTCGTAAGAGCTGTTTAATTCTGTGGCACTCCACCAAGAAAGGACTTTAAATCATGAACCAGTGTTCAAAATTCCAAGTAGAAACCTGTTTATTACTATATGGAACAGAAGATTACATTTATTAATAAGCCTAAGCATGTTCCAGGCATCTCAAGAGTAAAAGGTACTGTTAGCTATCTCAGCAAGTACTAGTGAAGCTGAAATCCCAATTTGCAAATAGACCAACTATATTAAAAAAGGAAATGTTGGCCTTCCATTGGGTAGTTCAGGTATTCAAATTATTTTGCATGCCACTTA
Organism: Falco naumanni; assembly: GCF_017639655.2. Taxonomy (NCBI): domain Eukaryota; kingdom Metazoa; phylum Chordata; class Aves; order Falconiformes; family Falconidae; genus Falco; species Falco naumanni. Next base: position 19,017,150 of record NC_054059.1, on the reverse strand, counting down.
CATCTTTCTTTGGCAACTTGTGTTCCTGGACAGAGCTTCAGGTCCTAAAGACTGGGGGAATATGAGCTCAACAGCTCTGCTTTCTCCTTGTGAGAAAGTGTTGTGTGAGGGACGGCTCTGCTGGCTGCTACACACACTGTGTAAACACTACTGTTGTATGTAGCCATGGACCATGGGCTGCAGGGTCTTCAGTGGTGTTACCACACTGTTGTAGAAAGCAAGACGTGGTCCTAGATGACCAAGGAGGTTGTGTGGAGGTGAGGGCCAGATTCTCAAAGACAAAGACGCTACAACTAGAAAGACATGCACAGCTCTCAAGGGATAGCTGTGTGCTTTGGAAACACTTCAGCAGATGATACTTTACATTTTAGGCCTCTAAACACATTTAATATCTGGCCTCCAAGACAGTTTTCTCTTGGAGTTCTTTAAGTTCACCATATATCACATTATTGCTCAATCCTCTGAGCTGGGCCATATAATTACTGACAGACTGCAGATGGCTGTTAAGACAAGTCTACAGGGCACATAACAAAGAATTAAAGTGTCTGCAGTGAAGCTGCCACAAGTGAAGTTACATGTTTGGGCTTGAGATGGTCTAACAGCTCATTTCCACATAAAGAAGTTCTGTGCTCTTCTCCCTGTCATCCTCCCTTGGCCCTCCTCCCCTCACGTGTACTGGCTTGTGCTTTCTGACCCTGCACCAAGGCAATTCAATTTACTGGAATCAAGAAGAATATTAAATTGGAAAAAAGGTGAATCATTTGTGATGGCACATGGAGTTGACTCAAAGCATGAATGTACTGAAGAGCACCAAAACTAATGCAAAGGATGGGATAGAACTGTATGACTGGGTCTGGGTCTAGGGAAAGGAAGAGGAGGAAAAGGAAGCAAGATCTTTGTAGCAGTGGCGAGCTGGCTAATTGTGGTAAAGTGCCACTACCCCTGAGTACGAAGCGACCACGTTCTGTTCATGCAGTCCATCTTCAGCATCATTCTGCGTATACATGTTATTTTTATTTGTCATTCTGGATTTGTCTTTCACAGAGTGGGTATACGTGGATAAAGCTGGGACTGCAACATGACAAATTAGCTAGTGAGACAGCAGCAATGAGGATTTGCTCTGAGGGAAGATGGTCAATAAAATATGCATAACTTGTAAGCCTGTCTCTCAGCTCCCTCCAAAAGATAACTGCAATCTTTCTTGTCATCTCCATAGGACCTAGGTAGGCTTCCTTTCTCAATTTTTTTTTGTTTTGTTTTGTTTTTTTGGTTTTTTTTTTTTGTTTAGCTGGGGTTTTTCATATCACAGATTCTGGAAACAGATCATCTTTTCATCTTGTTCTCAGAAATCTGTAAACTATGCAGCTAGACAGCAAATAAATAAATGGTAATGGAATGTACTGCCCATGAAAGATTTAACGTTGTTCAGTTGGAAGAAAAGAAGGAAAGCTAATGATTGGCAGCAACTAATAATCACTCCAGTGTTTCAGAGTTTTTGCAGATTAATTCAAGACATTTTCTGTTTCTGTTGAGGTCAAAGACAATATTTCCATTGGCTGCAGTTGGAGCAGTTTTAATCTCTTAAGTTTCGAACACTCCTGTTCTTCAATCTAAAATAATAAAGTACAATATTATTTCAAAACTGGGTTAGTTATCTGATGTGTGGATTCATCATTCATTTTAACACTTATCTGACTGTTGCCTCATTCTTCTGCTGAGGTTAGTTTAAAAAAAAAGGCATCTCCCAAGCAATCCTCCCTTGAAAGGTCATCTAAGGCTTTCATTTCCAATTTTTAAGCTCTGTGGGAAGTACAGCCTCAGCCCTATTAAAAACAAAATACAGCAAGAACAACCCATGTGCTTCATGCAACAATGTCTTGGGGTGACTCACTGTTGCCTTTGGCACCCTGCTTTGGCCAGGCAGGTGCAGCTGGCAGGTATGTAGGAACATCAGGCGTATGGCAGCGAATGGGGGATACATGCCTGAACACTGACAACCTCAGCTGTGGGGGAGCCAGGCAGATGCCTGGACTTAAGCTACTGAGGGTAGCCAAGGCATCCACACAGTGCTCCATACACAACATAGGATCTTTTGGACCCCCATGCCCTCTCTGCTGGTGGCTGGAGGCTGGGCAGGATATCTGAGAATACTCAAGAGGGCAACTACATATGAAAAGCTGCATCTTTGTTGAAGATCCCCTAGAGCTGGTATGTTAAGAACTGGAGGGTGAAAGAGCTAACACACAGGGAGATTGCTTACTGGTTTTCCTGAACAGATTCTCCTCTAAAACCTTTTAAGTTTCCACTTTAGCTTCTTTTTAAGAAACAGGCTATTTGTGCTGCTTTTTTCTCTGGTGTAGCATATTGGACCTCTGGGCGGTTTGAAGGTGGAGGCTCCTGTGCTGCAGTTGCCAGTGCCTTACAGGCAGCTCTCAGCCCAGTGCTCCAGATGCCACAAACGCATCACTCATGTTGCCTCCTGGGAAACGGGAGGAATGGATGCTTTGCCTTATTCTGTGAGTTTTGGTCAGTCTGTCCGCCTTCAGGGCCCTTTGAAGAAAGGAGTCCATTCTTCCTGTGGGCACATAGGCATTAGATACACTGGTAAATTCAGGGATAGGTGAGAGGGAATTTAAGGTTTTCAACTTCACATTTCCCTATGATACTTTCAGGTCTTATGTATTCTGTAGGATTCTGTACGGTGCAAACATATCCTACAGTCAGTCAGTCAGCCTGAGGACACTGGTGTAACTGTGCCCAGCAAGAGTGAAAGATGTGTATTTTCTGGGGCTGGGCCAAAACATGCTGCTTTCTAAAAGGTCTCTGCTGTGTTTGCTGCAGAACGTGGTTGCCTTTCAGGGCTGAGTGGGGAACTTTTGAGAGTAGGAGTAGTGCCACAGCAAATGCAGCTGGGCATGTATCTCACACAGCCTAGGGGACACAAGACCTGAAGACTAGGTCTTCACAGCTTGCTTAGTCTGCATTTTTTAGTTTCCTGTCTTGGACTACTGAGTCTTAGCACTCAGCTGCAGCTGAGTTGAACTTTCAGAATAATGCCATAAAAGACTACATTATAAATTTTCTATTCAGGGCTGTAGTGGGAATGAGTTCAGTAAACAAAAGAGGGTGCAGAAGGACAGTGCTAATAAAAATCCTGCCTAGATTCTCATTAAGAAATCTCAGCTGTTCTTGTGTCTTGAATGAAGCAGGGATCTGCTGAAAGGAGCACGATGCAGTTGTATCATTAAAAAAGTGTATCATAATATATACACAACAGGGTGCCACATTAAAGGCAAACTTAATTCTGGCATTTCATTGCAATAATAATTTTATTTCAGTGCAGGGCCATTTTTTCTGTGTGTGTGCTTGTGTGAATAACCTCCTAGGTTTACAAAGGGGAGTGTGAAAATGCAGACCTCCTATGTATACACCGTGCATGTTGACAGTTGTGCATTCATCAGCAAGTTAAGGTGTTTTTGATTCACAACACTGACTTCTGCCCTTTAAACTTGTATGCTAAGAGATAGACTGTCCTCTCCAGGGAGTCAGTCCCAAAAGGATACTAAGACATGTGTGTTCCCATTGTCTTTCACAGATTATATGCTGATAAAAGAAACCTGTTTACTCCTGTCTCCAGAAGTTGAGATGAACTGAACACATAAACGTCTGCCTATTTCCTATCATTTCTTTGTGGTAAGTGTATAACTTGTGCCAGTCAATTGGCTCCTTGTGCTGATCCTTGGAGCCTTCACAAGAGGGTGAGGCTGGCCCAGCCACAGCAGCGGCAGCAGTGCTGCATGGAGACAGCACATCTGCCAGACCTCGCCGGGTTCAGAAACCTTCTCCACAGACTGGAGTAGCAGGGTCTTCTGAGTACTTCCAACCTACATTTGTTGCGTGCTTGGAATTCGAGGAGTTTCTCCTCCAGTACAACCCCCACCTCTCCAAATGGAAAATTCCCCACCAAATCCATAGCTACTGAAGAGCTTCCCAAAGGATCAACTGTAGTTTTGTTAACCTAGGAAACATGGCATGTGTCTCACCTGGTCAGGTTCTCAACAGTGACTGACCCCCCCAAAAAAGGCAGCAAATTTCATGTCTTGTCTTCTTCTCAGCAATGACAACCATTTTTGCTAACATTTTCTAACGACAGGCACTTTTAGTGATACCAAGGGTGAAAACTTTCAGCTGTAAGAAAGTTTAGCAGAGTCAAATGAGGATCTTCAGATGTGAACTGCTGGACTTTCTTTCCTGTAAATGCTGTTGCCAGTTCTCTGTGTGGTACCAATCAGAAAACACTAAACAGAACTCATCCAAGAATTGTTGGTTTCTGTCCTGAGTTATCATTGAAATGTCCTTTTTCCTTAAGGCATATCACTTCATTTCTCCCACTGTAAAATAAAGGTAATAGCTGCTATCTGATAACATATTTCTGCAGCTCGGATTTCTGTATTTGATAACTTGTCCCACTTGCACACAGACTTCTCCAAGACCTACAAAGATGATCAGCATCAGAATCCAAACTAGCATTAAACCTGGAGAGGAATCAGAAGACAGAAACTGTCCTAGTTGATGGGAAGTGCAGTAAGATGCACGAAGGATGTAGTCCATTTTAAATATTCTCATCCTTTGAAATACTAAGAGATCTAAAAGTAGAAACTGCAACTTTGAAATGGATCATTGCTATTTGTGGGGTTGGCACCAAAACTAATTGCCAAAAATTCACAGAAATATTTAGTTCTTCTCTGGCAAGTGCTGACCAAATAAAGGAGCTCTCCTGGATCAAGCTGTGCTTTAGTTACTGACCCATCGGTAGGATCTTTGCTTCTGAAAGTTGAACACCACAATTTCATAGCAATCCCATAACCTGATGTCTTTTAGCAAATACTGACTATGTTCCCTGTTACTTCTGGCAACCAGACTAATTCCATCCTAGTCAAATAGCTGCTCTTGTGCTCCCCTAAAATCTCAGCTTTCTGCTTCCATCTGGGACCACTTGGAATTGAAAACAATTAAAATCTGTGGATGCATTTCTTCAGAGTTGTTGTTTGGCCATACTATGGTTATATATGATCAGTATGGCAAGTTTATCATGGTAAGCCACATCACTACATGGCAGCAGTGATACAAAAATCAGGTCTCCAATTTGTTGATAGTCAGAAACCCAATATGATGCTATTTGGAATCATCTAAAAGGATCAAATAATCTTTTTTTTTTTAAATGAGCAGATCCTTTTTATCAGTTCATTTGTTTTTTCTTCCAACATATAACCAAATGAAGACAGAAAGATATGGACTTATTTTGGGAGGAAATTAATCCATTTCTTTTCTTTGTAAAACTTAGGCTGGTCTCCATCATTGAGCAATGTGATGTTATTTCTCTGAGCTAATAAAAAAAACCAGCAACTCAGCATCTGCAACTTGTAATTCAGTATCAGGTGAAAAGTTTGGACAGCATGCCCACATTTCCTCCTAATGTTAATGAATTATCTTCAGGAGAGTCCAAAGGGCAGCCTTCTGGAATATGAATAAATGAATACATTTAGCCTTAATTATTTTTAAGCTTTCTGCTTGTTTTCCAGATGGCACCTGTTCTTCCTAAATGACTTTTATTCCTCATTTGGCTCAATAGGTCAAATTTGCCACTGACTTTGCCACTTTCCTACCAAGAGTGATGGGAAACAATCTAAAACAGAAAAAAGGATAATTGTGACAACCCATTTTCTCTTCTGGCTAGTGAGTTGTTTTGTATTAATCCTCTGCACTGTAAATTATTTCCAAAAGCTTCAAGTAGAAAATGCAGATGTAAACAGAATTTTAGTACTTCCAGGGAACACAGCTTGCACAATAGTTTCAGGAGAAAAAGTAGTTTCAGGAATTAAACTCAGGTGACTTTCTTTTTGAAGTGCATTTCTGTCTGTGGGGAGATGGAGTGTACAGCCAGGGGAGGCAGCTGTCTCCAAAGTTATTTGTAGGGTGGTCACAGTGTAGCAGCATCATTTCCCACCAGTTCACCAGCACAGGGCCAGGCTGTCCCATTAGCCCTCTCTCGGGGGCAGAGCAGCTTGTCTGGATCTCTCTTGCCCATGTCAACAAGCAGCACACATGGAGGTGCCTTTTACGCAGCCCAAACCTACTGATTCATTTTGCAGAAGGGGGAATGAAAATTTGTCAAGTTGCTTCGTCACTACCAGCTTGAAGCATAGTTGAAATAATGGAGCAAAAAGGTCCATATACTGTTATCCATGTAATAACATTTCTCTCCAAAAAATAAAAATTCAGGGTAATTAAATTTGAAAACATAACTTGTTTGTAACATGATTCTAGACTTGCTGAATGTCCCCGGTCTCAGGCTATGGTGCATCTTACATGCCATGTGCCCTTCTATAATGTGAAAGGTCCCTATAATTTCTGTCTAGTCATCCTCTGCTGGCCCTGTTTCACATCAGCAAACTTGCTAGCAAACCAATAACTTTGTATTTGGACAATATACTGAGCATGAAACAGCAAGAGCCACGTGGCACTGGGACAGACCATCATTGCACAACTCTGCTATGCTATCAGCAGAAGAAAGCTGACACTCCTTCACCAGGCTAATAAGAAACAGTACCGAAGACATTGGAGATAGTCTTCGTTTTATGAAAGGGCATGTCTTTCTAACGCAATATAAGGAATGCGTTCATTTTCTCTGTTTTGCAGTTTTTCTTCTGTTTAAACTTCTCAAAATCCTTAATCGTAACTGCCACAAAATGGCAGTTTTCTGAAATTCTCAGTGGACCCAGCAACTTGAATTAGGTTTTGGTGGACCGGTTTCCTGGGATTTAGAAGATGCTCCTTTGAGAGTGTTGCCCTCTGACACTGGAGAATCACTGAAGCTTTCCCTCTCCAGTTCATCCCTCCATGAACAGAAACCCTGGGCTGGGGCTCTGGGGATGCAGCTGGGGGAATCTGCTGAAAGACTGATCTTTCAAAGGGAACTGCAGAGTCACTGGAAATGTTTCATAGTCACACACCAGTTTTGACCAGCACTTCAAACCAGCGTGGTCCCCCGGGATGTGGCAGGTCCCTTGGCTGCTGGGCTGGGGCAGTGGGCAGGACACGGCCTTGCCATGCTGGTGGCCTGTGAGCTGGCAGTTCGGGCTTTCTGCAGCAGAGCTGGGAGATGGAAAGTGTGAGATGCCCAGCTTTGTGAGAAGCTTCAGCAGGTCTGCGCTTGGATCCAGAGGGGCCATCCCGCAGTCCCGGCTGCTTTGGCTCACCCTCTGCCTGCCAGTCCCACCAAAGAACTGCCTGTGTGGCCTGGGGGATGCCAGGGGGAGTCCCATGCAATGTGGGCAGCTGACTGCTTCATTTAGCTTTTCAAAGATCTGGTGACTTTTCTGAAGCGAACACTTTCAGAGTCTCCTCTCCTGGCATTTTCAGTTTGCAGTCCAGCTCAAAACAACTACTGCCATGTGCAGACTGTATGACTGGTGTGGCCCAGTTACAGAAGCAGCCACGTGTCCTCCACATTCATGGAGAAAAGGCTGAAAAGGATTACTCGTTGTGATAGGGATGAGAAGTTGGTTCAGTGGTAGGAATTATATTTTCAAGCTGACATTAGCCACAATTGGTGCTAAAAGATGCAGCGTTGCCTCCCGCACCTGCTCATTCCTACCCTCTCCCCTGAGTTTGTGCAAGCCTGCTCTGAACAACAGAGGAATTGATTGGGCCGAAATCTCAGCGAACAGGAACAAAACCAGGCTGCAATCTGGCTCGGGGTCGTGATGCGGTTTTCCACCCAGACATGGGGATGCAGGTGCCCGCAGGAGGCAGAGCCGGAGGGGAGGGGGAGAGCTGCCTCTGCGGGGGGCTGGGGAGGAGGACGCGGGGTGGTCTCGCCTGCTGGCTCTGCAGGCTTGTACCTCCTGGTGGGGTGAGGTTATGTGAGATGGCCGAGCCTGGGGGTGGCTGTTACCTGGGGACAATGACACTCACCTCCACCAGAACTTTGTGAGCCTTGTTGAGATCTTTCTGACCCTCACCTTCCCTTGCAGGGATGGCACACACACCAGCACCAAACCCCACACGGCAGCACACCGCAGCAGGGTGGAAGCGGTGGAGCACCAAGCACACTGCCCCTGAACAAGCACCCTTGGAGGGAATCTCCCAGGCAGTTGCCAAAATTGCAGAGATGGGTATGTGGCAAGCTGGGCCCAGTATACGAAATCGATGGGTAGGAGACGCTGGAAGGTACCCCCGCCCCAGCCGTCCACTGTGTTTGCACCACTGTGTGTTTCAAGGTGCCTTTTCACAGTCAGGATGCACAAGCTAATTCGGAGTTGTGCAGCCCTTCACATTTTGCAGGCTAGCTCCAGCCCTGGAGAAAGAGAGGCATGTGGAAACTTGGGCTATCCTCAAAAGGGAGCATGCAAGAGAAAGTTTCAAGGTCCTTTACAAATTAATGGCTGTTTTTTTCCATTTTCCAACACAGAACAACTAAATGTTCTCATCTTGTTGGAACGCTTACATCTTGCGTGACTTCTCTTTCATCTTCTTTCCCTCATCACCTTCTTTCTTTATGTTTGGAAAAATATATGTTAATTCCTGGAAGAGCTTGCAAAAGACAAAAAGGTAAGTGAACTAACTTAATCTGTGTAGAATAGGTCAACTTGTTGGTACTTGCTGTCAAACAATGTGTGGTGGTTTTAACTGCTGGGAAGACACTGGTGGTGACACCAGCACTGGGGTGCCTTGCTCTAAACCGATCACACACGTACAGGTGCTGCTGAGCAGATGGAGAGAGCTCAAAAAGTGCAGAGAATGGCTTGAAGACTGAAAAACATGCTGTATAGAAGCTTTTTTTTTTTTTTTTTTTTTTTTAAGCTATTAAAGGCATAAATGTAGGGGTTTGAAATTATTTTTTCAAAGAAAAAATGTGTCTCAGTGTGAGATTTGCTGTCTTTTTCAATTTATTCTCTACTTTAATGAGCTGCTGTAATTTTATGCAGGAACTATTGGGTGCAGCTTTATGCTGTTTATTAGGTGGGAGATCAGACCTTCATTATTTAAACCTGATGTACAGGCATGGAATCTAGAACAGAGTGAGTGACACAACAAATAATTTATTGATTGAACATAGTGTCTTCCTCTGTGGAAATATGCACATATCTATTTTCAGCTTCTCACTTTTCCCCAATACTTTTTGATTTTTCAGCCTAGCACCCAGATGAAGGAAGGCTTTGGTGATCACAATGTCCATCCATCTGTCCTACTCCAGTAACTTTTAAACCAGCTGCCATACTTCCACATTGTGCAGCAGTGTGACAAACAGCTCCAAGGCATTAGGGCATAGATTCATTTCACCTAAGTTTAGACTTCTACAGTATCAGTGTCTTCATCTGAGATGGTCATCTTAGGTTGTCCTTACAGTTAGTGGAGACCAGTTGGCACTTTTAACCATGATTCAAATGACCTGATTTAGATGTCTATTTTGGGATGGAATGAATCACAGGCTAAGAGTGCCTTTCTGTCTTTACTGCTTAGTTAGGATGATAGGCTGAGCTGCAGAATACTGGGATAGTAGAATTTTCTACACTACTTCTGACAACTGGCCCTACATAGTAAAGGAGATTTAACGATGCAAAAGCTGAAGTGTGTGCTCACCAGCAGTGGTGAGACCAGTCACCGCGGCTGTCAGGCTGCCAGCCAGCACATGCCCCTTGTTGGGACGTGGAGGGAGTTCATGCCGCCCTTCACCTAGCTGGTATTTAGAGGATGTGAGAAGAGTGCACTGCTGAGGTGAGGAGGAAGTCAAACAGAGCTTTAGAGTCAGGAGAGCTGTCAGGGTTATTGTGTTGGGTGGGTAAGAAAATAAGAAACTAGTTCAAAATAAACAAGGCTTCGCCAGATTTACAGCTCACAGAATTAACTGCTTATTCCCATACACTCACCACGACTCTGTTGTTGCTCAGATAAAACAACTTCTAAAATAACCCTTCCAGCGTTTAGAGGTCAAGCCTTAACTCTTATCAGTTTATGATGCGTATTTCCATTTCCAACTCGGCAATTTTCAAACAAGCACTTTTGGTGTTTTTCCCCACAGCCACTCTCTCTTCTCTGAAAAAGTTGTTACAAACACCTCTAAACCACCTTATTCTTTTCTCTGAAAGTCCTCAGGCCTCCTAAAGCCCTGACGATGGTTGAGCGGTTGCTTTGCTGAGACTGCTGCCTAGGATCGATTGTCTCCGTTTCCTGTTGCTTTCCGCCTGATGGCTCCCAATCCAAGTTCCTATGGGTCAGAGCACTCCTTTGCTGTGCACAGTAGAAGTCTTAGTCAACAAACCTGAGTCTGTAAAATTTACAGTAATGCAAGTACGTAAGGGAGAATGCATTACTGTGCTGCTTCTGTCCTGAATGTGTGAATGTTGGTGGTATTCCCTCTAAAATGAAGCGTCTGGGAGTTGTTATGACAATGTGTCTAAAATATACCCCCCACTACAAAGTTGCCTGAATAAGCTCAATCACTTTGTTGGTTGTGAAAGGAGACTGAGAAGCAGGATCGAGCTGTACCTGCGGGAGGGGCAGCCACAGGCAACAACAGAAGGAAGCAAAAACCCAGAAAGGTTTTGGGTTTTTACTTCTGCTAATCCCTGTGATACCACTGAATGAAGAGTCACCATCACCTTAATAACAGCGGTAACAGTTTGTGCTTTGTCACGGTGACTCTCAGTGTTTCATAAGTCAGGGCGTTATTTAAGATGGGCCTTAGCGAAAATGCAGTTGCTCCCACAAGCATGTTCTCATCTTAGGGTCAGTTGTTAGTAGATATTTATTTAGTCATTTACTTTCTGGGAACAATTCCATTCACATTCGCTTTTTCATTATCAGCAAAGCGTAACTCATTGCCCTGTTTTCAGAAGGCACAACTGAGACAGCAAGCGAGCTGGTTATTTGCTCAGATCCGTGGAGTTGGTCAGTGACTCATCAGCAGAGCAGTTCAAATGGCAGGCAGGTTGTCTATGTGTAACATTCCAGAAAAAAACAAAACAAGTAATGCAGGCTGGGAGAAAGGCTTCAAAACAAATGAACTGGAACAATCACTGCCAATCTGATGCTGTCCAGAATTTCATTCAGAGTCCTACAACGAATGATGAAGGGTGAATGCCAGATCCTCATTTCATCCTCAAAAGCTTCATTCTTCATAAATCCCCAGCAAGGTTGCTGTCTGTTGTCCATGATTCCTCTTTCTGGGTATCTTCATCTTCCTGGTGGGACAGCAGAAGGAAGCATGGCACATGTGACATCCTTTTGTCATTCTCTTGCTGAGGAAGCACAGACCTTTTGGTTGTGTAAATGAACAACTCATTCCTCTGCGTTTTCCAGTCTGACTGCTTCCATTCATGTCCTCAACTATCAATACTGACCATTCCTTTGTCCTCACTTCACTGCTTTTTCTGGTGCTCTCACATACTCTCCATTCCTGCTTCACCCATAACTACCCAACTATTATTTGTCTCTCTACTCTGAAGGAATGCCATAGGGCTGTCTTCCAGGACTTTTCTTGCAGAACACAGTTAAGCCAGAGTTAGGGAGGTTCAAAAGCAGTCTCTAAACACTGAACTACCTGCATGCCTGTTTATTTGTCCTGCACCAGCCTGTTCAGGCTTTAGAATGTGAACTGTTGCTGAACAGTATGTCAGGTGCATGAAACAAAGCGTGATAGCTTCCACAGTTACAAGACACAGCAGCCTCAAAACAAAACTTCAAGCCAATGGGATCTTCAAGTGCAGAGAAAGAGAAGTAATACCTAGGGTGGAATTCAGTTCAAGGTGGAGGCCCTTAAATGAACATGTCTACACGTAGGTATATAAAAATATGCTTGCTGTCAGTGTACTGACTATGGACATCAATGGGTCAGTGAAGACTGGTGGCTCAATTCAGTTGCCTGAACGTTGGTGCCATTTGAAGTATTTCAGAAGTCCAAGACATGTGCCTGGCACTTACAACACAAGGGAAACCCATGTCCTTTTGGGATGGCTGGATGCCACACAGGGCACCCTCCCAGTGCTCAGGCAGCGGGGGACATTTGTGCATGAATCTTGTCTCTAGCCAATACTGTCACTGAAACCTAGGGAGCAACTCGGGTCGTCCTAAAGTAGGACCTTGTGGGTGACTGAGTGATACATGCCTGTAGATATATATATGTCTATAATACTGCTACTGTATTGCCTATAGCTGGAGGTTTAACATCTAGCACATACATAGATGCCTAAATTTCTGCTTCCTGACCTTGAGCTGCCCTCGGTGTTTCAAAGGAGCAGTGGCAGATACAAAACCACTTAGGTTACCCAGCAGCTAATGCCTGCGACTACTCAGTTTCATGACTTGCATGACTGATCTGGCCTTTTTAAAGTAGTCTGCCCTTCCAAAGAGATATAAGCATACGGGAATTCTTTGAACAATTTCTCATACAAACAGATCCAACTTCTGGTAGTGTGACCCAATCTGAGATATCTTCCTGCTCTGCTCCTGCTGGGTGAACCAGTCTCTTTTCTGTGACTCCTTGCAACAATTTCTGTCCAGGAGACAGGCTTATCTTTTGTTTCAAAGGGTAATTTGATAAAGAAGTAGTCAAGTTGCTGCTAACAGCTTGGGGTATTATTTATTACTCACACTTCACCACAAGAGAGCTCTGCATTGAGTTTTAATACAAGATTTATGATCTCCACTTTCGTATTTTTTCAGCTTTTGCTAAGATTCCTTTGGAGTATAAACGCTTTGCTGTTCACCTGGCCTGACACGTCTGTTTCTCCAGAAGAGCTGATCTGTTACTTTAGACTATGCGACCGAGGTGTCCTTTTGCCAGAATTTTTTTGACACCAGCAATGAAGCAAAGAGACCCTGAAATGTCTGCACTGGCTGCTTCGCTGCATTTGCTATTGTTCCAGTGAGTGTGATCTAGTGGAAAGCAGAATATTCTTATTATAGAAAGCTATAATTCACTGGCTGAACTCTCAAGTGTATGCAGCGACCAGTGTAACAGCTTCAGAGCAGCAGCTGGGCCAGGAATCTGTTGGCTGCACCATTTTCCCAGCAACATGGGAAATAAATTGTTTTTCCCATCCGCTAAACTTTAGTAATTTCAAAAATGAGTTCATGCTACACTGGGATGAAAGCAAAATTGTTCTTGCAAGAACTTGTCCTGAGTTGAGATATCATCATTTAGGGCACCTGTTTGGGAGGCTGAAAAGAAATCTATTCACCCTCCCTCTGCAAGGGTGGTAAATATTAAATTATTTATTCAAACTGGAACAGCTCTGAGAGAGGAGACTGAGGAAGAGAAACTTTCAAATAGGTGGTGAGATCACGTATCTGGAACGTGCAAACAAAGTGCCTGGGTGCAAGCTGAAAAGATGAATGACCTATGTCCTCCTCAGTCAAGGCTGTGTCCTTTTCACTGTGACTGCAGGGACAATGCTGTCTTGGGGTGACCAGAAACTCACCCTGGACCTGAGAAGCCTCTTTGTAAACAAAATGTTGTCAAACCTCATGTGCTATTGACTTTAGCAAATTGGAAATTTTCAGCTCGTCCTCCTTGAATTACACCCCGCGTTTTCCAGATCATTGCATCAGCCTCTTGGGATTCTGCAGAGTTAGAGTCTTCTCTCCCAAAAAGTTTGCAGACAGTAGGTGGACGTGAGAGAAGGGAAACTGCTGGAGAGGGCCCAGCGGAGGGCTGCACACATGATGAGGGGATGAGGGGACTGGGGCATCTCCCTTATGAGGGAGGGCTGAGAGAGCTGGGCCTGTTCAGCCTGGAGAAGACAAGACTGAGAGGGGACTTTATGGATGTCTGCAAGTGTCTTAAGGGTGAGTGTCAAGAGGACGGGGCCAGGCTCTTTTCAGTGGTGCCCAGCGACAGGACAGGGGGCAGCGGGCACAGAGCGCAGCACGGGAAGTTCCATCAGAATACGAGGAAGAACTTCTTTCCTTTGAGCACGGCAGGGCCCTGGCACAGGCTGCCCAGAGGGGCTGCGGAGTCTCCTCTGGAGACATTCAAACCCCGCCTGGACGCGATGCTGTGCACGCTGCTCTGGGTGACCCCGCTTTGGCCGGGGTTGGGCCAGGTGGTCTCCAAGGGCCCTTCGGACCCGGACCGTTCTGTGACCCCGTGGCAGCGGGCAGACCGCTGCTGATACACGCTTTCCGACGTGACGTTACTACTGCCTTTGATGCTCGCCCCCCCCCTTCTGCCCCCTCCCCTGCGGCACCACCGCCGCTGAGCGCAGGGGTTGTCCCACGGCCCCCCCGCCCCGCCGCGGCCGCAGCCCCCCGGGCCCGGGGCGGGCCGGCTCCGTGCGCGAGCGCCGGCGGGGAGCGCCCCGGGGGCCGCCGGCCCGGCCTTCTGGCGCCCTCCAGCGGCGCCCGCCCGCAACAACGCAGCAGCGCAAAGCCCCTAAGGAGGGATCCCGCGCGAGTGATGCTCCGCTGCGAACACGTAAGGGTCAGGCGCCGAATTTAAGTTTTAATTTCATCTCCCGGGCAAGCAATGCACCCTTGACTAAAGGTAAGAAATCTAAGCGCCCAGCTGACGTGAACCTGGGCTGCAAAAGACAAGCTTTGCTGCGTGCAGGAAAGCAACGCGGCGCTTGTGGTTATCTGCGTAGCTGCTGGAGCGCTGCCTCGCCAGAAGTGATCACCACGTAACTGTTTGCACTGTAGTGAAAAGATGGTACGACCCAATAAAGAATGAGAAATCCTGATTTGTTCTGTGGACGGTTTAAGTGATAAGAACACAAGTTACAGACTGCAAGACTTTTATTCTGAATTTTTTGTTTAGATAAATAAGTTCAACAAATTTGCTATTTGGCTCACAATAATCCCATAAAATAAGTAACACCGAATGAAACCAGCTAGTTTGATTTGACTCTTTCTATTTAACTTCATCAAAATTCTAACCCTACCAGTCTTAACAGCTATCCTCATGTCACTATGTGGGGATTCGACTTAAGGAATATGTGGTGAAAGAAGAATATGTTGCCATAGGCTTGGGTAACACTTACCTTATGAGCATTTCACAAAAAGAAGAAACATATGGATTTATAGGCCTCTGCATACTGGGTTTAAGTTGGTATAATGGACACCATAAATCTATGCAAGACCTACAGCTAAATTATGGATAATTTAGGAAAAACCAGGTTTTGCTAAGTGAATATTTCACTCGTATTATTTAACTATTTTTGTAGGAAAAATATGAGATAGCAAGCTCTGAAATGCATCTGCACTACAGAAAAATAAGTTTTCTCAGTCAGACCCTTAAGTAACAAAGCAAATAGTGTAAGAAAGAAATGATCCAGCTAATTTTTACTTTAATCCATATTTTTTACTTTAGTGATGCTGGCAAATCACGCATTTGTCAAGACTTGCTTAAAATTGTTTTCTTTTATATCATAATCTAATTATAAATTCTATCTTCTTAGTAGCTTTTGCCAAAAATATTCATGGCTTGACTCCTCAAAATCATCCCTGAATTTTGAAGCAAAATCATCCCTTTTGCTTCCTCAAAATCAGCCCTGAATTTTGATCTGCTCTATTGCAGCTCCTGGCAATTATATATATTATTCTTTAACATTAGTTAACATGATTCTTTCCACTTCATCTACTTTGACTATTTTGAAGATTATTATAATCAGAAGATGAAGAGCCTACCAGTTCAGAGAAAGGTCCTAAATTGTCATGATACTCTGATAGTTTCTTTTTGCAGGTAAACCTTGGATGATTATTTTACTATCTGCTTTTGGTAAAAGAACATGGACAGTTGTGTTGCTGTAGAAGATCTGGTTGGAAATCTAACATTTCTCCCCTGTTCTGCTCTCTGGCTTCAGGAAGAAGTCGTCTAACCATGACTTAAGCCAGAAGCACGTTGTTTAGCCTTTTTGTGGTGAGAACATAGTAATGCCACATTGGCTTCACTCTCTCCATGAAGTCAGGACTTGTGTGCTACTGGCCTTGGCACGAAACCAAGGGAAATCCTTGCTTTTCTCTTCCTGCTTGACAAAAGCAGGTTGCAATCCCAGTCGTACTGCTGTGATCTTGGCTATGATTCCTTACAAATGGTAAAACTTTGGTTAGAGTAAGTGAATAGCATAGCTTATAGAAAGTCTCTTTCTACGGCTTATGCCTCTATACAAAGAAATGTCTTCATGCCAAGCAAAGCAACACTGTCCTTTTTTCTGGCAACGGCATTATTCCCATGGAGGGACACATCTGAGACAATCAAAGATTCAAGTTCAGAGTCTGAGGATTGTCGGGAAATGATTTACTGATATATCTCAACACTTCAGGCTTGCTGGGCCAAAGTTCTTTGCCTAGGTTCCCTCAGTCTTTTGCTTTCTGTCTCACCTCTATCCAGATGAAATATGAGCTGCAGGCTCTAGAGATACATTTGTTTTCCAAGAACTGTTTCACCACTTTCTTTACACTGGTGAATTACCAACTAGCTATCACAGAATGGCTAAGTATGGAACGGACCTCTGGAGGTCATCTGGTCTGCGCTGGTTTTGGCTGGGATAGAGTTAATTTTCTTCACAGGAGCTAGTATGGGGCTATGTTTTAGATTCGTGCTGGAAACAGGGTTGATAGCACAGGGAAGTTTTTGTTATCGCTGAGCAGGACTTACCCAGAGCCAGGGTCTTCTCTCCTCCTCACCCCACCCCAGCAGCGAGGAGGCTGGGGGAGCACAAGGAGCTGGGAGAGGACACAGCCGGACAGCTGACCCCAGCTGGCCAAAGGGATATTCCACACCGTGTGATGCCGTGCTCAGCATATGAAGCTGGGGGAAGAAGGAAGGGGGGGACGTTTGGCATGATAGCATTTCTCTTCCCAAGTAACCGCCACGCATGTGGAGCCCGGCTTTCCTGGGGATGGCCGAACACCTGCCTGCCCCTGGGAAGCGGTGAGTGAATTCCTTGTTTTGCTTCGCTTGCACACACGGCTTTTTCTTTGCTTATTAAACTGCCTCTATCTCAGCCCACGAGTTTTCTCACTTTTACTCTCTTGGTTCTCTCCCCCCTCCCACGTGGGGGAGTCAGCAAGCAGCTGTGTGGGGTTTAGTTGCCGGTTGGGATTAAACCATGACATGGTCCAACCACCCTGCTCAAACAGGGCCACCTAGAGCCAGTTGCCCAGGGCCATGTCCAGCTGGCTTTTGAATATCTCCAAGGATGGAGACTCCACAGCCTCTCTGGGCAACCTGTGCCAGTGCTCTGTCACCCTCACAGTGAAAAAGTGTTTGCTCAGCTTCAGAGGGAATCTCTGGTGTTCCAGTTTCTGACTATTGCCACTGGTCCTGTCACTGGGCAGCACTGAAAAGAGCCTGGCTCATCTTCTTTGCACCCTCCCCTCGGGTATTTATATACATTGATAAGATTCCCCTGAGCCTTTTCTTCTCCAGGCTGAACAGTCCTGGCGCTCTCAGCTTTTCCTCACAGGAGAGATGCTCAAGTCCCTTCATAACCTTTGTGGCCCTTCACTGGACTCTCTCCAATAGCTTCATGCCTCTCATACTGAGGAGCCCAGAAATGGACACAGTAGTCATCAGGTGTGGTCACACAACGTGATCGTACTGTCCTGGACCATATTCCAACATCCTCACTTTGAATAGATTTCTCTCCTGTGGAAACGACGCTTGTACTTAACATTTGAGTAGTTTTCTACCAGCATTTGAGACAGGAAGATGAGAACAGCAATATAAATTCTGATACTAAGTTGTTTATATAGAGTATTTACAATAAGTCATAATGACAGTGGTTTCACATTTAGCAGACCTTTTTGGACAATGGCTTCAGTGCATTTTAGACACTGTAGGTACCCAAGGCAGCCAGGACTAGTGGACATATTAGTATACTGACAGGACAGCCATGTACTTCTGGACTGCCAGGTAGAGATAAAAGGGGCAAATAAATTCCTTCCTCCACACTTGACTTGGTGGCCCACAAATTGACACTTAGTGCCATTTGAAATGTCCTGCAGCACCTGGGGCATCTGCAAAAAGTAAATTTAGACAACCAAGTCCTGACATCTAGACTTGACACGTAGGTGAGGCCACCCACATGCATGTAGTGGCTTTTCAGGTGCCCTAAAGGAGCCCAGCTGCTGCTCAAGATGTGCATGGGTCCTGGTTCATGGCCAGCAGGCTCATTCGGCTACCTGGCTGTGAGCAGCCATAAAGGCAGCCTGGTTAGAAGGGGAAAACTGCTGAACAGAAGATGCTGTCTGCTGAAAAGTACTGACAGAGAAAGGCCTGCCAGCCTGGGACTGTGAGCCTGGAGATTATGCTTGCATCCTTGAAAAGCGCAGCTGGGGACCTAGAAACCAGAGGCATCCCAAGGTGCCACCAATAAGCACAAAAACAAGGGACTGTAATGGCAATTTAACATCTGAGAAGGTAGAAAACAGCACAGAAAAATAAAATTGCTCTGAAAGAACAGAAAACACAATCATCTATTGACTGTTACAGGTGAAAACCAGAAATTAACAGCATCCATTGGCTGCTCAAAGTAGAATCTCCTACACCCACTTACGTGTCTCTGCTACAAAAAGGACTTAATTTTTATCCAAATTGGAGTCTTTTTCTCTGAGAACTTCCCAGCTGAATCCCACGTGAACTTTCCACAAGCTCTTGGATGCTCACTGGGGACTCTGCTGACTCCAGACTCCGTGTCGGGGGTCTGCTTTGAAGGGAGACTCTGTCTGTTGTCTTACTGCTTGGGTCTGTCCTCCTTTCTTTTGGGGATGGTTGTGTCCCCGCTTTGGGATTGGTTTGTTCCTTCCTTTTGGGAAAGTTTTGCTTCTCTTGAAATCTGTCTAATTCACTTCATGCAAATATTATATATCTCTCTGCTATTATATCCTTGTTGATATTTTTGCTTCACTAATGATGTTTTAGTAGTCTGTAATAGCATGTACCTACTTGGTTGTTGCTGTCGTCGGTTGTACTACCATGCTTGATGCTATTTTTGGTTGACACCGTACTATCAATTGATATTATATTACTGATAGTAATTTGTAATAGCTTGATATATATTTATTCATATTCACTTTATTAACCTTCATATTAGCTTTATTAACCATAGGTATATTTTCTAGTGGTGATTTTTGTGGTTGTATACTTGGTACCAGTGATTTTTGTGGTATTTGTGGCTATCTGTAATAAAGTCAAGAATTTTAGAGGGTCCTTGCATATTACAGAATCTGAGGAACCCATGGTCACAATCTTTGCACAGCTGCAGGCTGGGTAACCCTTCAGGTTGTGACATTTGCCAAATGCCAAATCACACTCTGAACCAAGCCCTTGGTGTCAAAACACAGGGAATGCTTTTTGGCACCTCAAACCCTCTCATCTGTGGCACAACTTAATTTCTTTTCAGAATTTAGACAAATTTTTCTCCTAGAAATTTAGAATTATTTATCTCCAATACTGTTACTTATACAATCCAAATGAAAACATGTAAAATTGCTAATCAGACATCTGATTTGTCATCATTTCTTGTTAGGCATTTTGATTACAACAAATGACTGTGAAATTCATTGTTAAAAAGCAAGTTATTGTCCTTGCAATAAAATGAAAAAGATCAAAGTGGCTCCAGTGCCACACTGTGTAGCTTATTGTGAAGGTGGTTTGACAGCCTGGGTGTAATAAACATTCCATCTGGCTTATATGGAAGCAAGGATCAACATGGGGCTCAGAAAACAAAGCATATTTCAACTGCAACCATGCATTTGTCAGAAAGAGTCTCGCAGTTTCCAACTGATTTTACAATATGAATAACTTGTTTGCGCCGTGTGTCGACAGTTTTATTTAAAGCATACAATGAAAAATAACAACATGCTGTTATTCTTCTTAATGACAACTGCTGCACTACAAATTTTAATTTTCAAGTAGTAACATTCTCACATTACACTTACAGATTGCTTTCTGTTGAAATATGTTCCCTTGTGTTATTACAGTCCATCCTTAAAGTGTATAATTAGAAAACCTATCTGTATAAGCAGTATGTCTAACACTTATAAGCTAGGGAAATGCTTTACAAAATAAGTTATATTTGTAACTTTTCTTGTTGACAAAAAAACTGCCAAAGCAGCAACTAGTGTAACATCCAGTGTATCTAAATGTGTGTGTTCCCATTCTTACCAACAGAAATCAACTATGTATTCCCCATAAGTTTACTTAATCCCTGTATTTTTATTGCAAACTTATTTTTCATTGAGACAACAATGAACTTATACTAGTCTTTTGCATGGCAAAACTCATCTGGTATTAACTGAATCTCTCACACAAGCTATATAGAATTGTATGTATTTTCCTTTATTCTTTTCGTAACTTCTGGGAACAGCTCTGAGCAATGTCACACTTGCAAATGACCACCAGCAACTCATTTTTCACCCTTTTTTTCCAGCAGCCATTCCAGAATGTGTCCTTTTCTTTATTGTGGCCACCAGCGATGAGAGTTTTTGAATTAGATTCACAGGTGAGCTTTTATGTAGCGTTCACATCTGTGCATCATCTTTGGTGCCCTGTGAGCCACTCAGTTATGGATAAGAAAAGAGAAAATAAAAGGGACAAGAGATCCTCCTCTTGCATGGAGGAGTCAAAGTACAAATCTGTTCATTACAATGTTTTTGATTACTTATACAAAGTACGTCTTCAACAAAAGGATGAGAAGATTCATTGCAAAAAGGCCGAGGGACTATTGGCTTCAACTGCATTCTCTAAGCGTTTGGATTTAGACTTTGAAAAAAATCTCCCACCTTTGGTAAACCTGGGTTAAAATTGATTGAAAATTCAATTCAATTGAGAATTCAAGTTACAGGCAACTGAAAATTGAGCCTTGCTTTTCATAAGAAAGGCTGACCCATCTCAGTTACAGAACATAAGCAAAGCTGCTTATGAAAAGGTACGTGTGGAAATATGTACTTCTATGCAGCACATATTTCTCGAATATCCTTGAGAACTGGGAACAAAACGTTAGTCTACTGACTGTTCTAAGGGGCTCCATCTTCCCCTTTCTGCTACCTGGGGCCTCTTGCATCTCCCATCCTGTGTGTTGCCCAAAACCCCTTGGAGCATACATAGGATTTAAAGACTAGCTATTCCCAAAGAAATAATCCTTATGGGGAAATCTAGTCTCAAAAAAATTTTTTGTGCCTGCATGGTAAGTAGGTAGTTGAAAGCTGATATTGAGTATCAGTCTAATACCTTCATGTTGGCTTTCATTAGACATTGATGTTTCTCTACCCATGGATTTAGTTCTTGTATTTTAATTTTCCAAATAAAACCTAATAAAGATAACTGTATATAGGAGAAATCTCACTGAATTCAAGAAGGTAAACATGCTCATACAACTGTTAGTATGACTGTTGGGTTTGTAACTAGAATTACCAAACCCAGCTGCTACTAGGGAAACACTGGCACTAAAGCCAGCATGGGCTTGGAAAGAGTTAAAACTGTAAGATCAACTAATCTAGGTTTCAGGATAATATAAAACATGGCCTCACTCAGTCATTTCATCCATCATGTACTTCTTCCTGCAAGATTTGCCATTTAAAAATCTCAACACGAAACGCTTTTCAACACCTCATAGCTTTGGTTGATGCTAATATTGTGTTTCCCTCTTTGACCAGCTAGAAGTTGGCATTTAAGCTTACTGGACTATTGATTGAGCCACAGATGATCTTGCGTTTAACATCAGGAACAGATTAAACGATCATGATCTCATCTTGATTAAGAACTAAGCATAACATCTTTCCTTCAGCATAACTTTCCAACAGTAAGTTCCTCCCTCACAACCTCGTAACACACTCTCCCATGCATCTACACAAGCATGAATAAACAAGAAAACAAAACATCATCAAACTGTTTCACTCACAGACTGAAGAAAGCTTATTTTTAGATTTGAATTCCTTGGAAGTGCAGATGTTGCCGACTATAAAATGCATGGGCATAAAGACTTCAAAGATAACAGCATATATGATGATATTTTTTTTTTTTTTTTACTATTACTATAGTATTAAAGAAATCCCTGTAGTGTTTTAACAATCTGCATCTCATACATTTGGAAGCCCTCTGTTCTACTTAATATTACCATATACAGTACTTCCGAAACTGCATTTTAAAATTTCTTTTTGAGATATACAATAGTTCAAGTTCAACTGAGATGTTGTTATTAAACATCTAGAGACTGAAAATACAGTACCGGACAATGAAAGAACACTGTCCCATAAAACAGAACATACAAACCATTTCTCACAGTTCTAACAAAATGAGATTGTACATAAAAACGTCACAAATAGCTCAGTACATTGGTATGATCAAAATAATATTAAATCCAGCTGATATTGTCACATATGAAGGGCCAAATCCTGGCTCAATGTGCAGCTGAAGCCTAAACAGATGCTTAAAGAAAATAACACAAAGCCAACCTGAAGTGCTATACCGATAACAATACCATTTGTTAATCTACTTAAGATTTTTGGCTGAAGTACATACCCAATTTGTTCTACAGAAGGAACGCATGGCCAGTGGTACTTGGCTCCTGTCCTAGGACACATCTTTATGGATTTGTTGTGGCCAAGGGCAGTGGAGGCTGAGAAGCAGTCTTCCTTCTGGGTATGACAGTTTTGGCAGGCATCTCTATCTACTGTACTGCCAGAATTTGGCCAAGAGTTCGAAATCCTGTACATCTTACTTAGCAGTCTCATTGAAATCAACGGAACTTGTCTGTGAGTAAGATGAAAAGGATTTGGCCTCCATAATTTTTAACCCTTTAAGTAGTAGGAGAGTAGTTTCATTGCACATAGCCCATCATTCACAAATATCTTTCTACTCGAAAACAGAAGATGGTTGTTGACATACAGGAAGTGCTGGCTCACAAAGAGGAAAGCCTGCAGCATGGCATTTTGGAACTGAATTCCTAAAGGGAAAAAGAGATGCTTACATATGACAATATCATCCAATAACTGTCTGAGACCAAAATAATTGTTTCTTCAGTTCTTTAATACCATCCTATGGGTACTTTAGAAACACTAAAGAGGTGGAATATGTATACAGTTAGAACTGGATGAGTGTATGTGTGTCTCCATTGGACTGGATGGATAACAAACTTCATCTAATACTATTAAAATTTCACAAAAAAATATTGGAGCAGATGTTTCTTTCAAAGAGCTTCCTAAATACTTCCATATGGGACACACGGTCATGACTTCGGGAAAAAAGAAATTTTGCTCTGATGCATGAGGATCTTTTGGTGAATTGGAATGGGCAAGAACAGCATTCTCATATTTGAAACAAAGTAATCTTACTCTGTTACACAATTCCATGTTTGTTCTGTGATTGTGGATTTGAATTATTATTCATTTGAATTAAACAGGATAAAGCATAACTGTATGCTAACTAAATTAATCAAAACTATATGGCACTGCTACTATGACCAAAAGTCATTGCAATACAGTATTCTAATAACATGTAGCACTCAAAAATAGAATTTGGAATTTTAAAATTGTATATCCAGGATTCAGACATGAACTCTAAGTTAGAACTGGAAAACAGAACAAAGCGCCATGGAGTTTAATCCCAAGCAACAGAGCGAATTACTTCACCTTTAATACTGTGTCATTCTCATGCTGATGCTCAATACGTAGCTGCAACAAAGCTATCAAAGAGCAGAGCATGAGTCCTGAAAATGCTTGTCTCTATAGCATCTGCACTTACAGACAATTTTACAGTGTTCCCCTTTTGCAAATGAGATAAAAATTTGGCTGCCTTATAAACATTGCTGAGAGCACGCCTTCTCCTAGGCACCGGGGCCTGGAGGTGTCAATGATAATCTGAGGAAACTGCATGTGAAGCCTCTATGAATTGGTTGAGGTGAGTGAACTTCTGCCCTTTTGGTTATATTAAATCATTTCAGTTCCTTGTATTGCTCCCTTCCTTCCCAAACAGAAGGATGTAGACATTTTGTGCTGACAGCAGTCTTCCGGTATCACATTCTCAGGGGACATATCCCTTTGGCTAAGGGAACAATAATAGGTTTTATGCTTAATTTCCCCACTGAATGCAGGAATTAGGAAAAAAAGTTCTTGGAAGGTAATTTAATTTGAGCAAAGACTTCACTCTACTCACTGGGAAAACTTCAGACTTCAACAGGCACAGCATTAGTCTAGGCTTTGGTAAAACGTGAATAAAAGCTGTGTAACTAGAGCTGTAACGAAGTCTGCAAAAGGAGATACATAATGGTATGCCCAGGAAAAGGTTACTTGGGGTGATGTCGTGCCTGTACCTTGTAAGAAAGGTGTTATGGTACCTCTTTGTTCCTGTTAAGGAAAGTCTCTTTGGTTTCATCCAGTTTTTCCACGATCCACTGTTTTCCACGCATATATCTTATTCTTAAAGGCAGACCCTGAGTCCTTATTTAATTTTTACTCCTCAGTCCACTGGTTATTTGCAAGAATAATACTGAGTAAGAGAGACGCTCTGTGCATCTTCTCCACACTCGGACACCATTAGCCCTTGGTGCCTCCTGGCCTGAATTCTTCTTCCAGGTTTTGCCCCTGCTGTGGCAGCTCCTAGCTCCTTGCATTAGTGAAGACCTTCCCAGATGAGAAGATAACCCAGAGGTACATTCCTACACAGATGGGAAGAGCAGGAACAGGAGAAGACATACTGACTGGCCTTCAGGCCTTCTACCTGGAATGACAGGAGAGTCTCCCTGGCGTAAGGAGGAGGATGGGGCGGTGGTCTGCTCCTTGGTGTACGCATGGAGATCAGGAGAGCAATGTGGCATGCAAGGTAGCCCTTGGGGCTGGCCCATAGCACTTACAGGAGCTAAAGTATTTTGTGAATTTGGGTCTTGAAAGCCATGTCACAGCATTAAATAGGAGAATTGAAGGGTTTCATGGCAGAAGATAGGGTTCTCTTTCTAACTTCTGAAGGAGAAAATGTTTTGAGAAATTTTCTGTGAGTACCACTGCCCCAAAAGGAAAGTATGCACATGCTATATACTATATTTTTAAGGTCTGGGATATTTTTTTGCCTTCTGTTTGTCAAAGTAGAAAATGCTTAGACAAGAACAAAACTGATCAATTTTATGATGACATAGCACATTTCTGATGTATGTTGGGATTTATTACTAGAAATATTTGACTTTCATTTTGGGTTCTGAAAGCATTTAAACCTCAGTATTGATAATGCCTCACAACGATCTTCTGAAGCAAGTTTATCTCTGTTTTACAGGTAAGGAAACCAAGGCACAAAGAAATTAAATTATTTGCCACAGTGAATCAGTAGCAAATTCAAGAAGATGACATTCTGCAGTTATGGGTTAACTCTCTCTTCCTGCTAAGAAAATTTGTTTTATCCCTGATGTCCTGTTTCATGCCACCTGTATTAAAGATGATGAAAACTGGCCGATTTGCAGTATTAAAACTGTTGCAAAGCCAATGATACTTTCCATATAAGCACAAAAATGCTACTTAAAGGGTTAAACATACTGCTGTGCTGGTAAACATTCTTACTTATTACTGGTTAGACCCATATTTAAATGCTGACTGGGACAGAAGAGACTGAGCTGGCCCTGGACTCCCTTGTCTTGTTGTTGGGCATGGATATCGTACAACACGATATGCCCACAGTGGCCTCAGGCAGCTCATCTTCCTCTGTCCATTCATTGAGATCCGGGTTATAGCACTGAATGCACTTCTTATATTTTTTCTCTATTTCATTCCAGCCACCCACTAAGTAAATTTTCCCATTAAGGGTGGATGCGCCAGCCGTACTAACTCCAGTTTGAAGTGGCGCCACGTAATTCCATTGCCCCGTGTAAGGACTGTAACACTCCACGGGGAGAACATCCACCCTTTCGGCTCGCCCCCCCAGCTGAGACCCACCCATGACATAGACCCTCTCCAGGAGGGACACTGCACAGTGCCACCCCCTTGGGGTGCTGAGGCTGGACTTATCCTGCCAGCTATCTTTGCTGGGGTCATACATGCACACTGAGCGAGAGTACGCGTTATTGATGTAACCTCCTGTCACCAGGATCTGACCGTCCACCAGCGCACTGGCATGGCAGCACCTGGGCACCTCCAAGGGTGCCTTCATCTGCCACTGATTACTTGCAGGCACATAGCATTCAACTGAGGAGAGGCACCCCTCAGAGTTGCGACCACCCACTGCAAAAAGCAGGCCATTGAACACATTCAGGCTAAAGTGGGTGCGCCGCTGATTCATGTTTGCCAGGTGAATCCAGGTGTTGAAACGAGGATCATATCTGAAAGCATTAAAAAAAGAGGGTAACTGTCTCACATACTGCCCTGCTAAATTCTACTGTCTCTGTCCCACTACTGCTGCAGGTGCAAAGTTGCTAAAATTTTAGTTATTTAGCCCATTAGAAGTCGGTGGAATGAAACTGGTATTCCTGGTTAAATTTTCAAATAAATTTAGTTTTTGATTGGAGAAAGAACTGTTTGTATAATTCAAACCTGGTATTATTTCAGTGAAGTAAATCTCTGACTCTTCTGTAATTTGATTTTGTACAATAACCTCATTAGAACATTGGGAAGAGATACTTTCAACACATAATAGAAATGTTAGAAGTTTTTTTGCAATTTACACCTACAGAAAATATGTCAATTTCCTCAAAGAGTTTTAAAAAATATTAGGTGGTTATTTATACTTGCATCTTTTTAGTACTTTTTAAATAGTAAGTATTCTTTCCCTGCCACTCATGAAGTAAGATTTATGTAGAAAGAACATCTTTGCTTTCTAACACCATTCCTATCTGAAATAACATTCTCTGTGCTTGACATTTAAATGAGCAATTTTGAAGCAGGAAATGGCAAATTACGACTCCTGAAGGAGTTGAGTGAGGTACATTAGTAGGCCCACACATTTCTCCTGTTGCATGCTGAGTGGGCCAGGGAATCACAGGAGAAAAAGAATATGGGAAGTAAATACTAATTGTTAGCTGTCATTCAGCATTGTCATCTGCAGCTCTGAAAGCAAGTCCATAGACATACTGATGTGACTTGACATGCTTGAGGTTAATGGCAGGACAAGAAGCAGAACTCATTCAGTCATGGACCATGAGGATTCCCCCACCTCTTCGCCACGACCAGTTCCTTGCAAGAACATAAGGCATAGCTTAAAGGCAGGTCAGGAGAGCAACAACATAATCTCCTTTATGTAATACATTTTTCTGACAAAGTACATTACACAATAAAATCATCTAGAGAAGGTTCCACATTCATTAACTTTGTATGCTGGTTGATGTCCTCAGGAGAGGTTATCTGAATGTTCCTTCTGGGAGCAGACAAGGAAGCATTGGTAGGACTGTGGCTGTGTTCTGCCATTGCATGTGCATAGTCTGTTAGTAGATAAAAAGCTGAGTTGTCTCACCTCCAACCTTTGCTTCAAGCTATTGTGTGCTGTCAGCTTTTAAGCTGGACTATTCAGAAACTAGTACCACCCATCTGACTACTGCAGGTTAGCCTACGCATTCTTCCGACCTTGCTATCAGCAGTGCATTCCTTGGATGACTATAGATAGGAACTGCAATATTTCAGAAGCGAGGTATTATTTGGAGTACACTGTAGAAGATAAATATAGACTTCAAGAGCCACTGATATTGTTTCTAAGCTCTTGATAAACATAAAAGGTAAAGGGTATGAAATACAGTGTAAAAGCTGTTGAAAATATAGTGGATGGTGCATAGCAAGTCAAGATTATAATACCTAAAAGGTGTTTTTCAGAACTTTCTGTAAGGCATCAGATGCTCTTCAAATTTTAAAAGTCTCACTTTGTCTGATTTGGTGCATTTTATTGGTACCTTAGAACATCCCAAAACTTCCTATTTATGTTCCTATTTCTGTCCTTCACTCAAAGTAAGTTTTCTTGGTTTTCCTCACTTCTCATTGTGCATGTGTAACTGTGGTGAAGTTCTGGCATAACTTCAGTTGCATATTTCTGTTCATTCAAACTTTAATATAGAATAGCATCCATACCTCCCTCACCCTGTCCCCTTTCTGTTTATCTGAGTGGTTCATGCTGCACGTCACAAACCAGCTTTGTCTATCCACCTGCATTGTGTGGAACAGATCTCTCCATCCCTTTTAAATAAATGACGTTACCTGCAGAAATTGCTGACTGCATGCTTGGCTTGGTTCCTGGCATCATTCTGGTCTTCCCCACCAGCGACATAGAGAAATCCATCCATCACCGTGACACACTGGTTAAAACTTTTAGCAGGCATTTCACTCAGCTTCTTCCATCCGCTTTCAGGATCTCTGTATAAGATGTCTCTGCTAAGAGACTTTTCGGTTAGAGCAGGGCGTCCCCCAACAGTGACTAAGACTCTGAAACCTCCACGGATTCTTGTTCTTCTGGACTGAAGTGTGTTCTGGTGATAGGGAAGCAAATGATAGTTCATGGCATCCACCAGGAGCTTATGGCATTCTGCATCTTGCATCATTCTTGGCACAGTCTGAACATAATTGACAAGGTCTTGGGCTGAGATGGTACCAAAACGGATGTTACTTAAGAGATCGGCAGCAAATTTTACTCTTTTTTGGTCAAATTCCAGCCATTTTATTGCAATCTGGAATGCAAGAATTTCAGAAGGCAACTGCAAGTCATCATCTGCAAGAAGTTCATTAATCTGATCAAAAGTAAGTTTCAAGAACTGATCTGTTTCTGAAAATTCAATGAAGTTGTCTCTAATAAATTTGTGTGCTGCTTCCTTGGTTTTTTTTAGTCCGTATGTTTCTGCAATATTGGCAATGTACATACAGTTCTCAACACTGATTTCTTGGATTAGAAAATCACAGCACATCTTTACAAGGGTGTGAATCTGTAGATAAATTGCTGTGGAAATAATACTACCTATTGTATAAAGTGAGAGAGTAAGTTTTCCAGTGTAAGCATAGGTGATAACAGTAGCTAGACCCAATGGGGATATATCATTGAGGTCTACTCTTTGAGTGGATGGATCTTTCTGTAAGACACTGTGAAAGTAGTCACTGCATGAAGCCATCACCACCTTATGAACACTGAAGGATTTGGTTTTGGTACTGATAGTCAAGTCACAAAGAAAATTTTCTTGTCTCATTCTGCTTAGACCTTCCAAGAGATTTGGGCTATATGATGGGTCAGAAACTTCAGATGAGATGCAGCTGAAACCATTTCCTCCATCTAAGAGTCCATTCAAGCCATTTAGTTTACTGAGGGGGCCATCTTCCACAATGATCGTCATTTCATTGATATCTGCTTTGTTCTTTTTCACATTCTTCTTCTTAGGGGCCATGACTGCAATGAAATATTACAGCCAAGAGTTTGCTAAAAATAAAATTAAAACATTTAGAGCTACACTGCAGTTGTGAAATCTAATAGCTATGTGATTATGCAACAAACCTAATCTTTGTCTCTCTCTATATATATGCCACAAAACCAAAACACACAGGAAAATCTATCTTTCTAAGAACTATTATATTGTCCTAGATTGTAGTGTGGCTGCTGATTAATACCAATCAATACTCAAACTGTGAAAATTATATCTACAAGTAATTACTATTTTTTTTAAATAGCAAGGTCATAAATTCACATTCACCAATTATCACCACACTAAAAGAGTTAAATTCTCTAAATGAGTTTGCCAGAATATAAAATCTGGTAAATATATATTTAAATCAGCCAGGTTCTAGACCTTGAATTCATTAGTCTGAAGCATAGGAAAGATACAGACCACCAGTTTTGTTCATCCTTACTCCAGGGCTAGTACAGACTTACAGGCAAGTTCAGAATTTGACAAGGAAATATTAAGAATGGGAGAAATTCTTAACAAAAAAAAAAGCAAGATAAGACATAAAGAGAAGGCAAATTTTAGTATGTTGTCATATTGATTTTAGAGTTAGGATCTGCTCCAAACTGCTTCCATGTTTTTGTAACTTTTGATTTTCTAGACTGATGATATTCTATTTCCCATGTCAGATTTGTAAATACTTTCTACTCATAGCAACACTTTACTTGCTTTTCAACATCAGTAATTTGAAATTTATAATCCTACTTTTAGGAATTTTTTGGAGATCGAGGGAGAAGAGAAGTTGTCTGACTTTTATTTGAAAAAAAAGTCATGCAAAGCCTAGGAGGATGTGTTACTTTAAACAAGTTTTTTATGCGTGAAGGTAAGAATTACTCCCATGCAGTTATGCTAGAACAGATATTTGAATTACATCTATCAACTCCAGGGAAGTTCCAGCTCTTGCTGAAATGAAGTGCCACTTTTTTATCAAATGCAACACGAGATGGCCCCTTAATGTACATGCAAATGTTTCTTGAAGGAAAGCACTGATCTTCAATAACACAGTTAAACCAGAATTGCTGAGATCAGCATTCAAATAAATTCAAATATAGCATTTATCTCCAGTATATCCATTGATATTAAAACAATTTATACACGCTAATTTTCTTTGTGATCCTTGCACTCACAAAAATCAGAACATGAAGAAATGCTACTTGAATGATAAAACAAATGACTGGCTTATTTTAGATAACTTAATAAAAAGACTTCAGTAAAATTTCAGTCTAGAATCTGAGCACATCAATTTTTCCTTGAGTGTACAGCACGTTACAAAGCAGTAATTTAATTATAGAAAGGAATGGTTGCTGCCTGTGAGCACCAGGGATTTTTTGCTGCTGCTGCTGGGTGATGACCATGTGCAGAGGAGGTGAGGGAGAAGGCCATGTGTGCCAAAAGTGTCAGTGTGAGCCCGCACTGACGTAAGCTGCGATCCCTGAAATGTTGGTGTGCCAGCGCGGGGGTCAGCTGCTGCCTGGCTCCCCCCGCGTCAGCTGCATTCCAGAAGCTGCATCTGTTGAGACCTATCAGAGTCACCTCCCAGAATAGCAACTCCCCAGCAGCTTGCCATTTTAAGACAGGTTCAATCAAAGGTATACTGGGGTTTTAGTATACTTGGTTGTTTAATACAACTTTTGTTGCAAAAAACCTATGATGTTGCAAATGTTGTGTATATCTGTTGGCACAGAATAAAAGAAAAAACTTTTGGATGTCTCTCTATCTTATCTACATAGCTATAGATTCGCATATTAATAGCTACAACTTTATATTTGGTAAGGGCATATTCTTTTGGCAGTCACATTTGTGATTCTAAATATTTTTAGAGACCTGTAACAAAAATTTTAATACATGCAGCACTTGATGTTTATTGCTTCACTGTGTTGTTGCAAAGCTCATTTAAATACATGACATTTTAAGTTCTCTGTTAGAAAATGTCCACTCTCCAAGGTTTTTTCCTGAAAAACACTTTTCCATCAGCAGAAATGTTACCAGCTAGTTTATTGTATAAGCACATGCAACACGCAAAACCATTGAAACAAATCAAATGATCCTATAACAAATCCAAGTTACTGAACTTTGAAAACCCTGGATAATTTGCTTTTCTATAGTCATTTGCTTTCACCTAATTTATTTTAGCTTAAGAGCAACTCATGCCAAAGGACACTAAGGGTCCCAAAACAATCCATTTGATCAAACAACCAACTTCCCCCCTGCCCCCTTAAAACGTTACCTCGTAAAATTATCAAACAGAAGTTAAAGACCTCTTACCCTCCTCAGAAAAATGTCCCAGGGCTGTCCAAGAAGCTGTCAGTGAAAATGCCTCTTCCTTAGAAAATAAGAAAACAAAAGGAGAGGAAATGTGGTAAAAAAGAGTGAGAAAGATCAGAGGCCACTTGGTAAGTCCCAGCTTGTGGTTTCCAGTGTGATGCTTTGCTGTCACAGCAAGCAAAAGAGACCGGAGCCTGTGCTCCCGTGCTCTTTAAAATGACCCCTCCTCTCCATGCCCAGCTCCCTGCCTCTGCCCAGCCACGGGAGCTCAGCTTCCCTGGGCTGCCCGGCCTCCTGAAACCTCCAAAGGCACAGGTACAAGGGAGGAAAGGGAAGGGAAAGTGAAGATGGTAGATCCACAGCAGGTAATAATTGTCCCAGGTAAATGTAGGGTGGACCACTGGGTTTCCCACCTCAAAGCTGGGTGCCTGGGTGAAAGCCAGTATGCTCTGGGAGGGGGACAGGTTTAGACTGGACATAATGAAGATATTTTTTATAATGAGAGTGGTGAGACACTAGAATAGGTTGCCCAGAGAACTTGTGGATGCCCCATCCCTGGAAGTGTTCAAGGTCAGAATGGATGGGGCTTTGAGCAACCTGGTCTAGTGGAAGGTGTCCCATGGCAGGGGGTTGGACTGCATAACCTTTGAAGGTCCCTGCCAACCAAACCATTCTGTGATTATATTATTCTATGATCTAAAATAACCAGCAGGAAATGCCGAGGAAAAGCTGGCACTTTAATTCCACTTTTGTAGGATTTTGGTGCTAAACTCTGGGCAGAGGGAAGGGGACCGGATGATGGGGATTCACAGCTATGTCCTATTTCTTAAGAGTTAGGTCACTGCTTCTGTAAAGACTCGCCTCAGCTTTCAAGGATACTGGCTCACACCCCTGATGTATTTTCAGATACACGTGAACTTTGATCTTCTGTCTCACAAGGAGGTACCCTAACTTGTGAGTTATACCATGCACTGGAATAGTTTACCTCCACCTCTTGCCAGTCAACCTCAGGAATAATATGAAGCCAAACCACCACATTCCAGGAGAATTTAATCCCATGGGAGAGATAAAAGGGGTGTGAGTGACTGCGTGGGAAAGGAAGGATATTGGGTGAAGCAGAAGTCAGAGAAAGGGAAGATTTTCTCTTGGCTGTACTTTGTGTGATGCTTAATTTGGTAGACTTACTTGCCCCCAGGCTCTGATGGGCTATTACAACAACTGCTACAAAGTAACACTTGCCATTTTGGAGAAAAAGGCATCGCTGTGCTAGTGGAGTTACAAAAAGTTGTAAGATAAAAATGTGAAAACAGAACAGGGAAGTAGAGGTGATCAAGTAGGTGAAACCAGAGTGAAAGAGAGGGATGTAAAGCCAAGCCTTCCCAACAGCAACAAGGTAACCAGCTTTTCTTATGAAAAATAGGGCCACAGCTGTAAAAAATAAGAACAAAGCCTTATTTTAAGACATATTTTAGGAACTTCTCCTTACTATACTATGCATTTTTTTCTCACATGTAGATTCCTGCTGCCTTAAATATACAACTCAGTATAACATCAATTTAATATGCAGGATGACATCTATTATCATAACGCATCTCAATATATTTTAATTTACAGGTTCAATCTAATTATAAAATTCTTCACATGGACAGGTATCCTTAACTTTTTTTGAAGCTCTGCCTTAGCAGTATCAGCTGTAATGATTTTCACACAAAGAATATATTCCTCACTGTGCTTCATAAGTTTTAAGAACTTGTAAAAATTAGTTTTTGTAGATAGAGCAGGTATATTTTGAAAACAAGACTCCCAAACATATATATACTAGTGAACCCGACTTACTCAGTGTTCTCTTTTCTAACAGCTCATGCCCAGACTTTTATCAATTTTTATAATTTCAAGATGCACTAACAAGCCAACATTTTTCAGAGAAAGAATATATTATTTTCTTTTGTTATTTTTCAGTTAGTTTATTGGGCTTTTTTTCTTTTTATAGAGGGGATACTTCTTCTCCAGAACGAATACACTATCATGATCTGTAAAAAATAAAAGACTATTCTAATTTTCATATAATATCTTTAAAATCTACTAGCACATTTTAAAATAAATTTGAGTCTTACTCAGTCTCTACAAATGTGTTTGCAACTTCTTTATATGATTCAATGTTGAAAAAAACACACAAATGAATATGGGGAAAAACATGCACTGAAAATACAAACTAATTTCTGATTTCCAGAAAATACTGAACACAGTTTGAGCCGTGAAGTATTGATATAAGCATCTCATGGGGCATGCCTCAACATCTCAATGTACTAACACTGATGTAATCGAGCATCTCCCATAGCTCTGAAACATTGGTTGTACATTATGGCAAAACCCATGAAACATTCAGTTACTTGGTCTTCAAGATCACAAGACAACTGATGGTGTACTTGGCTATTATAAAGCATGAAAGCTGGTCTTGGAACTGGTCATTCTCATTTTCCATTAATTTGCACACAACAAAGTCTTTTAAAAAATAACCAGTACCAGGATTAGCTGCAAATTATGATACATTTTTAAAAATCAAACATTCACTTATAATGTCTTTTAATTTTCAGATATTCTTAACACAGTTTCCCTTGTATCTTGAAAATAACCTATTGTCTGTCTGCTTATTTCCTTTCCAATGGCATAGAAATTAATTAGTATAGAACACTGATATTGATTGAGGTTCTTGCAATCAAGTTATTAATTATCTTCTCAAGTTAAAAAAGGGGGTAGTACATTTTTTGGCAACATATTAAGCCTCTCAAGATGTATCCTTTTAGGTATGAGTGAATCTTGGGAAAAAAATATTTTATTTGCTGCATAATCAACTGGTCTATGGTGCAACTAAGGACAATACTATCAATCCATGCAGCAGTAGCAGGTCATGTAGTAATGCTTTAACATTTTCAGTGGGGGAAAAAAGCTCAAACATTTCAAGAGATTTGTTCTTAGCCCAATAAACAAGAATAATTATTATTTACTCCACATGCATGACTCAGAATCAGCAACAGGGAAAGTTCTTGTACCAGCAAAGATAGGCCTTAAGGCAATTATAACCATCTTTTCTAATTCATGCACAATCATTACTGCACTCTTTCTGGAAAATCATAGAATCATAGAATGGTTTGGGTTAGAAGGAACCTTACAGACCATCTAGTTCCGAGCCACCTGCCATGGGCAGGGAGACTTTCCACTAGACCAGGTGTCTCAAAGCCCCATCCAACCTGGCCTCAAACACTCCGAGAGATGGGGCATCTACAGCTTCTCTGGGCAACCTGTTCCAGTGTCTTACCAGTCTCAGAGTAGAAAATTCCTTCTTAATATCTCATCTAAATCTACCCTCTTTTAATTTAAAGCCTTTCCTCCTTGTCTTGTCACTACTTGCCCTTGTAAAAAGTCCCTCTCCAGCTTTCTTGTAGGCCACCTTTATGTACTGGAAGGCTACTGTAAGGTATCTTTGGCCTTTTCTTTGAAATTGGCATGCTTTGATTTGTTGGTGGAATGCAAGTGTCACAGCCACATGGAGATCTACCTTGTTCAACTAAGGATGTCAACAAAACCCAGGCCTAGTTTTAGATCATGACTGCTTTGTTTGCTTTGAGCCCTTTGTGTATACTCAGCCAAATACTATGCATCCCTGAAACCCATATTTGGTTCACTATGCTAAATAGTTATGAAAAATATGTTTAAATGCATCAATCTGAATGTATTCACAGTAATCACAGCAGTACTGCCTTTAGGAAGGCTGAAGCTCCTTATGCACATTGGAGAGAACTGTGAAAGTATACAGAATTTCAGTAGAAACTCCAGTCTTTTCAATAAAGAGATGGAAAATAAATGTGTTTTCTTTTTAAGCTGCTGAATAAAAGTACATACTACTGTTTAGCATCAAATGCACAGGCCTTGAATTCACAGAAGGTAGCTTTGAGGGACTGTGTGCAGCAAGACACCCAACCCCAGGTGGGTCACTCAGACGACCTCCCCCACCAGGCACACCTTCCCCAGTACCCCATCAGTCACTCCCAGTTTGTTGCCTAATTTTGCCCATCCAAGCCTCTCGCATTGATCTACCCCCTGAAACTCTCACCCAGCTCTTCTTAGCTCATACGAAGCTTATTTCTCTTTGTGGTTTCACTCTTTCATCGGAAACTTGCCAAGCACTGGCAGTAAGGCATGGAGACGACCCTAGGGATGAGATGACAGTATGCAAGCCTTGGAGAAGAGCTGATGGCACAACACAACTCTTGGGCATGTAGTGACAGAGCAATTATTGGAGCTATATTTTTGTGTGTGGCAACCCCACTGTTTCCTAACAGGAGTCCTGAATCAGTGCCAAACAAATCCTTGTAACGATCAGCATTGACGGGCAATTTTGAAGGACCGAGTAAAATTGGAATTCTTTCCTCTGCCAGTTATGACAGGTGATATGAGAACTTCTGCAGCTATGATTTGGGCTAGAGACATTTTTCTTGTTCTAGGAAAGTTTTTTAGATTTTAAATGTTTTCTTCTTATTCACTGGCATGAAATCATGGCCATATATAATTGGATATATATTGGGCATAGGAATAATTGGGCAGAAGTGCAGCAAGATTTCTCTCATCCCAAAAAACTCAGTAACCTGATAACTGAGGCTTTCAAACAACATACAGGAAACTCAGCTTCAATCACATAATCCATACGACAATCAACTTCCCTACTCAAAGATGACTTTAACTGCAATGCTGGTGTAGGTTGAATCTCTTGAAAAATTTCTTCTGCACAAATGCCACTTTGTATAAGTAATTTCATACTATTAAGGCCAGAAAAATAAAGAAAGACTAACTAGTTGCAGATGGCCAGTTTTAAAGTAGGGTTGATGAAGTCTCTACACACTATGAAGATGAGTTAATTATTTCTGTAAAACAAAAAGATCAGCATGGGAACTGGAGAGCCAGTCTGCCACAAGGAACTAGACTTGTTTTTTCCATATCCAACCTGAGCACTCTACCTACTGTATTGCCCTACCAGCTCTACCGATAAATTTGCTATACACTATGCCAAGCTGTAAGAAGATCTGTTTTGAAAGCGTAGTAGCCCTAACATCCAAACGCCAGACTTTTGTCTACTTGAAATTCCCCTGCAATTCAGACTGGCTGCACTCTTTTTAAAACTTTCTCCAAACATTGCTTTAAAGAGCAAAAGTTGTTCTATGTATCTGTTTTAATTATATCTGCATTAACTTCCAAAGAAATACTGCGAGCCCATGGATTGTTTTTAAGAGGCACTCTTGTAGCTTGAAGTCCTTCAAGCAGGTGCTCAGCCCCAGCAAGCGTCACAGCACAGACCCTGTTCCAGCTGTGCTGTTCACGCAGCACCGAAGACCGATTCCCAGTTCTAAGGTTATTTGTGACCTTCGGTAAACCACAGAGGAGCCACGCTCAAAGTTGCAAGGCCCGAAAGTGCTCTGCTACCCCTCCAAAAACAAACAAACAAACAAAAACCCCAGCACATTAGCCATCAGGCTGTAAATAAGGCAGACGGAAAGAACAGGGTGCCCGCCTCAGCCTGTGCTGCCTTCCCCTGCCGGTCGGCCCGCAGCAGGGTGCCCGTGGGCGCCAGCGAGGCCTCGGTGGCCTCGGCCCGCCTACCCCTACCCCAGCCGCTCTGTCTAAGGCCACCAAGCAGCCTTACAGCCAGGCGCAGGCAACTGCAATGCCACAGGCCTTGTAGTTACCCGCAGGTAACTGAACAAGCCTGCATGAGCAAGTGCACATGACTGCGGCGCTACCAGCGTCCCGCCTGGCGCACCCCGGGGCAGAGGCCGCACCCCGCGCCCCCTGGGGCGGCACCGCCGCGGGACCGCTCCGCCGCGCCGCCCCGCGGGGTGGGGGTACGCGCCGTGCCCGGTCCTGGGGCGCGCTGCAGCGGCCCGGCCCAGCGCCGTGGGCTCGCTTCAGTTGGAGCTGTGCTTGTGCGTAGCGCGCTGCGTGTTTAAGCCCCGTTGGAAGAGGCAGAACAAAGAAAAGCATGACAGCTTTATCATTGCTGATAGCTCGGTAGCAAACAACCTGGTTAGCGGCAGCTATCAGCCAAAGCCCGGCGGGGCGGAGCCGCTTGGGTCGGGCTCTGTTGGCTGCGCCCGCCTTCGTGAGACGGCGGAGCAGGGCTCCGGGCCGGGCGCGGGAGCGGCCGCCTGCACCCTGTCAGCAGGGCCCCAGCCCCGGCCCCCGACCCTGGCCGTGAGCCCGCCGGGGGGAGCTCAGATGTAGGCGTGGGGCGGCCCGGGGGGGCGCGGCGATGGGCAGAAGGCGCGGGGGGGGGACACTGGGGAGATCGCGTCTCCCGCTGGGGATGGCGAGAGGCGCCGCCGCCCGCCCGCGCCCCTCAGGCGGCGCAGGGCCGTGCCGTGCCGTGCCGGGCCGGCCCACGCTGGACCGCGGCGCCGCCTATGGCGCGGCGGGCGCTGCTACAAGAGGGGCGAGCGGTGCGGAGCGGCCTGGCAGGGCAGGCGGGCGGGCCGGGCGCCATGGCGGAGGGGCGGAGCGACGCGCGGAGGGTGCTGGAGCTGAAGGAGCGGCTGGGCAGCGGGCAGGAGCCCGCGGAGGTACCGGCGCTGCGGCCGTGCAGGGGAGGCAGAGGTTCCCCGGCGGGCGCCAGGAGGCTGCCCCGGTCTCTTTACGTATACTGTATATGTTTACACGCGTACATGTAGCGCATCGGCGGTGTGAGTGGCTCCGGGTGGGGCGGAGCCCTGCGGTGGGTCCGGCCGGGGCCGCTGGTCCTCGCCGCGCTGAGGGGCTGCGGGTCGCGCTGTCCCGGCCCTGCTGCCCCGCCTCGGCGCTGGCTGCCGGCCCCGCCGAGCAGGGCCGGGGGCTGAGCAGGGCCGGCTGGGCTGCCGAGGGGAGCCTGTGTGTGAGGTGCTGGCCCTGGGTCTCCGTCCCTCCCTCCCTTGCCATGACCAGGAGGGCAGCGTGGCAGTTGGGTCACAGGTTATGTCCTGGGTAGGTAGGGAGGGGGTTACAGCTTTGGGTGGGTGGCCAGGAGGCCCTGTGTGCAGCCGGGTGAGGAGAAGGGCAACCAAAGCTGGGTGTCATGCCCCTACCTCTGACAGGCAGTGCTGGCTATGGGAGATCTTGTCAGCCTGGCCAGAAGCTCAAAACACAGCAGCCGGGGTGCTAAGTTCTGTGTTCATAAGAGCTTTTCTTGGTGAAATAGGTGTTTCTCCTCCGTTTCAACAGCATGCAGCAAGAAGAGTGGGAGCTGTGTTGCTACTCCTGGTGCAAAAAGAGCAAAGCTGCACTTATCTGTTAAAGAAATTAACCTCTGCAGGATATTGGGGCTGCTCGGTAGCTGCAAGGACTAGATAAGGAATACTTGAAGCAAGCAGCTATCGGTGGGGAGATGGATCATAGCAGCCTACAGAAGCTGTGCTTGATGTTCCCTAGGTACTGAGAGGCAGGTGGGGATGTAAGCACGGGCCCCAGAGTGGAGGGGGTAGGAAGAAGGCACGGCTCTGTTCTCTGAACAGCAGCCTGGACTCTGAAGGACAGGGAAGCAAAGCAGTATGTGCCAAGTTGGCTTCAGTGTTTTATGAAGTAATAAATCACATTTGACTGAAGAAGGCATATTCAAAAGGATGGGGTTTTCTTTTGAGGGTGGCATTCAGCTTGAAAGTACAGAATGCATTTGCCATGATTTAAATCTTGACGCAAGTTTGTGGAAGTATGGGGGACAATAAAATTTAATCTGCATTGTATTTGGTGGTTAACGAACATGAAAGGCTTAGTTATCATTCGTATCTACTGTGTGTTTTCGAAGTGTGTCTGTATATATGCAGATATAGGAAATACTGATTTTTCTTAGCCAATAATGGGTTTATCTTCCTGAATGCCAGTGCGGTAAGCTGTGTCTGTCCAAAAGGCAAATATCTGTGCTGGTGTTGCAGATGTTTTAATCTGCAGTTCAATGAGCCTAGGGTTTCTTCTTGTGCTACAGAATTCATCAGATAATATAATCTTCAAATATTTTAATACTTGGGGTTGGTGTTGATATGCTATTCTGAACAAGACATTGAAAGGGAAAAGAAAGAAACAATTCTAGAGGTAGTTAATTCTTAAGTGATTCCAAAATACATTCAACTCTAGCAAAAACATGTAAATAGTCCTGGCAGATTTGATTTCATTAAGGGAGGAGATGGCACGGTTTTTATGTGGCGTGACTGCAAGCAGGTGCTGCACAAAATGGGACTAATGGTGGTGCTGCAGCACTTCTGCTGTCCCTGGTATAACTGTGTCTAGTGAAGTAGAAGTGTTTGTGGATAACAGGGGCTTCAGGAGTGGTAGGGGGAATGAGAAACTGATAGCCGTAAATTGGTAGTCGTGAAGTGCACTGCTAATTAAAGGTAACTCCAGTAACAGAAAATACGTGGTTATCATGTTTAAAGGCAAAAAGGGAAGTTATTATTCTTGCCACACATACATAAAAATCAATATCACAGGTGGGTATATAGGTAAGCATAGGTGTTGTCAAATATTTCTGTCCCATACTTGAGAACAGTATTTGTCTTGGCACTTTTTAATAATTGCTAAATAACTTTGTGATGTGATAGTAACCAGGGAAGATGCAGAACATTGATTGTTCATGTCAAAAGCTTATTAATGTGCAAGGCTTGATAGCCACCCTATTGATTTTTCAGGGAATTGACCAAAGAATGGACAGAACTAATGATTTTAGGTATTGAATGATGCTCAAGGTACTAGGGGAGTTCAGCAGGACAGGAAGAAAAGTACTGTCCTGTTGTTCATACAGGTAAATGAAATAGCCTTCATTGACATTGATCATGAAGGAATGTGTTGAGCAGCTGCATGGTGTTGCATATAATATGTAACTGATGCAGAATTAAAGGAGGGTGCCATGATCCTTGCCACTCAATGAGGCTGTGTAGATATGTACTGCCAAATTTATCAAATTATATTCAGCTGATGCTGTCATAAACATACGCAAGACTTAAGGCATTTGACTTGCCTCTGTATGATGCTGATTACACTAGCTGTGTTATGGACCTGATGCAATACAATAAATGGATTTCCATTGCACTTGCCAAAAATAAGTGCCAGAACTCAACAGAAAACAATGTTGACTTGTGGTTTTGGTTGTGGATTTGTGGTGGGTTTTTTTTGAGGGTGAGGGGCAAGTATGCACCTGTCCTTGACATGATGGTACTCAAATCTTTCTTAATTTAGAAGACAGTAAGCATTTTGGTGAAATGTTAAAAATACTGAAGTAATTTGTGTCAAATGAAGGGAGACTCTTCTAGAAACCAGCTTTGATCATGTGCTAGTCTACATTCATTTGAACAACATGCATTTTAACATGGCTCAGTGGAAAGTCACAGCTAGGAGCTATGAATATAGGTCACTCAGGATGGGAGACTGTATTTTGGAAAGCATAGACTCAGAAAATGATTTGGAGCTCTGCTGTATTACCAGTTGAGCATGAAATTGTAGTACAATGCAGCGGCTTATGGAATAAATGCTGTCTTTGGGTAGCTTAGCAGGGTTATGTTATTACTGCTATATAGTATTAGAGGGACAATTACAGCAGTATTATGTCCTGTTCTGGGGACTGTTTTTAAAAGCAATACTGCCAAGCTGGAAAGATAATAAGACAGCCAGAGAATGCCTATAGCTCTGACTAGCATAACTTACTGAAACTAAAGAACCAAGGTGAAGCGTGGAATTAGTGTTTACACTTCTGTGTTATAAAGGATGTTTGTAAAAAAAGATTACAAAAAGATTTTTAGATTTAGATTTGCTAACTAAAAAAGTTAGCAAGAAGAGATTGTTAGATTCAATAGCTTAAAACAAAACAATTTTTTTTTTAATCAAACTGTTGTTTGCTTTTTTTTTTACTGAGGTCACAGGAATGACTTGCTTGGGAATGCACTGGGTTTTTCTAATGTGTTGTCTTCAAAGTCTGGGTGCTCTTTCAGATGAAGTGTCTCCTCAGCTGAATGTTATGGACTTTGTGAAATTGCATGGGCTGTGTCATAGAAGAGAATGAACTAAATATTATAGGGATCCCTTTGAGAGAGAGGTACAGCTGGTGAGCAAGGAGGGAGGGAGACAAAGCAGGAAAGAGTTACTGTGGTGAACTGTTGAGTCAGTCCCTTGACACAGATGGCCTAGGGACCTGTTAACAAGTCCTGTCCTTCCTGAGGGTCCAGGCTCAGCTAGGAAAAATAAGGAGACTGTACAACACTTGTGTAAGGGATGATGGAGCAACATTTATGCAGTGAGAAGAGACCAAACTCTGTGTACCTGACATCTGTTGTGATCATCAGTTTATGGTCGTTTTTGACTCTGGAAAATCTGTTTGCTTACATGCTTCTTACCCATTGCTCATTACCCTTGCTCTCTGTTTTCCAAATGCCTGCCTACTTTCCATCCTCCCCTTCATCTTGGCTTGCTCTTACTCCTATTGTCACCTTTGCTTTTGCCTCAGTTATGTGTATGCCAGCTCTCAGTCTGTCCAGAAAGCTCTGCTTATGTTGCATGAAGGCCTGTGTCTTGGGCTTGCTTGGAATGTCATTTATTGGAAAAACAACAGTCCTAAAGGCTTTGGATCATTTTTTGGTAATCAGCATTTAGGAATTATGTAGGATGGTTCGGGAATTGTGTATAGAGGTAACTTTATGTTATTAATAATTTTTCTGTGAAGTTTACCATCTCTTTTAAAGTCAATAGAGTTGTTCCATGAGGGTATACCTGATAGTGGTATGCAAGGTAAAATTGTTTGAAAACCCATGGAGGGTTACATATGTATTGTGTGTATATGGAAGAACTTGAGAAAAAAATTACTGGGCACAGCCCAGTGAGATAAGAGCCCAGATGAACTACAGATGCTATGGTGAAAGATATGGGTAGAGCAAGGCACCTCAGTAGTCAACCTTCGTTCTGTTTTTGGAGGCCTGCTTAGAACAGACTTCAAACAAATTATTCTTTTTGCCTTCTTTTATGCAATAATTGTGGTGCACCATATAAATGTCACAACATCGACGTTTGTGTTTCTAACGGCTTTTGTTTCAGTGACAGGCTTTCCTGTGACTTGTGCTTCATAGTGTACCTTTCTGTGGCCTTCGCCAAAGTCTGACGGATACTGGAGCTTGGCATTTGTGATTTAAAAAGCAAATGGCCCCTCCTCATCTTTGACAGAGAAATCGGAACTCTTTAGCAAACAGGATAAATGCAAAGTCTCTCTGCTGTTACTGACTGCCACAACTTAAATTTACTTGTTCCTTGATTGTGTCTGTAAGTTTGGTTCTAAATGCTGAGGTCTGAGATGGGTAATTCCTACCGGCAGGCTGGATGCTGCCATTAACGTTGGCCAAGCAAATGAAGCTCGCTCTCCTTTCCTAGTTCTGTACATACAAAGCTGCTGGTCTTACTGCAGCCTGAGCTGTTCCTTGGTATCAAGAGATCAGAATCACTTCTCCTAAAAGGCTTGTCAGAGTGGTTGATCAATAATTTCTATTTTCTCTTTAATGAAACCTTATTCTTTGTCTTAATTTGCTAAATGTGATACACTGTCCATTTTGCTTTCTTCAAATATGTGGTCTTTGATTTAGAAAACTTTGAAAGCTGTGCTTTTCATTGAAATGTGTTGACTGCTTTTGGACATTCTTGCCATCTGGGTACTTTTGTAATTTAGCCTGTTGGTTTGAAGTTGTCTGAACAGTAATTGCTTGCTTCCTGAATCTGTTATTCTGAAATGAACTTGGCTTTATGAATTAACTTAGGCCAAAACCCAATCAAGAGGAAACACTCACACACACCACACCCCCCCCCCCCCCCCCCTTCTCTTTGTAGCTTGATGAAAACATCTTTTAATATTCTCAAACATATAGGTTTGTCTTTGGCCTATGGGATTTTTTCCCAGTGGTTTGCACAGTATCTAGTCATCCTATATAGTTTACTATAATCTTTCAGCAAGAAGTTACTTTTTCATTGCAAAATAAATTAAGTGAATAGGGATATATAATTTTTTAAATAAAGAAAAATGAAATTAACTAACCTGATAGTGATAACATAGTTTATAATGCTTGTGATTAACATTGTAAGCATTTTTTTTTTCTTCTAGTTAAGCATCTTTGCAATGTATTTTTTTCCTTGTTGGGATTATTTAGAAAGTCTTCAGTTCACAAAATATATACAGCCTACACCTGTGAAGCATCTGGAAAAAGTTAAATGTTAAGCTTGTATTCTTCTCAGAAGGAAGAGTAGTTCTTTTGAGATACAAAATTGTTTTTCATTTCACTGCATATATTCTTAATGCAACTTTTTGGC
Organism: Falco naumanni; assembly: GCF_017639655.2. Taxonomy (NCBI): domain Eukaryota; kingdom Metazoa; phylum Chordata; class Aves; order Falconiformes; family Falconidae; genus Falco; species Falco naumanni. The sequence continues at coordinate 18,973,147 of NC_054059.1, read as the reverse complement.
TCAGGGAGTATCTTGCTCTTAAATAGGGGGTAAGTGGAACTTATGGTTTTCATACTGGTTCCAAAATTTTGGTTTGGAATTTTTTGTAGGTATCCTGCCATCTTGTAGTTACCTAAACTTTTGGGGAGTGAGGTGATTTGTTACCTCTGGTCTTAGGTGTATGCCTTACTGTTACAGATTTTCTCATGTTTTCCCAGGCTGTGAAACATTTCTCCTGTACTTGTCTAGGTCTCAGAAACACTGTTGCAAGGTGGATGATTTACAGGAAGAACTGCATGCCAGGCACGTAGACAGAGCCCGCTGTACACAGTGTCAAGTGTGAGGTTCCACTAGTAATGCATTATAGGAACAATGAAACTTGAACAACAGTGGAGAAAAATATCCCCCCCCAGTGCAATTTGTAAATTGTTTCAAGCTTGCTGCTCACTTATTTTAGTATCGCTTTCACTTGTTGCAACACCATTTCAGTAGCATTATCTAATATCATAAATGCTAGTCCATCAGTTATCTGAATTAGCATAGCTGTTGTTACAGTTAGAAAGTTTCTGGGTAGTCTGTTTTGCATTCCTGCTGGTTCCTGCCATTGCATTTAGAAGTGCCAATGATCTGAAAAGCTTGACTTGCATTCCAGCTTTGTGAAAGCCCTATGAAGTTTTCTTACTTCAGTTGCACATTAATTCTTCATTTACATAAAATAGCTTTGTGGAAGTTTGTGAAAGATATGGCACGTTGCTTGCGTGTGGTCACCTGCAAACCTCTGGGGTGCTGTATAGCCATTGCCAAAGAAATTTATACTCATTACAAATGAGAGTTGTGTTATTAAAACACTTATCATAGGAAGATGAGCATTTTGTATTGAAAATTTTTTTCTGGCTCTGATGGAAACGTTGAGTTTTGTAACAGGTGTATGCTTTGTCAGTGTGAAACAAAACAGCTGTTCTAGCTTGAGCTTTGTTAATGTACAAATTGCAGTTAAGTTTTCAAAACCTTATTTTTTTTCTGAACTGGGCTCCCACCAGCTTTATTGATGTTTCTTGGCCTGGGCTGATGGAGTGGTGCTGCTGTCTGGGAGGCCTGCTGGAGGACTTGCTGATTTGTGTGGTGGTTCTGCATGATGTGGCTTTTCCATTGGCTCAGTGACAAATGAGGGTCACTGCTACACAAGGAGTGTGGGCATATATATATATATATAAAACCTGTACTACTGTATTCTTGATCTTTAATGTTATCTGTGTAGTGGTAAATCCATACCTACTGGATTTTCTGGTGTTACTGAAATTGGGAGGCTGGCAGAACTGCACTGGTTCTCAGCACAGACTTTAAGCACAGCCTGGATGGGCAGTAAAGAAGTGCTTACATTTTCCTGGAGTTACTGGATATTCCTCTTAACACTATTGAGTATTTTTAGATTAAATGTGAATGAGGATGAGAAAAGCAGAATAGAATTTAGGAAGACTTGTTTTAAAAATATAATCTAATGTTTCCTTCCAGATTATAAAAACACTTAAGGTACTACAGGATTTGGATATGTCACTGGATATTCTAGTGGTAAGTGACCAAAAATACATTACACTCTTCCATAGTGAATTACTGTGTAAATGTCAGGGGTCTCCAATCACAGAAGCAGTGAACATGTTGCATTTTGTTATTTTGACTCTTAATCATGATTCATTTAGAGTTATGTACAAGGAACCATGGAACCTTTTCCAAAAGCCATCTGGAAGCTGGGCATAGAACTTGACAAACACAGTATTATGCCAACAATGATAGTACTGAGCAGGAATCTGAGCATATAGAGAGTACTTCGCTAGTCAGGGTTGGTTTGTTCTCACTGTAGAACTATTTTCCAGTCAAAGAAAATATGAGTGAACCATTCTTTAGGTCAGTTGTCTAAATCTAGCTTTTATTAGCAGCTTGAAGTTACTTTCATTTAAAGAGCAGTTATCCCAAGTAAGGATGCTTGTGACTTGGACCCTTACCAAACCTGCATCCTATCAAATCTTACATTAGAAATTCTTAGGATGGTCTCTGAAGCTTCTAGTTATTATGAGCAATGTGTCTGTATTTTGGGAAGAAGAAAAATGTGGGTTTTGTGAGAGTTCTTTGAAGAAGAGAAAAATATGGTAATTAAAGTAATTGGCTGGCCTATTCAGGCAAAAGCATTTACCTGCCTAAACATGGGTAGACTTCTACTGGAATACAGTAATATTTATGTATTCTTATTGGAAAACAAAATAATCTTACATTGCAGATAGTTGTTTAAAATGACGAAGCGCTTCTGCAGGCAATTCCTGTTCCCAGCAAACTTGTGTGTCTTATGTGACAGACTTTGATGGAAAACTTCAAGTCAAATAGAGGAGAGAGATGTCTTACAACTGAGGACTCCACATATTTTTTTAACACATTTGAAGAACATAAGGAACTTACGTTTTTTCTTGCATCTCTTTGCAATACACTAACCTACCAAACCGTTACTGCTCAAATTATATAGAAGCTATATATCCTTAAAATGAATTTAAGGAAGACCTTTCTAAGCTGTGAGCTGATTATGTGGGAATACCATGTGTATAGCTCTAGCTCAGACTTGACAGAAATATCATTTCACTAGTTAGCAGGAACATTAAGAGGCTGCTGCTAACCTGGTGAATTCCAGGTTTTGTGTGCATCTTAAAACTGAGAGTTTGTGAATCGGAGATACCAATAAGACAGGATTAAAAAAGTCACCTGTGATTCTCTGTACACTCAATGTCTGCGAGATTAAGTGCTTAAGTAACGTAAAACTCACTAGAGCAAGACTTGAAGGCACAACGGTAATGTGAAAATATTTGTACTGGGGGAAAACGGAAAACGATGGGTTTTAAATGTCAAGAGGGTTTTTTTGCTTCCTGTGCTGAAACTGAGTTTAGTCATGAACTCTGCTCCTGGTTGAGATGCATTTTTGATTAAAATATGTATATTGTATGTGGTCCCTAACTTGCTAAAATGTACCTGCATAAGCCTAAAAGGAATTTGAATTGATTACTGTAATTCACTGGAGCAATATGCATTTTGTGGGCGTAAGCGTCTGAGCCAAGTGAAATTCATGAAACACATACATTTAATGGAGGAAAATGACTTCTCTTAGTTTTGTGAATTAAGACTTCACTTTGTTCCCCATATTTGGTTATAAATACCTACCTTTCCTTCAGTTCTGTTCACAGTATAAAGAGTGCATTTATTTCTTCAGCTGCTGTAGGACTGCTCTGACTACTACACTAATACTGTTTGTAGCAGTTTTAGAGAAGGTTGTATTTGGGATGTTAGTCATGATTTATTCTGTACATCTCTCTTGCACTGTCTTCAACAGGAAACTGGCATAGGCAAAACAGTTAATGGTTTTAGGAAACATGCCACTGCTGGGAATGCAGCTAAAACCCTGGTAAAACAATGGAAAAAACTTATTCATCCAGAAAGTAAGAGGTAAGTATGAACTAACTTCTAGAAAAAAGTTAATTATATGGCAGTGTAACTTCATAAAACACAAACTGGAAAGCTTAGGAAAGTGTTTAGAATGACAAATGTGCATTAGGACAAATGCATAAATTGTGTGGAAGAAATGAGTCTGTCTTTTATAAAATACCAAAACAAATCAGAGCAGCCAGTATTGGTTGGTTAGCCAGCCAGCACTCAGACTTTAGCTATATTTTTTCTGACTGGCACAGTTCTTGGTTCCCAGCTGGTGCAAGCAGGACTAAGCCGATGACTGGGCACTGCTCTGCACTTCAGGGAAGTGGGAAGCCTGCTCTTTCTTCCCAGTGGTCATAGTGAAATGAGGCAGCTCTCCAGTGATTTGGTTGTATTGAGGACTTTCCTGTAATGTTCTTGTGGACTGAGAGGGGCTTCCCATGTTGGGGAAGTCACACTGAAGAGATGCAAAGCAGTCACCACTGCTGTGGCTGGGCGGACTGTGCTTTAGGCGTTATGCAGACCTCTGGCAATGTGAGGCAGTCAAGATGAGGAAGCCAAAGGTTTAGATTGATTAAATTGTATGTTTTTAAATCTGAAGTTGTTCAAACAATAGAAAAGTGTAATACCAGAATCCATGATAAGCAAAGCATAAAGGTTGACCTGTTGTAATCTGTATCACCTACAGAGCACGTCAAAATTCTGTCTCCTAGTTATCTCAAGTACCATGTCTGTATTATAAAGCACGCAGGGAAACTTGGGTAAAAAGTGGTGTCCAACATGTTATAAGCAAATAGTACTGTTGGGTATGTTTTCCTACTGATGGTTATGTCCCTACTCCCCACTTGTCTTGCTGTCAATTCTTGTAGCAGTATTTAGTGGTGCTGGACCCAATAGCTGTTTGTCTGGGGTTCTCTAGCGGTAATGGAAGAATAAGAGCACAACTCTGGGTCTTGTGAAATTATGACATGTGGTGTGATTTTAGTGCTTTTAGTTTTACTAATACGGGTAAAACTAAAAAAGTATGGATGTGATTTATTTTTATGTTGCAGTAGTCACAGAGGAAGAAAGCAAAATTTTGAAAAAGAAAAAGATGAGACAAAATCTTCCGTTTCCAAGATGAAGCCTTCGGAGAAGTCCAAAGCATCTGTACTGGCCTCCAGAAGTTCTGGTAGCACTCCTGCTTCTAAAAAGTTGAATAAGTGGCATACTTGCGAAAAGGCCCACCAAAGTAGAGATTCTGAGTCTCAAAAAGAATGTGACAATAAAGAATGTAGCAGCAGTGGTTCTCAGCGTGCTTCCCAGGTTACCAATCCTCAAGCTAAAGAAAGTGAATTCAAAGAGAGAACCTCAGTGGACAGCAAGAAAGTTTCAGAAGAGCAGTGTTCCTCTGTAGCTAATAAAGACTTATCATCCCTGAAGGAAAAGCCTAGTAAGGATACATCCAAGCAGAGAAGTCCTAAGCATGTGAAGAAACCAAAACAAAACCTTGTCATAAAAAGCAAAGCCAAATTACCTAGTGATGAGGAATTTGAGCCCCCGGCTATGTCTTTTGAATCTTATCTTAACTATGATCAGGTTACCAAAAAAAGAAAGAGGAAGGCCAGTTCTACAGGTGAACGGCCGAAGAAGTGCAGTGAACAGAAGAACAACTTATTACCACAAAAGACTTCAAAATTTTCTCATGCAAAAGGAGGAGAGGAAGATGTAAAAAACCATGAGGGTGATCGATCAGAAACTCCCAATAAAAAGGTAAACCATGGCATGGTTGAGATAATAGCAAATAAACTGCAGATAAGTGCTTCGGACTCTTATTTTCCAGTGAAATTAATCTCTGGTTATTTTAAGCAACAGACTGCACAGCTCTGACATACCAGCTGCATTACAATTGCTAATAATTGCAGTAACTGGGACAAAAAAAAATGATTGTTTATTGCAAACTGGCAGTTTACAATTGACTTGTCTTGTTTTTTTAGGATAATTTCCAATATGGAAATACTCTTTGATCCATATCATTTAATCTGCTTTTTACCTCCAAAGTAAAGGTACCTTTGGAAGGATGTTCCCTTCGGTTCTTGAGCGGCCTGGTTTGTGACTGTAGCAGCTGTTTTATGTATAGCATAGTCACTTTGTCAGATGCTGTGGTTCTTTAATAGTGAACGTTAAGGTCTGAAGTGGAACTAAAATTTCTTCTTTTAATGCATTGAAACAAACCACGGTATTGCATATAAAAATAGCTTATACATGTTTGTATGTGGACTACCCTAGTTCCTTGAAGTGGAACAAACTTAAGGAGCTCCTCTGAGCCAAGGTAGATCTAAACGTGTTAATTAGACTGTTTACATAAAAGCTTTTGTGCACTGGGAATTACAGGTCTCTCCAGTCTTTTATCTTTACTGTGATGTGAAAGCTCCAGGCTTTACTTGTTGTGGAAGATCTACAATCTGAATGTGGCATCTTCTGTCCCAAATGGAGTAACATTAATGTAGAGGCTTGTGTGTAATACTCTAGCATAAACTGAGAAAAATCTCAGATGTTCAAGCAGTCATGAAAAGTTAGAAAGATACTGAAATGAAGTTCAGGGAGACAAGTTTTGGGCTGTAAGTGCCTGGCTTATAACTGGAGAACACCTAAGACCCAATTTAGATGTTGGACATAATGCTGAGCATTTGCAGGGACCTGTATTTACCAGACTGCTGGATCTTTAAATCTCTTTTTAAGGGGTTACCTGTGAAAGTTTTAAGCTACATGTGTTACCTAGCACAATATAGGAGACGTGATAGGACAAGCTGTTTCTTGTCTTTCAGGATGGCATTTAGTTTGCTTTTAAACATTTAATTGTGGTTTTGTCATCTTGCAATTTTGTCTCATTCACTGCATGCTTCTAACCTCAATAGTGATTGATGTGAAAGCCTGTTAGTTGAACACATCTGCTTTATCCTTTCACCTCTTGTGCACCGATCGCAGATACCCCACTGAGTTCCTTTTGTGATGTAGTCTTGGTAAGGTATGAAAGGGTATGCTGGAAAATAATCCAGTGAATAAATTTTGGTGCAGAAAACCAATAATTCCAGTTATCCTGGTTTACTTTAGGGTTTGCTTAAGGGTGGTTATTTTTGTAGCTTATCTTAAGCCTCAGTAAACCCAAATTTGTAATGTTGAAGCAATGTTTCCTTGACTGTGCACAGGCCAAGGTTGCATCCCTCCAAGATCTCCTTAATACTCCATTGCCTAAATTTCTGACGGGCATCTCCATCTCATCTGCCTCATATGCTGCAGACTTTGAAGGTAAGTAGTATGCAAGGCTGATATATGTGGAATAATGCAGGTTTTCATTTCTGTGTGGAGATGTCTTTATCTGCTTTGCTGATAAACTATATTAGCTCATCTGTCAGTGCAAAGAAATGCCTCACCTTCAGCTACAACATAATTTCTACAGATAAAGTGGAGGCAGTTAGAAAGGCTTCCCTCTTATGGCTTGCAGAATGAAGAAATCTGTGGTAACCTTCCACGTATGTAGAGAAAGCATAGATCAGGTGGTACTTCTACAGGCTCTATTTATCTTTACTTCTGTCTATACCTTGTAGCAGGTGAAACCTTAGTAAAAATTATCTTAGGTGAAACAAATACAGGAGGCACTAGGCCTAGCTTTGACATAGGAAATTGCTAGCATCTTTATAGGTAGATGACAAAGTGCCAGTGATTTCCCTAGCAGCTTTTGTGAGGTTTTGGTGGCTTCGTATCAATCTGGTCTTGAAGCATCACTGCTGTTGAGGCTTCTGGCTTCTCCAGGATAACTCGGGAAGATCAATAATGTGCTGTAGACTGGTAACAGAGTAATCTAGATGTGAATACAGCTCATGTAAGGCTGGTTTGAGTTGGTGCAGCTCATTTGCAATGTGCATCCTGTCTTAGTGTTAGATGAATGATCTTCTGTAACATGTAATATGTGTAAGGGCCCCAAACTGTGATGCAGTAACTTTGTATTTCAAGAAAAATTAATACATGCGTCCTACTAGCTGTGTTTCTCAGAGCTGAATGTTTAAAGCATTGTAAAATTTCAGGAGAGAGATTAAGCCTTGTCTGATGTTTTGTTTGCAGCTTCCCTAGCACCTGTTGTAGAAGCACCCCAGCAAGTCAGAGAGACAGTTCAATTCACAGGGCGGAGACTGAACTCTAAAATGCAAGTTTACTCTGGCTCTAAAACAGTCTGTCTTTCGAAGATGCTTACACTGTATGAACAGTGCATCCGTGTGCTTCAAAATAATATTGATTGTGAGTACTTCAAGTGATTTCTAGTAGGCTGTGCCTGAAAGTGTATCAGATTTCTTTTTTTTTTTTTTCTCTCCATGCCAGCAACTGGCTTACTAAAAGATATTGCCCCTCCCTACAAATGGTGACTCAGAGCAGGTTGAAAGGTGCTTAAAAAAAAAAAGGGATTGATGGCTGGCTAAAATGTAGTCTTGCTTTGAAAGCTTACCTTTTTATAAAGTTCCAGTTTTAGTTAAAATACAATGTCCTATAAATTATAAACCCAAAAGCCTGCTGTGGTTTTTTTTTTTTTTTCTTCAGGATGTTTATTTGCATAAATTAGAATGAGTGATCAAGAAATTGTTTATTCCCTTGTGTGGACAGAGAGGGGAGTGATGCACATAAGTAAAGTTGAGGCAATAGCTATTCAAAGATGCTTTCTCCATCCTAAAATATAACTGCCAGTCAGTATGGAACTGCTGACTTAGATTTTCATAGCCTAACTTCAAAACATGTGTTCTGTTAGTGTTTACTGAAATTAACTTCCATTTTTATTTTTAAACTGTTTGAGTGGTGTTACCCACTGAGTAAAACGAGATACTGAAAGTACTGTCCTCTTTTTGTAGCGCTACATGAAGTAGGAGGTGTGCCATTTGAAATTCTTGAGCCTGTGCTAACACGTTGCACACCAGAGCAGTTGTTACGAATAGAGGAATGTAATCCGGTAAATCCTGCATTGTTAAATTGAGGGAACCACAGAGGACATGAGGCCTCAGTTTCTACCTTCCTTGCACCCTTTTTGATAGATTCTCCATGGGGTACACTGGCTTTCTGTCTTGCATACTTTTTCTTTGAATTCAGCTGTCATTATCAAGCTTTCTTTTCTCAAGTGTAAGGATTTAAAGCATTTGGGAGAATTATTACTGATGACTGAGTGAAAGCCAGCATGGTTAGAAAAGTACTGTTTCTAAAAATATTCTAAAAAAAGAATAAAAAAAAAAAAAGAAAAACCCACAAACCACCACAGTATTTACTACTGAAATAGCCAGGAAAGTCATAATAGAACCAACTGTTTTAAAGTGACAAACTGTTAAGGCTGCAAAGCATACCAGTTGGGAAGTATCTGGGATGAGATTTCATATGTATGGCAGATTTCTTCTCTACACTCTTAGGACTTCAGCTCCATGATGCATTTGGAAAAGAGGTTCTGAGTGTGCAGTACTTCATAGTGCAAGTTAGCTATTTCTCTGCACGCCTACAGTTGAGAGCTCATGTGGCCTGAGCCTGTGCTGGAAATGCAAGCCTGGACTGTAAGCATAGCTTATTAACTCAGCTATAGAGTTCTGCTATTTGAAGCTGTATAACTTTTAGACTGAAGTTGGTATCTCTGCGTGGTATTGCCATGCTCAGTGTTGGAAGCACCTCTGACACCATGTGTGGTGGGATTTGTTCTCTGCCTTTCTCTACTGGGGGATTGGGCTTTGTCTACAGGCTCAGCTAACAGGTACTCTTGAAAATGTTACTTCTAAATCTTTGATTTAAGGTATCTTGTATTCAAATTAGACATTTACGGAAGAGTCTGACCACTTGTGGAAGAAACACTGCCAGAGAGATTTTAAAAAGGAGAGCCTCCTGGAATATGAGTCTTGGCGTGAAATGTACTTGAGACTATTTAATCAAAGAGAGGAAAAACTGAAGATGCTTACAAAAAATATTCTTTCAGCTCAGTCAGAGAAACCAAAAGGTAAAATCTGTGGTTTAGCTTTTCCACTTACAAACCCCCAGTCTCTTCTGCTATTCTTGACAGTTAATATGTAGAGTTTAGTGATTTGTTTGCACTAAGCACTAGTGCTGTACCTCTAGGAAAAGTCACGAAGAAAGAACACTGTTCCTTTTAATTTACAAGTTGCTTAAAAAAGTACAATATGTCAATGCATCATACTTGCAGCATACAGTAGACAAATCTAAGCAACAATGCAGACTACAAATGTAATTACAAATACCAAAGTTAGTACAAAGAAATATTGTATGTAGCCTGTACATGATTTTTCATGGTTCAGATACTACTTTGGTACCAGATTCTGCTTTCCTGATTTTTTTTTTTTCCCAATTTAAACCTAGAAATTGCCACATAACAGTATTATCAACCAAGCTCTGAATATAAAGGGTAAAAAAAGTCATGTATCCTCTTCTCCTTCCTTCTGTATTAGGCAGGCAAGCAAAAATGGCTTACGTGACCAGTGCAGCAAAACCACCCAGGAACGTTCGCCGACAGCAAGCAATCCATGGGACAGCAGGACCTGTCACTCAACCTCATCCAATAGAGAAGTACAAGTAAGTGTTCTATACTATGCTTTTAAGTTGAGTTTCCATGTCTTTGTCAGTACAAAAGCTTGCTGGCATAGTATTTCTAAGTTCTAAATATTGCTCTTTTGTTAAGCAACTAGTGGCTAGAAATGACTTGTTTTTTAAGTCTTATGTGCTCCTCTGCTGTGTATGCATTGTCGTTGCACATTTCTCCAAAATGCTAGTGGTGAATTCACCCTCCCAGCTGGAGAGTGAGTGGATGCTGTTTTTCTCCAGATTACACTAATGCTGCTTGACATCCTGGGGAGATTCCAGTGTTGATGTTTCATGTTTATAAACCTGCCCAGTAGCCTCGCATGTTCTTTCATGAAATCCTAGTTAGCTTCCTGGAGTGATACAGCTGACCAGAGTGAATCTCAGCAACTTTTAATATTCTTGACATTTGGTTTCTGCTTTGGCAGCTTAAAGGAATGTCTAGAACAGTCAGTCTGTAGCAGTGCCAACGCTGGAGGAACAGAAAACTAGAATTCCACAAATGTTTCCTTTGTACAGCACAAAGCCAAATTTTCTTTGTGGTATCAAAGTTCAGTGTAGTTAAACAGCCATGAGAACCAAAGCTGAGATGTGATGTTTGTGCTACTGTTCCTGCCAGCCTAATGAACTCTCTTGTATCCAAGAGGGTGGCTGCAACAGGGGGATAAACCAGTTTTAGTACCAGCTTCTACCTCTTCTTCCCTTCTCAGTTACAAGCTGCTGTACTTCTTACTGTTTGAATATCTGTTTTTGTCTGAAAGAAAAATCAGCAATTTGATTCAGAAGCACCCCATGGGCTGACGAGTCCATGCACCAGCAGTTGGACTGTAAAAGCTATGAAAGTATTCATACTGCCTGAACGTGGGTATCTGAAGCTATGATGCTCACTTTGCTGTGGCTGCTGGCGAGCATGGTGCCCTCCCTTGTCTCCCCATTGCCTGTGGTTGTTTCTGTGGTGGCATAAGTGCTTTTCAGGTAGTGCTCTCAAAATTTTCCCTTTGGGGGAGTGGCAGGTGGAGCATTTTTCATTAATCTGAGTTAGGGAATAGTTATGCAGGATGACAAATATGTGAGTGGGATAGTGACAGATAGCTGGGAAGAGGGAGGATAAAACTTAAGTTGTTGCAAACGTGATGCAAGACCAGGTTAGTATAGTTGAACACGTCAGGAGAGTAATTGTATTTCTGTTATGATGCTGCGGTGCCTGCAGTTGTAGGCATATGATAGATAGATAGATAACTGAACTTACCTGGGTTTATTGCACTGGGGCTTGGGGGTGGGGGGGAGCTACAAAACCATAGGAAAGCACGTTTTCTGTGCATTTCAGGAGCTTGACTTAGCTGAGCATTTTTGCTTTACTGCTCAAGATGGTGGTGGTATGGAGCAGGATTGACAGCCTGGATGTAGGAACTTCTTAAAACCAGCTTTCACACCAGATACGGTGTTTTATAGCTGCACCTTTAGGTGATGAAGTTAGGAAGCTTCTTTCCATACTGTTGCTGTTTTCAATGAAAAGATAGTCCCCCACCAAGGCAGTAGCCTAAGACACTTTGAGTTAGGCTTTTATTTTCATTTGTGCTGTGGGAGGTGGAATCTGTGTTGTGACAAACCAGTCTTCCAGTTTAGGTGTTTCAAGTACAGTAGTGTAAATACCCTTTCTGCTCCAGTAATCTCTGGACCTGTAGCTGAATGATGTACTTAAAGCCCTGCATGTGTCTCTCAGGCATGATAAATTAAGAACTGCTGTTGTGTGAAAGAAGCTGTAAGAGGGTTGTTGCTTTGCCCTCTTCAGAAGCAAGAGTTTGTTTAGTTACGAGTTTAATTTCATTGCTTTGACCATGTCCTTTGAGAAACCTGTCAGTTTTGCAAGTTGTAGAATTTGTACAGCTGGAATCTTCACTTAAGCAGCTGGTCTTGCAGGAGCTAGAAAGTCTTATGGCAGATGTGCAGACCTCTAGCAGGCTGCTGTTTGCCATTCAGTGTGCAGTGGTATACGACAACTGGCAGCAGATGTCAGTGACTGGCTCTGAGGTGTACAAAGCTGCCCAGTTGCTGACACAATGTTGTGTTGGCTTAAATATTTTTAGCAGTAGGCATCGGCTCTGTATCTGCATCTGCTTTAGTCCTTGTCCTGTTGATTGAGGATTCCAACCTAATATTTAGTGTTAGTTATTGTGCCATTCACTGGACACTTCTACTTAAAACAAACACAACAAAACCCAAATGCCAAACCAACTAATCAAATAGAAAACCTAAACAAACAAAAAAACCCACCACCACACCCCCCCCCCAAAAAAAAAACCCCAACCATGAAAGCTTGTCTAAATTTACCGTAATTTTCTGTCAGAGCTGGTTAGCAGTTTAGCTGCCTTCAAAGAGGAAAATAAAGAGCAAATTAGAGCACAGCAATACCATTGTAATTCATAATGTCCTAAATGTTCTGATCTGTCACCATTTCTGATCATTTAAAGACAAATAAGATGCAACAAATCAAATAAATGGAAAATTTGTGCAAGACTGGAAATGGACTAGATGACCACCTAAGATCCCTTCTAACTTGAATTGTCCTATGATTTGTAAATGTGTTGTCTTAAGTGTTTGTAATCAGTTTTTATTTTTCAGAACTAGCCAGAGTGAGTAGTAGTTTGATATCAAATGCCAGCCTTTTTTTATTTCCTTGTTTTAAAAGAAGAAAGATTCCAGAAAGCAGAGACAGAAATAACTCATCGAATCCGATCCCTGCTAGCAACAGTGGAAGCTCTAGATCAAGCATAATGACTCAAGATGGAAAGAAGCCTATCAAAAGTAAATGGAATTGCCTGAGATTATAAAGATAATTGTTTTAACTTGCTGTCTAATCATATATGCTTAGTTTTATGCTAATACCATTTTTAAGTTACAGCTGTAATCCTAACTGGTCTTTTTATTTTGTTATTGAAGAAATTGCACCAATCATGAGGAAAACTTTGAAAGCACTGAAGGTCAGAGCTGGACGACGATAAAATGAGGCTGCATATTCGAAGCTTACGTGACTATTTGTGTATCATGCTACTGCTAATGAAAGTAATGTTGATGTAAACTTTCTTCAGTTTGCCTTGGTTATGAAACACTGCATGGATGAATTACTTGCAATAAAAATTGAAACATCAGAGTCCTTTCATGCTGCTGTTCTTATTCATGAATGAGGAAAAAGTTGATACAAGGTCAGTACACTAATGACGCATCAGTTTATATGGACTCTCATAGATGCTGTTTTTATCAGTTTATGTATGCATCTGCATAAGCTTTCTGTGAGCGTACTTAAGCTGTAGGTGTATTTCTCCCAGGTTAAAGTTAAGAAATAGCCACACGGTATACTTGGATACAATTGCAAAGAGGTCTTGGCCTCTCTTGCATGAAGGTGTTTTGGAAACTTCACTGTATTTGTTTCACTAAAGGTTTTCCTAGGGAGACTTTTTTATATTTTTTATTATAAAAACATGATTTGGTTGTAATTTAGTTTTTCTTTGTTTCAAAACAGAAGAGTCTGTATGAGACAGTCCTGGAGCTCACCTTCTGACCTCCTGGAAGTGGGCTCTGAAACATCTTTACTCTGGACATCATGTGCTTTTCAGCCCTTTTACTTAAGCAGTGAGTCTTTAAAGGAGAGGTAGGAGAAGACAATGTTTAAATTGCTTCTTTAAAGCAGGATTTGTATACTGCCAGGGTAAATGAGGTAGGCCGTGACAGTGAGTTAACGAAAAATCATTTGTTATTCAAGAGCTCAGTCTAGTTGGGACATTTTTGGTACAATAATTAAACCCAGACCTGTCATTGTGTGATACCATCTAAAGGCATAAAGTCCTTGTGTGGGAGATACTATTCTGAGAACAAGCAGAAGGGAGGGAAACCAAGAGTCAGTTTGATGCTATGGTCATCTTGTAGAACTCATGCAAAATAATACGTTTGAGTCTGGAAATGAGAAAACTCGTGCTATAATCTGATCACCTGCTGTCTTCCTGTCATGAAGAAGCCTAGCTTACAACCTTGAATATGAGCCTTTTGTGTTAAGAGTGAAAAAGTTATTGCTCTTGAATAGCTGTCCTTTCAAGAGCTGGGGACTGCTGCAGTTTGGGGTTAGTCTTTGAATGGGCTTGCTTTTAGAAATGAGGTACTTACTGTAGTTGCTTCATCTAAACTAGTTCACTTGTGTGAATTTTAAGTCTGACTTTGCCTTGAAGGCATGGCTTTCAAATTGGAGGGATTCTTCCCTATAAACTGCACGCAGTAGCTGCAAGTAGGTCTTGTTTCTTCCTTTATACTTCTGTAGGGTTTGGCATCTTAGAACCCCCGAAGCACAGGGTAAGGGTAAGTTAATAATGAAACCAGTTGCTGTCTCTTACTAAAAACACCGTATGTGTGAATTTCTTCACCATCCTATAAACTTTCAGGTAGATTACAAAAATACTGCTACTAAAAATGGCTTTTACAGTCAGGTAATGTAGTCGCTCACACATGACAGCTTGTGCAAATGCTCTGTTTATAGAGAGATTTCAAGTCAGCAGGTGTGCTACTGTTGTGTTTTTCCTCTGAGTTATAGTTGCACTAAAAAGAATGAAAGATGAAAAACAGGTGTGTTGACCTGGAAACTGTGGGGAGCTTTCCCTGTCTCTGGGATCAAAGCAAGCATTGACTGGTAGGAGAGGTGGTGCAGTGGCTGTCAGACATGTTTGTAAAGAACACTTCAAGGAGGAGCTATTCAGCGCTTAAACCTGGCTGAGTGGGCAGCATACCACCCTTTATCCATCAAAAAGCTCTGCTCGTCATATAGTTGCTAATCAGTTGGTGACAAAAGTTTAATTCAGCTGAAGGTTTGTATCAAGTGTAGTGTGAATTGTTCAATAATTCTGTTTTGCTAAATCGATTTTATTTGCTGTAGTTATGGACAGTATCCTTTTAGGCAAGAAAAGGCAAATCCATAACTAAGTCTTCTGCTGGACTCTGGCGTTAGAGAACGTAGCTGTAACTATTCAGAGCTGCTACAGATGACAGGAGCATCCCCTTGGGAGATTGAAGGATAAATAGTTGTTTTAACTAGTAGACTTGCATTGTTAATTAAAGTAGGAGATAACTCTCTTATCCTTGACACTGATGGCAGAACTCTATGGAAGGCAAATTTGACTTCAGTGTGAGTGCTTTTCATTGCCTTTTCTTGCTTCCTCTCACTTCAAAGCTATAAATGTATCTCTGGTAAGAGAGATGCAGTGGGTACCCATGGGATCAGATTGTTTTCCTGGCAATTTCTACATTAGAAAATACTAGAGACAAGCAATCTTTTTACAGTAAAGTAGTTGGTGCTACACACTAGATGAGGGTTTATCTTTCACTTCACATGTGCTGTGGTGAGCACCTAAACGCCCACCTGAGGTTGCAGTGTGTTAGGGTGCTCTGGGAATGCATCTCCCAGTTCATTTGTGAAGAGTCCTGCTTTTGTGGCTTGACATTGCTTCATGACACTGTTCAAAGCATATGTGGAGGTGAATTCAAAGCTTACTTCAAAAGCGTGCCCCTTTAATCTGAACTAGAATGCTAATGTAGATACTTCTGCAGTTTCTTGCCTTCCATCGTGTTACTGGAGTACAGTTACTCCAGTAAGGAGGAGCTCTTGCTAGGTCTTGTATGTTCTTGCCATCTGACATACCTTAACCATACATGGTTTTGGAGACCTGAGGCAGATCTCTTTCCTTGTGGTGGATGCGTGGGAAGACTTTTGGTTGGGTTTGTACTCCCCAGGCTGGCTGCCACATCCCTCTTCCTGATAAGTCCTGTATCCTCCTGCTGGAGAGCTCAGCCTGACTCAAGGCAGCTTGAAGGAGGAGACCTGTGATTATTCTTGGATAAGTGGCTGTTTTCATAGAAAGACTAGTAGTCATGAATGTCTGATAGCCTTTTCTATAGAAACACATTGCAGCTCCTAGTCCTGCCGAATCTCTGGAGCTTTTCTCTCCAGGTGGTGAGCAAGCTTCATGTCAATTTCTGTCAAATTAAGTAAGTAATAGGAGAAAAGTGTGGTCACAAAAGGAAAACCCTGCTCTTGTGGAAAAGACCACAAATGGAGAATATTTCTTCTTTTTTCTCAAGCTGCCCACTTCATGCATAGAAACCACTTTCCACTTCCCGCCAATGTTTGTTTCATAGCATTCAGGAATGTTTTGCATCCTGTTCGTGGTTGAGTTCAAGAAAACTCTGCCTGATTGCTATCCCACTTAAAGATGTATGTTCTTGCCATCTAAACAGTCCCTGTGGCAGGAGAAGAAAACAGTTCTGGGTGAAGTGTTCTCCTTATGAGACCCTGCTCAGAAGGCATGTGACGTCCCAGGAGCTAAGCTCTTCTTGGGGACCATATATACGTTCAAATGCTAGGTTATAGTCCTGAGCCAAAGCCAGAAAGGGGTTTTAGGGTTTAGCATGATCCTTCTGGAATAATTTGGAGACCTTGGTGAAATGCCTTATGCATAACTGTTGTCAGTTGTTGCTGCTCCAAGGATCAGTGTTTGAGCTGCTGCTGAAGCGAGGCACAACTGAGATCCCTGTCAGCAAGCAGGACTTTACAGCTCTGGGCGTGATGCTGTTTGCTGTCTGGTACTTAGGGATTCCTGAGGATTCCTGGTAGTCATAGGATAGTCTCAAAGAGGGAAAAGAAATCCCCTCACACAGCGTGAATCTCAGACTTGCCATCTGAAAGCTCAGGAAAATGTTTGTACCAGGATTGTGCGTGGTGAAAAATGTTGATGGATTGACAAGTAAGGCGATGTTCCTAGGTAATGCTGCAATTCTTCCCTCCAGCCCCCAAAGTGTTTCCCTTCTGATCTGCTGAATCAATTGGGGAAAGAGAAGTGATGTGTCTTCATGATCAATCAGATTTGATCCACTTTAGGGGCTGGCTTCAGCATTTCTTGGTGTAATCATTTGCCTGGGGTTTTCAATGGGTCTCTGCTTTGGGTGTTATTGTTTAGCACTCAATGGCTTGAGGAAGGTGGTTGAGTCACTCTGCAGTTACGCTGCTTGGCATGAGAATGGGAATTGATCATTTTTCCTCCTGCTTAGTGGAAGTGATGTGCAACTACAGAGGTGTGTACTATCCTCCTTTCTTACAGTTTCTAGTAAACATTTTTTAATGTGTTTTTTTAACTTTGTTTTACACACTTGGGAGTTGCATCCTTACACAACTAACATATCTTCTCCCTCTCAACTTTTTCATAGTGCTGAACTGCATTTTATTCTGTAGCACAGTAATTTCCTTTGGTTATATGTCTTGGGTTGTTTTTAAAGCTTCAGCCTTAATCTTTAGCAAAAAGGGGCCTCTGCAACTACACACATTCTAGAGACAAAATTGCAGGCTTTTCAGAAAATACAATTTGTGGAGAGTTGGGATCAAAACCAACAAAAAAGCAGATGAAAAACAAGTATTTCCAAATGTGCAAAGAAATGTACTAATCTTGGAAGACTTGAGATGACTGTTTCTGCAGATGGACATACAAAGTTCAAGTCTCTCATGGCCTAGAACCATAAAGATAAAGAGAAGAGATGGAGCATCCTGGAATCTGATGTCTAGTGGTCCTGTGCACTTAATCCTTCTCAACTTCCTCACCAGTGTGGCTCTAGAGAAAAATTATACTGAAAATGGAGCTTGGAATTGACAGAACTGTAGAATTAAATACATGGTGAGGCTGTCATAGTTTTTCAGAATGAAGCATTGAATATTCAGGAAATTACCAAATATTTTAAGGCATAGAAATCTAGTTTCAGAATCGTAGAATTGTAGAATGGTTTGGGTTGGAAGGGACCTTAAAGATCATCTAGTTCCAAGCCCCCTGCCATGGGCAGGGACACCTTCCGCTAGACCAGGCATCTCAAAGTCTCGTCCAACCTGGCCTCAAACACTTCAGGGATGGATTGTCCACAGCTTCTCTGGGCAACTTGTTCCAGTGTCTTACCACTTTCACAGTAAAGATTTTCTTCCTAATATCTAATCTAAATCTACCTCTTTCAGTTTAAACCCATCCCCCCTTGTCCTTTTACTGCAGTCCCTCCTATGGAGTCTGTCCCCATCTTTCTTATAAGCCCTCTTTAATTATTGAAAGGCTGTTGTAAGACTTCCCCAGAGCCTTCTTTCCAGGCCCAACAACCCAACTGTCTCAGCCTGTTTTCATCAGAGAGGTGCTCCAGCCCTCTGATTATCTCCCTGGCCCTCCTCTGGACTCGCTCCAACAGGTCCATGTCCTTATGGTGGGGTCCCCAGAGCTGAATGCAGTGCTCCAGGTGGTGTCTCCTAAGAGTGGAGTAGAGGATGAGAACCACCTTTCTTGACCTGCTGGCTACACTTACTCTGATGCAGCCCAGGATGTGGTTGCCTCTCTGGGATGCAAGGACACATTGTTGGGCTGCACTGAGCTTTTCATCCACCAGCTTCCCCCAAATCTTTCTCAGGGCTGCTCTTAATCTGTTTTCTGCCCAGCCTGTATTGATACTGGGGGTTGCCCTGACCCAGGTGCAGGACCCTGCACTTTGTTGAACTTCATGAGGTTCACGTGGGCCTGCCTGTCAAGGTTGGCATCCCTTCCCTCCAGCAAACTGACTGCACCACACAGCTTAGTGTTGTCCAGGTGTGTCTCTTAGATTCAGAAGAAGAAACTATTCAGGTCAAGATAGTTCAGAGTGTTGTTTGGTTTTGGTTGGTTGGTTTTCTCCTTCAAATTGCAAGGCTTTAAAATCCTTGCTTTAAACGTGAAACTGCAAAGTCATGAACGTCATCTTTGTAGCTTAAGCCCTAAACTGCATGCTTACTGTGGGAAGCGCTGGTGGTAGCCTTCAGCAGTGTATCTTAAGTGAACTCTGTTTACAGAGAAGTTGCCTCTTCTTATCCCTGATGCCAGACCTAAAAATGGCACTTGCTCAGGGAGAGGGCTGAGCAGCTCTGGAAAACCGCATGTAGCTGTCCTAGAGAATTGCAAGTAGGTATCTAAGCAGTAGACAAAGCTCTTTACCACTTCTCCAGGCCCTATCCCTTGATGTTTACAGAATTGTTGAGGCTGCAGAAGACAGGATGCTGCTTTCTGGAGCCTGCAGCAGCAGCAAAGCAAGCTGCTCGGGCAGAAACAAAGAGGAGCGAGCTGCTGCTTGCTTCTGGGAGAGGGAGTCTACACTGCAAGAGGGGAGAAAGCTGCTGAGACCTGACTGGGAAGCAACAGTCCGTCTTTTCAAGATGCTGACCTCTCTGAGGGGAAAATAGTGAAGCCTTGGCTTCCTGCCACCTTGCTGTATGTATTTTGTAAGTTTCTTTCACCAGACAAGGTACTTGTCCTACTTACAGCTCTTCACAATGCTCAGGGAGTTCTCAGCTATCCTCTCCCATGGATCTGCTGTAGCCAGCTCTCTGCAGAACACATTTTCCCGGTTACCTGTGTTGTGCTTTTCAATGCTTTCAGACCTTATAGCCTGAAAGTTAGATAATTAGTCTTTCTGAAATTTAGATAAACACTCAAGTGGCACATTATAGTGTGACTTTTCAGAACATTAGTATCGTGTTGGAGCTGTGCTAACAGCTGAGTTTTGGGCTTAGGTATTCAGAAAGGCGTGGAGGCAATGAAATGTTGCAGAGCATCCCAAAGGCTTATGCACAAAGCAGCTTCTCCAGGTTTCCAGAAGGCCTGAGACCTGAGTTTGCTTCTGCAGCTGAGGGATGAACACAGACCCTGAGCAGAGGTACCAATCTCTATCTTTATAGGGAAGGAGAAAAATACGTGGCTTTGGAAATGCAAAATCAATATATTGGGGACCTCATTATAACAAGGAGCTCTTTGCCCCGTGTCACAAGGTTTTGTTGTGATCTGGATGTTGATCACTGACTGGCTGATTAATCAACTGGTGTCATTTCAGATTCCTTTCTTTGGTAAGGGGGCATTGCATGATGAGGAGGCTGACAGCCTCCCCCACCTTTATTATCATAGCAAAAATGATTCAGTGCCTTAAGAAGGAAGCACAGGAGGAAATAAGGCTTATGTTGCCTCTTGGACTTCTCTATCTATTTTTCTCTTTGGGCCTAATGAACCAGGGAAATGTATATTCTGAAACCTATTTTCCTAGATACTCTTTGGAGAACTTTTGGAACAGGCAGAAACTGGAAATGTCAATATGTTGCTTTATTCTAGAAGTCCTAATAGGTTTTTAGTGGTCCTTAGAAAATGTTAAAATTTAACATTCTCAGAAAGGTACTGGTCCTCCCTAAGAAGGCATATGTCCCTGGTGTCTACTGAATGCCTTTTCCTAAAGTTTCCTGATCTGGAGAGCTGCACTAAGCTGTACCTGTCTTTCCCCTGCCGTTTGGTACAGCAACGTGTACTTCATTACTGAGGGCTTAAATCTCTTTGGCCTGCTTTCGTCCAGAAAACCTTGGAGTGGATCTGCTATGGAGTTATTTAATCATTCAGTGTTATCAAAACTTTCAACACTAAGATGACAGCATATCTTGATTCTCTATAATCTGTATCAAGAGATTTGTGGAAGAACTAATGCATAATGTATGAAGTATTTGTCTCTTGTTTGAGAGACTGAGCTATATTTTGCATATGTCAGTGTTAAACATTGGAAAAAATGGTATAATTTTCTCAAAATTATGGCATTTACAGCACAGAGGGATTTTTCTGAGGATTTAGGGAAAAAAGGATGTGACAGACCATGTGTTTGGTGCTGCTCTGACTAGCACAGTGGTTTACATTGTTCTTAATTCTTGGTAGTTAAAACCCACGGAGATCCAGAGCTTTGAGGAGCAAGACCACCATTCTTCCTATCAATGTTTTTTCCTTGCTCTAGAACAGGAAACTTCATCTCTTATCCATCATTTATAGCAATCCATTTGAATTATATTGAAAATAATGCCTTTCTTGTGGGGATGAATTGCTGTAATTCTCAGAGTGACCATTTCTCATGGCACTACTGTTTTCATAAAAGAGAAGAGGCTTTTGCTCGGGTGCTGACCCTCCTACTGGACACCCATCCGTTATTCCTTGCCTCCTTCCAGCAGTGTCTGGCTCACACCTCTCTGTAGCTATGGGTGTGCTGCTGCCATGAGAAGGGGAGGCTCTTGCCTATGGGGAGACAGCAGTGGGCTGCCTTTTCTTTCCAATGTTCTCGGGTATATCCTTCTTACCTAAGTTTAAAGGTTATTTGGCTTTTTTAAGGTGGTTACACTGTGGTTTCCAGGCAATGGAATTCAACAAGAATTTTGACAGCTGAAAGATAATGGTGTCACCATGACAGTGCAGTCCTGAGGGTGGTAAGGAGTCAGGGGATGCTGTACATCCCACCTCCTGCCCTTCTTGAAGCAGGGCTCCTGTTCCTGCTCATCTGGTCTTCCTGGTGGCTGCTCTATGCGGGAGGGATTGTTGGAGAGGGGTTCAAGTGCTGAAAGAAGTGGCTGTGAGAACGAGGTCCCCGTTCCCTCCTGAAGCTGGTTATGGCTTGACTCTGTCACTTCCTTGGGTAATTATGAAAATTATGGTCCAGGTCGTTTCTTTTAACGACCCCTTTCTGAGCATGCTGGCATGCAGCTTAGAGTTTGGGTTATTCCTCTTAATATAGATGCCAAGCCATAAGCATGGGCCACCTTAAAAATCAGAGAAATGTCAGGCTAATTCCCAGCTGTGAGATCAAGACTAATACACTGTTTTTTCACTCTGTCATCCAAAATGCCAATGTAGCTGTTTGCCTTGTCAGCTCTCCCAGCAGCCTTGAGTAAGCTGATTTTTTGGTTTTATCTCTTTTCCACCCAAAGCCTGCTGGTGTTTCCAGCCTCTCCTTAGAAATGAAAGGCTCACTAATCCATGTTGTGTCCTTACCTCCACCCTGGCACCTCCTCTGTCTGTCCAGCTCCTTCAGTCTGCCTGCCTCTTTTTATCATAACCCTTCCTCCTCCAGCTCCTGATGCAATGTGGCAACTCGGCGCTATGTGAAGGAACATCTCTGTGAGGTGCCCTAGCGTATATACTGCCTTTGTTTGTGTCGTGCATGTGTGCTTTTCTTTTCTCTGTTATTTTCAGGGGTGTCACCTTAGTTGCCACATTGAAACCATCCCCTTTTCCCCATCAGAGATAACTTTATAAATGTATTTCCAGTGGTATTTTTTCTTTCCAGAGCAATCTTACAGGAAGTAGTTTCAGAGAATTTCAGTTTCCTAGTTTTGGAGACACAGCTGTTCCCTGCTAATGTGTCCCAAAATAATCAGGATACTGTTGACATGCTCAAAAATGAGGATGTCTGCTGTCCTCAAGTTGTTTGTTCATACTTTTCCATCTGCTAAATTTGTTTTCCTCACACTTTTACTTGCCAAGTTGTCTCTAAGTGTGAAATAGGTGCTTGTGTTCCCGAAAGTAGATGCTTCAAATTCAGGTTTAGAAAGTCCAATTTTGATGCCTGTGTTTGAAAACAGGACTTTTCAAAAATACGAAGCTTCCTCTGTACCCAAAACCTGCCTTGTTCTTGGGTATTGCTCATCTGCAGCTCTACTTACAGCCTTGCATGATGAGTGGGCTGTGCCTGTTTTGAAGTGTGTAGATAAACACGCTATCCTCTGCTCACCTAACTCTGGCTCTGATGGTTTTTGGCAGCTTTTTAAAAATACTTTTATTTTTTTTAAATTTCACAGAGGAACAACTCTGTGCTATTTTGTCTAGTGGACTCAAGATACTTTAGAGTGGCCTGGCAGGCTCAGCGTAGCAAAGACCAGAGATCAACATCTGAGTCTGCATCTTTAATCAGATGTCACTTCTTCTCCATATTAAATAAAAGGAGGATTTGCTAGAGGGAAGACTTCCTTGAGTGTCTTCTAAAAGCTCCATCATTTTACATCTGGGCTATGTAAAATACATCCCCTTGTCACATTGGCCCCTGTGGTACAGCCTGGGGGCTGGCAGTGTGTTGGTGGCAGGCAGCAAACCTCCAAAGTTCATTTGGGATGAGTTAGCAATTCGCATGAGTATGCTGCTAATGGCCTGCCACTTCCCGCTATGGAAAATTAAGTGCAAAAGGTTGAAGGAGAGTGACATTGCTTTCAAGATATGCCACAGCACATTTGTGTACAGACTATGAGACTTACTGCTTCTTTGTGGGCAGCCCCATCAGCTCTTCATACTCATCCTCTTATTACCTGCTGTAAATAGCAAACATCATCTAAGAAGCTCTTGCACACGTAAGAAGTCTTACAGCAAAATAGGTGTTTCAGAAAGTTAGAGAATCCGGATGCTGCCGGGACAGAGAGGAGGTAATGCTTGCTTTATGGGGATGTTAATGGGAGTCATCCACTGCATTCCCCTGGACTCTGAGTGGAGAATAAATCTGAGTGGGGATGTTGACCCTAAACGTTGCAGTGGATGGGTGGGGGAGGGCCTGATTGAACTCAGAAAAACTGATTTTCCATTGGTTGGATAATCCCTTCAAAATCTGTTTTCTGAGCACCAGGGCAAGATCTTATCTCTTTATTAATGCCTGTGTAGTGCCTGTGTTTGAGCAGAACGGGTATCAGCAGATGAGTAGCCACGTTAAACGCAAAGGCTGTTGTTGTGCCCAGTCAGTGGTCAATAGCTGTGAGGCTGAACCATTTAAATCTGTACTAATATTCAGCACTTGGGATTTGTTCTACAAAATTTATGCGGGAGCTTGAGAAATACAGGAATGGCAATATTGACTCAGGCGCTCAGACAAATTGCTCAGTTTGCAATATTCACAGTCCAATAAAAACATCCACTACCACCAAACTGGAAAAACAAAGCTCTGTGATACACTTCTGTTATTTTTCAGTATGGTGAGGATAGCTGTATTCAGTAGGACTTCAAAATTGCAAGCCGCTCTAGTAAAAGTATAGATGAATCTCTTCAAAACACAGTATATGTTGCCCCGCTGTTTTTAAACCTCAGCAGGAAACAGGCAGCAATTCTCTGCCTTGTATTTTCTGTCTTATTACAGACAGCTGGGTTTGATCCAGATCACTCGCTCAGGCTGATGCAGAGAAAATGATGGTGGTGTAGCATCTAGCTCGCTGAAAAGGGAGAATATGGAATTATTTATTTATTTATCTATTTATTTATTTATTTACTCTGTGGAGGATGAGCCATGGGTACTACACAACTTTTTGAATGTTTTGAACTGAAAAGAATAGTTTTGATGCCATAGAGAGCAGCAGGAGGGAGAGTATTTAGTCACCTCCGCAGATATCTGAGGTTGATTCTGCTGTCAATAATGGCTAAGTAAATTTTGTGCTATTGGAAAAATCAAAATACATATTAGCTGTTGCTTTTTTTCCTCAGAGTACTTACACACACATGTTTTTTTCCCCTTACACTTGGAGTAGAAAGGATAAGAATGTTTTTCCCCTTGTGCTTCACAGCTGAAAGCAGGCATTTGAAAGCAAATTAGACACATGAGAGGGAATAATGTGGGTGGTTTGTCATTTTCAGCCTGCGTACAGTGGGTTTTCTGTCTTTGATGGACTGGTGAAAGTAATGGAAGAATGAATTGCTTGTCACCATATAATCTGTCAATATATAATTTGTCAACATGTAATCCGAGGCAGCCTCCGGAGAAATAAGTACATGCTTTGTGATAGCATTCACAATGAATTCTATGAAATGTGGATATCTTATATAAAGCCTGGACAATCTAGCCATCTGACTAAGCTAATTGAAAAGATCTCTCTAATTTGAGGATTAAGTTCTTGTGAGCTGGTAGGGGCTCTGCATTAAAATCTTACCAGTGCTGTTGTAGAAAGAGAAGAGCCCTGAAGCTCCTGGTATTGATGATATTCAGTTGCTTCGCCAATTCTCTTGCGCTACAGCACAGGTTGCAACACCTCTTGGAGCTCCAAGCCACTTTTCCCCACCTGTCCCTGCCTGCTGTCTGTAATTTAGCTGCTCCTCACAAGCTGCGCTATGAAGGTTATGTAATTAAAATTACCTTTGTGGAGGAACAAAGAGAAAAGTCAGGTAATTCAGTTTGACTGGGAACCTTGACTTTGCTTAGTGCACTAGTTTAAGCCTCTGTTCCCAAAACAGTGTAACTTTTACCAATACATAAAATCAAATAAGTAGCTGAGTGTGACACTAATGGTCCAGAAAATATATATTAGAAAGGCAGAGAACACCAAGACCAATGGGGGAAAAATAACCGGGATTTCTCATTCATGCTCTTTGCTTCCACATTGCACTATGTGAAAGACAGCAGGAATTTATATGCTGTTAGCCAGCAGGCATTACCAGCCCAAATACTGCCTTTCATTCAAGAACTTTTAATATAAGTGTGAGAAATCCATGATGAGATTCTCATTCTGCTCTTCATAAGCCCCAAGTTAGAGAAGAAGAATGTGCTGTAAGCCTGGAAGAGTCATTCTTTGAAAACTACAGCTCTCCTCCAAAGACAGTTAGGTTCCTGGGATGGCCCAGCTTGCTTTTTGTGCACCAATTTTTTTTTCCATATAAACTCTATTTAGAGTTCCCAAATAATAAAGCTGTAAATTCTCTAAGATATAGCAATGTGAGCTGATCAAAACTGGCATTGCCACAGTCACTCTCCCATCTCTTGCTGTATGTTCCTGGCCCTTTCTTTGCACCAAGCTGAGTGTTTTCTGACTTAGCAGTGAGCCAAATTGGTAAAAATAGAGTCCCAAATAGCTGAGCAAACATTTCCACCTCCTTTCTTGAATCAGGCCTAATGCTCATGTAGTATATGCTATGTTGATTCCACATTTAAAGCCAAGGAAATAAAAGCCTTGTATTTTTTTTTGTGTTTTTCATATTGGTTTGGTTTCCCAAAGGGTTAGCAAGCTTGCTCTTACCCCACTGCTGCAACGAATGCACGGGAGAGCTTGGGGAAGGGAAGCCAAAGAGCATTTTTTTTTTTCAGCAGAAGCCTGCAATTAGAGAGGTTTAGGCTGAAGAGTGGCTTAGGATGGCCAAAAGTGACCTGAAGCCTGCCGAGAAGTGGTCCAGACTGTGTTCAGCTGCAAGAGCCCTGGCAAAGCAAGAGAGAATTGTCTTGCTGGGGAATTTCAGGGCTATACCCTTTCCTTTGCTGATTGCAGGGGCGTTGGGTTTGGGTTCTGACACGGTGATACCAGCCTAACTTAACTGACTGTCTAGTGGTTTAAGCTTAAACTGAAGGTCTGAAGCCTCAGTCTAAAAACATGCAGATGATGAAAATTATATCAAATTGGTACTTGTCCCATGGAATAGGGAACTGAAGCGGTTCAGGGAGCTGATACAACTACTCAGGATGGCTGGATTGGGTTCCAGCTGAATAAGCTTCCCTGAACTGCTTATAGTGTGCCTGTGTGAGCGTTAGTGCTAGTGGGCACGAGAGCGAGCAGGGGGGAGCAGGACAGGACTGCAGCTGCCTAGATTTAGGCTTAAACTTCAATGACATCTCGCATCCAGGGTGAGCAAAGAAGCAGGTGGGGAGCCACAATCAGCCTAGATGGGAAAGAGCGACGTGAGCAGAAGGTGGAGGCGGCACAAGTCTCTGCCCTCGTACCCGCGCTGTGCGTGCCACGCTGCAGAGGTCGGGGGGCTCTTATTCCCCGTTTTCAGTACTTGGTTCAGAGCTATGAATTATATGAAGGGCTACCTGGCAAATCTTCGAGGGCTTACTCTGGGGTGTGTAGGTACAATCCTAAGAGATACTAGTTCAACTTCGGAGGAAGGTAAGGGGTTTTCTGCTCACTGGCCTTACTCAGCTCGTCCTGGAAACTCAGCACAATTCTGCAATTCTTGGCTGCCAAATTCAGTGCCTAACGTTGGGTGAGACTACTTATTGCAGACAGTGATATTGTATGGCCTCTCCCCAGGGGAAATCGTGGCCTGTATATGTGCAAAAGCTCCAGTGGCCCATTTCCTCTAGATGTAACTCTGATTTTTACATATTTTCATTCTGTTTCTGCTATAGTTTGCACTAGGCACAATATTATTGTATTGGAATGTTATATTGTTATTGGTTGTTGCAATTTCTTTCATGGCAGGAAAGCATTAATTTCATTTATTAATATTTTAGTTCCTCTCCTACAACACGTGTTTGGAAACGCAATTAATTGCTGCAATTGGTCTTTAAGTATTATAGTAATATAGGAGCGGGGTGTAAATATTCAAACTGGTGCATCTAAGGATAAATTACTAAAAGCGTGGTGTGCAATGTTTGCTGTACTGATTGGTTCCAGAGGGATTGGTTAGGTGCTAAGAGTTTCTAAAACTCACAGCCATGTTTACCATCTGTAACAAAATAAGGGACTTAGAGGCCAAACTAGAAGCGTGATGGGATTTGAAAGCTTGCTTGCCTTTTTTTATTTTTTGTTAATAATATAAATAAAAGCATGAGCCTGTGATCACAGGGAAGCAAAGAGAGAAAGGTGAAGCAATATTCTAAGTGTTACTGGGTGATACTTACTGATCCTGCTTCAAACAATTTGTTACAACCTTGAGCCCTCTAATTAAGTGGAATTTACCCCCGTGCAGAGGGCTTCTGTAAAAGCCTTTATTCTACACATGACCTACTTCAGGTCTCTGTGAAGGGCAGAAATTTGGCATAACTGCTGAGGTTCTACCCCAGACCTAAATCCTTGATGAAAATCCCAGTTATAACGTTCAGCCACTGGATGTCCTCATTTTCAAAGGTCTGCAAAGGTTGATCAGCTGGAAAACCACATTGTTGACAGTTTGCAGAGCATTGCATAAAAATATTCTGTGTGCATTGGGTATTGCCAAACTCCAAGCTTACCACCCATAAAGCAATGGAATCGGTTTCACTTCTCAAGGTAATTAAACTCCTACTGGATGCAGAACATGTATTTAATCTGCTCCTTTTTCCATCTCTCTTTTTCTGATTTATGTAACAGCTTGCTTTGCAGGACTCTTGCATTCCTAAACACCAAGAAGTTCATTACATTTCTTTATTTTTCCAGGGCTACCTTTGTGCATTTATTGTGGGTTTTACTGTGGATTCTGACTGCGGCTTTCTTTTTTCAAAGTTTCTGCAAATTCCCAAGGGCGTATCCCTCTGCTTACAGGAGTCCTGATCTCATCCCACGAAGACTTTGTCCGCGATAGGTCATCACACCCTGTGCGTAGCTACACCTGCCCAGAGAGCTTCACTTTGCTTTTTCTCAGGCCTGCTTTCTCTTGCAGCTCATGAACCATCACCACCCACTTTTCCTTTGCTGCAGGCTCCCCTGCCTGCACCATCATGGAGGGTGTTTCTCATCCGGAGCTACCCCTGCAGCTAAAGCTCTCAACCAGCCTCCTCAGTCTTGCAGTTCTAATGGCACCATCCTTGTTGCCAAACATTCCTGTCTTCTGATTATGATTTGACATGCTTGTCAGACACTCTCCAACAACTTATAAAAATCTGAGCTGGCAGAAAGATTGGCAAAGGTTGTCTGTAGCCACACGTGGATTTCATGTCTGTTCATGAAACATGGAAAACATGTTAATGAAAATCTCTTTTGTTGGGGTTTTAAATCTGAAGTTTCAAGAAAAATAAAATCTACTTCTTTTTGCTTTCTGGCTTTTAATTTCTCTAATTTAAGCTGCTGTTAAACCACATTGTCTTTCCAAGTTGGGGTCAGCTTGTGCTCTGTAAACACTTGTTTGAAATTGTGAAATTAGGACAAATTCAGTAGAAACATAAAGGCTAGACTTCTTTCCCTCATAAAGAAAACTCTCCTTCTGGTATAAATGGGCATACTTACACTGGATATGTACACTTCATGCACCAGCATGGTAGTTTCATTCCTACCATGCTGGTACATGAGGCATATCTCCAGCAGGAATCGGCTTCTGTAGCTGCTGAAGTCTCCTAAGGTGACTGGGGCCAGGTATGCATTTATTTATCTACTTGCTAATGTCTCTTTTCAGTGGTTCAGCACTGGATGAGTGCTTCAGAAAAAGAGAGGAATGTGTTATCTTTCCTTGCACAGCTCTGCAGGACTGGTAGATCCTCATGGAAACTCGCTTACCCCCTGTGCATGCCGTCGTGCCCCCTGTGGAAGTGGACACATGCCCAGAGCTGCCCAGGCGGGCAGAAACCTGGGGTGCTCCTGGTAGGACTCTGAGTCCTGGGATTTGCTCCCGGATCAGTAACCGTGCTGGTTTCTGGACTCTGAAACAAACCTAACATTCAGATGAGCCAAGAGAATGATTTGGAAGGTGGAGGACAGAGATAAAACCACCACAGCCGATCTGGATGACATGGTGCTTGTCACAATGTTGTTACCTTAACCCCAAAACCATGCTGATGTTTCTGTAACTGGGGAAGTAGCAGAGTGTAGGAGGAGCAGACTGCTTTGCAGACACAGTGAGGAGTTAAAAGCATCTTCAGAAGAGGACGTGTTGCAGAAGTCCTCCCATTCCAGAGGTGCTGGCAGCCAAGGACCTGATTATGGTTGACTGGAAATGAGCTCGCTCCAATCCTGGTGCGAGAGATCATATCTAAATATAATAAATATTAAATATCATGCCTCTGCTCTAGAAACCGTGATACTGCTGTGAAAGCTGCTCTCCTTAGGCTAATGATGCTGATGGTGCATCTCAGTTATTCCCTCTTGAAAATTCAGCTTCTAAACTGCTTAGGAACTGGTGGCAGCCTGTGGTCTGCTCAGCCTTTTCCCTCTTGGAGGAGAAGACTTACTGGTCCTTTTCTGTTGTTCTGAAGGGCATTGTGAGCCACGCTAACAGTGGTGGAGAATATGGATGAAGAAGAAACGGAGTTGGAGTCCAGCATCTGTGTTCTGAGGTCAGAGACCAACAGTTTTCCTTCTGGTGCTCGTGGTCATCCCTTGAGAGCTGAAGCCCACTGTGATTTTGGGGCATCTGCCTACTCTTTCTTCTTGCAGCTTTTGAAGACCTCTGGAAAATGTGGGGTGCTGCTTTTAGTTATTGCAAAACTGGAGATTTGACTTGGAGCGCTGAAAAGAGGTTAACGGTTTTGCAAGCAGCAAACCATAGATTTACAGCAAAGAAAGCATTTTGCTTTCTCAGTACAGAAGCCTAGATGCAGCTGAAATTAAAAACAATAATTGATCTGTGTCCATTTAGAGATACACCTACATTCATGTAGGCTGGGAAACCTTATCCTTGCATGCACATTTTCCTTTTAAGCAGCTTTTACTCAGGCTGCCTGCAAATATATCTGCTCATCAAGCGGGCAACACTCAGTCCCTTCTAGGAATGAGCTGGGGCCATTTTTTTCTGCTGGATGCCAAGAGGACTGACAAGACAGATGGAAGCTGCTGAACTGTAACACAGCTCGTTAGAGAAGCGCAGAGCCCTTTAAAGCTGAGGGTGCAGCCAGGATTTACCTCTTGAGAAATGGCAGCAGTCCTCAAAGTAGCTTGCACAGGCATCAAATCTGCCTCAAAATAAGCAGTGTGGATGCAGTCTGTAAGGCTGAACTCAAAATAAACCTTTTTTTTCCTTTTTTTTTTTCCCTGAGATGCTATAATATGGGACAAGGCTGAGCAAACATTGTGACTCTCTCCTGTTTGGTGGTTTGTGTCCCAGATCACTGACTGAGCAGCCACACCAGGCTACAGGTGGCATGCCTTTATTCCCTATATGGAGAAAAATTCCTGCTATGTTAACAACAGATCTGCGAGGAATTTTGTTTGTGCTTCAGCTGGTTAATGAACCGGTGTCTTGCTCTGGCTGGTGCTTGCAGGGAGCACGTTGCGAGGGCTCCTCTGCTCCAGCATTGTGCTGGTGAGACACCTCTGTAGCAGCGGGTACCCCATGAGCCCGGCACATCCCGGCTGTGGGATGCTGCTGGGACTCCGCTGCAGGAAAAGGCCCTGGAAGGTGCCCCAGGACATCACCTGCTGCTGGAAACACGGTTCTGGGGGTGGCAGCCCCACTACCGCCAGCAGACCCAGGTTGTCTGGGAAGGAATTGCCAGTGTCCGCCCTGGGGTCCAGCTCTTGAGGACACTTTGGGGTCTGTGCCTCTGGGGACTGCTCCCCCCTTCTCCTGCCCCCTCCCTTTTGCTCCTCCCCTGCTACTGTCCCCCACAGCCCCTGCCCCTTGTGTCCACCCTCAGTGGAGACAGCCCCCTTTCTCCCCCTGCCCCAGTGTGGACAGGCCCCCCCAGCCCTCCCACCGTTCTTGAGGGGCACGTGGGCAGCCTGGCAGCACGTCACAGAGCAGACTGAGTCCACGGAGGATTTGGGGGATTTTTAGCTGCTAAATATTAGGCTTGTTAGGTGCACATGCTGCTGAGCCTATGTGAACTGATTATTTTTTTCTTTTTAGAGGAATCTTGGATAAGTTTCATGGCTATAGCAGCAAAAGGAATGCTGGTGACAGGAGGCTGAGCTCTCTGCTCAGCGGCCCTTTCTGCTAAAAGGACTTTTTTTTTTTTTTTTTTTTTCCCAAAGCAAATGCTCACAGTAGCAGAATTACTGTGCCTCTTTTCACAGTACAGAAGCATATTTTCTGGTAAGTGTGTTCTTAGAACCAGCTCATCATTTTAGCTGAAACTTTCTTAAAAATACCCAAGTCTGAGTCAGACACATAAGGTAGAAAACATTATCCTGACAGTTGGAGTCTGGGGAAGTTGCAAGCAAGCAGAAACTAGATCTTACAAAAGGAAGTACAGGGCCAGCTAAGGATGGAGATTATCAGCTCTTCCCATGGCTCCTGATGACAGAAGGAGAAAAGGTGCCTTTCTCCTTCCTAGGGAAGTTTCCAAGTGTAAAGAAAGGGGCTTTGTTTTAGGTCGGGGGGTGGAATTTTGGCTGAGGAAGTTTAGCAAGGAGGCCAACAAGGATGGGGAAACCTGCAGCAGTTGGGCATTGTGTGCAAGAGGAGAAGCTGCCTGTTCAGTGTTTACAGTATGTCTCCAGGAACCAGAAAGGGCAAGATGCTTTTTGGTTTTGGATTCATTTATAGTTGTTGTGTCCTCTCAGCTTCCATTCTTTTCAGCTTGCAGCCCTAAGATTAATTCAGAATATAGCACAGGGCTTCCTACCTTCCAGAAAATAAATGTAGTCTCATGTGAGTCCTGTCGGAGACAGACAGGGAGGAAGAGGGAGACAAAAGAATTGAGGAAAAACCACATCATCCAGCCAGATCTCCTTTAGGCCAATGTCTGTATCCTGGGATCAACCGTCTGCTGAGATTTTGTTTGACAGCAGCTTGTCCTTCCTGCTGGGAAGAAGACTGTTTGCATGGATGTGCATGGCTGTGTTGGGAAAGTTGGGGGAAAAGCGATACATAGGAAAGGGGGCCCTCGGTAGGGTCTGTTTCTTCGGGGCAGCCCATATTCCAGCAGCATTTCCACCCGGTGACAACCCCATCTGTATGGCTCCTAAACCTGAAAGCACTGACATATCCGAATGGCCTAAACCAAGCGAGCCCACAACAA
Organism: Falco naumanni; assembly: GCF_017639655.2. Lineage (NCBI taxonomy): Eukaryota > Metazoa > Chordata > Aves > Falconiformes > Falconidae > Falco > Falco naumanni. The sequence continues at coordinate 18,940,681 of NC_054059.1, read as the reverse complement.
GGACTGGGATTTCAGGGGGATGAGAATTCAAACCTGTGCAATGAGCCGAGAGAGCCTGGCGCCCTGTGCGGCATGGTGCTACGGATGTGTAGGCTTCAAAATTACAAGCTGCTTCTTTCCAACTATGTGGCTGCAACCAGCATGCTGAAGCTGGCTGGGTTTCCCTTCCACCATTGTCTGGTCTCCTGTTAGCCTGTGCCTCTGAGGGGTGTATGGATGAAGTGCTAAAAACTGCAGATAGAAATATAGAATGTAAAACTTGAATAAACATCCAGGCTAAAGATCTGCGTTTGCATGATGGCTGAAGAAATAGTGGACATCATGTACTGAAAGGTGAGTAGTATCCATGGTGGGTGATGGTGCTTCCATGTGAGGATTCCTACAAATTAATTTCAATACTTTCTTAAAAAAAACCCTACAAACATTCTTAACTGAGCACATTGGTACTTGATGAAATCGTAAAAGTCACTGAAATACAACTGCCTAATTAACATGCATTGTACAAACTAAATAACCATTATAGAAAATTAGTGGAGTAGACTCACCATTAAACTTGCATTTATGATTAATAAATGTGGAATTGTATGTGTGTGTAATTGTAGATAAGACCCCATTGGACTACTCTAAGGGCATTAAAATTCTCTTCCAGCTAAGATGAGAGGAAGAAGGAAATTAGGAACAACATGGGGAAAAAAAAAAAAAAAAAAAAAAAAAAAGCAAGGGCCAGTCAAAATATTTTTCATTGTTGTCAAATTTATGTTAGCACCAGTGTTAACTGCTTCTGCTTCCCATCAGTAAAACATTCTCCAGGTCCACCAATCAGTATGTGAAATGATGGGCTGCAAGGATGCTCCTGATACGAGTTCTTGACACATAGTGATGCTCCTCATTCCTGCCTGTGTGCTGGCACCACCCTGCATCAGCCCAGCTTCCCCAACAGAGACAGTGTCTCCTCCTGACCCTCAACCCTCATGATGCCAAATGCAACCTGGCTCAGAGCCCACTGGAAGCTGGGGATCTGCTGCGGTTTAACCCCAGCCGGCAGCCAAGCAACACGCAGCTGCTCGCTTACTCCTTCTGCATCGGTATGGGGGAGAGAATTGGGGGAAAAAGTGAAGTTTGTGGGCTGAGATAAAGACAGTTTAATAGGTAAAGAAAAAGCCGTGTGTGCAAGCGAAGCAAAACAAGGAATTCACTCACCGCTTCCCAGGGGCAGGCAGGTGTTCGGCCATCCCCAGGAAAGCCGGGCTCCACATGCGTGACGGTTACTTGGGAAGAGAAATGCTATCATGCCAAACGTCCCCCCCTTCCTTCTTCCCCCAGCTTCATATGCTGAGCACGGCATCACACGGTGTGGAATATCCCTTTGGCCAGCTGGGGTCAGCTGTCCGGCTGTGTCCTCTCCCAGCTCCTTGTGCTCCCCCAGCCTCCTCGCTGCTGGGGTGGGGTGAGGAGGAGAGAAGACCCTGGCTCTGGGTAAGTCCTGCTCAGCGATAACAAAAACTTCCCTGTGCTATCAACCCTGTTTCCAGCACGAATCTAAAACATAGCCCCATACTAGCTCCTGTGAAGAAAATTAATTCTATCCCAACCAAAACCAGCGCAGGGTGTCTCATCATTCAGGGGATAAAGATAATGAAACGGCATGAAATGAAGGTGAGGTTTAGTGCCTACCAAAACCACCAGGCTGGGCTGATGGGCAGGGTGACCTACCTCATGCTGGTATCTGCCTTTTCATTTTATACCAAATCCAGCACTACAGTTGTCTCTGTTGGCTATGGGAAACAACATCAAGCTACACACAGTCAAGTGGTATTTAGTTATATCATGATGCTGAGATGCTGATTTGAAAAAAAAAACAAACACAGACCTGAATTCGTGTCTCTACTTGTTCTCTTCATGGTGGCTGGAGAGGCAAAATTTGCTGCAAGAGGTTGTATCTGGTTGTATTGGACCAGCTGAAAATAGTGAAAACCTGAAAAAATGGTTGAGGCTCAGAATCTATCCATCAGCTGTGACAGCCAGCCCAGTGACCGGGAGGGAAAAAAATAAAAAGAAGGGAGAAAAACCATCCCAGCCACCAGAATATCTCTTCTCCTTACCTGCCAGAACCCATTGCTTTGTTCTTCCGGCCAAAGAAGATGAGGGGTGTCAGCCCTTGAAAGTTGTGTGAAATAAGAAACCGTCGGACACAATGCAACCACATATTACTGGCCACTCCTTACAAACCAAACTGAAGCAAACAGGATTAAATCAGAGTAATACCTCATGTGATTACAGCTCATTGTGTTCAAATAAAAGCTGACGTTATCGTGAGCGATTCGTTTGGGGGTGGGGGTGGAGAGGAGAAGAGATGCTGCAGCTTTTGCTCAGTGATTGCTATTTATAATGCTGTAAAACCACAGTGAATGTGTTAAATGCACTGCCGTGAACACGTGCTGCTTAAGCTTGGCGTTATGGCTATAATAATTCCTTGCAACTCTTGAGATGTGCCTTTGTACTAATAATATATTAATATTATTCTATGTCAGTTATTTCAGACAAACAGAAACTTTGTAGATGTGGCACTTGAGATGATGTAACCGTAGTTTTTAATTGTATATATAGGTCTGTAATCATTAGGGGAGTGCTTTATGGTCACATCTACCTGCTGCTTTTACAAACCCCTTCTAAACAATTTAAATAGAAACCAGAGAGTAAATGTGACCAGAGTCCTCAGCCAGTACAACTGAGCAGAGACAAGTATGTCAGTGCTAATGAACTCCAGCACCCTGCTGGGCCCGGCTCTCAGCAGCTCTGCAGGCTGTAGTGCCGTTACTGGGGGTTCAGTACTGTTCCCATTTAAGCTGTTCAGAGGGGGTGGGTAACTACTCTTCCAGCAGCAGTCGAGTGCAGGTTAGATTATTATCCCCAAAATTGGTCCCGTTGCCTGTAGTACTTGGGTCTTTCTCCCTTTGTACTCTTCTTGTTTTGTCCCAGCTTCTCTGTGCTCTGTAACTGCATCTCTTTCTTTCTAATGAGGGTCAGGAAATCTGACTGTGAGAGGAAAGAAGCCCCAAATGCAGAAAAGGCTTCAGGAACATGGCTTGCTTTATTTTTATTATCATTTATTGTATTTTTCCTAGTGTTAATTCATGTGAGTTTTGAACTATGAGCCATATGAACTACTTAAATTGTGCTGATGCAAAATCTATTTCCATCCATTCTCTTTTTTTTCTCTCTACCCCACAATGTACTTTACTGTTAAGTTATTCTGAATATTGCTGCTTTCTTTGTAGCAGCACTAAGCTCCTCTGCATTCACCCAAGCCCATGGATATCCTTGCTTTAGGGCTTTTCATAAGAATCTCAAATTAAAACTTGGTGGTGTTTGCTTGAATTGCCTTTTGACAAGCCAGAAAGCAATTCTGTCTGAGCTGTGCCAAGGAGGGAGAGCTGCAGCGTGACCTTGCTCTCACTTCTTCCAAACAATGACTTCCAGGAATACTCCCGAGATCAGTCCAGCCTTATCTATATCTTACATTTCATTGTCTGAATTCCATAAAAGTCACATAAACCTAATTTTTTGTTCAGAAGCACACAGGATGATGGTATCTAGAAAGAGAAAGTGAGATTTTCAGCACTGAAGTTCTTGGCTGCATACCCAGACCAGACTGGTAGTGATTGAAGGATGGCTGTTTGACAGACTATAAACCATTAATTTTTCGGTCATGATCTGTCTCCCAGATTCCAGCTATGATGTGACTGTATGTGTAACTGGTACCCTTGCTGTCGTTCCCAACAGAGAGCCCTGGAAACCCTGACCTGTTCAGCAGGGTGATCCCTTGCATGCAAGACATCCTCGCTGGCAATCCCATGCAGGAGGGCTTGCTCTTCTCCTGCTGTGTATGTGCTGCGAATAACTGGGGGCGCGACCTTTGTTATATGCACCTTAACACCGCTTAACGAGGACAACAGTGACTGCCACAAAACCTGACGTGGGTTGCCTGATCACGGTGCAGGTGACAGAAAGAAATGTGAAATGCTGTATCACGGTGAAAGCAGACTTCATCTGTTCCCCTCTGAAGCAGAGCTGGTAGAAGTCTGACCTTGTCCACTCGAGGTTGAGGAAAGCAGCCTGCCAGGAAAGAAGCACAAAGCTGCTCGTCACACTCATCCATTGCTTTCGCAGAAGAGGTAGTGGCATCACCTCTCTTACAGATTTCATACAGCTTGAAGGTTCTTGGCATTGCTGAGAGAGTCATAAAAATAATATTAAATTGTTCCAAGTGACTAAAATTCAGCTAACCAATATATAAAAGTATTAAAATACTTCTAGAAGTACTTAAACAGGAAGGAAAAAAAAAAAAAGTGGGAATGGAAAGATTTAAATAACAAAGCTCAAAAAACCCAAAAGAAGGTGAAACAGACCAAGTAGTTATCAAATGGCACTTTGGAGCCAGGTAATCCCCTGCAGAACTGGGAGAGCAACAGACCTTAATTCCTTCTGCATGTGAGCCACACCTTGGCTTGCCGTGGAAACGCATAATGCAGCAGGACTGCTACTGTCAGAGAGGCCAAGGCTTCTCCTGCCCCCGGGGGACACAACTGGCCTCAAGTAAGAAGGTTGTCAGGTGTGTGTTAGAATGAACCTTGGCAATTTGCTGTCCTTTGCTTGCTCACAATTTCTGCCTGCCTGGCTATAGCTTCTAGTTACTTTATGGTATCTCACTTCTCTTTTCCCACCCCTTTTCTAGGACTGCTGCCACCAAAACCTGCCCCGGCATGAGGTCGCTCTTCTGGCCACACAGGATACAGAATTGGTGTCTCCTTGGTTTAGGGAAGGGTTTTTTATTTCTGCTATTTCTTGGTGCAGCACAACAATAGAGGCTAGTAACTCATTGCACTGACCAAAGGTTTACTTGCTCAGGATGGTGCTTTTTGCTGTGAGAATACTGTCTGCTCAACAAAGGTGCTGGTCTGCCTTTTGGATTCCTTGATGCTTGTTTCCATACCATAGTCTCAGGCTATATCTTCATGAGTGCCTTGGATGAGGCCCACCGGGGCATTGATTTGATGTCCTAAACTCCCAAAGATTTTGTCAAAGACCCCATGACAGTAGCTGCCCATCTCAAAGAAGGCAAAGCGGCTCTTTATCCTTATATTGAGTGTCAGCTGGTGAAGGCAGATCTCGTAAGTAAGTATTAAGCTTTCTTGCCATCACTCTGTCCCCTGGACTCCCTGACACTCATGAGAAGCGTGAGTTTGCCTCATCCTTCATTAAAGTACACAGACTCACCCGATAGTCACTGCCGTCCTCCTGTTACTGTCTAGACTTGTCACAGCGAGACCAAGTCTTGACAGCATCTGCAGAAGTGACAGCTCATGCCAAACTTTGTGTCTGTGTCATGCAAGGAAGGCTCAAACTGTTTCCAAGCCTCCAGACAGATCAGTGTGCTGGAATCTGAAGCCCTCTCTGTCTGGAGGGTGTGCTGAGCATTGCTCCCAAATGGTGCAGAAGACGGTGGGTCAGAGAGCACCAGAAGCTGGATTTCCCCTCCCACAGATGCCACCGCTGGAGCTCTTGCCTGGTGTCAGACTCAGCTGTGGGACAACGTGGATGCTTCCAGCCGAGCAGAAAGTGCACGGGAGGTCCTGAGGTGCCACTCACGAGCCTGTTCTTAAGAGCTGAACCTCAGGAGTCAACTCGTTCAGCCTTCTGTTCGGCACTTTGTCACATCGTTCTTCAGTTCTAAATGCTTTGATGTCACCCCATCCCTATGATTTAGTCCCATATACAACTGCACGTCTTTAGTGTACTGGGGGCAGTCAGCTGCAGCCCTTGTGTCCACATGCCCTGCTGCACACCTCCCCAGCAGGCCCTCTTCTCCGGAGGGTTCCCTAGGAATAAAGGCACCGAGGAGCTGTAATAGTCGTTGAATTTAGGCAAGGCAATCTTGGTTGGAGGTGTCAGTTAGTCTCTGCTGAGAGCACCGTGTTCCCTGCGTCCAGTTCAAGACACCTCCTGTGTCAGAGTTTGGGTTGGAGCTGCCATGAGGAGCTTTATTTTCTGAACCTTCCCCCCCGTGCTTGCCCTCAGGGAGGACCATCCTCAGCAGTAACTGGAAGATATGTATCTGCAGCGCCGGGCTGCTCTGTCTGGGACCCGCAAAGTGTGGTGGAGGTGGTCCTCCTCATCCCCACCTCTGAGGTCTGCTGGCCAGCCTCTGGATCCTTGCCTTTGCCAAGCTCTGTGCCAAGGTGCAACACCTTTGTTTGATTTTCTCCTGTCTTGTAGTTATCTAATCTCCTGCTCTGGGGCTGGGAAGGCTTGAGAGCGTTGGCATGTGCCGGCCCCGTTTCCAAGCACATGTGAACACATTTATGAACCCTCCCTGCACAGGTACCGCAGGAGCAGAGGGAGTCTTTGCCTCAAAATATTGCAGATATATCGAAGGAACTGATCTCCAAGCCCTGCTCAGAATACCATTAGGTCATGATTTTCAAGGGTGGGATGGAAAAGATCAACTGCAGCTTTCTTTCTGTGTATGCTGTAAATGATTTGTACACTTGCAGCGGACGAAAATTAAGCCAGAAACCCAGTCATGGCCCTCTGAGGTGAAATGCTGACCCTTTCTCTCCAACACACATTTTTGAATCATGGCATGGTCAGAAGTGAGATCGCTTCCTGTGGCTTTCTAGAAAACCACTTCAGTTCAGTTGTTACCAGGTCAGCAATATTTACAGTCCTTTCCCCACAGGCCAGCAATTTCTTTACATGTTTAGACATGTTGGGAGGTTCCACATATTTTTTGTAATTAGTGGATATAATGATTGAAGAAAGAAGCTGTTGGTTCTGGCCATTTTTTTTTTAAGACACTTCCAAGAAAATGGTAACATTTTAAAAGTTTCTTGTTTTGTAGGTTAGCAAAGAGGAACAGTACACAAGCTGCCAAAATGTCCTTTCTAAAACCAGAAATAGGCAGATCACTGCAATTTCCACAGAAATTAAACAAGTGTAGCTTGCAAGATTTACCAGATGATTCAAGAATAAACCAACCATAAATATAGTGCAACTTTATAAGATTAAGTACCGTCATTACCGCACGGGGATTGAAGAAGAGACGACCACAAGGTTCCCCCTCTCCCCTGTTCCTGTACCTGCACCCAGCTATCGTTATGCAAGAAATTAGCAGTATTTCAAGAGCAGCTCTGATGTTAATTGCCGGTTTTCAAAAGTATTTTATGTCACTGTGTAGATTACAGAATTGCTGTTATGCAACCAGAACAACGAGGGCTGGGTTTTGCGGCTGGGCCCAGGCCCCGGCCCCACGCAGCAGTGCGGGGAGCAGGGCCACAGGAGCCCGCAGCCGCCGGCAGAGCTGCCGCCCTCTTCACCTTTGCTCACCCGGCCGACCTTTGCTGGAAGTGGGTTTTTAAAACCTTATTTCAGAAAGCCTTGAGGACAGTATATTGATTATTTTTTTTTTAATACCACAGCAATGTGATAGTATATTGATTTTTTTAATACCACAGAAATGCAGAGAAAAACCACCATCCACGGCCACCGCACCTAGCCAGCGTTCCATACATTTTATTACACGACTGTCCAGATAGCGTTGCGTGCCAGCAACCGGGAGGAGAGCGCTAGCGCAGCCTGCGCGCACCCCGCCGGGCGGTGTCTGCGAGCGCCGCAGGGCGCAGCGTGTCCGAACGCGGGTGAAACGAGCGGCCCGACCCGGCTGGCGGCACTGCCCGGCACTGCACACCGCGGCACACCGCCCGGCCGAGCGCACCCCCCGACCCCCGCCACCGCCGGCAAATCCGGCCCGAGGGGGCTCCGGCAGCTGCAGGGGACCCTGCGCGGCGGCGGCGGCTGCGCCCCTGGACCCCCGGCCCCGCCGGGCCCAGTGCGGAGCGGGGCCGCCCCGGGGCAGGGCTTCACACTTCCAGCCGGGGAAACTCCGTGCCGGAGCGGCTTCCTCCTTGGCAGAAAGTTGTGCGGGCGCCCGCCCCCGGCTCCCCGGGGCGAGACGGCGCCGGCGGGGGTGCGGGCGGCTGGCCGCCTCCCCGGGCGGGCCGGCGGGCCGGGGCCGGGGCCGGGGCGGGCCGGGGCGGGGCGGCAGGGCCCGGCCCCGCTGATGTCAGCCGGGACGGGGGAGGAGGGGAGGGGGAGAGGCCGCCCGTGTTCCGGGTCAGGCGCGGGAATGCGCGGCGGCCGCCAGCAGCCCTGCGCCCGGCGCCCCGCGATGCCCCTGCGGGGAGGGCAGCGGCCCGCCGAGGAGCAGTAGGGCCGCCTGCCGCCCCGCTCCGCTCCGGCTCCCGCCCATTGTTCTCCCGGGGTCGCCGCGCTCGCCCGGGGGCCGCTTCCCGCCGGCGGCGGCGGCGCGCTGGATGCGGGTAGCCGCCGGCGGCTGGCCGGGACCCGCACTGCGCGGCGGCGGCGAGGGGGCAGCGGCTCCCGCGGCCGGCGGGGAGGCGGGGGCGGCGGTGAGCGGCGGCGCCGCCCGCCCCGCGGCCCCCGGCGGCCCGGCGCCCCCCCGGCGGGGCGATGTTCCATTGCATCCCCCTGTGGCGGTGCAACCGCCATGTGGAGTCCATCGACAAGCGGCACTGCTCGCTGGCCGCCGTGCCCGAGGAGATCTACCGCTACAGCCGCAGCCTGGAGGAGCTCCTGCTGGACGCCAACCAGCTCCGCGAGCTGCCCAAGGTGAGCGGGAGCGGGGGGGGCGGGCCCCGGCGGCGGGACGGCCGGTCCCGGCGCCGCCGGGGCGGGGGGCCGCAGGTGAGCCGCCGGCAGGTGTCCGCCGAGCTCCCCGGCCCGGCGCCGGCGGGATGAGGCGCCGCCGCGCCCGCCCCGAGGCCGCGGTGAGGGGCGGCTGGGGCCGTCAGCCTGTGGCGGTGACCCCGGGGGTGAACGGAGGAGCCGGAGCCTCGGGTCAGCGTTTCGCATGTCGTCGCCGGCCGGTGGGAAACGGGCTTTCACGAGCGAAACCGGGGGACCCGCGTGTGGCGGGGGAAGCGCCCCGGTGGGAGGGCAGCGGTGCTGGGGCTGGAGCCGCGGGACGGGAGTGTGTGTCGTGATTAACGCTCACGTCATCGGAATTGCGAGACTTTGGAGGGTATTAAACCCTCCCCTTTTTTCTCCTTTCGATAGATGCTATCTGCTCCCTACGAGGGAAAGGCACCCCCCAGCAGATAGCAGCGTTCCCGTGCCTGCCTCCGCTCCCCGAAACTTCATCGTGCAAAACCACGAGAGGCGAATGAGCATTTGCTTTTTCTCGGTGCAAGCCCTGCACAGCTGGCAGTGCTTTGCTTCTTGCCCGAAACACGCAGCCAGATTTTTGCACGTAACGCGTTTCTGGTAGCTGTCAGAGGTGAACTCGCTTTTGGTTCAGTGTGGTGGTGCAGCGTGGAGGTGGCACCCGCCAGTGGCACTGGCCGGCTGGCCCTTGCTGGAGGGACGCCATCGGGGCGATGGGCGATGGCGGTGAGGCACTGTGGGGATGGATCCACGGGCGTGGGGCGAGTGGGAGGAGTGCTTGGCTTTTGGCTTGATCAACCACCGGCATTTTTCGGTGTTTCCGCTTTAAACTTTGGACACCTTTGTGAGCTGTGGTTGGTAGAGTTCGGCGCTGCAGGGGAAGAGTTATCTGGGAGCTGCGCCTTTAAAGTGTGTGAGCTCTAACTTGGCATCCAAGAAACTGAACTTGCTAGCCAGAAGAATTTTCAAAAGCACCTTTGTTTCCACCTGTATCAAAGTTGGTCTGTTCATACCAAAACTTACACAGTTCTTACTTTTCTTTTTCTAAACTTGGTTCACTCACGTGAACTGTTTTTTTCTAGCAAGAGTAGTCATGGTGGAGAGGTTTTCCTCCAGACACTAGTGAAGGTGTTCAGTTGAACTGATGTATTGCATTAGGCGTTTTCTTTTGGAAAACCCTGGTGCGAGTTTGCATCTTGTTGCGACCGAGCTCTTTATCCTTCTGAAGCAGAGCAAAACTGGTTTACACAGCCTCTCTGTGTGCTATTTTTACTTCCAGTAGTTTCTGCTGGCTTTGCACATAGATTAGACTCGGGAGTCTCTTTGTACTAGACTTTTCTTCTTCGTGTTGACTTTTGGGCTTGTACGCATCTTATTGCAGAGGTATCAAATGTGCCTGTGACTGAAATCCCATTGAGACCTATGGCACTTTTAAAAATATATATATATATAAGAAAATACACCACAAACTGGTTGCTGTGCACATTTGCACAACGATGTCTGTTGTTTATGGTATTTTATCGTATTTATTTCTGTTAATAGAGTGCAACTGTTCATTGTTTCTCCTCTTCCTTGAACCATAATGTAAGCCTTTTTTGTCCTCTGATGGCTAAAAAGACCACTTCTCATTACTTACGTGTGAGTACATGCTAAGTCACATGCATGTAAAAAATAGCTGAGGGGTTAAAAAAAAAAAAAAGGCAACCTGGGCTTCTTGGCATTGCAGTGGAATCAAGCAAAAGTTGAAGTTAGAAAGATTTCTGGGTTTTTTTTTTTTTTAATGTGCATGGATCAGATTACAGGAGTGCCTAAATATACTGTAGGAATATGTTTGTGGGTTTTTAGCTGGACTAGGAGGAATTTGATGAAATACAACCACAGAAACATACTTGTATCTGTCCTGAGTACTTTGTGCCTTGTCAGCAATGCAGGAAGGCATTTTTATTAGGGCTTCCTGCACAGGCCTATGAACTTTCCTTGTCAGTTCCTTATTAATGTTTTTTGATAAATGGAACGTAGTGCCCTTATCTCAGGTAAGTGTTGACTCTGAAGGATTTTCAGGTACAAAAATACAGCTGCAGTCCTGGATGTGAAACTGATCTATTGAAGGTGGAAACAGATGGGAATAGCCCTGTTTAACATTTCTACCAGCAAATAGTTTTAAAAATTTTACTATAGGAATCAGGTTCAGGACAGTAGTGGAAGATGTTGCAGTGGAAGGTGGCTACAAAGTACACTGTTCATTCCCCTTTACATTAAAAGGATGGCGTCAGTGCAAAGTACAGATACAGAATTGGGAATAAGTATAAAAAGCTGGGGTACACCATACCACTTGTAGAGAAAACATGAGGGAAATCATTAGGGTGTGTAATTAACAAACTGTTAGGCCAGCATAGATCTTAATGGTCATTAGGCTCTTAATCTAGTGTAATGCACTAGATTAGTCTTACCTTAGCTCCATTAAGTTTCTTCTCTATGTGTATAAAGGCAGTAATACAAAATCAGACTGGTTTTGGGCTCAGTTCAGGCCTAAGCAAGTCAGGAGACTTGCTTAATTAACTCTCAGTGGCTGGTTAGTTAGCTGTTTTCCCGTACTTGATGAAGTCCTGAAGTTCACAGTGATCTGTGCTGATTCCAGGTGAATCATCTGTGGGCTGTGCTGATGCTGTAATGTATCCCGTAACACAGGTAAGGTGTTTGTGTCACTGAGATGGTTGCGATCCGCCTTAGGAAACTGCTGCTGTAACGGCTCACCTTGAAATGCTGAAGAATAGCAGCCCTGTAGACGCTGTGACTTGCAGCAGAAGTTGCCATAGTTGAGTGGGTGTGGAAAATCCCACCTCTGCTGCCCTGCTCTGGTAGTTCAGAGTCTGTCTTCCCTGTGTGGGCCGGTGTGGTCTGAAACGGCGGTTACAGCAGGCAGGAGGTCTTGTAATACTCCTCTGAAACCAAGTAGATATTCCTGAGTTCTTTTCCCAGCTTTGCCATGCAGCAAGTCCGAGACGGTGATGATGGCTTTATCTCTAGACATCGGCTTTCCTTCCGCTCCTGCAATTTTTTTTCATCCCTTCAAAGGTAAAGCCTTCTGAGGCAGATAAATATCAGCAAGTGGCATGTTGGAATACAGGGACTTGCTGTGTTTTTCTGAAGTTGGTGGGGCAAGTTGTGTTGTATGCACACGCATCCCCCCTTCACCCCTGTTTCTTCCTGCTCTCGTTTCTGTTAAGGATCAATGGAAGGTGGTTGGTTGGTTTTCTCCAATACACCAGTATAAGAATACACTCCAGGTACAGAAGTAGTCTTAGGCTTTATTTAATCTACAGTCTTTGCTAGCGTACTTTAAACCCATATTATTCTAGGGGACAGTAGAGCATGATCTGTGTTAGGTTATTACAAAAAAAAACCCAACAGAGAAAACACACAAAAATCCCTTCAAAAGACAGTAGACAAAGAATTGCTGTATTGTCTCTATGGGAAAGGACTAGCAGAAAGGCCCAGCAATATTGCATTGTAAATCATGAGAATTTGAACCTGAGGAGAAGAGAAACAAGAAATATGCTGGAATTATTTCAGAAGAATCACTTGGTTGGGTTTATTTTTGTTGTGTTGGCAGACCAAAATTTGTGGTAGAATTCTAAACCTCTTTCTAAGGGGAGAGAAGCAGGAAGGGTTCATCTGGAAAACACTTGAAAAGGAATGTCCAGGAAGCAGAGGGAGATGTCTTTAGCCCCCATTATTTCCATTCCTCCCCTTGTTTCTTCCCTTATGCATTAATGCATATGTGGCCCAGGAAAAGAACTCTTTTTCTCTGACCCCCTTTTCCCTACAAGTACCGTGTTTGGTTTGTTTGTTGTTTTTTTTTTGTTGTTTGTGTTTTTTTTTTTTTTGTTTTTTTTTTTTTTATTTTTATTTTTTTTCCCTAAGCTGTACCTGTCAGCCTTTCAGGAATACCAGTTAATTATTTATATTTGTACACTAACTTACAATTTTTTTTACATTATTTTGCTACTGCACAGGGGTCCTTTTGGTTTCCCATGTCAGTACACTGATTCATTCCTCAGGTCTCCTTAACTGCCCTGCTGGATCTCTGAATCCCTTCTTCCCTCCCTTCCCCAGTTACATGACGGAGAACTTGTGCTTAATGCTGACAACGACCTTCGTCTGTCCTTAGGCTGATGTCTCAGACTCCTTGCCCTGTGTGTTCATACTTTCCCATCCTCCCCTGTCCTTGAGGTTTCAGGATCTTGCTTCCTTCCTCTGACCTAAACAGCTCTGTCTGCCTTGTTTTTCTGATTCTTTGCTTCCTCTCCTGTTCCTTCTATGCTGGGTTCTTGACTGCCCTTGCAAACTTTTTTTTTTCCCCCAGCTGTTCTTTGTAGTCTGCTCTTTCTCCTTTCTTTCTGCTGCCTCCCAGGTTCCCTCTTCTGCTCTTGCCCTTCCTGCAGGATAAGCCAGCCTGGTGGGATGTGCTGGAGGGAGCAGGCTGTGTACTATTAAGCTGCTAGTGGTTTTCCACAATATTGAGGTCTCTCTAGTCTTTCTTGGCAGATGTGGTTGTTTTCCCACAGAACAGCAATTTCTAGCTGTCAGCATGCTTCTCACCACTTCTGCTTTACAAGACAAATTAAAGAGCTGCACCCTTCGGTCTCAAAAGGAAGGGCTTTGTATAGGGCCAGTGGTAGAGCGTGGCTCTTAACTTGCTGAAATAATTCCTTCTCCTGTGTTGGATCCTAAGTGCCTTCTGTTGTATTTGATTTGATTGGGAAAAAAACATAGTATGTGGTCACCAGTGTGCATGGAGAGACTTAAAAGTGTAGTTTGGGGGTTGTTTTTTTTCTAAATCTGGACCATTTTTATTTTCCTTACAAATGAAAACTTGACGGCTTTTTCAACTCAAGCTGTGGTGTGTAGTATATCATTTGCTACATGTCAAGAACTATACTTCACCAAAGAGTGGGCTTTCTGGCAAATTGCTTTGATAGAAGAAAACAGTACATTCTGCGTGATGCATTTCAATAGGTTCTCTAATGAAAAGCATCAGATCAAAATAAAATACTTTCAAATCTATATATCAGTCTGCAGTTGATGAAATGTTGTTTCCTACTCCTGTACATGAGAATTTAAGGGCCAGTACATCCTGTCAACTTAATTTCTCAGTGCATGGAATTTGCAGTACAAAACTGGATCTCAGCATATTTTTTTTCCACTGGTAAAAGGAATATCTTGTGAACCTTTGAATGCAGTATTATATTTTGGCTTTTATGTTACATCATTAGCATTCTTCGCATTGGTCGGTGCTAGGGACTCTTGTTTTGCTGCGGTTTTATCTTGCTGCTGCGCACTTGTTCTACTCAAAGGGTAAAGACCACTTTCCCGTGAGACTTTTTGCAGATGTTGTTTATGTGAAAACTCCAATAGCAAAAAAAATAATTTTCAAAGTTTTATGTATGCACTTCATTTGGCTTAAGATTCTGCTGAACTCTTCTTTTGGGAAGAGTTTGTCTGTATTATGTGCTGTTTGTAAACCTGATTTGATGCAACTGAATCATTTCACTTCTCTGTTTGCGCTTACAGATTGTACCTGTCATCTGTAATTTTTCTTGGTGTTGCATGCTAAAGCTTCTCTGTAGAGTTAATTAATTGATGTGATACCCCTTCTCCAAGAGACCTGGTTAAACCCTGGTCTCCTCCCATGCCCCAGTTTTTGTGTTAGAGAAGCCGATGGTGTGCTGCTGCTTGGCGTTCGACTTGGGCAGTGTCTGTATCTCATTACATGTAGTGTTGAAAACCAGGGTGCTGTTATCATACCAAAATCTTGCGAAAGCTCATGAAGAAAAAGTACCTCTGTTCTTCCCAAACCACACCTCTTTCTCAGGAAAAAAAGCCCCGTTTAGGCTAAATTTCACTGTTCTCCCATTATGCAACGGTAAGCCTGAAAGATGCTTGCTTGGTCAGTGGCCAGTAATCTGCTATGGAAAGAAATGATACCATACACTTCTCCTTAAATTTAACTCATGGGTTGTAACCGTCCCTTCTTAAGTTGTAAACCCCTAGAAGCTTTATTTCCTTTTTCAAAATTTATAGATCTCATTGGGATCACAGAGACGTGGTAGGATATCTCCCGTGACTGGAGTTCTGCAAGGGATGGATACAGGCAAGGAGGGGGAGTTGCCCTTACGTGAGAGAGCCGCAGGGATATGTGAAGCTTTGCCTGGAGATGGGCCAGCTGAGAGCAGGTTGGGATTAGTGGGTGACATTGTTTTGGGTGTCTGCTGTAGACTGCCTGATCAGGAAGAAGTAGTAGATGATGCCTTCTTTGGATAACTGGAAGAAGCCTCATGTTTGTAGGCCCAGGTCCTCACATGGGTCTTGAACCACCCTGACATTTGCTGGAAGGACAATGCAGCGGGACTTAAGCAATCCAGGAGCTTTTTGGAGTGCATTGATGACTTCATAACGCAGGTGATCAAGGAGTCAATGGACAGAGGTGCTCTGTTGGCCCTCGTAAACAAGAAAGGACAGGTTGAGATACGAAGGTCAGAGTTGTAGTGGCTGTAGTGACCATGGTCACCTTGGCTGTAGTGACCGTGAGATGGTGGAGTTCAGGATCCTAAGAGGAGGAAGCAGTGCAAAATGCAGCATCACGCTTCAGGAATCAGATTTTGGCTTGTTCAGGGATCTCCTTGGAGGTAGTTGATAAGGAGGATGTTTATGCTGCCATTCAGAGGGACATTGACAGGCTGGAGAAAGGGGCAGAGAGAAATCTCATGGAGCTCAGTAAAGAGAAATAAAAAGCCCTGTGTGCACTTGGGGAGGAATAACTGTTCTCCAGTACAGGCTTGGAGCCAACCATCTGGAAAGCAGCTTTTCAGAAAAAGGCTCTGGGTGACCTGGTGGACAAGTTGACCATGAGCCAGCAGTACTCCCTCATGGGCATACTGGAATGGGTCCTGCAAAGGGCCACAAAGACTATTTATTAAGGGCTTTGAGCATCTGTCATGAGAAAGAGCTGGGATAGTTTAGCCTTGAGAAGAAAAAGGCTCCTGCGATCTTACTGGTGAATATAAATACCCAGTGAGAGGGTGTAAAGATGACACGACAGAGCAAAACTCTTCAAAGGTGTGCCCTGTGACATTGTAGGAGGCAATGGACAGAGACTGAAACACAGAAAATTTTGTCTAAAATAAGAAAACAATTTTTTTTTTTTTTTTTTTTTTTTATTGTGAGGGTGGCCAGACGCTGGCGCGGGTTGTCCAGAGAGGTGGAGCCTCCATCTTTGGAGGTGCTCAAAACCTGACTGCACATGGTCCTGGGTGACCTGTTCTAGATGTCATGCTTTGAGCAAGGGGTTTGGGTGGACTGATCTCCAGAGGTCCCTTCCAACCTCAGCTGTTCTATGATTCTATAGAGAACAGGCATATAAAAGATTTTACTTGTCTTTAGCTTGGATGTTTTTAATGATGCAAACAGAGTTGTCATGTTTTTTCCACTGTTTAGTTACCCTCAAATGTTTAATTGAGTTTTACTTTTAACATTGATAAGGTCATGGTAGTTTTGCACATCTTGCCGTAAATCCTTGAAGAAATACTACGATACAGTTTGAACAAGCATATACTTCCAGTTAATGTCAGAGGCAGAACTGTGCCACTGTGTGGAAACTGAAGTAGACTGTATGCACACAGTAAAGGTAGTTTTATTGAAATTTTAAGATTTTTTTTTGCAAGTATGACAAATGCTATGTAAAATACTGCCAAGAACACCGGCAGCTTTACAACGTCAGTGTTTTGGGAATACTTACCTTTTGTAAAAATCTTTTGTGAGCATAGTCAATTAGTAGTAGGTGCAGTGCATGCTTGAATTAGTAAAATAAATAATGTTTTTTAGAGAACCAACATTAAGGATTCTTATATTAACAACCCTCTAAACAGAACGTGGTGTTGAAGGCTCCAAATAAGTTGATTGCCAGATAAGTATTTCTAGTTTTTCTGCTAGCTTCCAGATTCATCTTTTCTGGATTCTTCTGTATTGCTTAAGACTTGAGGAAAATACTGTGCCTTTTGACATCAAATTTGAAAGACTGCAGTCTGATGGGAGCAGAGGGAGAACTTGGTCTGGTCTCCCCTACAAAGTGTGACTTCCCTGTTAATGTCCTTGAGATTGTTCAGAAGATTTTGAAGTCTGCTTGGTTTTAAATATTTTCTAATGGCAGTTTTTTTGTAGTGACAGCTGAGTTCTACTGGATTTTTGACCTCAGTTGGGGGAAGGTAATTGGGTGGTTATATTTCAATACTTTTAACTTTTTTTTTTTTTCCTGTAAGGGGGTGTATTGTTGTAGTAAATCAGTAGCATCCCCTTCTCCATGTGATGTACACACGTAAGACAAGGTTTCTGGGCAAAGATTATACATCTCTAGCTCTAAAATAAATGTTATGATTATACATAGAGTTATTTTTCTAATTATATCAGTTGGCCTAAAAAAAAAATGTTGCCTCCTGCCAACGATGTTGTATACTGGAAAAATGCATGCTACAGATTCATTAGTGAGATTAAATCTGTGTTTGTTGTGGTTTTTTTTTTTGTTTTTGTGTTTTTTTTTCTCCAAATGGCAGATGCATTTAACTGCAATGAATCCATATTTTGTTGTAGCAGATGTTTTCTGGCCTCTCTTAAAGGCAGACATAGTCCCTTCCATCACTGTACTCTTAATGGCTATGGCATCAAGTGCTCTTTAACCTTTGTTGCCTCTGCTTAATCGACATAAAAGAGAAAGTAAATCCTTGCTTGCTGGGAAACAGTGTGAGGCAACCTGTTCAATACGTCGCTTGGCAGAGCAGCGTTTTGATTCAGTGCTGCAGTGTATTGTTTTTTGAGAGTGGATAGTCCCTTGTTCATTTTTTAAAACGGATGGTAACAACCGAGACTAGAACCTGCAATTGGCCCATCGTTGTAGTTCAGAAAATGACAGGTGCTTTGAAAATAGGGTCCAGAAATGCAGTGGGTAGATGTTGAATGCCAGATTTAGTGAGGCACCATTTAATAATTTTTGCTCTGTCTCCTTTAGACCCTTCCTCCACAACCTTTCTGCCTGGCTGAGCCTTCATGTCGGCCTTTAAAGCATCCATTGGAGGGGGCAACAGCAGTTGCAGCGTCTGGTTTGGTTCAGACTACGTGCCCATGCAATGTGATCTTTCATTAATACTTTCTCTTGTCATGAAACCTAGTAGTTTTATTAATGTTTTGTATGGATTCCTGCTTGAATGTCGTCTTGTATGCAATCTTGCCTTTATAGTCACGATGACAAAGTTGATTCTAGGATGCTGCAAGACCAAAGTACAGCTTCAGCGTATTCTACAAGCGTGGTTTGGGCATGTGAAACAGTCTTTCATCATGCCAAAAATCTGTAGCACTTCTGGTTTTGCCATGACACATGTGAAGACAGAATTAGAGACCTCAGTTGCATGGAGCAGTTGTCCATTTGCTGGCTTGTCACCTAGTAGGTGGGCAGAAGTCTGCATACCATGGTCCATCACCAGTTGCTGCTGAATCTCATGGCTTGAGAGGAAATTCATCAGCTGATTCCAGTAACATTTAGATACAGGGTCATCAGCTGCGTGATGGATGGCTGTGCTGTGCTGCACTGTGAATTAGTCCCTGCCCTGAGAAATTGTTTCAGTGCCTCACTTAGTACTTTGTTTGAAAATTGGAGTGGTTCTGGTGCAATGGATCATGTGGTATCCATGTTTGTGGAACCCTGTTGCCCTCACGAGCTGAACCTGCTCACAGGCGAAAGCAGGTGGAGTGACCTGAGGGATCTTGATGTTGATAGCGGGCTTTGTGGGAGATGCCAAGCTGATAACGCCCATACCAGACTTCACTGGAGCCTGCCCGGAGCTTGTGACAGACTTCACGAATCCAGAGTGGGATCCAGGTTCCTCAGTGTTTCATTGTGCAACCAGTCAGGATGTGCTTCTAGGGGAGGGTGTCTGCTTTCTGTCCTCCTGCTGGTTTTCCTCAGCACTCTCGCTCATGCTACTGTCAGGAGTCTGTGGGGTGGATTTTAAGATGGCAATGTACAGCATTGCATCCTAGAAAGAGTTTTTTGCTTACCAGTTAGTTTTGGCTTTTGACTGGGAGTGTCCTGAGGTCTGAGTGGGGGGCAGGGTGCATTACAGCTTGCTGTGAGTGTAAGCGTGGCCGTGGCTCTCGTCAGCTGCGGGCTGGTGTGTCTGCTGGCTGACTTCAGAGTAGAAGCAGTGTCTGAAGTACCACCAGTTGGTTAGCGTAGGGCATCAGGTGTTCTCTTTGAATCCCTAGCACTGAGTGTTCCCGTACTGGTGGGCTGTCAAGGAATTGACTATTGATGACTTCTACAAAAGTGGGGTGGCGGTGGAGTGAGGAAAAGCTTGCCCTTCCCTCTTCGCCTTTGCGCCTTCTGAGAGGCAGGGGGATGTGTTTGTATGTATGCTTGTACCAGGGCCTGGCAGTTGAACGCATCCCCAGGAAGCAGAGCACCTGAATTCAGTGCCGTCTTGTGCTTTATGTGATTTAGTCCCTTTTCTTCTCCTAGTGTCCTGCCCAGGCAGTGTGTTCGCCTACAGGGTGACTGGTTTTCTCCCATCTCTTGTGGAAGTTGTGCAACAGCGAAGGCAAAAAAGTAACTTCTAGGGACCAAAAGAAAGTGGTTGGGGATCTTGCTGGGGAGCTGGAAAGCATTGTGTCAGCTGTGCTGCGAGGTTATTTCATGGACTTGATCCTTATCTTGTTGACTGCTTTGCTTACCAAAATCAAACTGCACTTTCTGCTTCTGTTTGCCTGAAGACAGACCTTTTTCCAAGGTCTTTCTGAGGCAGTATAAAAAGGGTGGGGGAAGGATTGATTGCAATTTTCCTTCTCCGGTGGCTGGAGGAGAACACATAGGCTGGTGAATGGAAGTGAACAAATAAAGCAAAGGCTTCCCCCATTGATTTTTGTTTACAATGTAGGAAGAGAAAGTGGAGCCTAAAGTAAGATTTGAAACAGGAATGCAATTAGGAGTTAAACTAGGTTTAGATTACTGTGTGTCACTTCTTAATTCTAAAGTGCAAATATCCTTTAGCTGGTCAGGTATAGATTTGGAAAATGGGTGAAATAAATATAGGTGGTGTTCAAGAAACAGGACCTGGTAACGTACTGTGTCTTGGTAATTTACTTAATTCCTGTTCGAATATAATACTGTAATTTCCTGAAGAAACCTTAAAAGCTGAGGCAGCATGCATATGTTGAAAATCCATATTGGTGTCTAAGTGAAACTTGACGTAAGAACAAGTATTTGCAGATTTTTAAGCTCATCAGCAATAGCTCCAGTGCCTGCACTGTGGCAAAAAAAATTATCTTTTTCTATCCTGTGTGAATATAACCCTGAAACAGGATTTAATTTGCAGTTTTCTTCTTCCTCTTGTTCTAATTTCTGCTGCTCGTGCTGGCCCATCTTGCAAATTAGGCAGTGGATTTCATAAAGGTTCTAATTTTAATTCTCTTTGCTGTTAGTAGTAGCCTTTTTATGGAAACATTTTACTTAACACAGTAAGCATTTAGTTGTGCTACCTATGCCAGATGGGTTTGGAGTGTGACGTGTTTCCAGCACTGGGAAGACTCTAGCAGTGAGATGTTGCTTCTACCCTTGAACAGCATTAGGTTAGTGTTAGGTGTCCTCCTGTGTTTTTTTTATTTCAGTTGCCTGTTTTCATCTATTTCCATTATTTTGTTGTTGGGTTTTGGTTGTGTTTTGTTGGTGTCGTGTCCTGTCCCTCCCCCCCCCCCCCCCCCCCCCCCAAGGTGCTAAAGCAGTCAGGCAAGATTCTCAGGCATGAATGTCTTTTGTTGCTGGAGTGGACCATTGAAAGAAAGCCAGAGAGGTGTCATTTGGGCATTGAAAGACAGCCAGAGAGGTGGTGTTCTGGCCACTTTTGCAGGAGGGGATCTTGAATTTTATCAGTGTTACTGGTTTGGCTTAATTCTGTTAACTGTTTTTTCTAGACTCAAGTGCTGGTTGCAGTGGTATTGTTTAAAAAAAATAAATAAAAATTGAGGACTGTGGGATCACAGGGTCTGTTTATACTTTCCAGTGAGTCATGCACTTATCTCTTAGTGGGTTTTTTTTTTCTTCTGTTGGCTGACATCGACCCAATTTTGTCAAATGAAGTTTTTAAAAAATACTGTGGCTGGGTGGAGGAGGGAGACTGGCTTGGTTTGCAATTGTGAGACGGGCTGTGTTCAAGATGTGTGTTCTTAGATAATCCATATAAGAGAAATGTCTATAAATTCTTTGATAGTGGGAAAAGCTTCAGTTGAGGGTTAGGAATTACTGCTAAATAGAAAGTTGTAGGCTTCTTTAGTGCTGATTCTCATGGAATTACTTGTCTCATTGAAGCACTATTAATTAGGCTGGCTAAACTAAGCAGCATTAAAAGTGTTGCCAAGATACTCTTAGAGACACCCAGTCTGCAATCAAAACCTGCTATTGCCATGCTGGGTGGGTGTGCTGCTCCGGCCAGCCAACCCCACTGCGCTGCGGGGTCTGTTAGAGCTTTTCAAATATGGGCTGAACTGTGAGCTGTCAAATTAGGAACATGTTTCTGGCTGGCACATATTTAAGAAATTACATATATATGTGCACACACACATGTGTGTGTGTATTTATATACGTATGTTTACCTTTGTTGAACTCTATTCAGTAAGTTCTTAATTCTCTCTCTTCCCTGTGGTCTTTTGAAAGGTAAAACAAATTGGCAAAAAGGAGATACTTGCTTGTCCTGTAGTGCTTTAGAGCCCTAATGATGTGCCTTGGATAAAGGAAGAATAGTTACTGAAACGGGAGTAGGATGTCCTAAACATGCAAGAGTGATTGAGTTCTGTAGTTTACAGGAAAAAAAAAAAAACAAACCCAAGAAGTTCAAAGAAATGGCTTTCACATAACTGCAGTTTCTGATGTTATCTAGGAAATTGTGTTATTCATTAAATATTGTTATGCAAACTAGAAATAAAGCTCCCGGTTCATTTTTCTTTTTAGTCAGTTAAAGGAACAGGATTGCCTTTAAATATTGTGTAATTTTGTTTGTTGCACACATGTGCTCTGCACATTTAATAAACATATGCAACACTGTCGTGGTGCGGTGAGGGCCCTCAAACCTTCGTAGGGATGCCCAATTCTTAATAGCTTTCTGATGTTCCTTCTGTCTTCTAGCCATGTCCCTTCTGTTTTTTCTCATTTTGCCATTGTAGAGCATCTCTGACAAGGAGCACAGTTGCTTATGAGAAGATTTGTAGTCGAACATCAGTATTTATAACTGTCATATAGTTTAGCAGTTACACACTGGCTGAGGAGCACTTTTTGGCAAGTGTTTATTTTGGACAGTATTAGGACAGATTGGGATCTCTTCTGTGGAGTGTACCCCTGGTGTGTTTTCACAAAAGTATCTTTTAAGTGCTTTTCTAAGCTTCTGATGGATTCTTGGTTTAGCCATATTAATAAATATTTAGCAAAAGGGATACATTTGTTTTAGAAGACAAAAAAATGTTAATGATATGAAGATGCGGTTGTGGATCTTGTGAGGACAAAGAAGGATTAGAAAACCATTTGTGGCTATTTTAATTGCAATATTATGTTTTTAGGGAGCTAGAAATGTGAAGTTGTAAAGGTTTTTTATCTTCCTCTTACAATTTCAGCTCTGGTATCAAAGGCCTTTAATACTTGGGGGTTGGGGGGGAAGGAAGGTGTGCCATTCTGACTCAAAAATGCCTTTGAATTTTTATGTTGGGATCTAGTACATCTTTTGACTGCTGAGTGTTTGTAAACTTTTTAAAGCTCTATCCTTTTTAATCCATAAAAGGAACCCATGTTTTTCAGGGAAAACATATTAATTTCAGTGGTGTTATATTTTTCTGTGACAAAGAACAACAATGTATATTGAAAAATTGGTGGTGAGGCTGCAAAACCTTGCACTTAAAACCTGATGATCTTGTGTATAAGGCATTGAAACTAGGACTGCAAACCTGTATCATGATACAGATTCTTAAGACTGCTTTTACCTTGTATCCTAGTAAGATGCCCGTCTTACCACTCCTTTTTGTGTCAGTCTAAGATAGATTTGAGGGACTTAATAGCACACACTTTAGCACCAAAATAAAATAATATTAAAAAAATGTGTGCCAATTTCCAAGAAGGGATTGCAGGTGATTAAATGTAGTAGATATCCCAAATTACTAGCATCTTCCAGTTACCCTGAGGGGCAAAACCCATGAAGCTATAGGCATGCATATGTGCCCTGGGTGGGTGAGATGCACAGGTTCTGACTGCTGGGCAAAAATACTTGTGCACACCTGGGGCAGAAGACTCGCTTGAAATTTGAGGAGTCTGGTCAGTTATGGTCAAGATGACCATAAAGTCATTTAATTCTGCGCAAATCCTCACCGCTTGCAGTCACTATCATTCAAAGGCTTGCCTGGGAGAGACAGGAGCTCTCCAGCTTTCCTAGAGATGCCTATGTCTCAACAGTTTTTCATGACCATTTTGTCTTTTGATCCCCAGCTGCTCCCAGCACCTGGGGTTGACCTAACTTGCAGCTTGGCTTGTCTTCTTTGATGGTTGCTTTGTCTTGGGGGCTGCCAGACCCTCTAAGCCCATAGCTGAGGGTCAGGGAAAGTTAGCATGCTGCCTGCATTGCGTGCCCACGTCCTTGCCGTAGAGACAGGGCTGGGTTGGGTTCCTCCTCAGGGTGAGAAGACCTGGAATTGTCCGTATCCTGCCCAACTTTCATTAGTCCTTCTGAAACTGGGCCACAGAGGGGAGGGTGTATGAGGCTGGAGAGAAAGCCTTCCTGAGGGAGGCAGGCTCTGTAACCTAGTTGGTTATGGTGCTTGCTGGTGAAGAAGACCTTGGCAGCCCCTCTCTGTGAGTTTTCTGGATCGTCCTTTAGAAGAGTCCCTCTGCATTAATTTCCTAATGAGCCCTGGTGTGTAATTGGGATGTTTTTAATTACCCTGCTGGGTAACCTCACCCCATTAATGATTTTAAAGCGGGCAGTCTGGATTTCGCTAGTGTCTGTCTGCTGTGGTCTTGAACAGCAAGCTTTACAGATGTTTTGTTCTTTTTTTAGTAAATTTTACTTTTAGGTAAAACACAGATTATGGTCTATTTGCACCTAAAAATTAAAAGAAGATGTTCATTCTGATACAGGTCTGAAAGAAGTCTGCGTTAACTGATTTTAATTGTTAACTTCTAATTAGCTCAAATTTTGAAAGTGGCTTCCAGTTATTACTTATTGTTTATTGTGCTTATGTGTGAGTTATGTGAATATTTTCTGACATGTGGGTTTTTTTATTTCTTTTAGCCTTTCTTCCAACTTGTGAAGTTACGGAAACTTGGACTTAGTGATAACGAAATCCAGCGGCTTCCTCCAGAAATAGCGAATTTCATGCAGCTGGTGGAACTTGATTTGTCTCGAAATGGTAAGCTCCAATGTTAATTTGTTTGATTCTATACTGTCCTATGACATCATCTATAAAACTTTGTCTCTGATGTTGCTATCTATGTCCTGCAGATGATTTTCCACTTAATTCATGGATTTGTCTGTAGTTCTGGATGGGGAGGAGGGAAAGAGCAGAGGAGAGCCGATGGTGGAAATGCAGTAATAAAATAACGCTTGACTGCAGTTCTGCGTTTGTGAGACCATTTTATCTTCCAATTTAAAGAATGCTTTGCATCTCATTTTTATGTGTATCTGTCACAATGTTGATTGCTTTCCCTGAGCTCTCTGAAATGCTTAGCATTTAAGAAGGAGAAAAAACCCAAAAGAGGTTGAAAGAAAAAAGCTCCTTTCTGTCCAAAAAAGTCTTGTCTGTGGGTTAGAAGTACAGTTCTTTCTATGCTCTCCTTTTTACCTGTGATTAACAAGAGACAGAGTGCTGGTATTTCTAGTTGTACTTCTGGGAAAAGAATGAGGGTGTTTGTCACCTGCAGAGATAAATTCAGAAAAGGATGCTGGGATAAACTGTTGTAAAATGTGTTGTCGGAAACCACATGGGCTTATCGTTTGGTTGTACGGTTTGCTGCTTATATTGTCCTGAGCTGTGATGGAGTGAAAGCTTTTTTTATTTTTTTGGGGTGTGTGTGTGAGTGTGGCCTGGTGAACTTCTCAGTTCTGCAAGACGTTCAGGGGCTGGTGGGTCACCTTTAAGCAGCCTTAAATTGACCCAGTGATCTAGAAACAGTGAATCTGTGTTACCAAATTAGAGCAACTGTCAGTTATTTTTGCTTGTTTATATGCAGTGGATATGCACAAAATGCTCTCTGAGGTGTGGTGGATGGGGTGGGAGAGAGCAAGATTGCATAAGCTTGTAAATAAGTGAGGGAGGTAACTGAATATTCAAGAGAAGAAATCGTTTAACGGGGAGCCTTTTTTTCTGTACAGTTTAACTTTTCATTGACCCTTTGCCACTGAAGAATATTCAGTGACCACTCAACCTTACTGTAACTATCTGAGATTTGCATCTTTCCTTTATTTGTTTGGTGCTTTTAATGCCATCTTTATCTGATAATATAATTGATGAGGTGTAATGAGTCTCCAGGCAGTTGCTGAGAAATTTCTGTGAACCTTATAATTTTATGCACATTTGCAAAATCTTGTTAAGAGAAGAAAACTGAAAATAACCCACCATCTGAGAGACAGAAGCAACACATTAGTTAAAACATTTTAGAAATACATGAGTATTAATTGACATAGTATTTTGGCTACTGAGTTTGGCTGAGTTGGATGCTGTCTGTGACAGACCTTACACAAAACGAAACACTGTTGTCTTAGTAATTCTCTTTGCAAATGAATAACTAGCTGCAAAAGAGCTGGTGGATCAGAGCCATGTGAACTCTCAGCAGCCTGACTGGCTTGAGAGCTTAACTGTAACAAGAACAGATGGTGTGAACATTTATGGTTGGGTAGATGCATGTGTGTCATTAGAAGTTACTGCACAGGGAAGTATTTTCTCAAGTGAAGGGTTGGACTAATGCAGGTGGCAGGGAGCAGTTGCTTTCCTATATCCAAGGTTCAGTGTTAATTGCCCATTTTATTGCATTACTTTACCTTCTCTGGGGTTCATTGCAGAAGGTGACTGATCCTGCTTCCCTCTGCTTAATCACATCACAGTTATTGCACGACTTGACTATTCAAATGAAAAATGCACTGTGTGAGGTGATGGAGGGGAGCCGCGTGGCAGAAGATGACTGATGTTACTTTCTGTTGTTTGGTCATGTTATGATTGTCTCGCAGCTCTTCAAATTAAAAGGCAAAACACACACCATCTGGGATGCTGCAGGGGAAATTCTCACATAAGATTTTGGAGATTTACAGTATTTTCATTTCTTAGCTTTGTGTTTTGACCTCATCTTCCAATACATCAGAATCTCAACGTGCTAAAGGTTTCTCCTGTTTGGTGGTTTGCACTCCATCAGATTTTATTTTTCTAACTACTCAAAGTACTTAGGAAAAAAAAAAAAGGAACTCTTTGTATTCCTTTCAGGCAGAGAAAAACAGCTCAGCTTTTCAAAACGCAGTATGCTGCATGAATAGGAAAGTGTGATGGTGACATCTGAACTTGGGAAATAAGAGATCATTGTTCTGTGTTTTTTGTTGTTTTAGCTGTCTGGTTCGGTGCGCAAATTGCTTTCAGTTCTGGCCATTCTGTTTCCTCAAGAGCTTAAAAACACAAATACAAATTCATTTAAAGTTTTACATACAGGAGTAGCCCTTTATATTTTAACCTCTTATCACAGGAGGAGGAAAGGGTTTTCAATGAACAAAGTACTTCCATTTCCCTCATAATAAAATGATAACAGGTCTTCATTTCTCATACTGTCTAACCGTTTGGTCAGCATATGATCTTTGAAGCTCTGTGACATGGTGGGTATATCATATGGCTGAACTTGGGTGAGCTTCCAGGCCGCAGTGGTCAGCTGCGTTTTGTGCGGCGGCGAGATGTTGCATCTAGAGGTGGGATTGATCCCCCTAGGCAGGATCCCTCCCAGCTCTTCGGAGTTAGCTCTGGATGCCTGTGCATTGCGGTGTTAGCACTGCGTAAGTAGCCCTAGTTCATAGGCGCTTGGGAAAAGTGAACAGGAAAACTCTTGAAGTGTGGCTTTCCCAAGTGTTCTAAAGTGCCCAAGACATGCTAGTATATGTTAAAAATGTGCTACGTAATTAATCCGTTAAACAGGATTTGGTTAATAAATGAATCTAGAGCTACAAAAATCCTTCTAAGTAAAACTGCAAGATCTTCTAGCAGATGTAAACTTTATGGTCCTGTGGTCTTGGGTGTACGTGAGGGAAGTCTGGGGAGGGTAAGGCGAGAGCCTTAGTGGTCCAGAAGGAGAAGGATTTGGGGAAGGCTAGGAGCCATATAATCTTAAACTTTTCCTGGATTATTTGCATGTTGATCCTATTTTTTATTCCTTTGTGAGGCCATGTGTTCATGCAGATTTCCTAGGAAGCATCCCCACTGTGCTTTTCTAGTCTGGCTGAGGTTGTTAAGGTTGAATGGATGAATCAAAGATGGGAATACGAGAGGCCAGGGAAGCTGTGCTAAGAAAACAGCATAGTGATGGTCAACACTTTGAAGGTTATTTGGCAATGCAGTATATCTTTGCCCCTTGGTCTTACGTTGTTCAGAAAGCTGATGTACTAGTTCTGAGGCTAAAGAAAACAGACTTGTGGGATTTCAGCAGTGGGTTCCTGAGCTTTTGAGTTGCTAGCAAAGCGCATCTGAGACTCAGAGTATTCCCTCTAGCGTCTTCTGAGATAGGATGCTCAGCTGCTGTGTGTCTGAAACTACTACTGGTTCTCTCGGGCTCCCCAAGCTTGGGTAAATCTTTTCCTGGATTGTCACATCACTGGTGAATTCTGCAAGGAAACTGGGTCGCTGAAGGAAGCATCCTTGCTTGCTGTCCTTGAAGTTTGGGTAGGGCTCCTGTGCTTTGCATTGGATTTCAGCACAAGTCGTTGTTCTGCGTGGTAGAAGAAGGATTCTGCTCTAGGCACGATCAGAAGTGCTGTTAGTTTTCCCGCAGCACTGCAGTACTCTCTGGCACAAGTCTTGAATGATCCTGTGATTCAGAAAGGAAGTGCAGTCTCCAAAGGAAGAAAGGTGTGCTCAGATTTCTGCAGTTTTTTCTTTGCACCTGGGCTGGCACTTCATTAAGCTTCCCTCTCTCCCAACGTCTGCGTGGCTTGGTTGAGAACCCTGGGAATTGTAGCAGGCCACTACCCATGCTGCTCATCCTGCAGAGTTTTCCTCCACGGACTCCCTCCTCCCTTTTCCTCTGCACAACCCCTGGAGGCTGAATTCTTAGAGCTTAGGGCCCTGCCATCCCAGATTCATTAAAATGTTAATGGCTTTTCTTGTTCTGTAGCTTCTCCCAGACAGGAGGAGTAATGCATGAAGTTTCTGTAGTTAATATAATGCTTGCTGATATTTGGGATTATGTATGTTACGTTACAGATGCTGTGTTCTTGCGGAGGTGGTACATTCCTTTTTAGTATCCTTCTTCTCTAAGAAGAGTTCTTTTTGTTTGTCTTTGATTCGTATTAAATCCCTCAGATCCCACTGATAGGTTTTTGTCAGCATGGTGCACACTTCTTAAAATGCCCTGAAGGCGTTAATTTAATTGTAGTATTTCTGTTTGAAAGAAATTGCTACCCCAGACATACTTTCTCTTAATACGTGTGGTGTGGAAGTCTGGATTTCTATTTTTTTTTATTTTTTAATGTCCACTCCCTTTTCAGGCCTTTGACAGATTGTCAGCAGCTTGTTTCATTCAGCTCTTTTAGGATAAGAAGAAAATCGCTGTGACTTTTCACACTGGACAGTGGCTGCTGGGTACTGGGCGCTGGGGTGGCTTTCCTGCCCTTCCCAGCTGCAGCAGTGCTGTTTGAACTGTCTCGCTGTCCACTCCCTTGGGTGAAGGCTAGCCCCTTTGCTTATGTGGGAGATGAGCCTCTCGCACTTCTGTGTCTGTGGGCATGTTGTTATCTCTCTCTGACAGAAGCCTGGCAGGCTTGTCTGCTGCTACTCTGCTTGCTTTCACTGAACATGCCTGCCAAGGACTGGGTCACACAAGCCCATAGCATCAGTGTAGTTGCTGTGTCCTGGCAGGTTTGCACTGGCTGGCTGCAGTGGCCCTAGCTGGCAGCGGGTGGGGGGGTCAGGTTAGCTGTTCTTCCGTGGAGGTGCTCTGTAGCCTTGCGGTTTGGCCTTGTGTCCAAGCCCTGAGTCTCAAAACAGAGGAAAAGATGCAAGCGTGCACACAATGGAAATATTAAATGGATTTTGATAATCTTTGTAGGTGGATTATGCTGGTTCTCTTGCTGACTGCTCTCAGCAGAGCTGAGATCTGTTACTTTGTGAGTCGAGGAGCAACGGGTTTGCTGTGGCATCTACTGAGGAGATCTGTGTGTGGGCAGAACTTGTTAGGCCGTATTTGACTCTGCATGATGCTTGATACCAAAATCTCAACGTGGTTCTTTACTTTGTTATCCAATAAGAATGATACTTTTTAATGTGTACAGTTTCATACCTACTGTAGAGATGGATTCTGAGCGCGTAATACACTAGCTCCTACCCATTTCTGTAGTTTCTTGTCATACTGAGCTTATGACTGTACTGGTAGCGAGGCTGTTGTGGACACAAGTCTTGTAACATCAGGATATTCTCATTCCAAAATCCTCTCTCAACACAGTTGCCATGTTATGGCACATATGCTGTCATTTATGTGAAAATAATTTGAGATTTCACAAAAGATAAATATCCTACTTCAGCATTACCCTAACAGTAGAGATCGTCCCTCAGAAGCATCTCAATAGTCACCATGCTGTAGTGTAAGGAGAGAGATGCTGCTGTGCAAGGGGGATGGTCTGAGCAGTGTCCAAGATTTTGGAGATCAATCTTTGGCAGCTGTAGGCCAGTGTCCCAAATGCTCAGTGAGCCTTATTTTTACCTCTTTCTTGCTTCCAAAGTGGACTATAGTTGCAGATTTAAAACTTTTGGGGTTTTTTGTCTTCAGTTTTCAGGGTACTTTCAGAAATCAACAGCAGCGGTATTTAACTGTTCTACTTACAGTTGCAGGTGGTTTGACATTACTGCTTTTTATTTGAAGTGTTTATTCTTTCTAGCAGCTTTACAACTTAATTAAAAGTCTCTTTAGAGATCTTAGTCATCCTCAGAACACCACATTCATGGTGTATTGTGTGATGGGTACATTTTATTCAACAAGTCATTTAAAGCTTCCTCAGAATGCTGGGTGAGCACGCAGCAGGTGACCTGCAGAGCATCAGTCCATGCCCCTGAAGAGCAGTGTGTAGTCTTTGCTTTGCTCTCTGGGGCTTCAGCTCACTTGTGTGTATCAGTGCATGCACACCAGTGTTTTATCTTTTATATTCAGTTACCTGCTCTCAAATCCGTACTGTAGGATTACTGCCCTTCTGCCCACAAAGTGGGTAAGTGTTCTCCTTTTCCTCTCCCCCACTGAAAGCAGGATAACCAGTGTTTTCTGACTAGAAATACTGACAGAGGAAAGGCTTGAACACTTGTTTCAGTTCAGCCTGGGCTGGTGACCCAGCTATTTTACAGTGAGGACATAAGCTCATTAGGTAGAGACATTCTTTACGTCTTCTGATCCTGTCCTGCAGCCCCACATGGGCTCTGCTGTCTCATCTAACAGCTGCTGCCTTTTGCCCTGTGCTCTCACCTTGGTTGTCCACATCTGCTGCACTTCATAGCATCCGAGCAGAGACCTCCATGAAATCCTCTTCTCTGCTTGCCACCAGCTGCCCTGACACAAATGTGCTGGTACAAGTCTCATGGTACATGGCACAACCCAGAATGCTGAGAAATAAATGTGAATTGACACTCTCTTGCTCAGTGGACAAGAAAAAAAGAAGCCAGCAAGCTGTGCTGTGAGGCGGTATAGTTGGCAAATGTATTTTTTTTGTTAACATATGCAACTGCTGGATGTTGCTTGTTTGCCTTCTCAACTGATTTATGTCCAGGTGAGCACTTACAGACAAACAAGAATTGCTCTTCTGCTCCTGCGTGGACGTGTCTTCCTGGTACAAGAAACATCCTGTGAGTGCACTCACTGCCACCCTGACTGTGAACACCTGAAAGCCGTGGGACATCCCACCAGAGACTATTGTGGTTTGTGTGGTGGTAGAGCACTACCGCAGATGATCTTAAGCTAAGCTTTAGCCTGGGTCTGGACAGTGACTGTTTTTTGGTTGGCTTATTTTATATATACATATCTATAGGTGCTAATGAAAGCAAAGCTCCCTTGTTGCAGACTTGGAGAGAACAGCGTTTCTACTCTGTTAGGTGGTTGCTTGCCAGCAGTTGTGTTGGGTTGCAGGTTTTTTTTTTTTTTGGTTGCTTTTTGACACATCTAGTTTCTAGTGACATGTAGTTTCTTTGTATTCTCTCCCATCCCTCCCTTGAGGTTAGTTTAAAACCTGTGCTTAAAAAACTTTATCTTCCGCATGTCTTAACACATGAGGTTTAGGGATTGATGTACAAAGCAGAGTACTGGGGAAAAAGAAACATGTACTGAAAACTGCTTTTAGATTCTGGAGCATTGCGGAATCCTACAGATGTGTAGAAAATCTTGCTGACTTCGAAGAAATTATGTAAAAGTTGGAATTTTTGAGTCTGTGTCACTAAAGTGAATTGGATGTTGGTAAGTTGGAAGAGGAGGTGAGCTTTATGTACAGCAGGAGAAGTAAGGGGAGGAAGAAAAGTCGACCTGGTCACTGAGCAAGGCTCATCAGGGAGAGGAAGGAGCGAGCAGCAAGTGCCAACTGTGACTGAGAAAGAAAAGATAAGTGAAGTCTCATGATGGAATAATCAAATAAGTTTAGAAGGTGCTATTTTTAAATGGATTACAGAAAAGCGGATTTTTCCATCATGGTATATTCTGCCAGATTTAACTTTTTCCTAAGGAAATTTTGCTACAACGGTGTCTGGCTTCATTCAAATTCCAGAGAAGGCTATGGATTTTGAAGGTTTTTTTTGTTTGGTTTTTTTTGGGAGTGATTTTGTTTGATTTTTGGTTGGTTGTGGGTTTTTTTTGAAAGCAGCAGGACAAATTGAAGACAGAAACCTTTGGCCTGCTAAAGTATCAGCTAATGTGTTAAGTATCAGACAGTGCATATGGGCATGACATAAAATAAATACTTCATTTTCCAGATAACCTAGATTAGAGATCATAAAATGGCGATCTGCAAACAGGTGGTGTTAGTTCTTATATCCACAGAGGTCTGTGGGTTTTGGTTTCTTTTTTGTTTCTTTTTTGTTGAGGAGTTTAGATGCCAGGGCTATAGAGTTACTGAAGAATTAATCCAGTAATTCTGTAACTTTGCTGCTAAAACACGAATATGCTTTCCGTCATCCATTGCTTCATAGGTAGAATACTAATTTTTACTTTTTTTCCTTCTTGCTTCTCAGATTAAGAGTATTTAATTCCTGCTAGCCTTGAGGTCCAAGACGGAATCCTTATAAAAATGCCTCCTAGCCTCATTTAACTCTTCAGTGTTAAAAAGTGTCAGTAAAAAGGTAGAAGACCTAAATTCCTTGCCGAACTTGGGCACTTCCACTTAATTCACCTGGAACTATTGCTTCCCTGTGATTTGATCTTTGAGCACACCACCACCTCCCTGCCCTCCCTTCTTTTACCTCCCGTTTAAAATTTGCAGCTCCTGGTCCTCTGCTACTTCTTCTTCCTGCAGCTGAGAAAGATAATCTGTTGATATACTGCATGCTCTCTGTTTAAAAACCAGCTTGTTTTTATGACCCCACACAGTTTTCTTTCAAGCAATGTGTTTAATATCTGTGTATCCAGCAAATGCAGTTTTGTGAGGGTTTTTTTCCCTGGCTGCTCTCCTTGCTTGGAAAAAGGATCTATCCAGAAGCGGTGAGGAGGAGGAATGAGATGCTTACCTCGCTTCAGTTTCTTGTTAATTATACAGTAAGGGATTTAGTTGAGAAAACCCAACCTGAATCTGTGTGTGAATTTTCCTTAGAGCCATAAAGACAGGACTTAAGAGCCCTATCTCTTGTATTTTGTCTATCAGCCTCAGAGTGTGAGGAGGAAAGTGTTACAACCTGTACAAGAGCCACTTAATCTCAATAGACTTTGCAGGAACCACATGACTCCTGTCACACCGTGCCCCAGAAACTGTAGCATTTCACCTAAAGACGTTGATTACTTCAGCCTTCAGGGCTAGTAGCAAAACCTTCTGTTTTTTTAAGAAAAAAGAAGCCTGCCAGATCATTGTGAATGTCATGTGGAATGTGGAAGTGAAGAGAGATAAGTAACCTTCCTCCATCCTTTCCCTCTGCAGACAGAAGCTCTGGGAGCTGCGCTTGGCTGCTTTGGGGAGGTTACGGAGATGTGGTGGTGGCATCTGTGAGGCAGGAGCCTACTCAGCTGGGCTTTCCAGCTGAAGAGCCCTTTGCAAAGACAAATATTTGCAGCACAAATTCCTTCGTGCAAGGTATTTGACCAAGTGGGCAGTTTCCTTCCTCCCATGTTTGGAAGGTGGAGGAGGTGGAGAGCAGGACTGGAGAGCTTTTCCAAGGGCACGCTTCTCAGAGATCCCTCTGAGGTGGGTGGCACAGGGGAACCTCTGTGGAAGTGAGAAGAGAACCTTTAAGCTCCTGTCCTGGTTTCAGCTGGCATGGAGTTAATTTTTCTTCTCAGCAGCTGGTGCAGTGCTGTGGTTTGGATTTGGTGTGAGAACAGTGTTGATAGCACACAGATCGTTTTGGTTGTTGCTTGGGAATGTTTATTCTGATTCAAGGACTTTTCAGTTTCTCAGGCCCTGCCAGCGAGAGGGCTGGAGGGGCACGGGGAATGGGAAGGGGACGCAGCCAGGACAGCTGATCCAAACTAGCCAAAGGGATATTCCATACCATGGGATGTCATGCTGAGTATATAAGCTGGGGGAAGAAGCAGCAGTGGGGGGGGGACATTTGGTGTTATGGTGTTTGTCTTCCCAAGTAACCGTCACGCATGTGGAGCCCGGCTTTCCTGGGGATGGCTGAACACCTGCCTGCCCATGGGAAGTGGTGAATGAATTCCTTGTGTTGCTTTGCTTGCGTGTGTGGCTTTTGCTTTTCCAATTAAACTGTCTTAATCTTAACCCACGAGTTCTCTCAGTTTCACTCTTTGATCTTCTCCCCTATCCCACTGAGGGGGGAGTGAGCCAGTGGCTGCATGGGGCTTAGTCACTGACCAGGGTTAAACTGTGACAGCTCCTAAATCACTTGAGCACTGCAGTATTTAATGCTTCAGTGGACCTTTTGTGTGTGTATGTGTGATGTACTGTAGATCCTGTATGTCATATATGTGAGAAGAGGCAGGGGGAGAGATCTTCTGTGTATTGAAGTGGGTGGACGAGACCTGGTTTGCTGCTGGTTAACTCTCCCCTGGGGGGTAATGCTGTGTTTTGTGAGGGGTTTCAGTCTCAGAGTCTGGAATGGGCTGCCGGGTATACATTTGGTGTAAACTAATCAACTGCTTAATACATTTCTAATCACCAAGCAGTGAAAGTGTTTTGCCTGGGCTGTATTTACCTGGTGATGGGCCTTCCAGTATCACCACCTAGATGAGGACTGTTCAGCTGGCTTTTGCTGGGGTGCGTGCAGTGCGCCAGCTCCAGTTCTTCTAAAGCACAGTGTTCCGTGTTGCCTTCATACCTGGAGAACGTAGCACCACCCAGTAGTTGCTCCCTGAAAGACCCTTGAACACTGTAAACTCTCTCTCTCAGGAATGTAGTGCATCTCTGATGTTTTAAGACTTCAGCAGAGTTCTTCTAAAAATACTTTTTACTCTAAGCTGGAGTCCACTGTTTGAGTAGCCCTGGTCTGGTAGCCCTGTTGCAGATTAGGACCTTCCTGGCCATTGC
The DNA here is from genome assembly GCF_017639655.2 of Falco naumanni. Classification (NCBI taxonomy): domain Eukaryota; kingdom Metazoa; phylum Chordata; class Aves; order Falconiformes; family Falconidae; genus Falco; species Falco naumanni. The sequence goes on along the minus strand of NC_054059.1, from coordinate 18,905,960 downwards.
TGTCTTGATATTGATTAGGTATTGAAAATCATATTCCCTGTCGCAGAATGCATAAAGGATGCTGGCTACATAGCCTTTGGGTAGACAAAAAAAAATATGTTATCAGTCCTTGAAACTTCATGCAAAATGGGGGAAAAATATGCCATACAAAAGGTTTTATCTGTTTAAAAATAATATTGTCTTCTTCCCTCTCCCTCTTAGCCATCAGAAGAAGGAATGGGGTATTAAGAGGTGTAGCTGTTGTAAAAATCTTAGAACAAAAATTAAAAATTGGCACCAAACAACAGAATTTTTAAAAGTAATTTTCTCATTCACAGTACAGAATCCCCTAATGTCAAACCTACCTCTTAAGTCACCTCTACAAGGCTTGCTAGATCGTTAGCAAATTCTTGTGCGAATTAGTATAAATATCTGAAGAGGTATTTTGAAAGGGGGTGAGGAAGAAATATGTCCTCTTAGATACATGACTGCTAAGATTGATTTTGATCCACTTCTGCTGGCATGACTTCTTTTTGCTGCCAGTATTTGTATTGTCATACGTCACAGGGCTTATGCTTGGTTTATGGTTTTATTATTAGCAGTGCTGCACAATCTCTATTACAGAACATCTGGGGCATCGTGTAAATGTAGAGCATTCGTCAGTGTGTAGCATTAGAAGAATCCTAGATATTTAAGTAGGATTTGAGCTGGTTAACCAGCAGTGGCAAGAAAAGCATTCAGACTTACTGCTGCTGATACTGGCAGAGATGTACGTGTTAATGTCTGTAACGAAATCAAGCAGTCAGCAGTAGTGATGAAAGCTGCTTAATCCATCAAGAGACAGAAGGATTTCTTTATATATTTTAATATCCTCTGCTGCATTTCAGTTGATTTGTGTCAATGCTTCTATTATGGACCATCATCTTCTTTGCTATAATTATCACTCCAGGCTTTTTGTCATACACTAAAATGCTCCTTGCTTTTTCTCTTCTCAGTTTGTTTATTCAACACAATGTTACAGTGATCTTCACATGTAATGATAAAGTATCTGCTCATAATTTGGTTGTTTTTTGCCTGAGAAATCTTTTTAAAATGCCTTGCAGTTAAGATAAGTTCTATTTCAACCTTGTGGCATGTACTAAACGTATAATGATCCTCAGTTCAAAGGGTTGCATTGAATTTTTGTCTTTGTCCAGTTAGGTGGAGGACAAAAACAAACAGTGAAAGTTTCAGTGGGGAGAGGGAATGCACTTTACATGCAAAAACCCCATAGAAATGGAATTTCCTTTCTTTTCCTTGTGTCTGTTACCATCTCTTAGTGAAGATTTTTGCTCAGGTAGTGACTTCCTAGCCTGGAATATCTAGGCTGGGAAAGCACATTTCCTTTTCAAAGCAGTAATTTGTAAATGCACCCAAACTATAAGCAGTGCCTATACTGTCTTATTTCAAGTAGTATCTTATATTGGAGTAATTTTTACTTAGCTTAAATACTTGTTGGGTTTTACAGGTAATACCCAAGATTTGTAACAGAAAAAGCTTATCAAAATAGTTTTGCTGAGAAGGCATTTCTGATTCTCATAGTCCATCATACAGAAGTAAAGAGAAATTATTTGCAGTATGGCAACGAAACTACATGTTGGTGGAGAAAATCAGTAGCCTCATTAGTTTCAGAAATGTTGCCACTGAGGATTTACGTTTTTGTGCTTTAGCTGTTGCATTTTTATGTCTGTGCACGTGTATATACATATATATAGAATTATTTTTTTCCCCCAAACAAATTAGGATAGTTCTACTTGAGCTTTGATTTTGTGTGTGTGTGTGGTTTTGTTTGGTTTGGTTTGGTTTTTTTTTTATTTTGGAGAACGATTCACAGAGAAAAGTGTGTATCTGTATATGAAAAGGTTGTGTATGTACATATATGCATGTATAAAAGCTGTGGATGCTGCCTTGGTTGCAAAGAAATGAGCTGTTTTGAGTACGCAGAAGCTTTGAAATAGCAATGCCCCTTTTCCAGCTACTTATCCAGGAAAGGGTGGTATGAAGATTAAGTGGTGGATGACACATTCTTTACTTGCTGCTGTTAGCTGAGCTCAGTATCAGTGTTTGTTGCTGCAACGTAGAAGTAACAATGTCTGTTTGAGTGCATGTAGGACCTCTGTTGTCAATAATTCGGAAGTACAAATTCAGTCTTATGCAGGGGCACTCAATCACAGAATGGGTAAAACCATCAGCTTTGCTGTCTGTAAATGCAATTTTGATGTTGTTTTGATTATATGTGCATAGCTTTGTAGAGAAAGGGAAGGTTTACGTTTCTGTGTACTGTATGCATTTCTTAGAACACCCTTTCAAAAGTGAATGCATTTACATGAATGTTAAACTAACACTACTTGTTTCTTTTTGTTAAATTGCTATCTATCTGTTTGCAAGAGAGCAATGTCCCTGCAGTGGCATCAGTGCTTTTACTTTCTGGAGTGTTAGTGACAGGCAGATGCTTTTAAGTGCTTTGAGCATTACAAGAATTTATCACTTTAAGGTCATCATTTAATCAGGCAATCATAATGAAACTTGTGGGTTTTTTTCATTTTAATTACTTAAATGTGCTGTTCAGACCTGTTTGTACCTACCATGTGAAAGGAATAAAGTGTGAAGTCTTGGCTCCTGAAGCGAGGTCGGCAGAGACTCTTGTGAACGTGGCACTTTGAAATAGGCTGGTTGTTCAAGTGTCTCCCACTTAAATTTGGGAGCCCTGTGGCTCCTGTGGTAGTTGTGTGGCTACTTTGAGATTCTTTGTGGAGGATCTGTTGGCGTGTGTTGTGCTGGACCCAGACTTGAGACTGAACCTGTGAAGAGGTTTGAAGAGCCTGACCATGAGGCTTGGTTGCCCTCCTGCCTGGTGTCCCCGGCGCAGGGTTCCCAGCCGCAGCCCAGCACCTCGCTGCAGTCCTGCCCGCTGCTCCGCTCCTTCCCTGCGGCTGGCGGCTTCGCCCTCGCCCGGGGACTCAGTGTTACCTGTCCCTTCTAACTTCAAAGGTCTCACCTAACACTTCACTCTGAATTTGTCTCATTGCTGTTGGATTTCTGGGAGAAGTCCAGTGTTTCCCTGCAAATACCAAAGCTGCTACGAGGGAGTGGGGGTGTGAGAACGTATCTCTGATGGGACTTAGTCTCTGAAGTCACCTGTTTCATTCTGTGGAACAGCTATGCTGTTGATGGGTCCTGGGGTTTGTGTAGATTTAAAAGCAGTTTATTCTCCTTCACCAAGCGTACCGAGGGAACTATTTGTGCTGCATGCACGGCTTCGTGCAAACCTCACCCTAGGTGGCTTTGCTTGACGTTGTGGAAGCACAGCTTGTGTTGATATGTCGCACTGTGGGTATTCGCCTCTCTTAATAATTTTTTTAATATTTTTGGTATTTGATATTTTATCAGCCATGATTTTGATACTTTTATATTTGATGCTTGATACAGTGAATATACTTTCTGAATATGCAGTGTATTTCTGGGGTTAGTGATTAGACTACTCCAGAGCTACTCATAATGATTAGGAACCGTTTCTCCGTCTGCCCCAGCTGTTTTCAAAGCTGTGCCTGGAGAGTGTACTGGGTGTACTGGGGTTCATGAGGCAAGAGTGATTTCCTTCCATTCCAAGAGGAAGCATCGCTTGGGATGGAGTGAAAGCCATTTGGGGGTGTCTGTATCCCTCCTTCCCTCCAGCCCTTCCTGTTCACATGGGAAACAGAAGAAGGTTCCCAGGAGGTGCTCCTCTACCACCGTTTTGCTGATTGTTCGTTTGCAACTGGTGACCTGTGGATTTGGAAAATGTTCTTCCAGGCTCTGCATTCTGAGCTAGGAGTCATTCAAAATAGATGCATTTGCTCAAATTACCTCGAAAGACATGAACCTGATGAGCAGGTACTCTCTTCTCTTCTCCCCTCCTCTCTCCATCACGTGCTTTTGGGGAGAAGAGCTGAAGGAAATACATAGGTAGTCAATTCTGAGTTACTCAGCTAGGTAGGAAGGGACCCTATTTCCAAATATTTTTCAGCGTATTTAGATCACTTGTGGCAGCTGAGGTCAATGGTGCCACTTGCATGAGGAAACTATGAAAACGTTTCCCAAAGTATTCTTTGTGATGAGAGCAGCAGGAAGAGGGGATGGAGTATATGTAATGCCCTGGAGAAAAACATGGAAATAAGAAAAAAAACTTGGAAACAGAATTCTGATTTTTACTTCAAGATTTGCGCTTTTTGTCTGTTTGAATTCTTTTCAAAGTGAATCGTAAAAATCTTAAGTTGTTAAACAGGGAGACCAAACATGTTTGTTTCGTTTTTGCTGGAGCTCGATGGCAGTAGCGAAGGACTTACACAGAGGACCCACAGCTTATTTGTGGAAATACAGCTGGATGTAGGAGGGCCGGAAGATGATTTTATTTTTAAAGGTAACATGCCGAACTTCAGTAGGTAGTGTTTTATGTTGAAGTACTAAAGAAAAATAAATCTGCTTTTACATACAAATATCTCTGATTACTTTCTGGCAATCTGAAATAGCGTACTAGCACTTATTTGGGACCCGTCAATTTGGATAGTATTTCAAATTACCTGGCTTTAGTGTGAGGGAGGCTTGTTCTGCTCCCATGAGTGTACATGACGGGTGGATACACTTGCACGTTCACTTCCTCCTTCCCTTGCTTGCCCTCCCCGTGTACTTTCTGCCATCCCAGATTGTGGGCATGTATCGATCAGGTTACAGGAGGTTCAGATTTTGGTTGGTTTTTAGGACAGTTCTTGCACATAGAGAGTCTATTTTTTGATGGGCAGAGGCTGATAAAGATCAGTCCAAGGATAGTTGAGTAGTCTAGGATCAGGAAGACTAGCATGCAGCAGGAGGGGGAAACGGGGGGTGAAAAAGCACAAACTGGCTTTGCCGTGATAGCCGTTTACGTGGATGTGAAGCAGTCTTGCATGTTGAAATGTCTTGAAAGATACTAAGGTAACTCCTTGCAATAGCAAGTTGCTGAATGTAATGAGGCAGTGATTTCAGTGTAGATGCAGTACAGTTGTTGACAATTTTGTTCCTTTTTTTTTTCTTCTGCAGATATTCCTGAAATACCAGAAAGCATCTCATTCTGCAGAGCACTACAGGTAGCAGATTTCAGTGGGAATCCACTGACTAGGTAACTTCCACCTTCTTCTTAGTACCTGCTGTACCAGAATTATAATCTTGCTGTAACAATTACAATTTTAAATAAGCCCTTAAAAATTGTGATCTAGGATCTCTATGAAATCTTGCCAAGAGTGTCTGTCTCTGTCAGGGACCGCAGCAAAAGTTCAGATCTGTTTCATCCCCTGGGAGGGGATGAAATTTGTTAGCTAACCAGGAAAAATGTAAATCTGATTGTCTCTCAAGTAATTTTCATTTCTCTTCTTAAATGCATAGGAAAAGCATGCTCATACTTGGGAGAGATAAGGCAGTGGGTAGCACGAATGCATTGGCACAAACCCAGGTGCCTGATGATTTGGAACAGACTTTACATCAGCCGCTGCAGATAATGGCTTTTACTAATGATTAAAGCTTGGACTAGTGTTTCATCACCCTCTCATCAATTGGGACACAGTGACATGCAGTAACATGTGGCAAAAATGCATTGCATATGTTGGTGGCTGCTACAGCTGCTGCCAGTCCACGTTCTGATGAGGGGATTGGGGATTACGCACACTTTCAGTATAGAGGAGGAGTTTTGTTTACATTTCTCTGTTCCATTTGCTGAAGGACTTGGAATTTATCTAGCAAAATGGGGCTGGAGATAGCAAGGAAGAAGTGATCTGCTAGTTAAGGCCTTTGAATAATGTTTGGAGAACTCTTTCCTAAACCAGCCGGTGCCACAGAGCTCCTTTGTGATGCTCTGCAATTTACATAAGCCAGAGTATTCACAGTGGGTGCTTGCTGACCTGCTTTGCTTTGCGCTGAGATGGTCTAGCAATACTTGCACAATTAGCCGGCTGGCTAGGATGCAGTACTGCTAACAAGCAAGAGAGTGTCTGTAATATCTCAAGCCGCTCCAGTGGTTTTGCAGGATGGCTTCTCCACGTGTACAGCTGAGATTCTTCAGAAGTGCACTTTGAATATTGCCCATAGTGCATCCTAAGTTCTGTGGAAAGGCACATCTCTAAGCATTAAAGGGATGCTTGTGATCTTAATCCCTGTGCCTCTGTAACCCATTTATATAGTGAGGATAATAATACCACAAAAATCCAGTAAAGCAAACTGAGGCTGAACTGATGTTTAGATATGCAAGTGGTGAGGGTCACCAAAGAGCTTTTTCCCAGGCATCAGTGTGCACTACATAAAGCTCGGAAAAGCTCAGAGCTGCACCTCGTGGTACTGAAATCAAAATTGTTTGTAGTAGTGTGCTAGTTATCCTTCTCCATTTTCTGTGCTGAATAAGGCCTGGGGCCCAAGTAATGTGTTTGCTTAAGCAGTAAGTGTAATGCACAGCTACAGCTGAGTGGAATTAACAAAAGAGTGGAAAGGCTTTTTGATGGGATGAAATAGATCTCGTAACTCTTTGTTGGCAATTCAAGGGAATTTTAAAAATTCTTGATGAAGTGGCTCCAAAGTGTATGTGTGTCCTGGAAAACATCACTCCAAGCAGCTTACTAAGTTAGAAAACACAGATACCAAAAGCTGTTGAGACACAGTTGCCAGGTATTTTCTTTGATGAGATCCAGAATTTCAGTCTTACCAGCATGTAGCTTTTGGTGTTAATTTGCCCAGGCAGAGTGGGAAAGTCTAGTAGTGATTTCCTTTTTTGTGTGATATCCTGGAACTTTTTTTATCCATTAATTCTTGTCCTTTCTTCCTCTAAGCTTAAAAGCCAGTTGGAGATCTTCCCAGTCAATGTCCTACCATAATACAGTATGCTGCCTCATTGTTGAACTTAATGATTGATGAACCCGCAGCATTGAAAGTAGCTGACAGACCATTTTTCCAGGTGTTTTCAGCAGATTTCAGGTTTATATTAATAAAAAGCAGCCACATTTATTGTAGATTAGACTGGGAATCCACTATATGCTGCAGATAGAATAGTTCTAGTGGGGAGGGACCTACCAATGATCATCTAGTCCAGCTATCTGTCCACTTCAGGAGTGACCAAAAGATAATCAGACCATTTAACTGCAGCTGAAACCTGTTAGTGCCTAAGCGGTAATGAATAGTTACAGTAGAGCTCATGTTTTGGAGATATCGAGCATGTTCTGTTAAAAAGGTCCAGAAAATGACAAACAGTGCAGTACGGAGTTGAGCACATGAAAAGTCCTCCTTACCCCCCATTGTAATTTGCCGTTTCCTCATCACGCGCAGTTGTCTTTACCTGTAGGTACACATCTCCTTTTGGCTAGCTGCCTGCAGATTGTGCCATGTGCCCTGAGCTGGGTGATGAGGAGAGCAGGAACCAAACCAAATGCTATAGCTTGAGCTTAGGTTGCATTTTCTGGGGGTCAAGCAGAAGTTGGATGGATGGACCAGGGGCTTCTCCTCCTTTTGTCTCGTCACCTGTTTTGCCCCACCTTGTTTTCTGTGCAACTGCAAACTTGAGCTGCTTGGTGCAACCCAGCTGCCAGTGAGCAGTGAGTGGTACAGGAATCGGTCTGTGTGAGGGGAGGGGGGCGCTGAGCCTTGCAGAAGACTGGCTGGGTGATGGACCAAAAAGCTTTGGGAACTTTGAGAGCGTTTTGCATATGTCTGCATTTTATAGCATAAGATGGGAGGTGTTACATACTGTTGTGCTGTGAACCAGTAAATGTGAAATGCTGTAACAGGGGAACATTGTCTTCATAGTGAACAGACTGTTTCTTCAAAAAGCAGAAATTGAAGAGCAGTGTAGTAGCTAATGTGAAATGGCCATGCTCTCAGCATGTATGTAACTGAAGCCTGAATAAAAATAATTCAATTATTGTACCATTTAGGTGTAAATGAAATATTACAGGATATTAGTACAGGAAAATAGTAGTAAAAAAGGGTTTTTTTTATTATGTTTGTTATTTTTAAATTTGTTAAAATGCTTAAAAATGTTCTCAAGCCCTATACCTTTTTAAAGTTGCAAACTAGGGGCAGGGAACGGGGGGGAGTGTTAGGAGACAGGGGTATTACCTGTTCTTTGACACAGAAGAAACTGTAAAGTCTCTAAGCCATGGGTGGTTGTTTGTTTTTTTTTCTTACTATGATCCTTAGAATTTTCTGAGAGTCATGCTGAAGTCTGGGCATGCCTCCCTCTGTGTGTATTTGCTAAATAGACTTTTTTTTTTTTCCCCCCACTGCACGTTCTCTTTTCCAGTATGTATTACATGAATGTGAATGTTTCTGCTCTAAGTCCTTGATTTGAATTAATATCCCCATAGGTTGCCTGAAAGCTTTCCTGAATTACAGAATCTAACGTGTCTTTCAGTAAACGACATCTCTCTGCAAGCACTACCTGAAAACATTGGGAAGTAAGTTCTTCATACTTTATTACTATTTTAATTTATTTTCTGTTTATTATTATGCCTATTGTATAAATGACTTACATCACTGTATGTAATATATCTGTGAAGTTATTTACAGATCTGCATTTATTTTTATGTTCTTTCCATTCTGAGGGATCTGTTAAGAAAAATAACTTCGCATTTTCACTTGAAATTAGCAGAAGCATGTGTGTGTTTCAACTCTGTTCTCTGTGATTTGGAGTAACTTGGAATTTTAGGTACAAAATTAACTAGGTGTTTTGTGATGCAAATCTGACCTTTTGCTTTCCTTCATTGTAGTAGCCCATTGATCCGTTATTGTGAACTTGTCAGATGGCTTGCAGCTTAGCTCAACACCGGGCGGTTGTTGGCAGAAGAACAGATGGGTAAAAGCTGGCTGTGATCAGGATAGAAATTAGAAGGTTCCAAACTACAGGAGCAGTCTGATCCTGAAAAAAACTCCAGTGGGAGCTGTGGAGATGAAAACTCAAAGGCATAGATCTTAAGATGAAATTTGATAAGCTTTTAATATGTGTTTAACTCTAGAAGGTAGCACAGGGTTGCAAGGACAGACTTCCAAAGTAGACACATGTGGAAAGTCAAGTGAACATTGTTTATCTGTCTCATTTGTACTGAAATAAAACATCCACACTTGCAGAAGGGAAATCTCTCTCCTCTGAGTAGACAGCAGGGTACCTCTTCCAGTTTGAAGGAGAAGAGGTAATTACATGTATCCTCACTCGAATATGTGAGAATGGCTGTGCTGGTTCAGATCAAAGGCTCATCTAGCCCAGCTTACTTCTACAGTTGCCGTAAGTAGATGCCTAGTGAGGAATAAGAAGAATAGTGTGTTTGCTTACGCTTTCCATCCCCTGACTATTCCTGGTTCACAGGATTTCCAGAGCTTTGGATGTTGGTTTGTCTGATTGGTAACCCATAATTAATTTCTCTTCCAGGTATTTGTACAGGTTCTCCTTGAGATTGTGTAGACATCTTTAGCATTTTCCCCTGGCAAATAGCGGCACAGGTCTATTACCCGTTGCATTCATTGACTTCTTGCTGTTTTTGTTTTTTTTTTTTTTTTTTGAGACTGGCTCTACCTACCTTGCCTGTGATCCCTAGTATTGGAAGAGGCAGTGAGCAGCTGATCCCTATGTACTTGATCAGCTGTCAGTACCTTTGTAGTTTTCTCCTGTATCCCCATATCCCCAGCTGCTTTTTTGGAGGCTGAAGAATCTAACTTGCTATTCCAGCTTTAACTCTGGAGAAGTTATAGTTTGTTACTTTTCCTGGGAAACATACCATTTTAGAAATTTCTTGCAGCACCTGATTGTTCTCTTTTCTTTTTTTCATGCCCCCCCCCCCCCTTTTTTTTTTTTCTTTTAAACCTGCACCTACCTTTATGATTACCTTGCCCATATTGTTGTTCTAAGTTGCCATGTACTGAACCACTTCCATCTTACTTCAGAAAGCTGTGGTAACTCGGAAGTTGAGTCACGAGTATTGGTAGAGACCTATTAATCTTGGACATCCATTCATAAAGTGAAATATTTCTAACACACATTCTTTAGGGAGTCAGTATAGTCCCTAACAGTAAAACCCAACTGTTTCTAAACAGAGGAGTCCTCCAGAAAGGATCTTATTAGTAAGAGCTCCTGCAATGTAGTCAAGTTCAGACCGGCATTGCTTTAGCCATTTCCCATGGGTATGAAAGCTGTCAGCTGGCACCACTCCAGCAGCAACAGAAGTGGAGGATGTCTTTTGAAACGATCCACAAGCACTAACAGGTACAGCTAACATGTGCCCGGTGACTGTGGCAAAGTCTTACCTAAAAATTCCATGGGCTGGGACTTTTGTGACATTCTTCCTTTTCTTTAAAAGTTAACAAAACTTTTCATGCAGCTTTTTTGTAGCGCTAGCAGTAAGAACAGGCTTGTTCAGGCTTTGCAGTTACTGAAAACCAAGGCCAAAAATCTGGGATCTTGCCTGATTCTGAAAATGAATACAAGAAATGTGACAAGCTGAAGCGATTCCCAAAGCGTGAGGTGGACTGCAGCTTTGCAGACAGTAGCTAGAAGAAGGTTGCTGGCTACCCTGAGAGGTCACTTCGTAGTGTGGGTGGCGATAGCCTCTGTTTTGGAGCAAATGACTGGGAACAACTGCAGCTAAAATGAAGATACCAGACATTTGTGGAGATGTCAGTATGTGAAGCTGTGCAAGAATAAGGGTAAAATTTTACCTATTGTTGATCCTAAGGTCCTAAGATTATTGGTCCAGAGATATGCTATGAGAGTATTTCATCCCTGCGTGAGCTGTTGTAACCTGGCCTCCCTCAAGGTCTGTATGCAATTCCCAATATTGAAGCTAAAATGCAGAGGTCCTCACTTACTTTGAGAAGAGCCAAGTGCTTGTTCTGGTGCTCTTGGTGAGTTCTGCTGCGTGGCTAGACTTCTGTTCAAGTCTGACCAGTCTGCTTTGATTTGGAAAGGGCTTCCAGGTTACCTGTCTAGGATATGAATACTGTATTTTTACAAACACGCTTAAATCTCATTAGTAGAAATTTCTGCTGTCAGATTTGTGTGGAAAGAAGCAGAGACAAATGTGTGGGGCTCTTGTCTTTGGCTCAGCAGGTATTCATGGTATGGCATGGGAATATGGCAATTGGGAAGTCGACGGTAAGCTTGGACGAAAGATGTATGCTTTCCAACTCAGAAGAATATTAATGTAGCATGAGTGTATTCTGTCGAAAATGCAAGTATTCCTGAAGTCTGTTGGGGAGTGTCTTGGTGACAGAGAGAAAGGTATCCTGACTTGTTCCCCTTGGAAATTACTGGGAGGTCTTGTTTGTACCTAGTTAGAACTGTAATCTGAAGTCCTTATGGCTTACTTGCCTCTGAGAGTGATTTCTATCAAATTTTTAGCATTAGATCTGTAAGTAATAGACTTATTTTTTTTCAGTCTGGCTAACAAGTGCGGCTTTCCTTTTCTAGTTCACAAAATTGTCATCATTTATTGCGTGTGAATTTGGCAGTGCATCTGACCACCTTGTGTTTGATAAAAGCAGTGAAATGCTCTGTGGCTTCTCCAAAGGTTGCTTACTTGTGCTCTTCATTCCCATCTCTGTTTTTTTTCCCTCTGCACTTGCTGGACTGAAAAAATGCTAGGAGTCAGAAAGTAATGCTAATTTTGTCTTTCTGGCTGAACAGACCAAGTAAGGCTCTCAAAGGTGTTTGGATATGTTTGCAAATGCCTTACTGGAGTTTCTCTGTGCTTTGGATAATAATCCATGGTGGTGTTTGATGGAATAGTCTGGACCTGTGTGCTCTATATGAGATCTGTGAAGTAGTGAGCAACAAAATACGTACTGGTGGTTTGTTCTACTATAGTTGTGCTTGTTTTGGCAAAACCTCGAAGTCCCTGTACTTGCTCCCAGTCTTCTGGCCACTGGAATATGTGAAAACTTGGAGAAATGCATCCTAAATTCTTAGGGTCTTACGCTCTTGTCTGGGAAACTGTCTAATAAAGGCAGTGAAATCTCTAATTCATCTTCATGTAGTACAGGGATCAGTATGCACTTAGTGTCTCTTTCTTGTTTTTGTTTTTATTAAGCTACCTACTTAAAATGTTGTGGCACTGCAGATTTGCCCTACTGTCTTAAATGGGGAAAGCAACAAAGTAATGGCAATATTTTTGAAGCAGCAGTACTTTGAAAGTTAGTTAGGAAGTTCTTCCTAATGGCAGATAGTAGACTTTAATTGCTTTGCAGTGAACCATTGGTAGAAGCGCATCTTCCTCATGAATTCAGCTATCCAGTCCATTTTTCACATTGTTTGATGTATAAGATGAATGCCAATGTCCATCTTCACTGTCCCAGGCCAACGTCTGAACCATCTTCAGGCCACTGATGCATAGAGTTGCTGTTAATATTTTTACTGTGCTGTTAAGTGTTCTTTTGCATAAACCTTTTATATTTTTCTTGTCCTTTTTGTTGTCAAAAGGGTCCCAACTGGATGTTTGAAGAACATAGGCAAGGCCTCCCTTGAATCTTTTGTCTTACTTCTTTCTTGCTCAGTGTATGTCAACTTCTCTTCTGTGTGACCGCTTCAATCTGCTTATCCAATGCTGGTGTATGTGCTGGAAGTTTTCGCTTATTAGGTGAAGGTTTCCTCTTTTTTTAAGTTCAGGTATTATTTTAAAGCGTACTAGAAAGATGTGTGACATGCTGCTTTAGGACTCGATAACAGACTAGTTGTCTTAAATATTACCAGTGCTATTTTTCATGTTTCTCTGATTTGTGTTCTGTTAACTCATGCTGTGGTTGCTATCTGGAGTAAAACAGTGAATGCTAATGCATGTGAGATATTTTAATTAATAATTAGGTGGGTGCATGAAGCAGGAGTTGTCCCACTGGCTAGTTGAACGATTTGGAGAAACAAGTTACACCATTTAAACTGTGAGTGGGAGTGTCTTTTACAACATTTTTCAGTCTGATGAGAGCAAGTTCTAATTTCCCTGCCTATTCTGCAGGACCATGTGTGCTTGTAGAGCTGCCCAACGAGCAAGCATAACCAGTTCCTCCCAGTGTGGGTAGCATCTGGGAATTTCCACTTGCTTTCAGGATTTTTCTTCAATACTTCCTTATTCATGTAACACGCAAAACACAGGGCATAACTTTTTCCTGAAATTAAAAAATCAGTGTATTTGTATGTAAGGGTATTTGGGTAAATCAGGGTGTTTGTCTGTAAGGCTTCCTAGGGCATACCTTACAGTAGTATGAATAACCTAATGTATGTCTGTGCATATGCGTTCATTCTGTAACTTTGGCTTCAGGGTTACTTCACCACCACCACCAACCCACTGTGATGTTGGCTTTTTACCAGCAAAGATTTCGGAACTTAGAGATCCATACAGTGCTTTCACGGCCTAAACTCTAGGAAGAGAAGAGACATAGTGTCAGCTTTGTGTGTTTATTTATTTATTTGTGGTTCATAGGCTTGAACGAAATCCAGGTACCTTCTTTGGGAGGCCTTTTATGTGCGTCTCCAATGTTTAATCTAGCATCAGACTCTCAGATGGGTGCTTCATAAGGAGTCTGCCCTAGCCAACACAACAGTCCTTTCAGCATGAAATGCATATTTGAAAAAGGCGGTTATCCTGTGGGGACAAGAAAATCAACAAGTTTCTTTAACAGCTGAAGCAAAGTGCAGAGCTTCACTACTGTGCCTTAAATTATGATTTAAAGCCTGCTGCCTATGAGCACACCAAACATCTAGCTCATACCTGGTTTTTTTCTTTCACCATTTTTTCAGCAGTCTTGTCTGTGCCTGAAAAAGATAAGGATTACCTCTTTTTTTGTTGTTTTTTGATGCTAAGGTTTAAAGTAGGAGATTATTACTGACTGGCAGGTAGCGTGTTTTGGAAGTTCCCTGCCTGAGCTCTAGCATGACGAATAATAAAGCTTTCCTGTGCTATACGCAATCTTAATTTCCCCTCCCCCCCCCCCTAAAGCGTTCAGATGGTCTTCTACTTGGACACGATCTCCAAATCCTGAGGAGTCAACAAAAGATTTTTGTAATAACATGATTTGTTATATCCCCATCATTTATGGCCTCTCTCTCCCCCCCCCCCCCCCCCCCCCAGCTTTTTTCAGAGAACTGCACAGTCTGTGATGCAAGAAAGTAGAATAGCGTTATTTTAGCTTTAGAAACTTTTGATGTGGGGAGGGGTGAATTTCTTTAGATGGGAAGGCTATTCTTCTGATGCTGATGACTGATGAGTCTGGTTTACCCCCAAGCTGCAAGCAGGCTGAATGGATCTGTGGACCTTACTACTGAAAGGGAATTACCAGGTAAGCAGAGAAATTTTCCTCTTAACGTCTGCAGCTAGCAGGTAGAACACTGAAATAGGCATTTCATTATGATGCTGAACATAGTGAAAAGAATAGAGCAAATGTTACTGCACTTAAGAGCATGGGTTTGCATAAAGATTTGTTACAGGCATGGTTTTTAAGAGTTGTGGAACCACGAATATACAGTATTTTGTGTTAGAGAAACAAAGTCATCGAGTGTGGGTTTTGTTTCTTTTTATATACCTGTGTTTAATTCTAGAGATTTTGAAGTTTTCAGCAACTTCTGAACTCAGAATCTTTAATGTTGATCTGAATAAGAGTAGCTGGAGAATACAAGGTCTTCAAAGGCAAGGGTGATGTGCTCAATGCAGATTGATTCAGAAGCAGATCAGGATGGCATTCTTATTCTGGTAATGGAGTTCTGGGCCAGTCCTTGACTGTGTTTTTCTTAGTGTATGCTAGGATACCTCAAGTGTAGATTACACATTTGGGACCATCCCATAGAATGGAAAATGCTCTTAAAATTGTGTGGAACAAGGGAATGTAATTCTGTTTTAAGGTTCAGCATAATGATGTCTGATTAAAATATGATCTTACATGATACAACAAAAGTGATGGGGAGGCTTATCTTGCAAATACATAGAAGGAGGACTATTTGTAGGTGGTATGGCTAGGCTGATATAAATAGTGTTAGAAGCTCTCACTGGCTTATCTGAATTTAGCATGACAAGTAATATTTACAGTGTTTGAGTAGGTAGAGTATTCAGTGTTAATCAATCACAGCTGTTTGCTAAATGGCAGAAATGAATGTTAAGGAACTCAAAAGTTTATTTCAGGAACATTGTTTAAAATATAGTAGTAAATGCATAAATGCAGTGCCATCTGGCCTTTAAATAAGAGATGTTGCATCTTGTATGTTATACAGGGAAGAGTTATTTAAGATCTATTTAGCAATATTTTTTTGAAGTAAAGTAGTCCCATTTTTTAAGTCATTGAAGATTGACGTTACATGAGTGGAATGGAAGATATTTTGAAAATGAAATCTTGTTGTAATAGTGAATTGGCTTAGCCTCTCCAGCCTGTTTCAGTAATCTTGATAAGCAAATTGGAGAAGGTTTGGTTAAGGCACTCAAAAGTGAACAGGCTAAGCCATAATTATGAACTCTCTTTTTCTTAATGATGCCTTTTGAAGGTCATAGAGAGTTCAGTTTTCCTGTCTGTTCTTTTTGACCATGCTTGTTGCAGTGTGTGAGAGAGAGAGGGAGACTAAAACTGATTTAAGCAACTTGAAAACCAAGCTCATATAGAAAATGCTTTAATTAGCAGCTTAGACTACCTTTATTACATATTTAGGGAATTCCACTGTAGAACTTTCCTCTGTTTTCAAAATTTGGATGTGGCTTGCACTACTGGCCACCTGTTCAGTCTTTCCTCCAGTTAGTGGCTGATAAGATTCTAATGTTTTTTTATCCTGTTTTCGTTTGTGGAAGAGCTGTAGCTTTTTACGAGTCAATTGATGGTATTGACTATTCAATTAAAGTAGCTGACTATGCAAATGATCTTCCTCTGGCTTCTAGTTTCTTTGCTGTTTAAGTCTAGATGGCAAAGTTACCAACTTTACTTTCTTTTGTGCCTATTTAAAATTAGTCTTCCTGGGAAGGAGTATTTTCCCACTGTGTCCACTTCTAGCTCTGTAGAAAGTGGCAAGTGTTAGGAACATAATCCTTACTATCATATTTTCTTAGCAGAATTGCTCTTACTAGAGTATTTACAAGGACACTGCTTGCCAAACTCTAGAAGTGTACTGCTAAGGAAAGCCTTGGGCCTTTCTCTTGCACATTATACACTTAAACTTGAGAGGAAAGAATAGTGTTTAACTTCAGTGCAAGTTACTTCAAGTTCCTCTGCCTTCAAAAAGGAAGAGGGGGAGTGTCTCAAAGTGATTTCTGGAAGAATGGTCTTTAAGAATACTGGTAAGACATAACAGCAGTTTCATCAAAACTAAATCTAGTTACCTTGCTTTGCAGTTGATTTTACAGCATCCCTTATATTCTGAGGTAGAACCATAGGACTTCACGTGTGTGACTATAGTTTGCTTTGAAATGGATACATACCCTCATTTAGAAAATTAATACTTCCTTTAGTTTATGGCTTATGTAAGAATTTCTGGGATTCAGTAGCTAAGAATTTGCAAAGATCACTCTCCTCTGTTGCATAGTGTGGGTATAAGGTCTCTCTCTTTAAATTCTTTCAGATTAATCTTACAAAAGTTCATTAGTGCTCTTCATCATTCACACCGTAAAACTGGTTTCCATAGCTAAAGCTTAATCAAAGCGGCAGAAGACAGGTTACAGCTGACATTTGGAGGAAAAAAAATTAAAATGCTTTAACCTTAAGCTGAACTTTTTGGAGAAATAACTTCTTGAGAAAAGGAAACTAGCTGCTGTATTATTTGTAGGCTACCCTATAATGGATATTAATTTTAAGGTTATTTCGTGATAACATTGTCTAATTATATGCCAGCATTAAGCAGTAGTTGTAAGCAAAATAAACATGTAGTGTTGACTCTTTTAAAAAGGGCAAAATGCACATTGGGAGCATATAAACCACAAACTACATGGTTATACGATAACAGAACCTTAGGAAATTCAGGAAACATAATTCTTTCCTGTAAGGCTAATTTTGCTTTTGTTACATTGGAAGTGTCATTACACCAGAAACCCTCATAGGAGCTGGTTCTTCAGACACTGAGGAAGCATGTGGTGCTGGCAGGTACAGTAAGCGTGTGTGGGTGAAATAAGGCGGACTCAAGGAGGAACTGAAGTGGTAGTTACCTCTGGAAAGGAGTGCATACTACAGAAGCTCTTGAAACCACCCAAGTCTGGGTACCTAATTTCACAGAATCATAGAATACATTTGGGTTGGGAAAGGCCTTCAAAGATCATCTAGTCCAGCCCTCCTGTTGTGGGCAGAGACATCTTTCATTGGATCTGGTTGCTCAAAGCCCCATCCAGCCTGACCTTGAACACTTCCAGAGACTGAGGATTCAGAGCTTCTCAGGGAAACCTGTTCTACTGTGTCACAATCCTCATCATAAAAAAATTCTTCCTTATGACAAAGTAAACCTACCTGTCACAGCAGTCTCCAAACTATCAAGCTACAACAAGGTCTTCTACCATCACATACCAGCATACTCTTTATGCCAGCCCCTCTGCTGCTTTCTCCTCATCCAGGGCCCACACTCTCCCTCTCTGCTTCTTCCTCCTCTCTCTTCCTCGGCTGCCCAACCCCTTACCAGAACCAGCCACAGCTGCACCTTATCTACACCAGCCAACCCACCACCCCTGAAGCCAGCCCACAGCTGTATGTTATCAGTGTTAATTAACCCAGCTTCATGCCTCTACACCTACCCTCTTCCAGTTTAAAATCATTGTCCCTTGTTCTGTAATAGACCTGGCTGAAAAGTCTCTCTCCATCTTGCTTGTGAGTCCCCTTAAGTACCGACAGGCTGCAATAAGGTCTTCCCAGAACCTTCTCTTCTCCGGGTTAAGCAATCCCAACTCCCTGAGCCTTTCTTCATAGGACAGGTGTTCCAGCCCTCTGATCATTTCTGCTGCCCTCCTTTGGACCTGCCTCAACAGGTCCGTGTCTTTCCTGCGCTGAGGGCCTCAGAGCTGGATGCAGCACTCCAGGTGGGGTCTCACCAGAGTGGAGCAGAGGGGCAGAATCACCTCCCTCAGCCTGCCGGCCATGCTTCTTTTGATGCAGCCCAGGGTTTGATCGGTATGTGAGCTGGAGTTTGGAGACTGGTCTTTTCAGGCTCGTTCTGCAATTATATAGTCAGTGAAGAGAGGGTGAGAGAAAGAGGCTGCTTTAGGGAGTGACCTGGAACAGGAGCCTATCCCAAAGGTATGTGCTGTACCTTCAAATACTAATGCTCTGAGTAAGTGGCATTCTGACAGCTGACTAGTGATTGATTAACCCTGTCGTTTCCTTGGGCGGGAAAAAGCTGCTAAACCTCAGGTTCTCAGTGAATTGTCGGTCTTCAGCTAGAAGCCTTGTGGGATGGGAGTAGCTTAATAGGATCCTGTCAGATGAGTGACTAGACACCTAACTGGTGTGTCCTGGGGTACGGGCATGCACGTTTCTCCTAGTTTTATTGGGGCAGTGGGGGTGGGCTGTAATGTATTTAAACATGATTAGTTTCATGAATTGTGTATGCTGCTATCAGAGTACCACAGTTACCTTCTCATCTCTTGGAAGACCCTTGACAGAAAAAGACGGCATGTTCCTTTTCTGTGTGAAAAACAAAAAGATTTGCCTAGTTTAAACACCCTTCCTTCCCAGTCTGGTGTCGTGATGAATGTTTCAAAGTATACATGCTGTGTAGAAATGCAGGGGCAGGCATTTTGAAAGTGATGGTAATCTTCAGGTGCAGGCCTAGTGAACTGGAGTCCTTTGGAACTGGTAGGAATAACCAGGTTGTCAGCTTGAATATCTCATTTCTGTACGCTGCATCCTTGGATTGTGTTCTGTAGCCATTGCTATTGCTGCATAACACGTGTAATAGCAGAGCAAATTCAGAATCTGTGCTGTGTTCTACCTTAGCCATCCTTATTCTGTAGGACCTTCCCATGTTCTGTATAAATATGGGGACTGTGCCCATTCTCCTGTCTTTCCCTTTTCGCGGTCTTACAAACCTGAGGAAAAACTACGTTTGGGATGTTACATTCCCCAAATCAACTGAAACTTTCTGGAAAGGATGCAGATGGGGCCTTGCATTTCTGCAGGTGCTTTAGATGTTCACCTGTTCCAACTTTACTTCCTTGTTTCCCAGCCTGACGCCTGGTCCTGTGTGCTCAGCTGTGTGGTGCTTCTGACATAAGGTCAAGATGCGTGACTTTATGCTCAAGTAAGAGAAGTCTGTTGTCCAGTTTTTATTAACTAAGCACCTTTAGCTTTCATGTTAGTCCTTTTTTATCATCTGTCTTAATTTTCTTCTAGCTTTTTCCACATTTCTCTTTCCACCTTTCTGTTTTTAACTTCGTTTTTACAATAAAATGGCGTATTTCTTACTGTGCTTCCTAATGCTTTCCTCGGAAGCCTTTGTTGGTGTACCCCGAGGACTTAGGTGCTCCCAGTTCTGTTGCAGGGATGGGTATGAAATGGTATGGGGATAAAACCTGGGATATATAGTGTTGTCTGTTGTGACTCTTAAGACTGACTTTCTGTCCCCTTGAACAGAGGAATGATGCAGCTGTCCCTGATAAAGTTAAAGCACTAGGATAGCTCATCTCAGTTTTGTATATCTTTACAAGGCAGAGCATATTTAATGTATGGGATACACTGAAAATGTGGTTTCATCCAAGATAACTGGGGAACATGTCTCTTTTTTTTCTTTTTTTTTTTTTTTTTAATTATTCCCCCGCCTATATTTTTTGCTTTTTCTTCTTTTTTTTTTTTTAAACTACAGTTGATATTGTTTTACCTATTGCAACAAATTGCTATTGTCCAGAGTCGTCTGCTTTTGAAACAGTTGTTTTGTAGGGCATATTGCTACTGATAATCTCTTTGTAACTAACCCAAATAAAACCTGTCTTGCTTTGATTCCAGTCTTAGTGGCTGGTTTTAGCCTTACCTTTATTTTGGAGGAGACCACTGCAGTTGACATAAAGGAGTATTTGCAGTGTTTCCTATCTGTAGACCGTGTTGGATTGTGAGTTCTCTCAAATCCTGACAGGGATGCTCAGGAAAGAGACTTCCAACATTCATGGACTACTTTGTTGCTGTTAGTTTTGTTGTTAATTATTGATTTCATACGCTTCTTTTCATTCTTGTAGCTCATGTGATGACTTGCAATATCTGTACTTTAGGTACAGCACTGAATGAATGTGTCTGGTTTGTACTGAAAGTGAAATTTTAGGCCATGTTTGTAGCTTTAAATTTGACTTGGTTCCACCCTTACCTCAGAAATCACCTGGAATGCTGAGATGGAAAACTTTGTAATTATTTCAGTTACTACATCCTCCACCTGGTTTGGCTGTTGCCTTGTGCTTAGTAATTTCACACATGCTCAGTGTTCGAGGTGTGTGTGGTAGCTTTTGTGGTGAGGGTTATTACAACATTAATGCTTTTTACAAGCTTCTGTGAAATAGCTACTTGTGATGGTCGTCCTGGAAAAGTACTTAGGGTTTTTTTGCGCTTTTTTCTTGATTTTTTTTTTTTTCTTTCTGCTTTACAATGTAGTTGACACTCTGCTTGTACATTTTCTGTTGGGTTTTTCTGGGGGAGCGAGGACAGTTCGTGTTGGGGAGCAGCCTACCATACTCTATGGTGCGTTTGTGTTTCTAAATGCAGTTGTGAACAGCTGCTGATGGATATGTTTCCTGTCTCAGTAGACTATATTGCTGTTGTCTTCGTGTTTTATGGATTGAAACAGGTAACACGCATGACTAGTTTTCTGTCCTAGGTGAAGATTAGGTTTAGGGAAAGACCCTGAAATTGTTAAAGTATGGCTTCCTTTAGTTTCTTTCAGGGACTTCAGGAAGACTCTTCATGAACAGTGCACCTGTAAAATTAAGGGCAGAGGGAAAAGAGGAAATGATTTTGTTTAGTATATTGTGAAAAATCTCTGTAGTTGAGAAGAGAAAGAATCGTACTTTCTGCAGAGAATGTTATTAAATTGGAAAATATATTTGAAAAATAGCAAGCAATGTAGGAATTTTCTTGCAAATGACTCTTTCTTAATGTACTTTAAACCCAGAGAAATGTTATTGGACAATACATGGTGTTAAGAATCTGTTGGTAAATTTAAGGAAGAGCTGTACCTCTACTCTGTAATGAGTTGGAGATTGGTGCTTCAGTACATCACCGTGCCTTTTGTATGATGCTATTTGATATAATTGTCACATTTTCCCATTTTCATTTGTAGCACATAGATTTACTGGGAGTTGCTTCTGTAACTAGTCAAAATATAAGAGTAACAAGTCAAAACTTTTCTCTTATTTTATGGCCTTTTTCAGATGGATCCACCTTGAACATAAAACTTCGGTGCAGTGGGGCAGCTTTGCTGGTATTAAATTTTTAGACTTAGTCTGTATTTCATGTTACTGGGTGAGAAGCTTGGTTTTGCCTGTTGGGGTCCGCTTACGTTGGGTTTGGACTCAAGACCTTGGAAGACGTAGAAAAGATAAAGGCAGTGTCTTTGTTTTGTTTCAGGGTAGACTTACAGTTGCGAGCATGTTGTGGATGTGAGTAGCTGTAGAATAAAGTGTTTCTCCCCCAGAAAGCTGTGCCATTAGAGACAAAAACATGGGCCTGTAGGTAGCTGACTCCTGTGAGAACGTAGCTTGGGATTGCGATTGGCCACAGCCGGTCTCCAAAATGCATGGCATACCGTTGGATGCAAAGACAGGGTATCCACAAGGGCACAGCGACCCAGTGCATCCTCATGGTGCTGCTGGCTTGGGCAGTACAGATTCCTTCCTTGCACCTTCTTGGCAGTTGTACTGGCCCAGGTGTTTAAGCAGATTTATTCTATGTTGGATTAGGGATCTGTTTTACTCTTTTTTTTTTTTTTTTTTTTTTTTTTTTTTTTTTTTTTTTTCTGGGTTATTTTTAAGCAGGATCAATTTTGTGAGCTGATTCACTGGCATGCCCCAGTTTAACGATATGATAAGGCTGGTTAAGATGGTGGTTCCCAGGTTCTTGCTATTGAACGTGGTTTTGCTGACAAAGATTTGTCTTTACCACAGCCAAAGTGGTGTCTGATGTAAGAAGAGAAATTAAGAGATTGCACCATTTTACCCGTCAACACTTCAACATGATGGGGAGGGAGATAAGTAGATGTGGGGTGATCTGTAAACACAAGTTTACAAGGCAGCTTGGTGGTGTGCGCATCCTTTTAATGTTCTCCTTATTAAAGTGAATCATGGGCCTCACCTAATAGGAGCTTGAAGAGAAAGTGTGACATTCAAAGGAAGATTGAAGTAGGTTTCTAGAAAACCTGTAAACAAAAATGTCATAGTCTGTGAGTGGCAATGTAAGAGCAGACCCATGTTCCTCTCTGAGAGAAATGGTTCTCAATCGCCTTTTCCCTGTCCCCCTCCACTGGTTTTGTTTCCATGAGGATGCTGGGTACCATGTCCGGTCTTGACTTGTGTTTTATATTGTTGAAATTTTTATGTGAGACTTTTCTCCTTGCATCATTGGAATGATGGCTTCCTTATTACCTTGTTTCTGTTGAATGATTCTGTGGTAATAGCTGACTTATTCTCACCTGTCATTTAATTGAATTTGTAATAGGCTTCTACTAAAATATCTTCACCTGTGTGGTATGTTTTAACTGTATTTCTCCTCGAGGAATACAGAACCCATTGGGTAAAATGTGCTTATTTTAAAAGCTGGAGAGAGCTGCTGAGGCAGTAATCAAAGCTCCTGTGAAGTTTTGTTCACTGTTTTCTGAATGCCGTACAAAATAGGTGCTTGAAATGCTCCTGTGAGGTTTTGTTCACTGTTTTCTGAATGCTGTACAAAATAGATGCTTGAAATAAGGATTTATTTTCCAGACACCATCCAAATTCAATGAAAAATCTTTTTTTCTCCTTTAACAACCCATTGTATCAGTTATGTTGCTTTCCCTGCTTAGATAGCTGTACTGGAGTTGCAATATGAAGGGTTTTCTTCAGTTTTATTCAGGTTATCAGCTGCTTTTTTGCTGGGACTAACTAATGACCCTGTAATTCAGTATGTTAGTTTTGTTTGAAGAGAAGATAAATCTTCCAGTTTTATGTGGTCTGTGTGCATGGGCTTGTGTTTGTTTTTTTTTTTTCCTGAGGTATACAAAAAAAATTGTTTTGGGTTTAGATTTAACATGTGTCTTAAATGTAGTGGAATTCCTTTTTAAGCTTAGATTTTATTTAAGGGCTAGCACACTGTTCCCCTTCCCTGCACACCAGGACAGAACGTATTCTGTAGTAGGAAACTACTTATTTGCAGTCACCATATCTGATTTTTATTTTTCCCTGGGATGCTGGAGGATTAGAGCAGATTATAGTGTTGGGATAATGTCTGACTCCTTGTGTTCCATTTAGTCATAAATAACCCCCTGAAAAATCTGAATGTTGCTATGGTGATGTTAGTAAAAGCCTGGGCTACGGAGCAAGTGAGCCGCTTAGAAGCATAATGTCACTTACAGTAATGAACGCGCTGTTGTTAGAAGAGTGATGGGTTTACTTGATGCTCTGTAACTTTGGTAGCCCACGCCAGATTCTGAAAGCGAGTAAGTAAATGTAATTCATATGAATGTGCCCTGTTTAGTAACTTGCAACTACTGATGTTTCAACAAATAGAAATTTGTGTGTTTACTTTCTAGCTTTAATGTGTTGGAAGTATAACAGAGAACAAGTGAAAGCTTCCAGTCTTTGTATGCTGCCTTTGGTCTGGTTGAATTAAAACGGGAAAAGAATCAGTTCACAGCAATTGTGTTTTAAACTGTGTAAACACACACTCTTCTTCTGAAAATGTGTTATAGAAAAAGTAAGATTGCATTAAAATGTGATTTGTTTGTTTGGTTTTTAGTCTTTATAACCTGGCTTCACTGGAACTTAGAGAAAATTTGCTGACATATTTACCTGAGTAAGTGAAATTTCATGTGTTTTGATTATATTAACATAAAATGTTCTTATTCTTAAAATCTGCTAACATATGAAACTGAACGACAGCTAGATAAAATGTTCAGTGTCAAATGGCAACGTAGATACAGCTTTGTTTTAGCAACACCTATTGACATCCATTATTTGTAGTTGTATTTGGCTAGCAGCAGGAGCCTGCAGTCTGTCTTGATTGGTTTTGCTCTGTAAAAATATTGTGTGCAAAATTCACCAGCACCACACATTTCTTCCTGCATGCGTTGAATGAGTGCATCGGCAGTGGGAGTGGTGGTTTGGGTTGTTCTCATGGTGGAATTTCCTAACTGTGCAAGTAGCATAACAGGATCTTGGAGACTTCCACTCTAGACCTTCACAGCATTTAAATAAGCGTTTGTGTTCAGGGCTAAGTAACCAAAAGCTTCCCAAACCTGGAGATCAAAGCCTTGCTGACAAACTAGGCCTACTGATGCCTGAAGTCTCACTCCACCCGCCATGATTTTTTTGCGGAAAAAAGGTTTCTAGATGTCTCTGTGCTGTCTCTATTGTGGCAGAGGAATTGATGGTTGGTTTTTTTTGTGAGATTAATCAGGTATCTTCCTTTTTTGGCTTCCTGGAAGAACCCTCTTCTTTCTCTAGTGAGGGAGTTTCCTTCCTTCACTACCTGGCTGCTTCTTGCAAGAATTTTGGTGACTCCTAGTCTGCTTGTTCAGATAATCTAATGTATACTGTAGTAGATTTAACCTATTTTGATCTGAGTCTCTTCCCCAGTTGCTTTGGGGGCCTTTTTCCTGTCAGTCTACCCAATACCTCAGTTGCAGCTGTTTACAGCTGTGAGCCACGAGGCACTTTAAATGTCAGTGGTCAGAAGATATGAATTGCTAGCTAGCTTTTGCCATGTGGTGTCAGAATGAAGCTATCACAAATGTTGACAATTTTATTGCTTCTGGAAAATTCTGACTGTCAGTAATGTAGTTGGCAAGTCTCACTGGCTTTTGTGCTCCTGTGGTTTTGGGGAAGGTAGGCAAGCACTCTACAACAGACAGCTTTTGAAATAGAAGGATGGCCCTCTCTCTCTGTTCATGTTCAGAAGACTCTTTTTTGCATCCTTTTGGCCTTTTCTCTGCATCCTCAAATCCAACCTGAAATACTTCAGAAATGGATAGATTATGTTGAGAAGATGAAATGATGGATTTATTAAGTCTTGAGTCACACTGTTACATGTGACCACTATGGGGCATCTTTATCCAGTTGTGTAACTGTAAATTTCCCCTAAAAAGAAACGTAACCAATTATACTAAACTATGTAGCATTGCCCACTCTGAGGGATTGATGGTTAAAATAAAGAGTAATGATTTGATTGCCTATACCAAGTTGTGAGTTTTAAGGGCATACAGTAATACTGACAAACCAAATTATTTTTTCAGTAAGATATTACTACAAATAGACTGTGCCCAGTAAAATAACTGTCTGTCTACAATACATTGTAATTTGAGATACAAGTTTCAGTAAAATGAGCTCATTCAAATACATGGGGTTTCTGTTGGCTTAGTTTGATGTGGTTTTGTTTTGACTTATCTTGTCTTACAGATCACTTGCCCAGCTGCAGCGACTGGAAGAACTTGATTTAGGAAACAATGAACTTTATCACTTGGTAAGACAACATGCCAGCGAAAGTGCACGTTGGTCTTGTTTTACGCATCATTTACATTAAATAGATCATAGGATGTCCAAAATTGAAGAAAGAAAAATGTATGGAGGGAGAGCCTTTCTATAGGTACAGATGAATTTTTGCAGTTAGTGCTTCCTTTTTCTGCTTAGTCTTGTTCAGTATAATATTTACACAAAAACCTGCAGCTGATTTCTAGAAAATGAGTGTGTTGCACAGACTTTTTGTACAGCAAGAAAAAGGAGTGGAAAGGCACAAACCCTTGTCTTCAATTGTAGTTTTAGTGAACGTATGGGCTTCTGTAGGGAGCTGGACAGGCTGAGCACAGGTGAAAGCTCAGCTATTTCCAGGGTGGGAATAGGAATCTTTGGGAAAGGGCCGAGGCAGACTGTTGAGGGTTGCAGTGTCTGATGTTGTAGCAGATAGAGCTACCAAAAAATACCTGTCATCTCCCTTAAGATGACTCAATTAAATGTTGGATTTACATGTAATTTGTTAGTGCACGTCAGGTGAAGTATGGTGGCTTGTTAAGCTATAACAATTAATTTGTATGGTGTTCCCAAATACTCACAGTCACCCTTGCTGCATTTAACAGTGGTACCTTTAAATAGTGCTTGAAGTAAGGTTTGGTTTACTTTTACTGTGATTACAGGGTGACTGTCTAGTTTTTTACTTGAAGCTCCTATACTACTTAACATTATTATTTTTTATGTTATAGCCAGAAACAATTGGTGCACTTTTCAATCTCAAAGACCTCTGGTTGGATGGAAACCAATTAGCCGAAATACCTCAGGTAAAGATGGGCTCTACTGATAGCGTTTTGAAGATGCTTTTAGAAGGAAACCTTTTCATTTATACCTAAAAGGAGGTGATGTAAAATCAAATAGTTTTCAGTTTACTTTGTCTGGATTTGGTTTTGGGTGTGTGAGCATTTTCTCTTAATGAGTTCCTCTGCAGGGGATTGTACATGATATCATGTGTTGTCAGACATTTTGTTTTAAACATTTTGACAAAGGAATTGTTTCCTAATAGGCACATTGTTCAATTTATAGGATGACACATTGTCTGTGTACAGTCCTGGCCCGATAATCAGGGAGCCACCAGTTGGCTGAGCTAACCCTCACCTTTTGTATCTTTTGACATTGCAGTTTTGAGGGTGAATCTTTTTTTGCAGTCATTTTCATCCATTCAAATACATTGGGAGAAGTACAATAGTAACAACTGTTGCCATAAATAGGAATTTTGATTTATGTAGGCAAATCCCCCAACAGTGATGTGATGGGGGGGCCTTAGCATTTAAAGCTTTCAGCACTCTAAATTCCCTTTCTTAAGAACTCTGATAACATGTGGAATGGTTTCTTTTCCATCTTTTTTTCCTTTAGAGCCAATTCAAAACCTGTTTTCTCCTGTTCTCATGCAGTTTGCTGTTACTTGCTGTATTGATCTCAATGTTAACAGTGTAAATTGGAAATCAGTTACAATTTAGTGGGCTGCTTTGACTTTTTTGTTATTGGCTTGGCCTAATAATTTTTTGAGTAGAGGTAGTCAAACACTGATAATCATAAAAGGTGAAGTGTGACTTCAGCAGCTTTTTTTATTGAAGTTGGCCATTATTGTGTGTTTTGTCTAATGTTCAGAAGATGAACTTGTAGGGTAATGGGGGTGTATGTGTGTGTTATAGTAAAAGATCCTTAATGAAAGAGAGGGAAATAGTTGCAAAATAAAAGGACTGATTTTGTGAGTTAGAATGAAGACTGTCACTGTATGAAAATTTCTTGTGTGTAAAAGTAAAGGACACTTCTGCCCCAGCCATTCTGTTCTTCACAAGATTATTTGGATGATTAAAATGAGAACTATTCTAGAGTGTGTATAGGGGTGTCTGCGTACATGGGGAATGGGAGGGTGCTCTGATGGCTAACAGAGACAAAATTATTTTTCTGTCAGACTTTTAAGCTAATTGGCAGATTACCATTGTGAAAAAAAAAATCATTAATAATTGTAGATGATGGCAGAATAACTTGGCAGTTCAAATATGCTTGCTAGAGCAACACTCCCAATTCCTATTTCTGCATTTGTTGCAGTTGGGAGATGTGAAGATACGAAATCCCTAGATGTCATGGCATGTTGCTGTATCAGCCAGGAGAGACTAATCCTAATTTGCCTAGGGTTAATTGGGAGAGGCAGACTTTAATTATGTGGAGGTTGATAATCTGTAGTTCTGTAAAACACAACTTTGCAGTCTTTACTTGAGGAAGGCTCTAGTTTTGGCTGGTGCTTGCCTGGGTGTGCTCAGCATACCTTGTCTGACTACTGAAGCCAGTCTTAATAGTTAGAATAAGAAACTGTGACTGAATTGGTTGGTATATCATATGTAAAATGAATTATTTACTTTTTTCTGTGTTTAGAGGTCATACAAAGAACAGCCAATTTAGAGGTCATACAGAGAATTGTTGTTCTTTCTGGAATTTCATTGTGATGGTACATTTTCCAGATTGCTTTGTTACGTGTTTGGGCATGACTTTTAAGTTTTTTGTCTTGTGTCACAGGAAGTAGGAAACCTGAAAAACCTGCTTTGTCTTGATGTTTCTGAAAATAAATTGGAATGCCTTCCTGAAGAAATTAGTGGTCTCACTTCTTTAACAGACTTGCTTGTTTCTCAGAATTTACTTCAGGTCTTACCTGATGGCATCGGTAAGTACAAGGTGAATGCTATCACACAGAACTATGTAATCCACTGTAAATTGGAAGTAATTTGTTTTCAAGTCTTTTGAAGTCTTTTTGTGCAAGAGATGAGCTTGTCTGCCTCAGCTTTTTTTTTTTTGCTTAGTATGAAATGCATAGCTCTATTCATTTTGCATTTTAATTGTCTGCATGATGACTACCTGCTAATTATTTTTTGTCTTCACTTGATACATTAACTTATTTTGTTCAGGTAAGTATCTTCTCTATTCCTATTGTGTCCACATCACCATCATAACTCTTCACGTAACTCTTTAATGTAGTAAAATTCTAGCTTGTAACATGCTGTAGGTCACTCGGTAAGACTGACTGACAGTCTCACTACAAAAAATATGTCCTTTTTAGGGGGGAATATGTAATTATCTTCAACTGGACAAAGTGATTAATCCTATACTGAACCCTGTGGAAGGCTGTTCCACCTTTGGTCCATTACTCCTCACCCCTGAGGATCCAGATTACAGCCTTTCTGTGCCTAACCCCTTAAAACAGATTTAATAACTGAGGAATGCTTTCTGAAGCATTACCGGTGCCTTCTTTAAGGTAAATGTTTTTACCTTTGCATTAGCTGTGACAAGTAGTCAGCAAGGCATTGTTTCTCTACTAGTCATCAGCTGTTTTTCTGGAGACTTTCATGTTGCAAGAGCATGTCTTCTTGCCAGGATCCCCCGCCACTCCCCCAAAAAATCAAGGTATAGGGGAAGAAGGACTTGTGAATGTGGAAAAGAATGGACAGACCTTACCCCTCCTTCCATATGCTATATGAGTCTAAGAGAAATGTTTTTGTAGAAGTTCAGCTTGTGAGAGTGGGGTGACTACTGGTCCTTCAGTTGGCTAATGTGGGTTTGGTAGAGAGTTGTGGCAGCCCTCTCTGATGACCTGAGTTTGCCATAACAGTTGTTGTACATCACAAATGGAGATGTACCTTCTGAAAGGCTACAGCCCAGACAGCCTGCCGAAGGAGAGCTAGTCTGTAACTCCAGCTGGTGAACATGAGGAGCTGCTGCTTCTTGGAAAGCCTGTTAAATGGAGATCCTTTGCTGAGGAAGGTCATTGCAAAGGGTCAGGCCACTTCATGCCAAGTGTAGCTAGGGTGTACATCTTGGAACTTTTCTGAATGCAATTTTGTGGCAAAGGCAAAAAAAAATTGCTACTTATGTGAATGTAGTAGCTTGCTTATGTTTGGAAAACTGGCTAGGGCTACAGTACTTACTCCTTTTGTGTAATACTGGAATTTACTATGCAAAATGGAGAAAATCTGGTGTTGCAGTTGAAGTGAACCTCGCTGGTCTCTGTGGAAGCTACTAGGAGGAGCTCAGCTGATCACTGAGTCATTGGCTGGATTGGTAGATCCATAGGGTTTCTTGAAGCAGGGCTCTCACCAACACCAGCAGGTCAGGTCAGCTGTGGCCTGCCTCACCAAGTCTCTAAAGCCCTAATGGAAGCAGCTCCAGCATCCCCTGGGCAGCCTGTGTCAGTGCAGCACCACCTCCCAGTTGAGGAAGCTTCTCCAGATGTCCAGGTGGGACCTCCCATGCTTCAATTTGTGGCCATTGCTGTCTTGCCTGCCACTGCAGAGAAGAGTTTGGCTCTGTCATCCCTGTAACTGCCCTTCAAGTAGTTGTGGGCTGTTCCTAGATGCTTCCACCTCTGCTGGAGTCAGCAAAGCCAGCGCTCTCAGCCTCAGCTCACATGTGCCCTGGTCATCTTGACAGCTTCGTACTGGACCCCCATCAGCATCTCTCTTGAACTGGGGACTTGGTGGGGAGGACAGGACATGAAACCGACCATGATTTTACAGGTGTGACCTTGCTGGTGCCAAGTAGATGGGATATAGTAATTTCCATTGATCTGCTGGCTGTAATTCTCCTAATGTAGTCCAGCCAGTGGTTATTACTGGTGAGATCTCGCTCGTTGTTCGTGCCCACCGTGGCCCCAGGCCCTTTTAGCAGGGCTGTTGTACAGCCTGTCACTTCCCAGCCTGTACTGGTGCTCAGGTTTATTCTGCCTAGGTGCCGAGGACTGCACTTCTTGCTGAACCTCGGGTTTCTGTTTAGGTTGCGATCTTTCTGTGTATCAGCTGTCTCCTCATGGTTTAGCATCATCAGCAATTCTGATGTGCCAGCCTATTACAGGTTATTTTGGACCAAGTGGGAATGGGCAGGGAGGTGTCAGCAGCTAGCGATGTCTTCTGAATTCTCTGTCTTGGGCTGTGCCTGGGTCAGCGCTGCTTTGCACCGAAGACAGTTCTGGTACAAAGGAGCAGAATAAGGTGAGCTTTCTGCTCTGGAATATTATTTTGTCCTTCCTGAGGGGAAGACCTTCAAAGAAGATTGATTTCTAGTCTGAAAAACAAACCTTGGTTTCATGTCTGACTAACTGTTTTTTTTGTTAGGAAAAAGAGACCTTGACCCTGTTTGGGTTTGGACTGTCACTTAGTGCAAGCCTTTCTTACTGTGGCTGAGGGCATAGGTGATGTTCTGAACACTTCTTTACTAATAAACATTGTATACTTGAGGAAAAAATAGATCATTTTCTCCTGTTTGTATTTCTCCTTTGGGCAGACATGTCCTTGACATTTACATGTGGTACCATTCAGATTGCAACTTTTAATACAATTTAATATGCTTACATATTGGATATGAGTATTTATATTGAATATGAATTCAGTGATGTTATAAACTTACACAAATAGTGCAAGCGCCAAGCGAAGCAGTGCTCAAATTCTTCTTTTACCTGAAAAAAATAATTACGTTAGAATTCTGTAGTAGTAAAATTTTCTGTAATTAAAGCAGGTATTGGAGGATACTAAACTGAACGAATGTGGTGTTTTTTCTGTCCAGGAAAACTAAGGAGGCTTTCCATTTTGAAGGTTGATCAGAACAAACTTATTCAACTAACGGATTCAATTGGAGACTGCGAAAGCCTTACAGAACTAGTTCTAACAGAAAACCAACTGCAGGTAAGCATGGTCATGGCTGCTGAAATGGCTGGCAGAAGTAAGACCTGCTGTGAAGTGCTGAATGACTTAGTTTGTAAGGTTACTCAACCTTGCTACCGCTAAGTAGCAAGTTTCCTTTACATGCATCTTATTTCTTACCTGTTAAATGAACACTGGAGATCAAGTTGTGTGTAGTAACAATCCGCTCTTCCAAAGGCTTAAGCAATTACATTTTCACTCTTTAATCTTTCATGACCGTTAAGGGAATTGGAGCATGTGGAGTGCAGGTATCACTTACTTCATTGTGTTTTTAATGTGGAGATTGTTCCATGTTGCATTATTGCTGATTATTATTTTTTTTGCTGTATGTTATGTGGATCTGACTTGCTGGAACTAAATAGAAGCCCAAAGCACTGCAGAGCTGCTGTTGTACTGTTCCTTGCTCTGCTGATCTACTCCAGCCAAATATTAAATATGATATGTGGTCAATTAAACGAAGTCTGGATTTTATTTTTATTAGGTGTTTCCTTCTGTTGTTTTCAAACTGCCTTCACGTGATACTGTCACTTGGAGAGTAGAAGTGGTTATAAAAATCTGGTTTTGAGCATTTTTAAAGTTAGGTTAGTGCTCGATTGATTTAAGAGCTTAAGCCTGTTGGAAAGATGCCACTCCAGAGGTCAGTTCATAGCATCTCAGTTAGCTAATGGAGAGGCAAGCTTCTATTTAGGAAGCCTAAAGTTAGATGATCTGGGCGTTCTGCATACATACTTCTCTAAACGTCTGCTGTGCATCTTTCGTCTTAGTGCAGAGATAACCAGTGAGTGAATTTCTATTAGAAACTGACATTCCTGGACATTTCTTCTGCAAGATAAAACCTTGAATCTCCTTTGGAAGGCCTGTATTAATGAGTGTTAATTACACTCCAGTTTTGAAAATGGATCAGTCTATTAATTCATTTTTAAAGTGGGATAAGTTTTGTTCTGACTCTGAATTTTCAAATTCTTTTTGCGTATTATTTTGTTTTTGTTGGCACAGTCATTGCCAAAGAGCATCGGAAAACTAAAGAAGCTGAACAATTTGAATGCTGATAGAAACAAATTAACATCTTTGCCCAAAGAGGTAAGTTTTTTGTGCAATTAACTCTCACAGATGTGCTTATACGAACAGAAAACTCTTGATTTCAAATGCCTACAAGGAGTAGCAGGCAGCTTTGATCCACTGGGTTTTCTTCCCAAACTGATCACAACCAGAAACTTGTCCCATCAGATCTGAACAGCATAAATCTGAACAGCAGCAGTGGAGACCTGGTGTCTTGGAAGTGCAAAATGTCTTTGAAGTTGAACAAGGAGGCTTGGGTCTAATTAGCTTGTAACTAGTAATTCCCAGAGTGGGTGTCAGGTCCAGCACTACTTGAAGACTGGGAGTTCTGGTAGAGTGAATGCATGTAAATCAATATGCCTTTTCTGCATGTAGTATAAAACTACTGCTGGAGTCTTCCTCACCTTACTCTTGTGAGCAATAGCGATCAGGCTTTCAGGTTTTATATTCTGAAAATTTATTCAGAGGCTGTTTTGACAGTCTTTTTGGTTTTGGAGATCTGCTTTTGCCTTTAAGTATGGGAAACTGATGTGACAAAGATCACTGATACCTCAAGTCTTACAACTGTGATCACTGGTACTTTTTCTCTTTTTTTAACAGTATATGGAGTGAAATGAGGTTAGAATTTCTGTTGTGAAACTAAATATAACAAAGGCCTCACAAGTTTAGTTCAGCAGTAAATTGTGGACAGGGGAAGGAGGATTCTGTGATTGGAACACAGGACTTTGAGTTGTTTCTGTTTGCACTACTGCTTCTCTATACTTTTTGTTCCAGTACTCCCCCTTACTTCTGTCTGTTTCTAACGTGGCTCGGAGGTCATAGCTTCTGCTCATGACTTTCAGTCACTTCAGAGCAGGGGGGGTATGTTCTCAGGTGGCAGCTGGTGGATGGGAATTAAGAGGATTATCAGCTCTGGCTAGTGAGCACACACTTCTGTTCAGGCCTGCTTACTTACAGAGCTTGGACAGCTCGAGGAGGAGGAGTGAGGAGGAAGTAAAATAGCTGGGAACCTCGAGTTGGGGAGAGTCAATGGCCTGAAGAGGAGGGATCGAGCAGGGGCAGAGGATGCTGTTGTGGTACTGGTAGCAGCAATTCCAGTAGCCCAGAGCTGGCACAGGTCAGTCACCTAATCGAGGCTCCATGATAGCCCTTATTGCTTCTTTACAGGTTGGCTTGTAAGTATATGTTTGATGGGGGGAAGGCGAGGGAAGGAAGAGAAGATGGGAGTACTGCAGCTCCTCTAGCAGGACAGTGTCTCCTCTGCAGAGGTGCTGCTGGTTCTGAAAAGAAAATTGCAGAGCGTATTGGATAAATGCAGATGAATTGGATAAATGTTAGCAAAAAGCAGGACCTTGGGAAAACCGTGTTTCTGGGTTGGGATGTGATGGCAATTTTGATCTTGTGCTCATTCAGCAGAAAACTTCCCGTCTCTTTACAAAGAACTTATTACACGTGTCCTAAACTATCTGTACTTGAGACTTGTACAATTTTTTGTCCAGTCAACCTTTAAGAAGAAGGGCTCCGAGTTTGTTATAACATGTAAGGTTTTACTAATAAACTTTTATTTCCAGATTGACCAGTAATAGCTTATGTGCATATAAGCACTTTTCTTGGTTAATGAAGTCCATGGTATTGGAAACAGTGTGTTTGGGGTTAGTAGTGTGGCTTGCAAGGAGGAGGGTCAGAAGCAGGTGAGAGGAGAAGGCTCAGCTTCAGAGGCAGGTTAAGCGGGATGAATGTGGAGTGTGTCTGTTTGGGAGGAATAACAGAGTCAAGGGCTCCTGGCAGAAGAATGAAAGAATTAATGCTGAACAAGAAACTGGAGACTTGGAACCAGAAGTGGGTTTCAGAGGTGGAAAGCGTTGCCCAGTCAGTGAAGGGGCTGGGGGTATCCAAGGGTGAAGTGAAGAACAAGAACATGTGTGGAGAACATTAGTGAACATGAGAGAGGGGAGGGGACACCTGCACTAGGAGTGGGATAAAGCCAGGGATGAGTCTGTGTTTGGAGAAGGCAGGTGATGAGGAAATGGAAGGTGGTATCTGGAATGAGGTGGGCTGGGGAGTTGTAGAAAGTCCAGGAAATAAAGATGGGAGTGTGTGGTTCCCAGGAAGCTTGGCAGAGAAACAGAGGAAACCAAGCTCCTTGGCATCTACTTCTTTGAAACAGATTTTTTTTGGTTTTTTTTCTCCAAACATCTCCACACCTATGTGTTTTTCTCATTAGAGAAAATGCTTTGAAATTGTATTTACTGTAAGATTTCCATAATGGTTCATTGAAGTATGTTTTGCTCAGTGGATTTTTAAAATTCTTTTATTTTTTTATTTTTAAAGGAAGTCAGTCCTTCACCAACTGGAGGGTCATATCCACCCTCTAGATCGGTGGATTTGAATTCCAAGCTGGTAATGGTAACCAACAGAAAACATAGACAACTGATGAAATGGTTTATCTCAAAAATACTGTTAATATGTACGTATTGCAGAATCTACCATCTAGCTAACAAGATTTTTCAGTTTCAGTTTTTCAAGTTTTAGTTACAATTCCTTGTGCTTAGGCTGTGCCATAAAACACTTCCCTCAAAGTCTTTAAGGTTGCCTTTTAACGAAGTTTTAAAAATGGAAAAAAAAAAAATCTACCACTTTGCTCTTGTTTTGTGTGCTCCTAGAGCTTCATTTTCTTAGTATAGTATTTTTCTTAATCATTAACTTTTTGCTTTAAACCAAACATGAACATTTCTGTAGTACAAGTTTTCTGGTTAAAATTCAGAGGAGTTCAGTGAAGAGCTGCATTTCATAGCTCTAAAAGAAAAATGCTTTGTGTAAACAGAGTTCACAGGTATTATGAGTACTGTTTGCTGTTACACAGAGTGTACACAGGAGCAGCTTCAGGGGTGCTGATAGCGGCAAACATCCCAATTTTGAGTTTCCCTTTGGGTGGCAGAGAGGAACAATTTGGTGTCTTGGTGAAATGTTTAATTTCCATTTTCTTTTTCATCATTACTGAACTGCAAGAAAAATAGTACAAAATGCATTGGTACAGCACTTAAGGAAAACCAAAAAATGTGTCACCCTTTTGCTGTCTGTTGGAAGGTTCTGCTTGACAGTGAGAAATCATACCGTCTTCTCCATTTATTTTCATCTCAGACTGACTGATTAATATTTAAAGCCAGGCATGAGCTTCTGACAGTGGTCATTTTCAATACGCCTCCCTGCTGTGTGTTGCTTAAGACGTCTGCTGAGATAGTATGGCAAAGACTGGGGGTCTCAGACCTTTGCACGTCAGTCACTATTGGTGCTTGTACGCTGGTTCTGCCTTCACAGAAGCAGTGTCAGATGGCAAGCAGAGTATGCACTGCAGATGTTCTTGCTTGTTATCTTCCCCTCTTTTCCTTCCCACCTCCTCTCGTTCTTTCTCTGCCTTACAGAATGCTAGAACAGCTGTGCATTTGTGGCCTTCATCTTTATAGGAAATAGGTGTGGGATAGCCCTTTACTGGTTTCTGTTGGAGAGGGACAAAGACGTAAGAGTCTGGTAATGTGTACAGAAAAAAAGGAACTCTACTAAGTAGAAGAATACATGTAACCAGTATCGTATGTACCTGCTGGTGTCTCTGTCCTTCCCTTTAGAATTATTTCTGTAGCAAAGAGAGCTTTTGTAGAAGGGCTGGCGGAAATGATGTATCTGCTATAATATAACCTGGTGAGATAATCTGTGAGGTCTAGCTTTTTTGTGGTGGTTTTTGGTGGTTTGGTGTTTTTTTTGGTGTTTTTTTTAGTGTTTTTTTTTGTTTTGTTTGTTTGTTTTGTTAGCACATCACTAGGACTGGATTTTGGGTCAGGCTGTCAAACCATTACATTGCCAAATTGTTTCAACGAGTGCTTGTAAAACCAATCTCTACCTTTTGGTGTAAGATTTCTTGATTTGGGATTATTGAGGAGTTTATATGCAAATACCTGTTCAAAGTTTCCTGGTTCAAAGATTCTTTTGTATCTGATGCCGATACATAAGGTAAAACATGGAACAGCTGAATGTTATGACCAAGATTTGAGTCACTGACAGATTTCATCTTCAGTATCTCATCCTGCAGCTCAATCCCTCTCTCACTGAACTGAGTGGTGAAACAGACTTCGACAAGAACCGAGAATGTCTAAACCTGTTCATAGTTACAAATGTTTTTCCCCTTAAACTTGAAAGACCTGCCTGGTGACTCTTTGGTATTGAAATCCCACCCTGGCACTGGAACACTGGTGAAACTGGTGTGTTGATTTTGGCACTTGCATAAATAACCTCCTTGGAATGTTTTCCAGTTCATGTGCTTTTGTTAATGAGTCTGTACAACCTGCAGACATCTGGTAATGCGTCCTTCCTGGCTTTGAGGTATATTGTGAGAATTATGGCTATAGTAGGTAAAACCAGCAGGGTTGTTTGGTGGTTTTTTTTTTTTTTTTTTTGGCATAACTGTACTTTTTAGTTGGTTTTTTGTTTCAAACAAGTTGGGGCTGCTTTGTTGTTTCTGGTTTTATCTTCTGATGTCCTGTCCCTTCCATCATTTATGTAAAAGTATCTGTGCATGTGTCTCAAAGTCAAAAAAGGCACTGTGGAAAAATGCAGGAAAACTTGAGTCAGAGGGCAGAGAAGCTCTCTTGCTGTACTCTTCCCGTACTACTCACTAGTGGTGCAGGGGTTGTTGAAGTGAGTTTGTTGAAGATTTTCCTAGCCAATTTAATGATAACTGAATAATAGTGAATTGGACAGTTCTTCCACCTCTAAATGTATTCTATGCTTGCAGTTAAAGAATTAATCTCTTTTATGTGGGGCCAAGGAAAAGTCTGACTTTATTTACTTCGCATTCAAACAAAATCTTGGTTATGACAGCCTCAAAAAGATTTTACAACACAGTAGGAACTGTGTTTAAATTCCCAGTATAGCTATCAGAATTAACCTAGTGAGAGTTCTTGTTGCTGACAGGCGTATTCTGAGTTGAATGAAAGAAATACATCAGTGGGATTTTAACTAGTCACATGCTGAAGAATAATCACTGTAGTATTTGTCGTAATGTCGTCTTTTTTTGCATTG
The DNA here is from genome assembly GCF_017639655.2 of Falco naumanni. NCBI lineage: Eukaryota > Metazoa > Chordata > Aves > Falconiformes > Falconidae > Falco > Falco naumanni. The sequence goes on along the minus strand of NC_054059.1, from coordinate 18,868,471 downwards.
CTTATACCTGTGTGAAAGATGCGAACTCGTGAAGGACAGCAGAATTGATTCATAGCTTTTAAGCAGTTAACAGATGCTGAGATCAACTAATGCAACTTGAATGTCTTCTAAGGTTCCCACCTTTAATTTCTGTTTTGGCTTTAGAGCACCAGCAATGTGAGGATGTGCTGCCATAATCAGTGACGTTTTGTCTGTGGTGGTGAATGACTGTAAATGACAGCTGGGCTCAAGAGAGGGAGCAAATGGGAGTTTTTGGGAGGGATGTGAATGGGAAGAGAGGGGTGAATCGGTGAATCTGCACGCTGTTCTTGGCTTTACCTCCAGAAAACTGCAAAGGTGTCATCAGCAAGAAAAATCAAATGGCAACTACCAAGTTATTGTTACAGAGAAGCATGGTAAAAGTCGGGTGAATGAAAATACACAGGTGATGCAGGTGTCACAATAACAGTCTGTCTGCAGTAGAGAAGAGGAGTCATCAGAAACATCAGCAGAGGAGTGATATAAAACTTGCAGTTCTGGAGGAGTGTTTAGGATGGACTGGCAGTGGATACATGAATGTCAAAATAGCAGGAGGCTGAAGTGGTGAACACTGGTCATAATCAGAAAATGTACAGGGGAGTTTTAGCAGCCAAGCTGACATACTCTTTTTGTATGACAAAGTCTTACTGCTTCTCCAGAACATGAAAGCTTGTTAGAAAGATGAGCCTCAGCTTGAAATGGAAGAGAAGAGCAAAAAAAAATCCTCCATAGGGGAGGATTTTATGTGGAACCCAGAAGGGTCCTCATGACGCTCTTCCTCTGAAGCGTTTACCTGAATGCAAATAGCAGTTTTGTTCAGACTTTGTAGTACTGTAAAATTAGTGATCTCACAATCAGTGCTTCATAGCAATGATCATTTTCTGCCTGTCTGATGAGTGGGTTTTTGATTTTATTTTTTATCTAGGCTGACTGTTCTTTGGAGGTGGTATGATGAGACAAGTGAATAGCCCTTAAATTAAAGTTGCTGAAGTGAAATAAATCTCAAGAGTATGGCTTAGACATGGACAACTCATTTGAGACCTTTTCCTGATGTCTAGCTCGCTACAGAAGAATGCAAGGACTTCTTTAAGCCTCCAGTCTTTGGAACAATTACTCATGTGCCTAGAACTAAGCACATGCTTGTCCCCATTAAATTGAAATCTGTGCTTGAAATGAACTGTGTGCTTAACTGTTAAATGGGCTTGTGGTCTCAACTGTGTACTTGATGCCTATGCAGTGGTTTGGCAAAGTCTGTTGTAAGCATGTGATCAGACCCTTGGAAAGCATGCTTCTCTGTCAGTTAATGACTCTCAGCCAAACCAGTGATGTCCTGATACCGTATTACTTCGTGGCGGTCACAATGATGTTTTCCTTTCAGCATGCCATTTAGTGTGCACTTTGCCTCAGTGATACTGCTTTGTGTTTAGGTTTTCAAGCGTTGGACCTGATGTCTTTCTGTACTGCTAGATGGGTGCTTTGTTTTGAAATGATAAAAAAATTTAGGTTTTTAATACCTGTCAGCTTGTCTTTTTTCTGTTATACCTCACCTGGTGCTGCTTGTTAGATGCTGCTGCATTTTCTAAAAACTTTCATGAAAAAAAAACCCAATGGTGTTTGTCTATTATCTCCCACCACCACCCTACTTAAAAAAAAAAGTCTTCACTACCTCTGAATAAAACAAATCCTTTGAACAATTGCCTGTTGACTGATAGAGCAAAGTTAAAATAACTGAAGTTAAAACAACTTAGAAGTTCTAACCCTCTTTGGCAGTAGAAGAATGTATGTTCTGTCTCCATTTGTTGGCATGCTCTTGTCCAGTATGGATAAAGAAAAATAAATTGAACATCTCTTGTATTTTCTTAATTGTTAGCCGCTTGGAAAATTAATGGGTCAGGTAAATTGATAAGCCTGTAAGTATTACTCAATCCATGATTCTACTGTTACCTTTCATTAAGCTGCTTTAAATGCATGACGACTCAGGCCGGCTGGTTCCACTGCTGCATTTTTCCATTGTCAGAAGTATAGAAGTTTTGATCTCATCAGGGCTGCATGGCTTTACTTTGTTTGGCTAAACTGTTTGGATCTCCATGCTCCAAGACTGAATAACGCAAACTTCCATTTGTAGAAAAGCAAACACGTTCTGTACAGTTTGGGCATCACTTGCCAGCTCATCAACATTTACTAATTGTATCTCTTGCTTTTCACAGCTTCTCATGTTAGATCTACCAATTAGACACTTGGGAGAGTGTGTGTGTGTTACTTCTATATGGCACTGTATTGTGTGAATGTGTCGAGGCACATTATTTAGGAACCTGTACATGCTTTGAAGTGAATAGCAGAATTACTGCACTAAGAAATGTTTGCTCGCAATTTGAGTGCTGGTTTCTAAGGTCTTTGATTCACAAGCTAAAATGGTTAACAAGGTTGCTGCTCCTAGTGTACATGCAGGACTAGGAAAGCTGATATTCTTGTGAAATAGCTGCATCTTAGAGTGCAGTGATTTAAGGAAAACTATCTCATTTTTTTTTTTCCAAGAGAATGTTGTGCTGTAACTTTGTGCTGTAAATAGCTTGTGAATCAGAAGCCTTGAGCAGCTGCTCGCTGCCTTCTTCCATTAAAATGTATTTATGCTACAAAGGAAGGTGAGTGGGGTATAAATGCTCCATTTTTTTGTTTTATTTTCTAAGTCACAGTTGCATCCTTTGAAAATGGATTTTTTTTCCTTGGTAAATAGTGTAGGTTAAGTTGACATGATTTTTACTTTGACAAGTGGGAAGGCTTTTGTGGTATTTGTCTGTAATCTCAAAGTTTGGTTTGGACTGAATTGTGGATTTTGCAGAGGCAGAACTGACAGTTAAATAAAACACAAATATTTTCAGCTTTGATTTGGGGACTTCTGACCAAGGTGTAGTGACATGTTGGCTATATTGTGACAGGAGAACTTTCTTACATTGGTGTGAATGTAGAAGTCCTCTAATATTTGAAACACGATCTTTCAGTAGGTTTGCTGTCTATCATTAGGTTCTAAGTCCGCTTAAGCTGAAAGCTTCAAAAGACGTTAGGATATTTTGCCTCTAATACTTGGAGTAAGAGAAGAAACATTTTTTTTCTTCCCTTCTTATGGTGAGTTTTGGAACTGGCAAACAAGCAGCAGTGCTTTTTGAAGCTCTGTATGATAAGCAAAGAAAGGTAAGTTTCCTTTGTGAATAGGAACAAAGAGTTCCTTGAAGCAGCTTTCGAGCTGCTAAAACCAATAATCTTGTTGTTTATAGGAGTATTAATTGCCACCTGGAACAAAAAGGTGGAATGTGGTTGGTTTTTTTTTAATCAAATTCAGAGGATTCATGTTTCTGAAAACAGATAATTTAAGGGTAAGCCTGAAAAATCCCACCTTTCACACGCAAAAACTAGCTTGGAAATGCAGATGCTTACATTTGGATAAATTGATAGAGACAGAGGATATTAGATCAAATTGATAAGTTCATATGGGAAACATCTTGAAATTAGATGCTTCTAATAAAACAGGACATCAAAGATGTTACTCATACAATCTTCTACTTTTTGTGAACTCTTCATTACTCTTTGCGGACTCAGTATGGGAGTCGGTTGGTGTATTTGGCATTTTGCCTTGCCTAAAGCCCCATTGCACTTGCTTGTATCTGAAGTTGCTATAAGGAAAGAGAGAATTAATATGTAAAAACATAGAGCTAGAAAAAGTTCTAAGTTAAAGCTGGTATTTTTTATGAGGGTTGTCTACAAAGTGGCACCTGTATGGTTACTGATCTCTTGCTGGCATGGAAGGCTTTAAAAGGTAGGTCAGACCTGACCTATTTGTAAGGATATACATTATTTGCAGATACAGATGTTCAAGAAACTCTCCCAACAGACTCGCTTCAGGTCAGACGTCTTTTGAGCTAACACTTGTTTGCAGTCTGTACCTCTGGGTGAAGTGTCTGGCAGGCATTGTAACTTGAATGTGCTGTGACATACTACATGACCCGTACTGCATGCCTTTGTTTACACTGTTATACTGCAACAAAACCAGACTTTTTTTCCTTTTTTTTTTCTCCCCTCCCCCTCTTCTCTAATATAGATTGGGGGCTGCTGCAGTCTTAACGTCTTTTCTGTACGTGACAACAGATTATCTCGAATTCCCACTGAAATTTCACAAGCCACTGAACTTCATGTTCTGGATGTTGCTGGAAACAGGCAAGAGATTTTTGTATTGTCATGTTCTTTTGCTGGATTTACTTAATTCTTTCTAACAATAAAAGATATTATGTCTAAGAATGAAGTAATAAAAAAACAGTTACAACTTTTGTTTAGCATTACTGTTGAAATTGTCAGAGTAGTCTTTCCCCTTGGCCCAAAGTAGCATGAGTTGTGTGTTGTCATGAGTACATTTTCTGGATTGCTTTGACCATGAGGGAAGGATAGAATTTAAAAAAACCCCAACCTCTGGATTTGTATATTTCTGAATTTAAGCAGAGAAACTAGGCAATTTGGTAGAGCTTCAGGGTAAACTACCAGACTTGATGTCAAGTAACACTAATATTGAGTCTTGGAGATACAATGCAAGTAACAAATAATGCCAGTTTGACCTTGTAGCTTCTTGTGAATCTTGGTTGATATGCTTCAGACACCAAAATGCAAAAGGGAGTGGATTGAAGCAGAAACCAGCAAATTAGTACAGTGCTTAGCAGGAAGTTAAATGAAAAAAAAAAAAAAAAAAAGGAGGAAAAAAAAAACCAACAGAGGGAAAGCAAATGGCATCTCATCTATGCAATGTAATTGTCTCGTAGGCACTTACATGTTTCTGTTCTGGCAATTGTTTATATCTAAGGCTCCAGGGCAGAAGCAGCTGTCTGCCTTCCAGGGCATTTTACTGCAGTAAAAAAAGCTCAGCGTTGTTTTGTCTGTTATTCACAGCTACAGAAAATTATGGTAAAAAGTTAAGCTGCAGATTCTCTTTAAAAGAGTGGAGTAGTTGGAGCTGATGACTAGTGCAGTGCCTTCTATTAGAGGCATTAATCTCAACCCTGTTTATTCCAGCTCAGGAATGTATACTTGAGAGTCAATGTCATGAACCATCTATTAAATCTCATAGAGATTGCCCTGACTTTCTTACTTTTCTTCTTTGAACTAGGCTGACGTATCTTCCCCTTTCACTGACTACCTTAAAGCTGAAGGCTTTATGGTTGTCTGATAACCAGTCCCAACCTTTGCTGACGTTTCAGACTGACACAGACCCTGAAACAGGAGAAAAGATTTTAACATGTGTATTACTTCCTCAAATGCCTTCTGAGCCTGGTTGCCAAGGTAAGTGCCTAGAATCAGTTTTTTCCTTACTACTGCTTTGTTTACTGTGTTGTTGAATCCATAAAGGTTTGTAAAACATGTGTAAGCTCTAATGAACAAAGAGTAGCAAAGCTCTGATTGAATTCTCACTATTAAACTTAGGTTTGTTTTTTGGTTTGGGGTGTTCTTTGTGGTGTGTGTGTTTTGTTGTTTTTTTTTTTGTTTTTTTTTTTTTGTAATCGTAATAGTTTTCAGAAGACTTGAAGAACATGGCTGTGAGTGTTATTCAAAGTACAATTATACCAGCTACGATAAATAAAATACAGACCTGGAAGAAGACCTAATCATATCATTATTTGGAGGCTTGCCAGTGGGCCATGTAGTGGTGTCCATATTTGTGTACATTGATTACACATCTTAAATACATATATATGTAGTGAAAATTGGTGGCTTTCCAATTACAGTCTCTTTACCAGAAAAATAATTGCATATTTAGCAATAAGCAGTAGGCGTTTTACTTTTTAGCAAGAAAATTTTTCTTTCAAAGTACTGTACAATAACTTTATTATAATCTTCAACAAATGTAGAATTGCAGTATAAGTTGGGTTTACCTTTTATACTGGAACTTGCCTTGGGGTCAGGTGAAACCATAAACTCTTTCACTGTTGGCTGGGTTGCTGTTCTAGTAATTTCTGGATGTTTTTTTGTCCTCAAACTTTTATAGCTGTACATGAACATTCAAGGGGACTCATCTGAGCTAATACTTAAAACTTTTGCTGTAATCACTGAAGAGTAATGTATTCCATCCAAGAACAGACTTTTAAAGATAAATCATGTAGATTCTTCTCCACTGAGTACAAAGGGGGCCCATTATGAAATTGCATGAGGATAAAAACTCAGCTGTAGATATCTGTATTGAAGGTATCCAAACTTACCTAGATTAATCCCAATCTTTCAATACTGTGCAGCTGGAGCAAATAGAAATCATTAAAACAGTCAAGTGTAGAAATGGCTCTGTTTTGTGTCAACTTTTGGATTTTAAGAATGCAAACTACATTAAGAATTAAAATAAGTAAACTAATTGACCCTTTTATATTTAGAGTAGCTCAAGAAGAGTGACTGAGGTAGACTGACTTTCTCTAAACTACTAGAAATTACGTTTCCTCCTCTCCAAATGAATCTTGTAGCTTTAAGTGTATAAGGCTTGGAATTAAGACTGTTGGACATATATGCCTGGCAAAACTAGGATGAGGTCAGTAAAAGCAATAACCCTGTGTTACGGAATGCCATTTAGGGAACTGGCTAATGTCAGATGGCAACCATGATCCAGAAGAAAAGCATGTATAATGGCAAGTATATTAAATGATATAATCAGTACTCTTAAAACTGCCACAAACCTGAAACTGTCCAAGTACAGAAATTTCTCATTGTATACAGAAACTATTTATTGTGTGTACTTGACAACAGAAATTTATGCAAGTTCTGTTCTCTATGAAAAAAGTAAAGTAGCTGATTGTAACTCTTGGATGAGTGATTGGTTGGCTGTTGCAGTTATTAACAATATAGCATGTTGATGTTTTAGACTTGCTGTGAATGTTCAGTTACGTTTTGCTGTTCTAACAGATAACCTGCCCCGATGTGGTGCACTGGAGAGTTTGGTAAATGAAATGTCAGATGAAACATGGAATGAGCGGGCAGTGAATAGAGTCAGTGCGATTCGCTTCTTAGAAGATGAAAAAGATGAAGAGGATAATGAAATGGTATGTTTTCCAAGACTTTTGATACCTGCAGACACTGACTTTAATGCAAAAGTGTAATTTGTATCTGAGCTCTCTCGCTGTAAATATTTCAGCTGTGACTGCATGCTTATTGCACATGTTTGTAGCAGAAACTGTTCATTTTGACTGCCAAAACTTTTCATATTGACTTAAAATGCCTTTTAATATTTTTTTTTTCTGCCTTGAGTATAACTTTTGTGTTCTGATTGAGGACAGTCTTTGTTTTGCTTTGTTTTGCTGTGTCTGCTCAGGTTGTTTTCCTTCCAGAATCTTTCTCTGCATCTGTGAAGCTTTACTGCCTGAAAGTATATAGGGTCTACTTTAGGTTTCTAGCACGTGTCTCCATTAAGTTTGCCATTATTTGTCTCTCTAATTTCTATTGCCAACCTCTCCCCCCTCCCCTTTTTTTTTTCTCCCCCCTCCCTTCACCATTAGCATCGAAACAACCATCATGTCCACAAACAGCAAGAATGTTGCTCATTAGTTTCCCACTTAAACAAAGGATGTGGGAACATCTGTCACTGTACTTATAAGACCTCTCCATTAAGTTGGGCTCTGCATGTTCTGAAGATCAAAACGCAAAGTGATCTTTAGCTTTACTAACTTCCATTAACAATTAAAACTTTGTAAAGATTAATAAGACTGCTTCAGGCAGATTTTCAGCTTGCTTCTTTGATGCTCTAAAAACTTGCTGGCGGTCCTCGTTAGAGCTCAGCTTGAGATACTTGAGGGCACTGCCTGGCTTGTAGCACACTAGTAACATGGTCTTACTTTATAATGCAAGTAGAAGAATTCTTAGTAGGGAAATAAACATTTATGTTGTCAAGTAAGGTTGTTGCTTAATCCAAAGCAGCAGAAACTAAATGTCTCTGGCAAGCATGGTTCATAGACTTAACTGATAACAGAGTTCAGAATGATGCTTCTTAACCACTTGCCAACCTGAGAATGTCTATACAATAACAAGGGCTCATGTTAATGATAACTGCTTTCAGCCATACTACAGCCTGACTTGAGGCAAGAGCCTTTTTAGGGGAAAAAGAAGTTTACAGTCCTACTGGGGAGGCAAGAAGGGCAGGTTTCCAAAGCAGTCTTGACCAATGCACCAATTTGTGGGTCATCAGTTCCACTGTGATTGGCACAGTTTACATGTATAGCGCTGAAAAGTAATTGCATGTATATATGTATTATACTGATATATATCTGTGCAATTATTCTTGTTCTGTTGGTCTCTGATCTGGATGCTCACTGGTGTTTTTGTGAATTTTGTTTTCGTTGTAAAGGTTTCAGCACGGTGATGTTAGACATTCTCGTGTCTAAGATGGGAGAGAAATGCTCCCTTTTATTCTTTTCAAGATACTTGTTCTCAATTGACAAGAGAACCAAAGTGTGTGGTGTGGCTGGAAGGCATACAGGGCTCCACACAAACATGTAACTGAACCTGTAAAGAGATCTTGCGGGATTCCTTCAAAACCAGCTGAATGCTTTTGTTCAAAACGTGATCTTAAATCACTTGGATGGGTTTTGGGGACAAAAAAATAATTCCCAACTATATTTATAAAAGGATCTTCATAACTTGTAATTTTAATTCGCTTGAGTGGCTTTCAGATTAATAGGTCAAGAGATGAAAAAATTTGCTCCTAGACAGTTCTTAAAATCTCTTTCACTGTCTTCATAAACCAGCAGCTATGAAAATAATGTTCAGCATAGAGCATCATAGTTTGAAAAGGAAAAGAGGGAAAAGAAATAAAAAGATTGATACCTAATATTTGGTATGTGAATGCTAAAGCCTTGAAAGTGTATGTTGTTTTTCAAAGAGATGAAGGCAAAACCACTTTTTACGCTGTTTATTTTTAGAGAACACTTCTAAGGCGAGCCACTCCACACCCTGGAGAATTAAAGAACATGAAAAAGACAGTGGAGAATTTACGGAATGATATGAATGCTGCTAAAGGACTGGATTCAAACAAAAACGAGGTCAATAATGCCATTGACAGAGTGACCACTTCTGTGTAGAGTTTCATCTCCAGGTTTTACCTCCTGTGTCTTCCCCTGCTGTTGAAATGTTCCTGTCATCTTCTGGGACCTCACTGAGCCCCTTTTTGTTTCAACCAGAACATGATTCATCGTCTCCATATATGTGAAAAGTGCTGCCCAGTGGAAGAAAGTGCCTTATTTCATCCAGGCAGTGAATCAGTAATTTCCAAATCAATATTGTAATTTTAATAGTGCTAGGCTTTTTTAAGTATAATACACTACTGTATGCAGAATACAATATTTTTGTCTTAAACACAGGGGAAATAATGCTTTTCTTTTCCAGAGTGCTGGGATATCTTTTTCCCAGTGGCTGGATGTGCTGGTGAGAAATATAGTTTTGTGGAAAATTGATACACTTTTTTTATTTTTTTGGCAGCTCAGATGGTGTAAATTTTAAATTTTTGTATAGGACTTTCATAACAAGATGATGTATTTCATTTTTAAGAGAAAATTTATCTTGAGCGGTACATATTTTAGTATTTGTGGAAGAGAACAAGTTTCATGGACAACTGTATTCATTTGTTTGTACCACCCATTGTGCCTTACTGTGTCTTGTATGTCGTATTAGTCCTAAATATAGCAATTCTCAAGGAAAGTAAGTAGATTAAACCTTGGTCTCCTGTTTTAGATATGTATTTCTTTTCAGACAGTAATTTGTTGGGATTTTTACAGCAGAGGATTTTTGTTTATATCATGGGATTTTAGGTCGTGAAGCACAAATGTTAGTTTTGTTGTAAACAAAATTAAGATTAAAATGACCAAACTGCTATTGTTTATTACATAATGCACTCACACTTTAACTTAGTTGTAATGAAACATCTTGTTTTGGATGCAGCGTTGCGTTGCCGTCACTAGGAATTCATGCTTCCATTGATGTTTTTTTTTAAATGTGCCATCTGTAAAATAACTTGAAAAACAGCACGATAACTTTCAAAAACACGGTATGAAACTAGTTTTATGTATTACACAAGAAAGCATGAGTCTTTGAAGTGCTTTGGTGGTTTTATATAAATACATAAAACCGTAATAAAAAAAATCTTTAAAAGCTTCAGTAGATTTATTGTATCACTAACCATAGCAATTAAAGCATGTATGAATTAATACTGGAATTTACTATCATTGTTACTGTGTTGCACTTCCAGTGGCCCAATGCTGATTTCAAGGTCTTATTAAATCTGTGAGTTCTGGTTTGTTTATAAAGGTAAGTATTAACTGAGCTGAATTTGCTAAATAGCAATTTTGCAAAGGCTGATAAAGATTGCTTTTGGTGTCTCTGGGTTCTGCATGTGCCATGAGCTAACAAAGATCACTAACTTGTTAGGTGCAAGGACTTGAGCAGTCCGAGTTCAGAGTGAGGATTTGACATACTTTGTGTGAGCTAATGCAATGAACCTAAACTTGAACAAAATTAAAAACATGACACTTCATGTATGGCCAACCCTGTCCCTTCTCCTGCTGAATACTTCTTCTAGTAAGTATTGGTTGTATGAGGGTTTCTGGGAAAGACTGGAAAGGAGGAGATCAGGGAAGTCATAAAACCTTTGGCGTTAAAATTAATAACTGAGGTATTTGATAATTTTTGTAATTTAACTTTCTAAATTTTTATTTGAAGCTGTTACAAAAGGCACTGCTTTCTTTTTGATATTGAACAAGTAGGTATTGCGAGCCCTCTGCAGATATTCAAATCCAGCCTGGCAAAATACATGAAACTTTTATGATTTCTTATCATTCCAAAGATTCCTCATTTAAGCTTCAAGACATGGTCTCTTTGCAGTTGGTGCTGCAGGTCGATAGGTGTTAGGTTAGCTCGGGGGTAGTGCATTTCATTCTTCCCAGGGCAGAGTTCTCCTGGTTATTCTTGGTAAGCTACTGTTAGAATAAAACCTGAAAGAAAATGAGGTTTTGGCACAGCTGCCTCCAACTGTGGGCAGAATTTTCTTTTTAAAGTACTTACAGGGGTTGACACAACAGAAGTTTAAAAGTATAGAAAACTCTGTACCCAGAGTTCAAGTAAACCTCAGCAAGCTCATGCGAGATGAAGACGATTTCCTAAAAAAGACAGACCAGAGCCAAAGGCAGCAAGACTCTGCTCTGGTGCCAGTTTTTCATTTGGAGGCTGTGGTCTGTTTCAGTTTTAGCATCTGCTCCGGATACAAACAGGAGAGCTCCATCAGCAAGGTGAAATGAATGTGTAAAGGCTGGATTTGGGCCTTGCCTAACATGCCACCAGATTAAAATAATTAACCACCTCTGTGCACGTACTCCCTCCTGCTGAAGTCCAGACAAGACATGAATCTTGTTATAGCTTTGTGACAGGAGCTTTGTCACTAGGCAGTCGCTTTCTGTACACTCCAGCAGGCTTGTGGGGGCTGCGGCGCAGCCCAGGAGCTCGCCAGAAGGCAGGCGCTACTTGCTGTGTCGGCTTTGACATGAAGTAATTGGTCAGCAGACAATTTATTTTTATCTTTATTTTTATTTAATAGTGGAAGGAATATTTGTTTTGGTTTCTCTGGCTGGGTGATCCAGGCTTGTTGCCTTCACTGGGGACAGTTTCACATTCCTACACCCTAGCACGGCTGGTCTCCTTGTGGCCATGTCAGATGGAGACAGGTGGTATGAATTGCTTAGTGAAGTTGTTTGCCTCCATTTCTAAAAGACAACAAATTGAGCTCAGGCTGGATGCCAACGGTTGCTTGATGAGAGGTTGGAGGAGCTGAAGTCCACCATCAGCCCATCCTGCTGCTATCCCCGAGGGAGTATTGGCGTTTCATGATTTTGACTGCCGCCTGTCTTCACATTGTGAAGCTGTCTAATGGAAGTCTGGATTTTTGTTACCTTTTGCGCTGGATGTCTGGGGAGATCTGAAAGAGGAGTTGCATTTTTCAGTCTTCTGCACTAACACTGTATAGCCCTATGCTAATGTCTTTTGTTTCTGCTCTCTGGGTGAGGCGATTTGAGATCCTGCTCTGCTGCAGGTAGGTCAGCAGTATATACGTTCAGCATGGGGAGTTTGGGTCTGGCAATAAGTGCGTTTTTCCAGGCTAGTAAAATCTTGAGGTATGACAACAGCTGCTGGTGGTGTGGAATACTAGCAGGTGAAGTGTCATTTGTTTTCAGGGCTTGGAAAGATGCCTGGATACTCCCTGTGCAAACAGTGACAAGTGGCGACCCTCTTCCACAAATCCTAAATGTCTGGTTCACTGGAGCTTTATCATGAAAGTGACTTACATGTCGTTCCACCTAATCGAACCTCAGCAGCCTAGACCCTAGCACTCCCTCTGATCTCTCGGAGGATCCATATGTGTGCCATTTTATAAAGTGGTTTAGGTACACTTGTCAATAAAGTTGTCAACAGTGTCAATAAAGTTCCAGGCAGTTTTAACAGTATTTTATAGCCAGAAAAAGCTGATGATGTTTGTTATGCTGAAGCAGTGCGTGTCCTTGAAAGCCTAAGTCCTCCTTTCACAGACTCTGGCTCTTTTCTTTTGCTGTTGCTTTGAGGGGCCTGAGTAGTGAATATATTTTGTAAGCATAACTTATATTTTCTCTGTAAACTGCTTTTTCAATTGCTTTGTGAGTCTTTTTGAGAGACTCGTTTAATGCAAGGAAAGAAACACTACAAAATCTGCACGCTGCTTATTAGCTATAAACAGGTAACTGGGGAAAACCAATTGACGGTGGTGGTGGAGTGGATTTAATATTAACCTGTCCATTACTGCATGCGAGTTCTCCTTACTGAAAGGCACAGTTCCATAGTTTTACAAGAATGGGGGTGGGGGGTGGGTGGGGTAGCGCTCTCCCGGTACCATTGTTAGTGTAGTCAGTGTAGCAACAGATTTTTTCCATCCTGTGTGTGTTGCTCCAGGCTTTTTCCACAGCGTTCATATAATTTATGTGTCAAGACTATTTTTCTGGCTTACGCTCCATATTTTTGATAATCAGCATACTGTGGGAAAGTGCGTGCTGGAAACGTGCGTACTGCTGTCCTTTCCAGAAAGTGCCTTGTTTGTGTCCAGGGACAGGCTGATCAGCCTGCTTGTCTGATACTGGTGCTTTACTAGTGCTGGGTGGACCGTTTTTAGCTGGTTAGCTATTTAACAGATTTCACTACTTGCTGCTCATGAATTTAGCTTTTGAGGAGAGGAGTGACACCAGAATTATTTTTTTTTTTCCAAGTATATTCTTTAGTATATAAGTTGACCCTCTCCTGGTTCACTGTAAAGGTCTGCCTCCCACTGGGGCCGAGGCATACTATTTATCAGAAGCATCTAGACATTTTGTTAATGGGGAATGCACTGCCATTCTTTGCCTCAGCTCCAGGAAATAAAATTACTTTAGTTTTTCAGTTGCCCTGTAAAGACTGTTTCCCCTCTTTAGTTTTCATCAAGCACACAAATCTGTTTCCATGCTTCAGTTGCTATCAGAGAAGATGACAAAAGCTGACTGGTCTTGGCTATCAATAATGTTTTGGGTGTTCCCTTCCTCCTGAACCAGTTGTGACATTTTCAGAGGGACAGTGCCATTCTGAAGTCAGGAATATAATCAGTATTCAACCAGCTTAATTTAAAAATCTCACTTTTTTCAAGAGGAAAAGCAGATACCTGGTTTGAGGACAGCTTTGTGAGCTCCTTTGCAGAAGCCGTCTTCTCTCCTGGTGGATGTTGGAGACACTGTGCGTTTTATCGCCTCTTGTACTGTTATTGTGGGAGCAGGGTGGCCAGTCCTGGGTTCTGCGGCGCAGAGGGCTTTGAGGAGCTGGGTTTGTATGGCTGGGCTGTGCCTCGGGCTAACTTCAGGAGCAAGGGTTCGTGGCAGCCTGATTTTGAATCTATAACTTGTTCAGGGTGTGCCTCAACACTGATGTTGTTAGTCTGTTAACACTGAGATCTTAAGAAGTAGATTATCTTTATACAGGGGAAGTCCTCTTCTGAAAAGTACAGCATCGGTGTTGTCTGTGGGAAGAACTCTGTGTTCCTCAGTGATGTTTTGGAGAAGGGATTTAGCAAATCTCCCCTGGCGTTATTACCGGGAAGCGGACACCTGATGTCCAGTAACCTTTGACACTTTTTCTCTTCATGGTCATCTGTTGCTGGAGAATGTTGTCTTCACTGAAATCTCTGGATGTGCAGCTGGAGGCATGGTGACAGCCATACCTAACCTGTTAGCAACACGCACTGCAGTAGACATGTTACTGACTGTGTTAACTTTCCTCAGAATCCGTGGATGCGCACACACACACACACACACAGAGCTTGCGAATGCCACCAAAGCATCAGCAGCTTGAATTTCGGTTTGTAAGCATCCCCAGAATAATGCAGAGATGAACTTAACTCTTCAAAGTTAGTTTTGTGTTGGACTAAAACTATCTTCTTTTGGTCCTGAAGCAAACTTGACCAAATTATTGGATGGTGCTACTGATAGAAATAATTTGATTCTCTGATCTCTCCCAATAATTTTCCAGTTTTACCCAAACCCAAGATCAAGGCTGCATGAAACCATTTTGAAGTAGTTCTTAGAAGATATGATTATCCTGTATTTCTGGAAGATTAAACAAGGCACTGCTTAATTATAAACATGAGTGAATGTCTGTTGTTTGTTGATGACATCGTGGACTTCTGCTAAGCAACTTCAAACCAAACCAAAATCTAAACTAACTAGCACAAGGAGTGATTGTTTGAATATTGCTGATAATTATTTTTTTTCCATTCAAAAGGGGAGAAAACTGCAACTTTGAAGAGCATTTGCATAGTGGATGTTTTTAGAATAACCTACAGCAATTATTTTTTTTTTTTTAATGGCTTCAGGAAATTAAAAAAAGTCTCATCTGGCTGGTTAATACTTGAACACTGAAGTTTAGAATTAACTCATGTATCTACTGCTAGCAAGGTTTCCCTGTGGAAGGCTTGCTTCAGTAATCTGTTCAGGCAGCTTTTATGTTGCCCCTTCTACAGTTAAAGCATATTCAAGGGTGCCTTAGTTTCTGCAGCATTTCATTTAGCTTTCTTTCTTATTTCATGTGAATCGCACAAAGCTCTTTTAGAGACAGCCTTTTGTACTTTAAAAAGGGAGTGAGTCTGAAATAGTGTTCAGTTAGTGGAATATGTATGGTTATGTGTGTATATATATATATAATTATGTATAGTATATAAAAAAAGAGTGATTATGTTCCAGGAAATGCATCTTTAAAGATATTTTCTTTCCTGTATTTGCTAAGCTATTTAAGCAAGTCTTTTTTTTTAAATATAAAAATAGGCAAGAATGTGTGTTGGTAGTTTTGAGTTGAAATATAGTAGCAGGTGTATAACTATCAAAATATCAAAATAACTGAAAGAAAGCACTGGCTTCTACTTGCTGGTGACCAGGTTATTGCTGTAAGCAGGGTGTTTCATTGTCACTGTATGGTTTCAGTATGGTACTCCAGAAATGTGAGTGGTTTTCTTGTCCTGGCTTTTATTGTTAAGGTGGTCTGGATTCTTTTTCATTTGCCAGAATGATTTAGGGTGATATGTAGCATTTGCGCACGTTTGTTGCCTGGAGGAAATTCATTGTCTAGAGGATTTATTAGTGAGATCTTATCAGAATAGACACCTTGTACTTTATGAGAACAGTTTGTGCCCGTAACGTACAGGGTTATGGCACAGAGGAATATTTATGTTCTGAAGAGACAGCCTTTGAAAACGTGAAAAACATGTTGAAAGGAGGTGAAATGGGAGCACACCTGACTTGCTGGTGAAATATTGAAGGGAAATCTTACTAATCAGTTAGGATCATTGCTAATGAAGGGAGATGAAAAATGTATTTCCATGGAACATAACTGATGAGGCTGATAAATAGTTTTTCCCTCTAGACAGCACTCCTGCATTTAAAAAAATCAGTGTTACACAGTCCTGTGAAGTTTCAAGTCCTGAATACTGAATTTGCCTTCTTTCTTTGTTTTATTCCAAATATTTTTAAGAGAATATAAAGCTATGTGCCTCACTCGGTGTTTGCTACCAATGACTTAAACCAGTGACCTTTTTAATCTTTCTGGGACTCAGCTTCCCCATGTATATAACACAAGAAGAAACTTCCTACCTGGAAGCAGAAGAAACTACTTACCTGGGTAGTAAGAAGATCAATTGTCATCTGTAAAATTCTGTAAGACAAACTGATTTTTCTCTCTTAACATTAGGCTATTTGCCAGTAGCCTCTTATGTCTTGAAGCATGGTTTTGTAGTATATAATATAATGAGAATGAACTAATAAATTACTGGAGGTTTTCTAAGATAACTTTATTTTTTGAGTACAAATCTACTATCTATTAGCTGAACTGTAGTAATTTCTGCCTTGAGGGGTGATGGAAGCTTGTTACACATCTAACACAATTTTCATTAATACATCAGAGTATTGATTTGGTTTTATTTTTTGGGAGAGAAAACAAGGTCCAGTAAAAAATCAGATCAAGTAGTGGCTTTGCATTAAAGCACAGCAAACAGAGCTGCACCTTCCATCGCTTCCTTGTAGCAAACTCTGCGTGTGGCTGGCCTCACTAAGAACTTGCAGCGTTGTGTAGCACCTTGGCTACTCTTGGCTTTGTCCAAAAGGATGTGAGGAGCCGGGCATGGTAACAGCCTGGTGGTCGGTGGGCCTTGCAATAGCGTAACTGGTGTTCTCTGTTCCTCACATATTGCTACTGAACTCTGGATTAGAACTTCACTATCATCTTATTTCTGCTCCCTGCCCCACCCCCCCTCCCCCTCACACCTTTTCTTCCACCAAAAAGGATGGAGCTGTAAAAAATAATTGAGGATTAAGATTTGTTTTCACAGTAACATTAGCCTGTGCTCACCCCAGCAGCATTCATTAGCTTTGGTTCTCCATTTTATTTTATGAAAGCAAAATCCACAGGGTGTTTTGCTTACAACAGGTGCGTGCAAATGTAGGCTAAAAGGTACTTCTGGTTGTTCCATTCAATCTTTTGCCATTGATATAACCAAACTGTGAAACTGCTTTCATTAAGGTAATGCCATCCCTGGCGTTGTATAGACCTAGTGAAAATGTGAACAGCTTTTGCCCAGAATTGTCATTTTGTTTCTATTTAAAGTGCTGCAGATGAAGAATATTGAGACTAAAATCTCTTAGGTTACAGTAGGTGTGAAGCAGACACTGAATTTCCCTTATAGCTGTATGTCAGTGTGAGGAAAAGCTGTAGGAGAAGACGGGCAGGGAGCAGGAATGCCCTGCAGCTCTGCCTTCCCAGCTTGGCTGCGAGGGACTATTGGGATGTAAAATCTACTGACATCCTATAGGGATGTAAAATCTACTGATGGACATCAGCTTGCTCCTTGTGTACTGCGTATGGGAGGCTACCACAGCAGCTGAATGTATTCCTAAAATGGTGAAGCAATTGTCGGCATAAGCTTAATTCAAAATCTTGTATCTGTTACCTTGAGAGAATAGCATTTTACTGACTTGCTTACAGAATTTGGCAGGCTGGGTTTGAGAAGCTGTTGTTTAGGATTAGGGATCAGGGTCAAACAAGGTTGAGCTGTTCCCTTGGAAGAAATTAAATGCTTCACTGTACCTGTGTTTATTTTCAGAGTGAAATTGCTTTACGACTTCCTAATGAGCTTAAAAGTTGACAAGGATTTAAACTGTCTCTGGAAATACCCTAAACACTGGCAGGTGTCACCTTAGATATTCTGAAACAAACCCCGACCAAAGCAATAGCAAACAATTTCAGCTAGCGTGCTATTTACCTATCTGATTAGAATTGCTATCCAGCTAGTTGATATCCACAGGAAACAAAGCTTCCATTTAAGGGTGCCCTGTGTTTCCTTATTCAAGGCAAGCATAAAGAAACACGAGGAGATACCCTGCCTTGCTTTTTGAATGGTCAGGAGGAACAGGAGCCACTACTGTGTCATGGTTGTTTGTGCTGCTTTCGCATTCAATTCACTGATGAATTAAGCTGGCAATCAGCTCAAGGGTCCTGGGTGATGTGGTTTAGAATATCCAGAAGCGTGGGCTATTTATCAGCAAACAGTGGTATTGCTGAGTGTCAGTGCAGTTCGAAATGTGGTTTAACAGCAATTTCCTATAGAGGCCAATCATACCTTCTACGTACAGTGCAAATAATCCTTTGTTGGGCTTATGCTCATATCAACACTTAAAGTCCTATAGTCTTTTTCAACGAGGGGCTGAGATACCGTCCTTGTCCATTTCCTAGTCTTTTCAGCCCTACTAAAACCAAAGCAAATGAGCTCCTTCTGCAGCTGAAGATGAATCAGTATGTCCAGCATGGACAGCCTTGTCCTATCTCCTTTTCTTTCTCAACCTTATATCTAATAGAGATGGTGACATCTGTGGTGCTGGTAACAGCAAGAAATCTATGTGTGTGTGTGTGTGTGTGATCATAACCATTCTTCGTTAAAAAGGACAAAAAAAGAGCTTAAAGAATTGTTAAATCTGAATCAAATACCTGTTTAAACAATATAAAAGTCACTGTGTGCTGCCGATTGCCCCACTGTAAGCTTGTTGATAATTTTTTTGTTAGTTTCTGTTCTCCATCTCTTTGCTTTTTTGGAGCATGTGCTATAATGTGTCTATATGGCATCAGGTTGCTTTCTGCTGTTGGATTTGTATCGCTGTAAGAAAATTTAAAGGCAAAATTAAGATAAAGCTTAAAAGAAATATAAAGATTACTTTGAAAAATTACTTTTGAAGTTCAGGGAAATTTAATTTCGTATATCTATTTAAGACTCAACTTGTCATGTATGAACTTCTGTGTATGGAGAACAGAGGTTTTTGGATGTAAATCAGTAATGGATGTTTTGGGTAAAGGAGACTACAATCACTTTGAGAATCAGCAAACCTTAAAAGATCAGTATAGTGTTGCATTTTCTGTTGTGACCGTTCAGCAAATGGGACATTTAATTTAATGAATAATAAAAAGAGGGGGATGACTTGATTGGTTTTTCAACTCAGGTCACTAAAGGTCTAAGTGCTCTTATTTGTTTTCTTAATAGTACAGAGTATAACATTATTGAAGACTGTTGATCATTAATTCTTCTTTACGATGCTGAAGGTGGGCTTGGTTCCGTGCTCACTTAAGTCCCTGAAGGCTTCCACTAATTTCAGCAGCCTTCGTTTGCTCTTTGTATCACCAGTCTTGCCCATTAACTGGCAAAGTGTCTCTGGGACTGAAGGTACCTCTCAAGGTAAAAAGGGGAAAACCAGTATTTACAAGATACTAAAATACCTTGCAGAACTTGCCAGACAATTTCTGCATATACATACTTCAATAACTTTCTTAAAATCTATTCATTGCCTTTTATTTTTTCTTTTCTTCTTTTTTTTGTCATCTCCCTCTCAGGACTCTATTAGGTGGCTTCCCAAGTCTCCTAAACTGTACAGTGGCCATAACTGGAGGTCCCAGGGCTCTGGCTGGGCCTCGTTGAAAGGAAAAGAAAGTCTTTATGGTGGTAACCTGTACAAATTCAGCTCTGCTAACGGAAAACAGAGGGAAGGAAGGATCAGTCCCGAACAAGAAGCAGAGGAACTGGAGGATCCTGATGATGTAGGTGGTCTCCTTGAGGTCAGGAGAGACAATGTTGTGTGTCCCATCAAGAAACTATGATCTGCTTGCAGTGCTATGCTCCTGAGTGCTTTGGGTCAGCAGGAGGCTGCACTGCCTGTACTTTCATGCCCTTGCTTGTGCAGAGGGTACAGAATCATGTTCAATATTGATTTGATTCCTTTATTAACAATAAATTAATTGTTATTAAATTAAATTTAACAATTGCAATTAAACAATCCATCCAACCCCCAAAAGTACAGTGCAACTTGCAGGTTAAGATGAGTAACCTGAGCAATGATGAGATACGTACTTTTTTTATTTTACTCCTGCTTGTATCCCCAGTTACCAGCATCCCTCCATCTCTTTCAGGTAAGCAGGCTGTTTGTTAGCAGTGCTTGAAGCTCGGTGTCTCCCAAGGACTGGATGGTAGAAAACTGAGGTTGCGGTGCTAGTCCACTGCATGTTTGGTTTTGGGTAGCTGTTCCAGGATGCTGACAACTGGAAACCCTGGATGCCGTGGTTTCTCTAGCCTGTGCCCACCAGGTGTCTGTCACCTGGAAGGCAGCTTGGCTGTCCTCTCAGTCATAGCTTTGGAAAAGGAGGTGGTGATTGCACTCTTACAGCCTTTCCCTTTCCCGGCATTGCTCACGTCTTTCCTCCAGATGCTTGCTGAGGGTTGAGGAGGAATTGGGGCTCCTGCTCCTCTTCCAGGACCTCTGCTGCCTTCCTACCCCCTGACTGCTGCTGAGTGCTCCCTCCTTCAGCCCCACTCTTAGCTCTTGCTCCAGCCCTGCTCCCCAGCCCCCATGGCATCCCAGCACTGCTGATGGGTCTGGGTTAGTCAGCCTGGTGCCATGAAAGAGGAATCTCTCTCAAGAGAAGAAAGGTAATTAATGTTTTATGTGAGTTAAAGCTAAATAAATTCCCTTTTAAGTGAAAATAGGAAGTAATCATGCCTTGCTTGCTCTCCTTGGGGTTGGTGATGCTTCTTTCCATCCCAGCCAGAAAAGAGATTGTGGAAAAGCTCCGATACAGATTGAAAAATAGAGTGTCCGGTGGGGTTTCTGCACAGCTGTTCATGGTAATGCCACTGCTTTTTATTTCTGGTATTAAACTTCCAAGCTTATGAAGACATTTATAGGGTTTATTTTCAAAGGTGTTGACCTTTATTTGTTGCGCTGTTTTACTGCCAACAGAAGATACAAGGATTATGGTCATATGAAGACCTGATTCAACCTTATGTATCAAATTAAGCAGTAAAAATCAGCTAAATATAAATAAAGCATCCATAAAATGTGAACAGAATTTGGACGTCATGGCTGAATCTCATTTAACTGCTTTGCCACGCATAACTGATAAGTGGAAAACATGGTGTTTTGCAGTCGCACTCAACTGAAGCCTTAATTGTTTGGTGGATGTGTAATTGTTTTTTTTTTTTTTCTATTTTCAAGGCTTAAGCATAGGGTGACATTGTCATTTCCTTCCTGCATCTCAGAGTAGGTACAGTTTAGAGCCAGACTTCAAAGCAAGCTTCGGGATGACTCACCTTTGAGACTCTGATTCCAGTGGACCCCTAAATCACTAAGTGTGCAGGTCTCCACTTGCTGCTCTTTGCAGCTAAATAAATTCCGTCCAATTATTTAAACAAGATCTTCTTAGAGACATAGATGCAAGCTAGGGCCTTGGCTTTCCTCTGACACCTGTGCTCCCAAAACCAGAATATCAGCATTGAGTAACTGAGAAATGTGGTTTTTTCTGTATGGGAAGCTCTTTCCTTTGCCTCATGTGTGGTTCCTTGCCCTGGGACAGTGGATTCAGTGCTATTGAGCTGCCAGAGGCTGCCCAAAATAGTCTCCTTCTCATGCTTCATCCTCTCAATAGGGCATTGCAGGATTTATTTGGGTATACGTGTGTTGCATATGTGCTTATATGTGCCAGGGGATCTAGTGAAAGGCTGCATGGATCCCAGTGCTCTCCCTGTTCCTGCGATTTCCACTCCCAAGTTGAGGGAAAACCATTCCCAGAGAAATAATGGTCAAACAAAGATACTTGTACATTTGCTTTAAAGTTGCGGTTTTGTCTTCAGTGAAACAAATCTGAATGTACGGCAATGCGATACAGAGGATCAAACCGAATTTACCATGGGTAGTGTCTGGGTATCAGGTGCATATTCTCCTTGCTGTTGCCGTGTTTACCTTTTTTATCTTTAACCCCCAGGAACCTATTTCCAAGTTTTCTGGCAGCCTTTTTGATACCGATGATAGCATGAGAGATCAAAGGAATACCAGAATGGCTCCTCAAGAAAAGCACAAGTTGGCGATGAAAGGGAAGACTCTTCCAGGGGCTAACACTAAGGTGCAGCCACCCATCTCGGCAGCAGGCACCTTCCCTGGGGAGAGCGGACAGATCCCAGAGGAATCAAGGGTGCTGGATGCACCACAGCCCCCACTGAAGGTATTGTACTGCTGCATGGGCTGGGCTTGCTGATGCGGGGGGGACCACATGTGTGTGTAAGTCCGTGTGTCCATGGGAAAGTCTGCTGCTTGTGTGAGGCAGTTTATAAAACATGCAAAGAAGGGGGGACGTTGCGTGTCAGATGTCATGAGACTTACCATTCACTGAGAGTGTAAGCTGAGGTCCTTGCTCCCGCTGGCTTATATGGAAAAAAAGTTTTCCATTAAAAAAACCCAACAGCTTTCATTGTGCCCATTCAATACTGTCTCGTTTTATATATCCAGCTTCGCTATTTTAAGGTCAAGCCACGGGTGTGTGCAGGTGGGCACTCAGCTAAGCCTTCATTTAGTCCATGGTTTAGGAGCAGTGGCATGACCTTACCCTGAGGGCATGAGAAAGCCTCTGTCCCGTGAAAAGAGGTGCAAATGTTCAAGTGAAAATTTATCAGTGAGAACTACAAGATTTGGGCTGAATTTATGGAGAAAACTATCCTCTGAACTCAATGGATCTGTCCTATCTTGGCATGCTTTGGCATACATGAGGAGGAAACATACTTTATGGGTTGGCTCCCAGGAGTGTCTCGGTACAGATCAAACCTCTGCTGACTGCCTGCGGGTCAGAATTGTGCTGCGTCCCCAGGGTCGTGGGATGCAGCACTGGGAAAGGTGGCTCGCCCAGTATGGCACCCGTGCTGGGACCCGTCACCAAAGCACTGCTGGTGATCACGGGCTTGTGAAGTCTCAAGCGTGCAGGTAATGCTAAGTCTAAGCAACATTTGTTAGGGTGATTTTCATTTGATTCATACGGTATTTTCATACCTTTTTAGGAATTAGAAATTTCATGTATATGTGCAAGAGTAACTGCATGCATTTGTTAAATTTTAAAGCGCAGCTGTGTTGAAATGTTCTGAATTATAAAATTTAACAAGATATTCAAGCCTGAACTGTCTTAGCGATATGAAGCAAATCAATGAAGATAAGAGCATTTTACTAATGCAGGAAGGTGAAATGCATTTTTCTTTCAGATTCCACGACACTATGTCAAGGTGTTCTTTAAATTTAAAGTGATTCTTGGTTTAGCAATTAGCAAATAATTATTTACTAATAAGCACGCTATATACTAAATAAAGGAATAACCCCAATAAGTGAGGGGGGAAACTCTTAAATGTAAGCTGTCTTTGGAACTTGAAACTAATTTTATTTGGCCTTTGTTGTGAATCCTGTAAATTCAAAAAATGATCTAACATTTTGTACTAAATTTTTGCCGATACCAGCAAGAGGAGAACAGACTAGATAAATTACAAATTATGCTGCTTTTTTAAAAGCTTCCTGACATTTTTACGTTTAAGTCAGTGGTTAGAGTACTGTCAAATCTTTTGACGGAGTTAACAGATACATACCAGAAGTCAGTTAAAAGAAAAAAAACCCAACCTGTAATAGTGCTCAAATCCAGTTATCTGCTCTCAAAAGAGGTGAGAGTAAGCAAATCAGGCTGTAGATGAGGTTCCAAAGCAAAGGTTTTTCATAAACTTATTAAAACCCACTTATTTGTCATTTCTGTATGCTGGTGGTATTGCCGTTGTGAATACTTGGTAAATCGGTGGGCTTTATGAAGCAACTGGTTTGGTCAGCAGCCTTACAAAGAGCCTTATATGGTTTTGGCATGACTGTAAACCCTGGAGAAATGATTCATTCTTGGTGTTATTGAAGAGTAGAGGCTAGTCTTGCATGTGCCGGTGTTGAAGCATAGCACTGTTTTTCTTTGGCTGAACTCTACAGGGCCAAAACTGCCAGAGTTCAGATAGATTTTCATTGCTCATGTAATTAATAGGCAATGTTTTTGATTAATAAGGCCACTTACCCATTATAATTCTTTTCCAGGTAACCATTACTGTGTGCAGTCAAATGGGGAGTCTTGGTATTAGCATTGCTGGTGGAAAGGGCTCATCTCCATGTAAAGACAATAATGAGGTGCATTTCGTTACTCAAAATGTATCTATTAATTGTTAGAAAGAAACCGATGAGCAGTTCTTCGAAGCTGTTGTGTTTTGTTGATTTCTTTCAGAGGTTGTCCTCAATGTAACATCACTGTTTTTGTAATAAGGCTAACAAGGGTAAACATGGGTAACATTTCCCAAAGTAGAAGCTGGCAGTAGATTTTGATGGGGAACTTCCTGGAGGGATGATTTTGAAGACAAGACCCGATGTAAGCAAGTGGTTTTCCAATGACAACCTGATGTCTGAAGCACCGTTGGCTGGTTTCCTTTTTCTACTTCAATTTGGGGTCACTCCCTTGGCAATCCACATGCTTCTCCCATCACATTTGCTCATTCCCAGGAGCTAACTTGATTTGAGAGAAGTATTTCTCACATCTTCTCACTTCATTATCATTTAAATAAATCTTTGTTTCCCAGTCTGTCCCCCATGGCACAGTGTAAACAATTAATGACTTCTGCTCATTGTTGTTTGTGCCAGCCATGGAGGCTTTTTTTTTTTTTTTATTGTTGCTAATGTGCGAAGACATTTAGCTTTTATTTCAATGGAGGCAGCAGAACAACAAGCTTTGAAAATTAATTACTTCCTGTTTGCTTTTTACATTTAAAACCATGGAAGAAACCCTGTCAGATCTGAAACACCTCTTTTGTGTTATCACAGGGGATGGTGATCCCACGGGTGCTGAAAGATGGTTCTGCAGACCTGGCTGGAGTGCAAGCAGGAGACAGAGTGGCAGAGGTAGAGGGGTTGTTTGTCAGTGATGTGGGTGTGTTCCCTTGTTGTTGTCTTTAAATGAAATCGCTCGGAGCTGGGGAATTTGAGACCTAGATCTAGACTTCCCAAACTGCATTATAAAGAAATTATAATGACATTATATTGTTGTATGCCTCCTTCTTATATTCTGGTTTTCAGATCTTTATGTTCAAGGTGCTTAACAAAATATTACTAGCTAATTCCGAAAATAAAATAATGGTCTTAGTAAGCAGTGTTGTGAGCACAAATGCAGTTGTACTTTGTCCAAGAAGCTTTCTTATAACACTGCATTAGACCTACCAGATGTTTATTGCAGTTGTTACAAAGAAATATGAACTAGATGAACTTGTTTCTCCGAGGTAATTTTTGGTTGGGAGAGAACAGCTCCAAGTAACTCCCCTGATGGAGGCTTACAGTGCAAATGCCAAGGGATAAATCTCTCTTAGGCTGCTCCACCTCAAGCTTCATCTTTCACTCTCTTGAGCCTCAGAGGTTCCCAAGAGCAGTGGTGATCATGTACGATTTTGTGATACATATTTTTGACCGATTGTTTGGTTTCTACTTGCCGAGAAAGGTAGAGGTGGAGAAGAGCCTCTACAAAATTACTTCCAGTTGAAACTGGTCCATAATTTTTTCCAGCTCTTGTTCTCTTAAACTGTCATTTGTACTTGCTTAAGTTAATGTTTTTTACTCCAGTATACTCTGTGTTGAGTCAAGGTGGGATAGAGCAAGCAATAATTTGTGTCTGTTAGATTTCCAGGAATAAGGATACAACCTATATCAACCAAAGACAAATGGGTGATAGTTTTACAAAATTAGTAGATTTATGCTATAGACCTTAGTAATAGAGGATTGTGTTCCACAATGCATGTATGGAAGTTAGTTCAACATTTTTAAAAGGTTTAATGATGGATAAAATTCTGTATCATTTTACCTTTTTTCTTTTATGAAAGGACTATCCTTATCTAGTTTTTGTATTTTAACAGATGTGAGAGAATTTAAATAATTCTTTATGTATTTCACATTATCAGATCATTAGGGAAATTAATCAGGATTTTTAGTTGCTGCACCTTTAACTTCTGAGCAGAGTTTCTATTAAAGTCAATACCTTAAAAATCACCCACTTAGCTTCATGGAGGAACCTGGGCAATCATTCATTATTTGTAATTCATAATTGGGGCTATTAGAAATATATTAGCTACTAATGTCTGTTCATTTTAGAAATAGTGAAACAAGAAAGAGAAGAAATTTCTGCTCCATACTGTTCTGTCCTGCTGTTGTTATGCTGCAAATACTTATGATTTCTCAGTCTCCCACAAGATGGCAGAATCATTCATCTATTTAAAGAATGTAGAATAATATTTTCTGCTTTTTGTATGTGTGGGAGATGAGAAGGAATGAATGTGTTCACGTGTGCTATAGAAGTCCTGATTTTTTGACCACAGGACTAATATGTGTACAAATAACCAGGATTTTCCTCTTGATGCTCTGTTACAACTTCTTATTCTTGAACTGACCCTTTCAACAGGTCAAGTGTACAGCGTGTTCATCAAAAATGGGGAACAGCAAGGACTGCAATGCAATTTTACTTGCTTTTGTTGTGCAGCCATATATAGTGACAGGGCAGGTATTTGTATACTAACCTTAGGGGAAGGGACCTGTTCTTCTTAAACAGCATTCAGAATAAAAATATGCCTTTCTGCTGGTTTGTTTTTAAAGGCATCCCTTGTTTTGGAACCCAACGCCCTTGATGCTGGTCCTACTGAAGCTTCACCCAAGGGCAGCCCCTTCCCGACAGTGAACCACGTCATAACAGTAAGTAAGGTGGCCCCAGTGAGTAACAACACATCATTCTCAGCGAAGCGCTCTGTGTTGTCTGTCATTGATGCTAGTAAGGATGGTAAAGGCTGGCACAAAACTTGTGAGTGGCTGTGTAAGAGGAGCACATATCCCAAAGATCAGTGACCGCACCATGTGCTTACTTGGCTGTCACTGCAGTTGGGAAGCGGCAGCTGGGATGTGGCTTCTGGAGGAGCTCAGCTCCTGGATAAGCACCAGTGTAGCAAGCGTAGCAGGCCAGAGTTTTTGAAACACTCTGGTCTGGGAGCCTTAAGGGTGGTGTCCATTCTCTCCAGTTTGAGTGTTTATGCTGATGTCTGGACTGCCTCTCTAGCTAATGGAAGGAGCAGTATCTCCAGGGTGCCTCTTTTAGGATGGGGAGGTTGAGCTGCTACCTGGCAGTGACCATTTTTATCTTTTGACTCGAGGGGGAACTTGCGTGACAGGCTAAGACTGCACGTCCATGTTTGAGGTGACTGATGTTGGAGGAGATTAAGCCTACCACACGTCACAGAAGGAGATGGCTGAGCTTACAGGGTGGCTTTTAGAAATCTGATCCACTTTTGTGAACTCCTCTAAAAATTTCAACTCTGCAGACCTACCCCAGTCATGGTCATCTACCTGTACACCTGAAATTATGTCTTCACTAGGAAGATACAATAAGATCAGGGTATCTGAATGATTAAGGTCAAAAAACATCCTATTTGTGTTAAGCCTGAAGTACCAGGAAGCAGCAACAGTTTCTCCTACAGCAAATGCCAAGAAGTGTTTGATTTCCCTCCTTCCAGCCCCTTTTTATCCTTTTCCAGGTATACCATTCACAACTCAGCTAACGGCAAAAAGTGAAAGTTCATCTATTATACAAAAGACTATAATCAAAGACTGCATTCAATTTTTATTAACCATTCACATTTTAAAAAATAAGGTGATTTGTTAGTTGACCGAAAAATAAGCGATCAGACCATGCAAATCTGGTTTCCTCTGGTTTTCTATGCAGTTTACTAGTTAAGAAAGGTTGAGCTGCAGCTTTTGTCTATGAGGTGGACTAACAAAGGTTTCCTCTTCTATTCAGTTGCTTAACTTATTTTGAGGCCTCTGGTCTCCAGCATCATCCTGTGAAACATTTAAACTGTTCTATTTTCCAACTGAAAACACTTCCATCATTTTTTTTTTTTGTCCGTCTGTACTTGGTAGCAGTTTCTTATGGTCTTAACTCACATTGCAGGAAGCATGAGGCTTCCTGTTAGAGGAACTGCTGTCGAAAGGCTTGATTCACACATTGCTAGTGACCTGGATCTGTTGCAGTAGTATCTGACTTCTAGTGTTTTCAGCCAAAAAGAGGAAATGACCACTTTTTATGTTCTATGCCTCCCTTTAAAGTTTTTCATCTGCAAGGGGAGCAGGAGGCAGATTAGATAAAGCTACTTACCTTAGAGCACCGTGCACAGGGAGAGTCAACTGGCTGAGCATGTTTCACGTGTCAAAAGTAACCAGCGTGCAAATTCTTTTGTGGATAAACATTTGTATTTATGGATTTGTTTCTTTTTAAAATCAGAATCTTTGTGCTGTAGCAAATTGTGTATGTTATTGTCTTTAATGCAGGCCAGCGTTCATCAGTCTTAGGGATTACAGGCTTTTGAGGAGTATCCTGCTGACTTGGGAACTGGTCAGTATCTCATCTGCTCTTGCTCTGGATTTACTCTGGTGAAGTTCCTCTTATTCCTCAGTAACTGTCTTATATGAAAAATGCTTACAGCCTAACTTCTTATGGAGGACATGCTGTGCACGTTGAGATAAGCAGATGGCAGTAGGACCTTAATGCAGAATCATCATCTTTGCTAGGAATCTAGGAAGGTCTGTTTCCATCATATTTCTGACTAGGTTTCAAGAGGAGGTGAGTACATCTACATGAAGGGAGGGAAGGAGAGAAGCATGGTGGCAAAGAAGCCAAAGGCTCGCTCCTTTTATTCTTCCTGCAAAAACTGAATTGTGTGCTGGATGGTCCCGTCTTCCTTCTCCCTCTCTTCCATGTCATCACTGCTTCCTGCATTTCAGCAAGGACTTTCTTCACCTATTTATTTTTATTGAATTTTGAATAAACCTCCTCTTTGCGTATGCAATCTGTAATTAATATGTGTCTCTTACTTGCTAGCTGTAGCCCTTTGGCCATCTCTTGCCATTGCCCATTGCGTCTCCAAACGTCGTGCTCTGACATTACAGAGGGCGATGCTGCTACCAGATTCAGGTGCCCTCTCTATGGGCCTGGTTGCTCTCACTTCTTCTGAAAGGCTCATTTGAATTGTTAACTCATCCAGCCAAACTCAATTTTAAATCCTTTGTGCCAGCTTTAAGATTTCATGACCAATAATTAATTGGACAAACAATGAAAAGTGTTTTCACTCTGAGTCATTGTTTTGCAAAGGAAAAATGAGAATTGCCCTTGTTTTTAATTATGGTAGAGTATTTTATTGAAATGTAGAGGCCACAGAACTTTAATTACAATTAGGTACTTTTTTTTACATTCCATATTTTATAGATTTGTCTCAGTTATGCTAATCAAACCTAAAAATATGGAATCTGTTTATTTTACTTTGTTTAATACATATATAACAAAATAAAAATATTCTAATTGAACTTAAACAGAGTCTTTGGATTTTGAAATGGTAATCTTAGAATAAGATTATCTATGTAAAGAGTGCATCAACGTATAACAGGTTAGAGCCACAACTGATACAGCTATCTACATGCAGACTGTGTGTAAAATATTGCATGTTTAACTACAGGGGGAAAAAAATAATCAGGGATACAAACATTACCAATAGTGCCACGTGCTGACTTTAACAGAAGGAATTTTAACTTAGATTCTGGCATCTTTATTTCCAGTTCTCTATTTTTCTGTCTTCTGCCCTCTGCTCCTTATTTCCTACTCATCTTCTCAAACATAGAACCAACTCTGCACAATCCTTCCCCATCAAAAATATCTTTGTTAAAGCTCTGAATAAAATTCCTAAAAGATTTTGTCTGACTGAATGGAGAATGTTGACAGGTTTCAGCATCTCCTGTCACTTCATGATATGCATCATCATGTCATCTTCTTTGACCCATTTTTGGGGCTATCAACATCATAAGGATATTAGAATCCTTGTAAATAATATAAAATCTCTTAAATATTTTAATCTAGTATTTAACTTTATTTCTTACTGTATTATTTTCTTTAATTGTATGCCTTCGCCCTGGCAATTTCCTCAATTAGTTTTTTTTTATATAGTTCATCAGGTGTATGAGTCTCACTTATATCGAGGATTTTCAAAGACATTTGAAGTAGGATTTGTTATTAAAAGTGATTATGTAAAAGAATAGTATTGGAAAAATATGAAGAACTACTTCAAGCTAAAAAAGTCAAATGTTTTGATTGCTCTGTTACAAGTGCAGAGATACAGAATCACAGAATGGTGAGGGTTGGAAGAGACCTCTGGAGATCTTATAGTCCAACCCTCTGCTAAAGCAGGTTGCACAGAGCAGGTTGCACAGGATGGTGTCCAGATGGGTTTTGAATGTCTCCACAGAAGAAGATTCCACAGTCCCTCTGGGCAGCCTGTTCCAGTGCTCTGTCACCCTCAAAGGAAAGAAGTTTTTTTCCTCATATCCAGATGGAACTTCTTGTGTTGCAGTTTGTGCCCGTTGCCCCTTGTCCAGTCGCTGGGCACCACTGAAGAGAGCCTGGCCCCATCCTTTTAACACTCACCCTTAAGACACTTGTTCAGTACACTTGATCAATAAGATCCCTTCTCATTCTTTGCTTCTCCAGGCTGAACAGGCCCAGCTCTCTCAGCTTTTCCTTGTAAGGGAGATGCTCCAGTCCCCTAAGCATCTTCATAGCCCTCTGCTGGGCCCTCTCCAGCAATTCCCAGTCTCTCTTGAACTGGGCAGCCAGGCACTGGCCACAGCACCCCAGATGTGGCCTCACCAGGGCAGAGCAGTGGGGCAGGATCACCTCCCTCCACCTGCTGGCCACGCTTCTCCTAATGCACCCCAGGGTCCCATTGGCCTTCTTGGCCACCAGGGCACACTGCTGGCTCATGGCCACCTTGCTGTTCACCAGAACTCCCAGGTCCTTCTCTGCAGAGCTGCCTTCCAGCAGGCCAGCCCCAGCCTGTACTGGTGCGGGGGGTTATTCCTGCCCAGGGGCAGGACCCTACAGTTGCCTTTGTTGAACTCCATGAGGTCCCTCTCCGCCCAGCTCCCCAGCCTGCCCAGGTCTCGCTGAATGGCAGCGCAGCCTGCTGGGGTCTCAGCCACTGCTCCCAGTTCTGTATCACCAGCAAACGTGCTGAGGGGACACTGTCCCTTCATCCAGGTCGCTGATGAACAAGTTGACAGGACTGGACCCAGTAGAGACCCCTGGGGAACACCGTGAGCTACAGGCCTCCAGTTAGACTCTGTGCTGCTGATCACAACCCTCTGAGCTCTGCTGTTCTGCCAGTTCTCAATCCACCTCGCTGTCCACACATCTCACCCACACTTCCTGAGCTTATTATCAGGTTGGTCAGGCATGATTTCTCCTTGGTGAATCCATGCTGGCTACTCCCGATAACCTTTTTTTCGTACACATGCTTCAAGATGACCTCCAGGATGAGCTGTTCCATCACCTTTCCAGGGATGGAGGTGAGGCTGACTGGCCTGTAGTTTCCTGGATCCTCCTTCTTGCCCTTTTTGAAGGCTGGAGTGACATTGGCTTTCCTGTAGTCCTCAGGCACCTCTCCTGTCCTCTGTGAACTTGGGAAGATGATGGAGAGTGGCTTGGAAATAACGTCTGCCAGTTCCCTCAGCATATACGGCATGTTCCTAAATACATTTTGAAAACAGACAACTTTGGTATACTAGAAACTGTAATGGATATCAAAGAGAAATGCTCCTGTGCCCACAGAAAGTGAATAGCATGCACCGTGCTCCCACGATACGTAGGTTGCTGTTTTTCTGCCTTTCTCCCATGTTGTTTCAGTGCAAGTCATGAGAAACCTTACATGTATGAGAATCCCAGCAAATCTGTCTTCTTCATTTCCAGCTGATAAAGACTTCAGGAAAAAGACTTGATGCACTTATACCAGTTACAAATCTGCAGAAATCTAAGTATTGAATCCTTTCTTTATTCATCTCCTCAGGTTAGTTTTAGCCATGTGAGAAAACTGTAATCCTACAATTTAACACAATAAGACTTCTTTCTTGTTTCTTCAGTCATTGTCTTAAATTTTTCAATTTTAAAAGCAAAACCAGTAGAATACTCAGGCAGAGAAGCACTATAAAAGACGACAGCTGAAGTGGGATTCGGAATGTTCCTGTCATCAACAAAGACAGATTTCTTCTGAAACTTGTTTCAAAAGACAGAGACCTTGCTCAAGTACAGTGTTTGATTGACCTGTTCCCATAACACCATATGACCTAATATTTCATTCTTCCAAGTTTTTTGTGAAGAACTGCTTTATCTCTTCTCCAAAAGATTTTCATGACTCTTAATCTTGTCAGGTAAGGGTGTTGATATTTTTATTGTATTTTTTTTTATTCTGACAAGGTAAGTCATTTTTAGAAATTGGGAGTCTGACTCCTCACTGCCTTGCATCTTGTGCACATTTGTACATATTTGCAAAGAAGCCTGTGCGCAGCCCTGTTGGCTTAGCTAACCCTGTTCTGATCAAGTGAGCTTCAGCGGAGTGTAAGCACCCCTCTGCCATGTGATCTCCTTCTCCATTTCATCTGCTCGTGTGATTCGACTTCTGTCTAAGTAACTGAGTATTCCTGAGTCAGGATGAAAGATAAAAGTGGTATAGGCACTGTATTTACCTCCATAGTGTAGTGGTTAGGGAAATAATTTTGTGAATTTGGGATTAAATTCCTGCTTCAACAAATGTTTCTGTTTGCACGGTGCATCTTTTTTCCCCTCTCTTCTTTGTAAGTAGTTTTCTCACAGGACTTGGTCAGAACTGACTCACTTCAAACTTCAAATTCTTGGATTTTGCAGAGCTTGTAATTAACAATGCTACATAAGAAAAAAACTTTAAAGAAAAGACATTGATTGTTCTTTTCAAGATACCATATTCCAGTACCTCAAAGTTAAAGAAAAAAAAAATCTACAAAGTAAACCCAACATATGGTAGACAATATAAGCACTGCAGACAATATAAGGAAAAATACATACAAGAGACAAGTAGACTCAAGCAAGGCACCTGGAGCCATGCTGTAGGACATAGCATTCTGTTTGAGGAAAAAAAAGAGGATAAATATTTGAACAATTACAGAAATGATCAGTAACATCTCTCCATGTGAAAGGCATCCTCGTGGACTGCTGGAATTTGGCAGGGGAGGAGGCTGTTCTGAATTCCTGGCCGTGTTCAGGTACAACCGCTGCTTTTCACAGGAGCGATGAGTGTTCTTTGGAATCAGAGGGTTGGTAACAGTCATAAGTAGCCCTGCTTATGGGGGCAGTCTCTTTTAAGTCTCTCAATGTGATCAAAGCAATGCATTTTCTTCAGTGTTTTTACAGCATCAGGCCATAAATGATTACACGGAAAGCACTTGAATGAAAATCTTTGTATCAGGCTCCAGTGTCAGGGAAGTCACTATCCAGTGGTACATTAGAAGATGAAAGAAATGGAGCAAGGACAATTCTCATAAGCAGTTTGTATCATATAAAAGCCTTTTATGTATGATGGCATTGCAGATACGACATGCTGAACGTTGATCTTTCATTTTTGTCTGCCGTGAGATGCAATGGTGAATTTAACTGAACTCCACCTTCCTTGCCTTGTGCATTGCCCTTGGGAGGCACTGAATGCTGAAGAGGAGGAGCAGAGAGGAGCTTCACTCTAAATGTGACGTGCCCAAATGTTACGTACATTACACGCTGGGAGACAGATAATACATTCAAGGTGTTCTCTTGCTATCTCAATAAGAAGTGGAGAAAATGCCCAGTTTTAAACCTGGCCTCAAAGATATCAATCTCTAGAAAATTCCCACAGAGGAAACTTTAGGGGAAAGCACCTGCAGTGGTGCTTGCCTGGTACATGGAAACTCCAGGAAATTGTGCTCAGCTGAATTACATTTTGGAGCAAATCACCAGGCTTAATGTGGGAAGAGCAACGAGCTTGTGAAATTGGGACAAGCTGCTCGGGTAGCCCTTGGTCAGAGCCCTCACCAGGCTGCTGCATGCAAAACAAAGGCAGCACATTAAAAAAACACAGTGCCAGAGCTCAGGTGCGAATCTTTGGCAGTGCTTGAGAGCAGCACAGCTATTCTGAGCATAAGGATGGACTGGATGATGCAGTGCCCTGTCCTACAGCCGAGCTGCGATAGGTGCTGTCACGAGCCAGCCGCTGCCTGAGCGCAGCAGCACAGGCCACCCTGCGCTCTCCTTGTGCAGAGGTCTGCCGCTGCCCAGTGCGATGAGGTGCTTCATCCATGCCTGACCATAGGTTTATCTTCCCCAGGGTGTGGGAGAGGTTTATACCTCTCTCCATCTGACTTCACAATTCCTGGAATTTGGCCACAGGCCTCTAAAGCAGTGAAACAGCACTGTAACGCACCAGGGAAAGGGATGCAGACAGGGGTTTCTGAGTCCAGGAGCACTGAGGTGCACCATAAAACACATGCCAGTTAAAATGTTCCTGATAACGTGCTATAAAAAGGAAGGTGTGTTGAATCCCTCAGCAGGGTTTGCAAATTCGTGTTGTTGCATACATGCAGCTGCACATTAAATGGTTCTTGTCGTGCCCGCCTTGCCCCCTGCCCCAGCCACCTTTCCTGCCATAGCCTGGCTGCCTCACCCGCTTCCCACCTGGTGGTGAGGTTGCTTGTGGGTAATAAATTCACAAGGAATTAATTAGATCTGTTTCTCCCTCTTTAACTTGTATATCCTGTATGTTTTCTTTTGGGGAGAAGGTTGCTTTTATCCATTGTCTCTGTCTCTGGGAGTGAAACATCGCATTGCTTTAATTAAAAAAGTTACCAGATGCCAGTTTGGTCTGAACTGTGCAGCAGTTGGCCAGCCTATTCTCTGCTCTTCTTGTTGGATGCATTTTAGCATCTTCTTTTTAAAACTGTTATTTAAAAATCCAGCTGTGTAACATTATTAGGCAGGACTAAATTTTCTCCTTCACTTTAAATTTGATTTAGGTGGTTTCTTCTATGAACAGTCACTATCAAATGCAGCCTTTTGCATCTAGCAAAGGTATGCTTTTATTGTTTAGCGAGAAGTCTGAATTTCCTGTTGTTCAAGTCTAAAATACTACTGCCACCACCAGTGATGACAAAAAAGGTAAAATTAAGTATGAAATCATAACATTGTTTATGAGGTTTGTGTAAACCCCTGTAAATGCTGTCAACCGGAGAGATTATTTTATTTTCCCCTGTTTCCACCAGCTGAAGGGACTAGCCTGAGCACTGGTGTCAGTGAAAATCAGCTGTTGAGTCAAATTTCAAAAATATGTACTATTTAGATATATGGAGTTGAACTAGACAGGCTTCCCTGTTAGATGCTTTTTTTAGCTGGGGAATATTTTCTTCAGAAAGCGATCTCTTTGAACTAGGGTTAAAGGTATGCCTGGTTTTCTTCCAAAAGGCTAATCCAAATCCTTTTCCCCTGCCCTTATTCATTCAAACTTGGGCTTTTCATGTGTTGTATCACCTTCAGATTTGTAGGCGCTCTCCCCAGCGGCTGGCCTTGCTCTCAGCTGTGCTTTGCCCTGTCGCAGCTGGTTGTGCCTTTCATGTGAAGCTTGGGCTTTAGCTGTGACTCTTGCCTTGAGAACTTCCTTCTGCTAAGGCTGGAGCCTGGATCTGTGAGGGGGGAGGCCAAGGGAAGGGGAAGGCTTATATTGTTCTGTTTGGTTTTGGTTTTGAAAAAGTTATAAAAGGACATAATTA
Source organism: Falco naumanni (assembly GCF_017639655.2). Lineage (NCBI taxonomy): Eukaryota > Metazoa > Chordata > Aves > Falconiformes > Falconidae > Falco > Falco naumanni. Next base: position 18,832,829 of record NC_054059.1, on the reverse strand, counting down.
ATTGTCCTTTATGGACTGTTCTGCAACTTTTTGGACAACCATTTTTATTGGAAGTGTAAAAGGAAAGCACACGTGCACGACTGGAAATTAAAAATTACTGGATGTTAACCTGTTGGCAGGACATCTCATTTATCATGCTTGAAGAAGATGCTTTCATCTGAAGCATCATAGCTAGTTCTAGTTGTGGGTTTGTTCCTATCCTGTTTCAATGTGAAAGAGTTTTTGCAGCCAGTACTGCAGCTGAATTGCCCCAGGTTATTTAGATGGGTTTGTTTTAGTGCTTCTTGCAGCGGACTAGGAGTGCACAGGCAGCTTGTGCCTGTGCTTCAGTTGAGGAATGACATCTTTCAGCAGAGGGTGGTAATTCCATTAAACGAGAGTGTCTGAAATAATTTGATTTTTAGCTATGCCTGATTTAAGCAAAAATAAAATTTTATAACGAATCTTTTTAGTGTCTGTAGTCTTAGTGTTTATGTTGACAAAGTATGAGAAAGATGCAAAGAAGGTAGTGAAAGAAGTTCCAACAGTGAACACACTGGGTTTGGTAAAGGACACATCTTTTGCAAAATTTACTTTTTAGGCACTGAAAATGTAATTTTGGGGAAAAAAAAGGAAAATAATAACCTGTTTCAAAGGATTAATCATACATATTTCTATGTGTATATTCTACATATTTTGATGGTTTGGGATTGACTGGTACTTTAAGTATTATTTTAATAATGAGTGCATGATGGTGGAAAGTGAGTAGGAGGACTTTGTGATTTCAACAGAAATATTTTAAACAAGTGCAGCCACCATTCAGTAAAAAAATAGTGGAGTAAAACAGTGGAACAGCACAGGCTCCTGGATAATCTATTCTCCTACACCAGGATCAACTTCTGAAGTTGTAGAAGTTGATGGAAATTCCACACCTTCCCACATGCCTTAGGCAAACAACTCAGCTCAGCTGCCTGTGTTGGAAAGGTTTTCCTTGTTTCCATCCTAAATGTCTCTGTCTTGCCCTGGCTATAATGGGCAGTGGAAATAGTTTGCTTCCTCTTTGCTGTGATTGTATTTTTTGCACATGAAATCTGTCCTCCTCTTTTCCCTCAGTTGTGATGCAGCAGGAAATGTACATTCAAACATGAATATTAAAGAAAAGCTCCAAGAACAAAACTTGTCTATTTAATAGGGTAAAGCTGTGGTCAATGAAGATAAGCATGGAAATCTGAAAGCAAGGGTAAAATTCCCCTGGGATTCCAGGAAGAGAAGGACTGAGTTTGAGAAAAGAATGGAACAAAAGATAATGCAAGTTCAGAGTTCTTGAGTTTTGTTACTTTTTTTTTTTTAAAAAAAAAAACAAAACAGAACTGGAAGAGGAAAGGAAGCTGATAAATCTTAGCTTGTTACTTTCCTGGAGCTAGGGTGAATGTGAAGACAGTGATGGAGAGTGCTGGGTTCCTAGGGGAGATAGGTAGGTGAAGATGGAAAGGCCACTGTGGTTAGAATTGTGATGTGTGTTTCTTACATCCATTTTGTGTTGCATTTTGTTTTTTCATTTTAAAGGAGATTCATGGATAATTTTTCATACTAGGAGAGAGAAAGATGCTAGTAGAGGCCTCAGCCTCTTGTTGCTGAATTTAGACCTTGTACAAACGCATACTCTGTTACTTAATTGGGTTTGCTCTCAAGTTGCAATTGCATAGGTGGCACAATTGACAACCAAGAGTTGTTTTGCCATTGGTACCTATGATTCAGCTGAGAGGAAAACAGGGCTCCTCCACATCAGGGTGTGTGTGTGGGTGCAGAGTGGGACAATTGGCTGCAGAGGAAGGAGCAGCGGTGGGTTTGGGGACAGCAGCAGTATGGGCTCACATGGAGTTTCAGAGGGAGAGTGGGCAGGGAGATGTGCAGAAAGCAGAGGGACACAGCATATGCCTGCACTTGAGCCAGAATAATTGACTTGTTAGAGAAACTCAGCAGTATGTTCTCCACATCAGCATCAGTGGGTGTATGTGCAAGATTTCACCTGCCTTGAGAGGATACAAAGGGACTACTCTAGGTCAGAGCTGAGCCCGTTCTCCTCTCGGGAGTGCAGGTGTGTCCGGCCTTTGCAGCACTTCTGGGCTGAGATGCTATTCAGCCTCTGCTGTAGGAAGTTGGTCTGTCATCTGGTGCCATTTCCTCTTTATCTGCAGCAGCATTAAAGATTAGATGAGAGGTTTCCCCCAGCACCACTTATTTCATGGAAGCAGTTGAAACAATTTCCACAGAAATGTTGGATGAGCATGAACTGATGGGCAGGCAGTCATCTAATGGGGAGCCCAACCGGGGCTGTTGGGAGCAGGGTCATGCTGCAGGCATGGAGGGGGTGTCCTCCAGAGGCTCTGCCACAGCTCAGGTGCTAGAGGTGTGCAGGCTTTCAGACCATGGGCGTAGGAGAGTGCGTCATCAAGGAAACAAGGTGGGTTTTGGGGGAAGTTGTGAAAGCCTAACTACAGCTTGCAGTGTATTGAACATAGGGGAGACATGTGAAAGAGTATTCGTGCCAGAACTGAGCATCCTGTGGGATTTGTTCCTCCAGCAGTATTGTTACAATCTCAGATTTATGTTTCTTTCAGATGCAGATAATTAACTAAAAAAGAAAAAAAATGGAGGACTAATTTTTTTGGTGATAATTAAAATGAATAATGGTTTCTGAATTAAAGAGCATTTCAGACTGCCTAAAAAATATGTCTCCAAAGAACCTTTGTGCCAGATCAAAACTCTCGAGTGTGTATGTTTGAGTGTAGTGGTGGACTGAAATATCCCGCTAGAACTTTGTGTTCTTATTTTAAGTTTTTAGGGTTATGCCTCTCTGACAGCTAGAACTTTTTTTTCCATTCTGCATTTCATCAATTAAATTCACTTTGTGATTGTAAGACTTAGTCCCATTGTAATATTTGAAAGATAGTATGCAAGAATCAGGCTCCAAAAGTTGTGAAATGTTTTGAGGAAAAGCTTTTTTTAGAGAATTGATTCAATTCCTTACAAGTGGGATCACTGGGGAGTAGAAACCAGGCTGAAAAAGAGTATTTCAGTAACTGACATTCAAAATGGCTAAGGGCTATCCTTCAAGAGGAAAAAAGAAGTACTGGTGAGTCTTCCTTCATACTTGCTAATGAAACACATGCCTGGTCTTGGGGAAATGCACACATGTCTATTTTTGAGTGGCACAGGACACAAAGAAGGGTCTTCCCTGAGCTTTGAACAGACAGCTCAATGAAACGCAAAGCCTCATCCTGGATATTTCTGCAGGTAACTTCAGATAGGGCATAGACCTCCACACTAGTTCTCGAGGTGGCAGAATTTCAATATATGATATGTCATCTGTATGTATAGGATGTGCATTTGTTGTAGCACAAAGCAGCTTGGCTGCTGCTTATCATTAAGAAAGAAACACCTTTCAGCAATTAACAGAGCCAAGAGAAATATCCAGTGCATGGAAAGTTTACAAATGCTGTCAGGTGTGCATGACAGAAGCAAATCTTCTTAGGAGTTGTTAACTTGGCCAGTACTTAAAATCTATATAGGTTATTTAAATCTTCCAGAAATGTGTACTATTTAGTCTAAGCAAAGGGGGGTGGGGGGTGGGGGGGTGGGAGAGAAAGATAATTGGACATTCAATACACCAAGGAATATAACTGGATTTATACCTGATTTTTAAGTGAGTTTAATGCTATCATGTGTGAGATTTAGCTCTGGACTGACACCTGCGCTGGGGTACCTGCATGCAGCGTGCCTGCCTGGGAGCCAAGGGGGTGCCAGGCCCCCCAGCAATTAGTGGTGTCAGAGCTACTGCAGTCGGGGAAGCCTGTGGAATGATTAATATTATTTCAATGCGGAAACCTACCGGCTGGCTAGCTGAACAGCCATGAAGCATCTATGTGCTTGTGTAATTTCTGAAATGAAATAATGCATAGCAAAGAAATAATATGTAAACGATTGAACTGTGTAGCGTCAGCATTAAACATTCTTATAAAGTGTGAAGAAATGAAACAAAGTAACTGATAAATAAGAAATACTACCTTCCCTGAAAATTTTCAGACTAATGGTAAGGTGGACATTTTATATATTACACGTTACTGTATTACCTGCTCCTTAGATATATCGACTCACTATTATATCTATTTTCATTACATGTTTAATTTTTTTTGAAAATTAGTAACTTAGGATGACTTTGTGCATCAGAGTTAAACTTGTAATAATCCATTCATTGATACAAACGATTACTGATACGTTATTTGGCTATACATAAAGAAGCTGGCATTCTCCTCTTTTCTCAGTTACAACATTTAAATTAATTTTAAATCATTACAATGTAGTTCTCAAAGAACACAAAGTTCTTGGCCAAAAAAACTGATTTGAATCAAATCCATGTATGCATATTTATCAACTAATGAATTTACACATTGATATTATGTCTTAATGTTTCCCTTAAATGTATTTTGTCAGTAAAAAAGCCAAAATATGTAATTTTTTCAAAGATCAATAATTGATATGCTCTCTGATCCTTAATTAATCCTTTGTTGCTTTCAGGTGCAGTATTTAATGAATAATGAAGTTAAATAAAAATAGATGTATATTTTTCATATACATACTTAAATATTTTTAAAGATTTTTTATCTTCTTTTTTTGTTTTTGTTTTTTCTATGGAAGGGTTCTTTTTGTTTGTTTGTTTAGATTAGCTAATGAGAGGAAAAGCAATTCATCTCAATTTGGCTTTAATGATGAATGCATTTTTGGCATAGAACAATTTCCCTGTCAGGAAGCTGAAAACAAAATGAAACAAAAGGAGGGCTAGGGAGAATTTCCATCGTTATTGGATGTGGGGGAAACACAGAGACAAAGGATGAGGAAAAGGCTGAGGTACTTAATGCCTTCTTTGCCTCAGTCCTTAATAGCAAGACCAGTTGTCCTCCAGGTACCCAGCCCCCTGAGCTGGACGACAGGGACGGGGAGCAGCGTGAAGCCCCCATAATCCAAGGGGAGATGGTCCGAAACCTGCTACACCACTCAGACACACACAAGTCCATGGGGCTGGATGGGATCCACCCAAGGGTACCGAGGGAGCTGGCGGACGTGTTCACCGAGCCACTTGCGATCATTCATCAGCCGTCCTGGCTGACCGGGGAGGTCCCAGCTGCGTGGCAGTTAGCCAGCGTGATGCCCATTGACAAGAGGGGCCAGAAGGGGGATCCAGGGAACTACAGGCCTGTCAGCCTGAACTCAGTGCTGGGGAAGGTTACGGAGCAGATCATCCGGAGTGCCATCATACAGCACATGCAGGACAACCGGCAGATAAGGCCCAGTCAGCATGGGTTTAGGAAAGGCAGGTCCTGCTTGACTAACCTGATCTCCTTGTATGACAAGGTGACCCACTTAGCAGATGAGGGAAAGACTGTGGATGTTGCCTACCTAGACTTTAGTAAAGCCTTTGACACCGTTTCCCACATCATTCTCCTGGAGAAACTGGCTGCTCATGGTTTGGATGGACATAATGTTACTGTGTGAAAAACTGGCTGGATGGCCGAGCCTGTGAATGGAGTTCAGTCTATTTGGTGGCTGGTCACAAGTGGTGTTCTCCAGGGCTCGGTACTGGGGCCAGTTCTGTTTAATATCTTTATCAGTGATGTGGAGGAAGGGATCAAGTGCACCCTCAGTAAGTTTGCAGATGGCACCAAGTTGTGGGGGAGTGTTGATATCTGCTTGAGGGTAGGAAGGCTCTGCAGAGGGATCTGGACAGGCTGGGTTGATGGGCTGAGGCCAGTTGTATGAGATTCAGCAAAGAGAAGTGCCAGGTCCTGCACCTGGGTCACAGCAACCCCATGCAACACTATGAGCTTGGGGAAGAGTGGCTGGAAAGCTGCCTCATGGAAGAGTGTGCCCAGGTGGCCAAGAAGGCCAATAGCACCCTGGCTTGTGTCAGAAACACTGTGGCCAGCAGGACTAGGGAAGTGATCATCCCCCTGTACTCGGCACTGGTGAGGCCACACCTCGAATCCTGTGTTCAGTTTGGGGCCCCTCGGTACAAGACATTGAGGTGCTGGAGCGTGTCCAGAGAAGGGCAACAAAACTGGTGAAGGGTCTGGAAAACAATTCGTATGAGGAGCGGCTGAGGGAACTGGAGTTGTTTAGCCTGGAGAGGAGGGCGCTTGGGGGGATCTTATTGCTCTCTACAGCTATCTGGAAGGATGTTTAATGAGGTGGGTGTCAGTCTCTTCTCCCAAGTAACGAGCAACAGGACAAGAGGGAATGTCCTGAAGCTGCACCTGGAGAGGTTTAGGTTTGGTATAAGGAAAATTTTCTTCCCCAAAAGGGTTGTCAACCATTGGAACAGGCTGCACATGAGAGTCACCATCCCTGGATGTGTTTAAAAGATGTGTGGATATGGCACTTAGGGATGTGGTTTAGTGGTGGACTTGGCAGTGCTAGGTTAACGGTTGGACTCGATGATCTTAAACATCTTTTCCAACATAAACAGTTCTATGGTGCTATGAAGCCCTGTGGTGTTACACCTCTCACATGTTTTTCTCATCACCCGCTTTTCCCCTGTACCTTTAACATGCCCCCTTTAAACACTTCCCTGCTCTTGATCTGACTCTTTTCTCTGAAATCTTTCACATCTTGCTGAAGATCCCTCGGATAATCCTCACGCGCCCTTCCACTTCCGATGAAGATACCGACCAGTTGCCCCCAGACCCGGATGACTTTGAGCCCGAGGAGCCCGACAGCGCAGAAGGCCATGCCTATTCGGACTGTCTGAACAGTGCTTTTTATCCTCCCTAATAAAGTACTTTTCTGGAAAGAATTCATGGGTGGTTTTCTTTCCCGTTTTTTGATTATATTTAATGTAGTACTTGAACCGCTATGCCTTATTTCTATGGAAAACCGTTACATGGAGGATGGATTTGAGCTGAGGGAGTAAAACCCATGGTTGTATTTCTTTGCCTTGAACTTCCCTTTGGCCAGAACCTGTGCACGTGAAACAAAACGAACTGGGTGAGGTTATGTGAATGACACCACGTGTTTCAACAGTGACTTGTAAAGGCATCCTACAGCACCTAAACACAATGCTGAAAAAAGCAGGTCATTTTTTTTATTCAGAAGGTACTTCACCCATTTGGAAACACACTGAAAACAATAGTATAGTTTGGGTTGTTTCTTTTAAATCTTGTGCCCATGCTTTGTCTATATAGCTCACCTTTTTGTCTACCCCCAGATTCCTTTGAATTGTCCCTTTTGATGTGGTTTTCTATGAGAATAAAAAAATCCTTTTCTGTCTTTTAAATAGTGCTGTTTTTTTTTTCCCTGTAGAGAAATGTTATTTCCATTGGAATTCTGTATCTCACTCTAGCGTAATTAAGAGTAGTTTCTCCAGGTGTATCAGTAATACAAAGGTATATCAGATTTGAACAGGACCTGTAAATTACATTTTATTAGATCTAAATGCAGAAGGCATCTTATGCAACTATGCACCTGAGATTGAATTAAGAAGCAATTTCTTATGCTTGAGGAATTGAGACACTTTTATTTCTTCTCCTGACTTGCATATAACCAGAATACCTTAAATTTGCCTTACTCTGACATGCCAGTATTTTGTGTATAGATTTATATATGTGTGTGTATGCGCACATGTGTGTGTGTATAAGGTACGCATTTAAGAGCAAATATTCTTGTGCAATAGCGTTCTTTATTCTCTTCGCTGCTATTCAGGTTTCTAATACATTTTGAGGTGCTTAACGAGAACCTTTGGGGATTGTTCTTTATTTGGGGTTCCATGGTGCTGCCTTAACTCAGGTAAGGTCTGGCCTTGCTAGACTGGGATGTCATGACTTTTTTTCGTGTGCATCAAGTGTGCATAGATGTTTTTTATGATGTATATATGGTTTCTTTTCCTGTAAATATAATATGGCACAACTCAGTGACCTGGTAAATTCTCATCTTTTACTCACATTCTTAAATTTTTCTCAGGTGATCATTCATATTTTGCTTGAATGAATGCCGGTAACTGGCTTTTCAGGAATTCCGAAGTTCCCAGGAGAGTATGTCTGTTACAGTTAGAACAATATCTCCTACTGGTAAAAGGAATGTTTTATTTTGAAAAGATAGGTTTGCAATAAGATTATGATATCAGGATTTCTCTTGCCTCTCAACTGCATCCGCTGTGGCTTTTTTATTATCTTGTACATTACAATTTTAATTGAAGATAATATATCAGCAATAGGAATATTAAACTAGTTTTCATTCATTTACAAAATGAACATTACTTTAGAATCTGCTATGGCTTTAATAATACGTACTGCATTATGTGTATAAACATTTCAATTTGAATTGGCTTAAATGATATTGATAAATGAAATTACTTAAAAGAATATTTGCTTCTCATCCCTTTTCATCCTCCAAAATAAACAGGGTTCTTCCTCCATGACTTAATGTTTGATCAGTGCATATTGTAAAAAATATCAATATCAACCACCTCAGAAACCATAAACACTTTGGCAATCCAGCTATTAACATATGGTTTAGTAATGCTTTATTATGTATTACTAGACTACAGAAAAAGTGAACTCATTCTGCTGTCGTAAACCAGCCCTGGGCTGCAGAATAAGTTGTAGTTGAGAGTTAGTGAAATAAAGTAGGACTTCTGATACGAACTCTGTATTTTCCTTCTTTTTCCTCCTCATGCACAAGTGTGTGTTTGAGATTCTTTAATAGGTCTTGGAAGTCAAAATGTTTGCTATCAAAATTATGTGTTCTTAACCAAATGCTCTCAGCATCCAGATAGCTTTTAAGCACTTGGATCTTTTATCTGTCCTTGTCAACTGCATTTGTTTTCAAGGCAAATTTCCTATTGCAGTGTAGAGATTTTTGCTGTGGGTATAAATGTATGATGGTAACACTCTTTGTGGAAAAAATGGAACACAAGTTGATGAATGAACCCAAATAATTTTGTAAATGGACAGGCAACTCTGGAAAAGATACCAGTCAAAGCTTCTGCTAGACATTTATTCAGGCTTTGCTTAAACAGAAAATGTTGGGGCAGGTGATTGCATTGCACTTTTCTGCAAAAGAGGGCAGAGGTGGAGGGCAGATGCTAGTGTCCTTATCAGCACTGAGTAATGTCTCTTTTTGAGGTTTGGTGTTTGGTAAGAGTGGGCAGAGACAGAAATGGAAAAGGCACAAAGGGAGTTGGTCTGTTAATGACAGCTCGTATCCCATGCTCTCGCTTCCTGCTGACATGGGTGGTGCCTAGAAAAAGCCCACTATCTGCCCATGGAGCAGTCACTTGTTTTCCGTGCCCAACTGGCTTCTCCTCATTCCCAGCTGCCACATCAGTTAAAGATAACTAAGAAGGTATTTAATGTTTTCCCAGTGTATTTTGTTAGCCAGGTCTCATCATTGCCACATCCATCATTGTGGAAGAAGGCAAGGCAAATGGTACCACTGAATAGGGGAGGGAACTTTTCTTTTGTGATGCATCTATTGAAATGCATTTTACAGCCTGTGATAATTTGGTTTGCTGGGATACAGCAGTAATATTCAGGGACATCATGTGTATATAGCTGAAGCAACGGACGTCCAACAGAAAAGAGGTTAGTTGTCCCACTGCTGTCTGTACTCCTGCAGGACACCAGGTGCAGGACCTTGCCAGCACAAGGGTAGCCCACTTTAACACAATTGAGTTAAAAGACCTGTGAAGAGAAGAAAGCACTTACAGCTTCCATGGAGTGCCATACCAGAGAAAGCTCGGAGCTCTCAGAATCAATTTCTTGTAATGTTGAAATAACTTTCCTTGTTTTTATCCTCAAACATATTCAGACTTGCCCCTTTGGAGAAAATTTGTCAAGGAGCCTCCTGCTCCCCGTACGTGACATGTAAGGCTCTGCTTCCTCACATGCAAAGCAGAGACTCGCTGCGCCTGTTGGTGTTTCCCTCTTTTTCCACGCCTGCTGCCTCAGTTCCCGCAGAGCCAGCGAGCTGGACCAGGGAGCGACAGCAGCAGCTGCCGGGTGCCGCGGCAGGAATGTGGACCCTCCTCTCCTAAGGATCAGCTTCCCGCCCTCGGCTCCCAGCCGCCTGGAAGGTAAGCCTGCTCCGTATACAGTCCCGGCAGCTCCGTCATGCTCTTCATTTCTGCAAGGAACGTGTCATGAAATAGCAGCTAGAAATGCTGCCGAGGTCCTGATGTTTCCAGGCATGTGCATGTGACCTTGGGTGGACGTGCTGGAGTAATGTAGAGGATGCTTGCTGCTCTGGCACGCTGGGGCTGAGGGAAGGGTGGGCAGCAGAAATAACCTGGAAAGCTTAACCTGTGGCTTCTGCTGGACTGGTGGTTACCAGTAGTGAGGGAGCCGACTGAGTTTTGCCCTTGTTTTATCTTTTAACTTTTTGACTTGTTTTAAGTGTGGGACAGAAATTGTGTCCATATCAGCCCTCTAAAAATCACTGTGGATGTGCTTTGTGTATTAGTCTTAGGTTTTTTAACTGGTATATGTGACTTATGTAGGTGGCTTTCAACTGAGTATTGAGCACATCAGGGACAGAATGAATACTTCTGACTGTTAAATGCTTACGGTGGTCTGATGCTGAGCAAATAAAAGCTACCAGCTTAAGAAGGAAGTGGTGCAGATGTATGACGTGTGATACAATCATTGGCAGGCATCCCTGGGCTGCAGCCAAGTCAGGCTGAAAATGAAAAAAGTGCAAAGTAAAAGAATTGCAGTAGTGGCATGAGTGAAAACACAGCTGAGAGTGACACACAAACACCATGACAGTCACTTGCGTCCTTCTCAGGAACAGCAGACACCAAGACATAAAATGCATCTGCTTAAACGGTTTATTTACACAATACTACTATTTTGGATATTGAGTACTTGGCTTTTACAAAAGAAACCAACAAACAACCCTCCCTCTTCATTAGTTTAATCTCCTGGCCTCCTGTTAGGTCCTGCTCTGAGAAGCAAAACAGGTGTCAAGAGACCAGTGACTGTAATACAAAGAAGTAATTGAAAATAGCACAGTAATTTAGGCAGTGTCTAGAACATGCTTTTTACTTAGCACCTGTTTACTATGCCCCTTGCAAAGTAGAACAGGAAATACACAGTTACTAACAGTGTTTTAGAGAGTCCTTGGAATAGAATAACTACTATTTCTGTGTAGGAATAAGAAATGTACTCCCATAATTATATAAAACCAAATTCTAATGTGGTTTGGGTCATGATGTTTCCTCAGGTTTAGTGTTAATATGTCATGCTGAGCAGGCCATGTTAGATAACAAGGTGCTGTCAGCCTTTTTGTGCAATCTCCAGGGTCCTTATGTATTAACATCCAGGCTACAGAAGAGCTTGCATCCCGTGTTTCTTGTGCTCTCTGATTTCAACACAATGTCATGAAGTTTGGTGTTGTATTCTGTTGCATTCTTAGCTTCTTGCTCCCCTGTGCCCATCTCCAAAGCAGTCTGCTCCAGCTCACTAGAACTTGCACAGTCAGCAGCATGATACATCTAGAATACGAATTTCCATTCATGAGAAATAGAGTAATTAGGTCTTTCCCTATCCCAGTGTTTTACTTTTCACTTTCCCTCCCCTCCCTGGATTTTTATGGAATTTTCTGTTCAGGCTGTAGCAGCCACACAGTAGAAGGGGAAGGAGTTTTTTGGTTGTTTTTTTTTTCATGTGAGTGCTATTAGACACCTTTACAAGAATGTTAATGGAAAACCCCCTTGTAAAACTGCATACTCTCATCAGCATCTTATGTTGAAGTTATTATGAGTAAAGTCACTTCACGGTCACTTCGTTGGGTCTTTCTGTAGTGATTGCCTTTCACATTCACATGGGTTTGCTGATACATGAAAACAGTATAAGACCCTAGAAATAGAGAGTATAAATGTGATTGAAGATTAAGTTTTAGGGTATTTAGTGTGAGTGCTAGGTTACAGAAAGCATAAACTCCAGATAAAATCTGCCATGCGGGTGTAACTCTGTATGGACGTATGTCTCAAGTCCTGCATTGCTGGTTCATTGCACCAGTGACAGCCTGCTCTTTTACCGACACAGGTATTCCCCAGCACGAGGGGGGAGCGACCCCCCGGGGAGCTGCCGTTTGGGAAACTGCCGACAGCTGGGGTATCCCAGTCACTGGTGGGACAGGGCTGGGTGGGGAGCGCACCGAGCGCGCACAGCTAAACGTGCCCACCTGAGATGCTCCAGTCCTTGTCTGTGATTCAAAACCATTGCAAACCGACAAGTTAGTGGGAGCAGAGGTGCTTCAGGTTTTTCACCTGTGCTGCAGTAAGTCAGTAATGTAAGCAGCAGAGTAGTGTAAGCTGCTGTTTGGATCCCACTGAAGACCTCCTTTGAGGACGTTAAGTGGTGCAAAGCATTATGTGTGTCCCTGGCCACAGGGATAAGTTTCAGCCTCACAGAAAAGATTTTGGAGATACGAACTTCTTAATACTGTTTGCCTTCCTGCTGAAGAGCACAGCAAAACTATAGCTTTTCTCTGGGTATCGTGTCACTTGCTCTTGTTCCTTTTATCCCAGCACTTCCAGGAGACACAGTGGGGTGTATTTTTACCCTTGTGACATCAAGCTCATATTTATTCCCTCTACTATAGTAGCCCTTGTAGTTGTGACTGGTTCTTTGTGTTTGCGTTGCAACATTTACTTTTTTGCTGCCTGCCTTACACATCTGAAAAAGAGAGACTAAGGACAATTAATTGTAGCTGGAGCAACTTTTTCTTTATTCTGAAGAATGTTTCAGAACAGGAGCACTCTAAGATTTTTTGGGTTTTCTTGGTCAACTTTTCATATGTAAACTGTATAGACTGTTGTTTGACAACTTCTTTGGCTGTCTTCTTCCTATCCAAGGCTCTAAAGATCACGTGAGTATAGCATCTATCAAGAAAAAAAGAGAGTGCCTAGTTTTGACTGTAATTTCCACAAAGGCAATTGGAAAATGATAGATGAAAAAGGTTTTTGTGGCAATTTATTTATTTATTTGTTCATTTATTTGAGAAGGGTCTTCTTTCAGTATTGTGAAAAGAGAGGAAGAGAGGAAAACGATGTGTGTTTTCTTTACTAGGGATTTAGTGAGGTGCCTGCCAGATTTACAAAGGGCTACATGTTTCTTAAGGAACCACAGATCGACCAGAGAGCACATTCTTATTTAACAGTAGCAAACATTTTCTGTGTGATTTTGTGTCGTTGTGCTTCCCCTTCCCTTGCTGGTACACGCAGAGCCAACCTTCGTGTGAATCACCCCTGAGACCGTATGAGCCCAGTTGATGTGGCAACCGAAGGGTGTGTTATAAACCTTGGCATCCACAGCAAAGCCGTCGTCAAGAGGTTCCCCCAGCACTGCAGTTTCTAATATTGGCCTCCTGACTTTGTCGTTGTAAACCAGAGCCAGGTTATTCTTCTGCAGTCAACTAACAGACTCTGCAACCACCATCTGTATAGGCATTAGCTCCATTTTAGATTCTCGCTGGTCATTTCTTGTAGGTAGGAGTGCTCATAGTGCCTGCTGAAAGTTTTGCAATTCTTTCTGCATTTCGAAAATCCAAGAAGATGTCATGTTCTGATATTAGGAGAGTACAGTCTACACGAGCATGTATTAGGATAGCTCACTCCCGGCTACTCAACAGGGAAAGATCAATAGTCATGCTGAAACACCACTTTAAAATACTGTTCTGTACGCTTTCTGACTCTATGTAACAACATTTGATGCCAGCTAATCATATGTGTCGTTTTACTTGCTCAATAATCTCCATGAACACAAGTTAGTGCTACTGAAACACTCATTTCCCTGGACTTTTTCAGTGTAAGCTCTGGGGGTAGAGGGGGTGAGGGGGGAGTGAATGGGGCCGGTAACCAAAATCCCTCCTGAACAGTTTGCTGTGATGCCAAACCAAGGTTTATTGTTATCAGAGGCAGCTGCCTGCCCTCTCTCCACGCTTCTATTTGTGGATTTTCAACAGCTATAAATGGAAACATGCGCTGACCAGAAATCACCACAGTGCTGCCTGATACTTCTCTCTCCTGACTCCAAAAGTACAGGGATATCTAACATGTAGTCAGGTTAAGTCACTTCTGCTCAGGATATTAGGGTGGTTTGTTTTCCCCTGGGAAATGGAGTTAGGAAAACATGAAAGAAAAGTCTCAGGAAGAGAAGCTTTAGAGGAAAAGCAAATGGTAAGATATGATGAAAAATGTTGATTTTATGATTTTTTTTAATTTAGTGATAAGAAGGAAAGGCAAATCATCTGTTGTACTTTAGTATTTCCCAGGTTCCTTTAACCACTGACCTTGAAGATTAAAACTTCTTTCATGTATGTCAAATTGATTATGACAGTGCATTTATGTGGAAATTACAGAAATTTGTGAATGCCTTTTGCGTGCATGTGAAGTGCAAAAACTGAAATGTAGTTCGATGTTGATTTGTTGTCATAACCCAGACTGAAAGCTAATAGCCTATGGTTTTCTTGGATTTTTCTAAGGGAGAATTTTATGTCTTTTATATGCTTTTCCATAACTTTAGATCAGCAAGTGGCAGAAGAAATTTTTTGCCTGTGTCTGGAGATTACTGAAAAGAGGTGTGGCCAAAACAAATCATTAAGCAAAAGTGAAAATGGTCAAAACACAGCTTATTCCTAATTAGTTTTGGCTTGAAATGGGATTCATAATTTGTCTTGCTATAACAAGGTTATTTTCCTGATACCACAAAAAGGGCAGTTTATTCTTGGCTTTGCAAAGCTGTGAAGAAAGGTGGCCGTCACTTGTGTTAAGAAACAAATTAGCGCTGAATTTTTTATCACTTATCTTAAACAGTGGTGGTGTTGCGTTGGTTTGGTTTCATAGTGAGCCAGTGTTTACTCTTGTTTAATCACAACATTTGCCTCTACTAGCTTCAGTTAAGTGAGACTTGGCAAGCTTGTGTGTTAGTGAATAGTTTTAAATACAGCTTCACCAGGGCAAGGTGCAGTGGGTAGGAAATAGGGGAAGTGCTTAAACTGAAAGTCATGACTTGGCCTTAAAGTACCTTTTCTATTTTTTACCAAAAGGGGTGTTTATCTAAAGAGTAATATCTGAAAGAGCATTATTGCTAAAGCTTCAGCATGAAGTTATAATATGAATATTATCTTGACATTTTACTTGTTCATTTTCTCATTAATGAATTAATACTTTAGACAATGACCTCATTTTGAATTTGTGGTTGATATATAAAGTATAAGGAAAACTCTTCAAATTTAAAAACAATTGTAAAATCCAAAAAAGCTTCAGGAAAGCTTTCAAAGGAAACCTTTGAAATTTTGTTGTAGCTGGTATGGAGAAAATATGTAACAATGTAATGAGACAGTATGATTATCTAATTGCGGACTGCATCCTGATGCACGAAGAGTTGAACAGGCAGGCAACCTTAAGTGAGGTTTTTCCAAAATGCAGAGTGCTTCATTTGGAACCCTGATGATCTTCTGATGACTTTTTCTGTGTGCATCATGTACTAATTTTAAGAATGACAAACTGGAGCAGCCAGGGACCCCACTGATGGGAGCCATGTTAATGCCTGTGCCAGGCCACCCGCTGTTCAGTCATATCAAAACTGAATCCTCCTAACACGTCGAGCTGAGAGGGGCCCTGTTAGCAGCAGCAGGTCACATCCCTGTGTGTGCTCAGCGAGGGGGACAGAGGCAGCCCTGGCTCGGCGGGGTTCATGGTGCTCTGCTGACGGCAGAGGAATGCCCTGGCCCCGTGCCAGTCCTCCAGTCCCTTATCCTATCCCCTTCCAGCTGAGCCCTAGCCTCCCCTCCCTCCCACCTCTCTTTCTGTTTGCCTGTTTAGTCTTAATGCCTTTCTTTCTGATTGCCAGACAAATTTCACTTTGCCTCCTCATTTTTTCCGTGGTTTTGTATCTCCTGGGCTTTTATTGATCCTGCCTTTTTCTCTTTGTTACGTGCAGGTCAGGTCAATATTCAAACACTGCATGGGGGCAGTGTCAATCTGTGGTACAGATACTATTTGTACATACTATTATTGATATCTGTTCACTTATTTAACTTCAGTATAGCAAATACATGAACTATTTCATATTATAGGCACCATGAAGCATCCATTTTCAATATTATATTCTATAAATGGCATAATACTTTATCTGTATAACTGGATGATACTTTATTTTTTTATGTATTTTCATAGGAGTCTAGGATAACTCAGCTGAAAAGGGACCTCAGGAGGTCTCTAGCCTAACCTCCTGCTTAAAGCCACTATGGGGTCAGACCAGGCTTTTCAGGGATTTATGCAGTTGGATCTTGAAAACCTCCAAGGTTAGAGACTGCACAACCTCTGGGCAACTTCCTCCACTGCTGAGCTGTCTTCACATGGAAGAAGGTTTCTCCTCTTATAAAGTAAAATTTTTTCTTGCTTTGATTTTTGTTCACTTCCCTTTCCTGCTGCCATGCATAGCTGTACAAAGCCCTGGCTCCACCTCCTTGATAACCTTGCACAGGGACTGGGGCTGCTGTTGGATACCTCTGGAACCATCTCTTCTCCAGGCTGAACAAGCCCAGATCCCTCAGCCTCTCCTCGCAGGGCATGTGCTCCAGCCCTGAGCATCTTGGTGGTGTCCACTGAACTTGCTTCAATCTTTCAAAGTCTTCTATTGGAGGGCCCCAAACTGGATGCTCTTTTCTAGATGTAGTCTAGTGAGTGCTGAGTAGAGATGGAGAATGCCTTCCCTTGCCCTAGTGGTTGTGCCTCTGTTAGCACAGCCCAGGTGCTGTTGGCCACCCCAGCTGCCAGGGCCCACTCCTGGCTCAGGCTCAGCTCCTTGCCTACCAGGACCCCCAGGGTCTTGTCAGCAGATCTTGTGCCCCAGGCAGTCAGGCCTCAGGTCCGTGATGCGCTCCTGTTGGCACATTCCTTCAGCCTGCCCTGGCCCTCTGAATGGCAGACCTGCCCTCAGGCAGGACTTTTCCCCCCAGTTTATCTGTAAACTTGCATCACCTCCTCTGGGTCTTTGATGAAGGTGTTAAATACAACAAGTCTCTGGACAGAGCCTTGCAACACTCCACTTGTTATGTCCTCCAAGAAGAGTACAGAGCATTAACCATGAACATCTGAGCCTGGTCATCGAACCCACTTTTTAGTCAGCTATTTGTCCGTCCCCAAGGCTGTCACATCCTAGCATGGATATGAGAATATTGTGGGGGACAGTGCTGGAAGCAAGTCAGGGTAAATGACATCCGCTGTCCTCCCCTCTTTCACAAATCCAGTCACTATCTCATAGAAGGCAATCAGGTTGGTCAGGTATGATTTCGCCTTGGTAAATCACCAACCACCTTCTTCCCACAAGCACGTATGGATTGAGTTAACTCAAGTCATCCCTACCCTGATCCTCATCCACTGTGGTTGCTCTCCTCCTTCCTGGCCGCTGCTGCTAAGCACAGAGGTCTGGGAGACCTTGTTGGTGAAGGCCAAGGCAAAGACACCTCTGAATCACCCTAGCCTTACCTGCACCTGCTTCCACCTTCTGTGCTACCTTTTTGCATTGCAGCTCAGTTACAAACGTCTTCTTTAGCCATGCTGGTGTCCTTGGCTTGTCTTCCTGAATATCACCATGGACAGTCCTGCGTGCATAAGAGGTTGTTTTCACAGACATGATGGCTTTCTGAAGCTCCTTGTGTTTCCAAGCTGCCTCCCATAGGATCCCACTTATCAGCTTCTGGGTAAGTCAAAGTCAGCTCTTCTAAAGCCCAGGGTCTGTGCTCTGGTATTTGTCTTCCTCAGTTCCCCACAAGATCTTCAGCTTCACTATTTTACAGTTGCCACAGCCAAGCCTGTCACTGAGTATCACATCCCTAGCTACCTCTTCCTTGTTTCTGGATCCAGCTGTGCACAGCACTGGTTGGTTTGTGTGGTGCCTGTATCGCGAAGCTATCCTCGACACCCACCAGAAGTCCTCTGGATTGCTTGTGTCCTGCTGTTTTGTTCCCCAGCAGGTGTCAGAAAAGATGAAGTCTTCTGTAAAAGCCAGGATCCACTATCCAGATACTTCCTTGAGTCATTTAAAGAAGTCGTTGTGAGGAGCATTGCCCACTGCCTCACCCCAGTCATGCTATCTGTAGCCCAGTCCCACCATGCTGTCACCTTCACTGACCTCTCCTCTGATCCTGACCCACCAGCACTTGCCCAGCCCTGCTGTCCAACCTGTACAAGAGCTCCGCACATTTGAGCTGCTGCTTCACACAGAGAGATCCTCTGCTCCTTGTCTTCCCTGTCTGTCTTTCTGAAGAGCCTGCGTCCATCATTAAAGCTCTACAGCCACAGGAGCTGTCCCACCACATCTCAGTTATTTCTATAATGTCATAGTTCTACGATCTATATATCTTTATGTGTAAGGCAAATCTTGGTTTTGTATTCTTTTTTACAAATATTTCTGCTTCTTTTCAAAAGAACAAAGTCTATGTCATCCTGAAAATATTCTGATTGCAGTATGTCAATTAAATAGAGACCAGTTCATGCTGAAGGTATAACCTCCATAGAGGACAACCGCATAGTTCTAATAAGTGGTATTGTACCTTTATATTCACTGCTTACTGTGGATGAGATAAATAACATATCACTTGAGGCTATTTCACTTAATATTTGTGAAATTTATTGTTAAAGAATTCTTGTCCCTGCTTCCTGGAAGAAGGCTCCTTGGCAGCCAGAATCCTGAAGAGAGTCTTTGTGTGGAGCTGGCTGTGGAAATGGAAGATAATGGAGGGGGCAATTTGTGATGGGAAAATAGAATGACTCATTATAGATTGAACTAAGCAGATGGACTCAATTTTCCTTTTCATAGTTTTGATTTTAGCATAGCTCAGAAGGACAGAGTAATGCTAGAGTTTCCCTATTGAAACAGCGGCTCAGCTCAAAATAGTCTGTTTACATTCTGAAGTCCTCATCTGTTGATGCGTATTGCCTCTGTTATTTGAAATTGTTTTAATTATATTTTACACTTGTCTGTTTCCTATTTGATCTTTTCTCTCCCATGAAAAAAAAGCACATGAAGTATTGCATTTAAAATAGTGTTTACATTTGTATGTTTAATAGGGAACATTCTATATTCGTACTTTAGTTTTCATTATAAGGTGGTTTACTTTCTTATTCCATTAAGTAGCGATTAAGAAAAGAACGGTCATATAGAGGAAATAAATTAAACCAAATGACTATATGGATCAGAAAGAATGCCATGCACTGCTTGAAATGGCATTAAGGTTATTTTTTGGATGAGAGGATGTACTCTGTGAGAAAGAGCTGCAGGACTTCATTCAGAGAATTAGCTTTTGCTTTTCACAAACTATATATGGATACAGCTCATACAGAGCTAGGCAGTTCAGATCAAACCCACTCAAGTGAAACAATGATTACTTTTTGTACGCTGGCAGCAACAGAAAGAGTCCTGTCAGGATCAAGTCCTCTCTGTGGGAAGTGTGGGAAGTAAAGACTGCTTGGAGAAGTCAGCCTGTTTCCTGAAGTTTGCCACCTAAGGGGGCCCAAACAGAATGGATGATGATGACTCATATGGTGATGACTGGCCCTGCTTGCAGGTTTAGCTCTTTATTTAACTGTGTGTAAACCAGGAAAAAAGTGAGTATGGGCTGGGAAGCGTTGTTTGAAGAGCAGAAGCAAGGAGGAGAGCTGGGTGGGAGCTGGTGGGAGTTGGGGATGGCAGGAGGCACCAGGAACAATCACCCCCCCCACGAGGACCTCTTCTGCCAGGTCACCCTTGCTCTTGGGCTGGTGTCAGAGAGGCAGAGCTGGCCGCACAGCCTGCTCTCTTTGCCAAGAGCAGGACCCCATGGCCAGATGTCTGTCACGCTGCCTCCAGGTAGGCACCAGGCTCTTGGAGCAGGTACGGCTGGCTGCCCGACAGCAGCTGGGGCACTCACAGCAGGCAGCTGGGTGAGCAGGGGTGGCCGCAGGACTGGTCAAAGAGGTGCAGTAAAAGTTCTTAGTGCAAAGCAGCAGGGAAGGGAGAGGAGCTGAGGGCAAAGCAAGTGTTTCATTGTGCAGGTACGGGGAGTCAGGCGCCCTGACAACAGCATCATCTTTGGCAACAGCAGCAATCTCTGAGGTCAAGTACAACAGAATAGCCACTTCTGCCCATGGCATTGGAGAGGGACTGTGCTTATGCCTGTGTGACACACCAGTCCATGAGCCTCTCCTCCTGATGTCCACAAGCAAGTGCCCTTCCAGATTCACTGCAGTGGGTGAGGGGATCAACCCTGGAAAAGTCGGGAGGGGAGGGATGTGCTTGCTACTCCAGGGAAGCAACTTGCGTTGGAGTCTGTGAGAGGGGGAAGGTCCACAGGTTCCTCGTGCATCAGGTGTCTCATGTCCGTGCACCGCTCAGGGTCTGTGTGCTTGTACGCGTCTAGCCAGGGCAGCGGGGTGAGACCGCAGAACTGCACTGCTGAGGTCGGTTGGGCATCATCTGTATTGGAGAGAGGAGGTGATAATGGCTGTGGGTGAGGACGGCAGAGATTCAGAGGAGGTGAAATACAGTGATACAGCCCGAGTGCAGAACATACACGTGCTTCGGCAGGTTATGCTCTGTGGGAAAACCAGTAGCACATATACGGGACTGCCAGATACAAACCCCTAGTTCTTTTTGCTTGTTGTCTCCCTGAACAGAGGACAGGCTGGTGGCTGCTAGGCTGCCATTTCATGTGGTTCAGATGAGAGGGTAAAGGTGAGAGGTAAAATGAGATATTTTTTTTTATTAAATCCTCTTTCTTAACTGGTTTACTTTACACCTTGACTTTTCTACTTATGTCTCCTGTAAGAACACCCCTACCCAGAAAAGGAACTCCTAAAAATATGTCGCCTGCCTGAATCCATTCCTCAGTTTGATAATTCGGTACTGAAGTATGAGCGTCATGCTCATCTCCAACATTGCATATGAAACTAAATAGCCACACTTACTATAGAGTCAGAGAAAATTTTATGTGTGTATACGTTTGAGTGATTCCTGATTGTCTAAGAGAAAAGCTTTGTTTCTTTCTCTGGAAGTTGGTTGTGACCTTCTCTGGGAGCTTCTGTCATGCAGTTGAATTCAGCTGGGTGGGTCATCACATTTTAAGGTGTTTTGTGCTACCTTGTCCCAGATTACAGCAGCCTCAGCTAAGGGGCTGGTCATGGGAGACACTTCAAAATATCCCTGACCTTTGAGCAAGACTGAGGCTTTGTAGTGGCTACAGCAAGAAACTGATAAGATCCTAGCATGGAGGCAATCACATCTCGCTGTGCATGTACAAGATGTCCTAGACAGCGTCCCAGCTACAGGATCAGTATTTCCTCTTGCATACCTAGAGCTGAGGCATTCCTTCCTCACTGTGGGGAGCATGTGATCACAGAGGAGGAAGGAATAAACTTGGAGGCTGCAAGTAGTGACATTTTTTTAGCACTGTTGATGTGACATTAAACAAGACCAAAACAAGCGGGAAGCACTGAACCCTGGTCTGTCCCCCTTCCTAATCCTGTCATTTAGCTCTCGCCTTGTTGAGTTTATGCTACCTTTTCTTTAATCTGATGGCAGTCACACAGAGGCACTGCTGGGACACTTGAGGTAGGCTTTGGTTACATCAGTGGGAAAAGAGCTATCTTGGAGAGGTGTCATCAGTGCATTTTTGGCTGGAGGTCACATGAAACATTACCATGCAATCTCATGCAGGTATTCAGATGAGGAGGGCAGCAGATTCTTGCAGGGACTTGAATGTGATGGTAAAAGAGGCTTTTTAGAAACTAGCAGCAATTGCGTATTTGAACTTTTGGGGGTGAGAAAAGATAAGACCCCCTGTAACAGCTGCATCAACTGCTTCAACAAAGTCATGCAGGGCAAGTCAAATGATTGCATTTTGGGGGAGGCAGCAAAGAAAGGAGTATTAATAGGAAGACACAGCCCCTGCTGATGATTTAAAACAGTTCTGGGAAATGTTTCTAGGCGCTGGAACTCTCTTGAATTCAAGTAAATCAAAAGATTGGCCTGTGGTGTAGTATGGTATTAGTTTGGCACTTGCCTGAATGATACCCATGTGTAGTTTGAGAATTAGAATGGGCCAGAGACCATTTCCAGAATTAAGTTTGGGTTTGGAGACTATTATTGAGAAAAATCATATGTTTTCAAAAGTATTCCTCAGGAACGTGGGAGTGAGTTATGGATGATACTTGGGAAGATGTTTGCTGTCTGTTGCTGCTGTTAACACTGGAATTTGGGACAGACAGTGCCAGGGCAAGGGGCAACAGGCACAAACTACAACACAAGAAATCCTATCTGAATATGAGGAGAAACTTCTTTCCTTTGAGGGTGAAGAGCACTGGGACAGGCTGCCCAGAGGGGCTGTGGAGTCTCCTTCCCTGGAGACATTCAAAACCCGCCTGGACAGAATCCTGTGTGACCTGCTTTATGAGGGGGTTGGGCTAGGTCATCTCCAGAGGTCCCTTCCAACCCTGACTGTTCTGTGATTCTTTGAAAAGCTCTTTCATTAGAAGTGTAGGACAGCACTGGAAGAACCAGGGAATTTGTGATAACCACCCCAGGAAATTTTCAGGACTCAACTATATGAAGCCATGGCTGATCTTGCTTTGGCAGTAGCGTTACCTTGAGCTGAATGCTGGAGGGGATGGTCTCTGAAGGTCCCTTCCAAACAGTATTTCTTTCATTTTATTCTGAAGCTATGCTACTGCATTTGTCACAAAACGTGCTAACAGCTTTTTCCATTTGCAAGACACCTTTAACATATTTAACGTAGATACACAATTGGACTGTGCTTATCATTAAGGCCTCCTCGTTCTTGCGTTACAAACTTACGGCTTTTAATGCCCTGTCTTCTGAATTCTGAAAGCAGTCACACAGCAGGAGCATTAAATCTGTTACTTTGATATGAATTCTTGGAAACAGAGTTACTTGACAATGAACAGACTAAAAAGAAAGAAGTGGTTAAATGAAAGGAAGAAAGAAGGTGAACATTAACTGAGCTAAACATTTTAGGGCAATAGGCAGGCAAGCAATAGCATGCTTCCATGTTTGTTTTGTGTCAGCTATGAAATGTATAACTTTCATTATGTTTTGCCCATATCGCCCTCCCTGGACACACTGTTAGATTCTATTTAAAGGCTGGTAATTAACGATTGCTTCTCAGAAAAATTTTCCTAAATGTATTTTGGACATTGAGTCTAAACACCGTAAGCACTAACTTATCCAGATAAAACAGTCTTTCAAAGGAAAACGATTGAAATATCAAGGCATCAGTTTTACTGCTTTACTGACCTAAGGCTGGTGTGGCAACAATGATGAAATAACTTCATGGGTATTTCTCCAAAAGGTGAATATATTAACTTTATCAGGACATTTTATATATATAAAAAAAATCTCCTAAGGAAGACAGGGGTTATATTTTCTCTCTTTTTTAATAAAAAAATATTGTCATATAATGTACTGTTTATTATTAAAGGAACTCTAAAAAATGCATCATGTCTCTATCAAGTGATGGTTGGGTTTTTTTTCATCTCTCCCTGAGGATAAGATTCCATTGGATGAGGAGAAGGGGTAGTAGGATTATATTTCACTTTTAAATATATAGTCTGCTGCACTGATGTTAGCAAAGGCAGGTTGAAGAAACGCAACCTGTGTGAGGGATGAATTTGTGTTGCAGGCAAATGATGAAGTGCTGGTGATGGAAAATGGAGCAATGCCTTGTGCTCCTTCGTTTCTAGGACCATCCAATACTTTTGATTCCTGTTGTTTCCTTTTTGGAGGTAAGCACTACCCTAATTGCCTGAGCCCTGCTGTATCGAGGGAGCAGAATTGCAACTCTCTTCCTGCCATAGAAAGGAAAAAAGAAGTGTCCCAGCTTCCCAACCCGCCACATTGCATGCTAAGTGCTGCAGTAGGAGCTCTGCAGCCTTCCCTGCCTTTCTGAGTCAAATGCTGTGCCAGTCCGAGTGGAGAGACCAGGGAGCGCGTTCTGATGTGCCGAGGCAGGGATGCTGCTGTAACGCAGCCCTGCAAACGCTATCGCAGCATATGCAGTCCTGCACAGCCAGATCTACAGGCCATCATCTGTGCAGAGGGAGAAGGCTTTCCACGATGGCTCTGCATTTTCACAAGAGATTTTTGTTCGCATCTGATTTTTTAATGTTTATCATGACATGGTTAGCTGAAGTATTAGATATCTTCTCCAGTGGTAAAAATTGTATCTTATGTTTTCGCAATGGTCATCCTGTCATCAGATCTATTTGATGATGTTGTTTTAAGACAAGATTGATCTTGATTAAATCTGATAGTCATACAGGAAATTATTTTGCATTTAAATACTTCATTGTTGAGTTAACTGGTAGCTTTTTCCAAAGGACTGACGGTGACATGTAGAACATACTCAAAATACTTTCTGATGGCATTTTTACTATATTCATCCCTACCTAGTAAAGTTAAAAAGGATTAATTAAACATAGATTGAACTAATGAAGGTCCGTTCTTGAGGGAAAGGGACAAAAGCAGACTTGCTGAATTTAGGTGAAAAATTAATTCTGTTCAACAGCTTTTAGTTTGTTCAGGATTCTGAAAAATGGAAAGCAGCAGGCTGAAGATTTTCATATCTTGA